>NC_082706.1:69641514-70376696 GCF_030144855.1 Hypanus sabinus
TTTCCACCCTGGGAAATAGTCTCTGACTATCCGTTTAAATGAAAACAGACCTTCCTCTATATACAATTGCTGGGAGTGATGCTGCTGTAGCGGTCAATCACAGCTACACATAGAAAGCCAGAGTTTATCAAGAGTAGGGCAGCACAGTGGTATAGCTAATGGAACCACTTCTTCACAGTCATGTTTTCCTTTTATCCAGATAGTTTCCTCCTAGTGCTCTGGTTTCTGTCACATCCACGAATTCGGCAGCGCAGTTGATACGGCAATTGCGCTTGTGAATATGTACATGTCAGCTAATTAGTATTTCATTCTGATAGTATTTAACTCCATACTTGTCATTGTAGTACTTGTTGAGACTTGGACAGAGCACAGCAACGCTTCGCTGTCTGTTTGCATTCGGCCTTGCCTGAGAAATTGGACTTTTGAGTCAACTGACTCTGAAGACGAGTGGTATTTGTTTAATATTTAGATATTCTTGTCAGCTGTAGGGTAGGCTTCATTTCCCATTTGAGTCTGTTAGTTAGCGGCCCTGTTTGGCCTAGCGTTTATTGTTTTCTTTCCCCTTTCACACTATTCACATTAAAGTCTGTGAACTATCAACCCACTTCAGTGTCTCTCACTCCACCCTTGGGCCATATCCGCAACTGGTAACAGCAAGTCTCGACCACACAATGATGGACCCAGTAGAGAGAAAGCAGCTGACCTTGGCCATGAGATTCAATGGTCAGGTAGGAGATAAGCTACAGGCAATAGAATCTGTTCTCAGTGAAGTTACGGAGGGAATGAGGCAAATAATTTTGTGCCAAAAAGCCCAGTCTCACTTGGAGGAACAGGTATTGTCCCTAGCCACAACTGTTCAACAGCTCACCACAGACAATCGGACTCAGGTGTCTATGATTTCCACACTCATGGCCGCCGTCCATGAACTTACTGTGAACAGCCAGCATCAACTGACAGCCATTAACATTCTCGCCAACGCAATTCAGCATCCTCAGGCTGTCTCAGTCCCACTCCCTGCTTCTCACAGGTCCTCCTTTTCTGCTGCCCCAACAATCTCTGCTACTAATGCTCCCCCTCCCGCACCTGGACCAGAGCTGACTCCCGCCTTCGGACCCTCCAGAGACTCCTGCGTCCATACAGGAACAGAGTATTCCACCATTAGGCAGATATTCTGGTGATCCCAATGGCTGCAGGAATTTAATTACCCAATGTGAGCTGACATTCCAAGCCCAACCTGGTTGTTCTGGTGATGATGCACGCAAACTGGCATACATGGTCAATCTTCTCGATGAACCTCCACTCAGCCTGTTCAATGCTTTACGGGAGCAAGGATACCCCACAGCCCATTCGTTTTGACATTTCATGGCAAAGTTGAGGGTTTTTGATCTTCCAGTATAGGATCATGAGGCTGCCCACCAGCTCTTGGACCTGCACCAAGGCAGAAGAATGTGAGAGCCTATACAGTTAAATTCTGTACCCTTGCAGTAGAGATGGATTGGAATGAGCAATCTCTCATCACTGCCTTACAGCATGGACTGAATGCAGGGATCCTCACTGTAACAGGTCCATATCCACTTAGTTATATTGCATGCAACACCAATAGATCTACCTCTGCTTTGGGCATTCAGATGGACTCGGACAGAAAGTCCTGCAGTTTTCTTTATGAAGTATTTTAATCAGCAACTAAAAAATACTGAATAGAATTTCACCATAATGAGCCAAACCAACATTAATGCAATGCAATCTGGTATATAAACACCCAAAATAACACAATTTGTTTTGGTAGCACAATCACAGTCGATTCAGCAAAGGAGGCTTCATCCAGGTCAGAAAGAGAGAGATTTAAATAAAGCTTTTAGGGGATTTTTGCTTTCTTCAGTGACACAGTCACAGTCGAATAAGTGCAGGAAACCTCACACATCAACAAGGGCAAATTTAAAAAGGCAGGAACAAATGCAGTGGCCATTGCTTGAGTGGGGAGGCTTTGGCAAGAACAAGCTTGAGTGAGGTATATATCTGGTAAATATCTTCTTCCTCATTCTTATTCTTTGTTCATTAGTGCATAATTGGAATAGGGAGGATGTATCCAGTCTCTTATCACTGCCTTCCAGCGTGGACTGAATGCAGGGCTCCGGATTGAGATCGCTGTCCGGGACAAGCAGGATAGTCTGGATGACCTGATTAACCTGGCTGTTCGAGTTGACCACCGGGAAACTGAGTGGCACAGAGAAAGAATGTTTCAAACTTCCTACGCGCTGTCTGATCACTGCTTTTCCTCACCCTCTCCCCCCTCCCTCACCACCCAACACCTAGCCCGTGGACAAGCATGTGGCTGTCTCAGGAGGAACTAA
The DNA here is from genome assembly GCF_030144855.1 of Hypanus sabinus. Lineage (NCBI taxonomy): Eukaryota > Metazoa > Chordata > Chondrichthyes > Myliobatiformes > Dasyatidae > Hypanus > Hypanus sabinus. The sequence continues at coordinate 69,643,866 of NC_082706.1, forward strand.
AGCGATGCCGGAGAACAGGTTCTTGCCTCTACTGTGGTGATCCAGGACATCTGCAGGCAACATGTCCCAAGCATCCAGTAAAAGAGAATACCTGTCAGCGGGGAGGGGAATCCTGATGGGTCGGTTCTCTCTTCAGTCAGCTTCCCCTAATTCTGTAATGCTCACAGCTTCCTTGTCGTGGAGGACCCAGACACATGAACTGAATGTGTTCATACATTTCAGTGCAGTTGAAAATCTTATGGACATCTCTCTCATTCAAAGATGGGGAGTTCCAACTCAGAAATTGAGAGAAATGATCAATGTCAAGGCACGAGCTCTGGGAATTGGCCAGATCCACCTTTCCACCCAATCCCTCCAATTGGTGCTTAAAGGCAACCATCATGAAGAAATATCTTTCTATCCAGTGAATCCACTTGAACTGTCACTGGTACTTGGTTTATCCTGGTTATCCCCACATAACCCATGGATTGATTGGTTTCTGAGAGTGGGGATCGGCATGCCTGTCTACCTGTCTGGGTTCAGCTCAAGCTCTGTTCCATGAATCCCCTCCTGTGTCGGCTAAGGTTTGGACCTGTCTGGGATTCTAGCTGAATATGTGGATCTCCTTGAGGTTTTCAGTAAAAGAAAGGCCACCATCCTGCCCTCATATCAGCCATATGACTGTTCCATGGACCGCCTACCTGACACTAGACCTCCCCAGGGCCGACTCCCTTTCCTCACTCATTCTGAAATTATGGCCATGGAGGAATACATCAAGGAGGCATTGAGCATGGGGTTTGTACATCAACCTCACCAGCAGGAGAGGGCTTCATTTTGTGAGCAAGAAAATGGCAAGCTCCATCCCTGCTTTGATTATATACCCATGAACAACATCACTGTGAAGAACCAGTACCCTCTTCCCTTGCTGGTGTCTGTGTTTGAACATCTCCAGGGAGCAACAATATTTTCCAAAATTGATCTGCACAATACTTACAATCTGATTGGCATAAAAGAAGAGGATGAATGGAAAATGGCTTTCAACACATCTAACGGCCACAATGAGTACCTGGTGATGCCTTTTGGTGTGGTCAATGCCCCGGATGTATTCCAACTTTGGTTAACGATGTGCTCAGGGATATGTTGAACTGGTTTGTGTTTATGTATTTAGATGACATCCATAGAGAAGTAGAGGGCTAAGGTAATTTCTAAGGTAAAGACGTGTTTGGCACATCATTGTGGGCCGAAGGGCCTGTATTGTGCTGTAGGTTTTCTATGTGTAACGCGCTGTAAGGTTCACTGCTAATGTAATGCCTTCTCTGCAATGTTCACTGCTGAGGTAACGGTTTCTCTATAGCAGCAATGTTTGGGTTACGGCTGGAGATACCAAGATGCATGTTAGCCAATAAGAGATTGTTGTTGTGTCTTGTGAATCTGGAAAGACATTTTCTCGTGGTCTTTTGTCGAGGACAGATGAAGAGGGAAGATGCGTGTGGAGAGAACTGGTAAACCACTGGACGGAGTGGACTGAGATCTGAGAGTCCGAAGGTCGGTGACATTTGGAGGAGACCAATGGTGGAAGAATGACTACTGAGTGAGCTTCAACATGACTTTGACTTGACTTTGGACCTTTTTTTGGTTATTTTCATTACTAACTCTATATTCAGCTTAAGATTCATAAAGCTCTATCATTTAATTTCATATGGTGTACTGTCTGATATTTTGCGTTGTGGGTTTGTAACTGGGGGTACATTACACAGCATCCATACAAACGTGATGTCCCAGTTTGGCAGGGCCAAATGGTGATTCCCCTAGATGAACGTAAGTTGCCTAAGCCTGAGGGTTACATATGTTTCCATGTTATCTTCTCCCGCTCTCATCAGGAGCACATCCAGCATGTCTGGAGAGTATCAAATGGCTTCTTGAAAATAATCTGTATGTCAAGCCTGAAAAATGTTATTCCATAAAGACTAGGTGTTGTTTTTGGACTATATACTTACCCCATCAAGTGTTCGAATAAATCCTAGTAAAGTTCAGACAGTTGCAGTGTAGCCCAAACAGTCTACAGTCAAACTTTATGGGGTTTGCAAACTTTTATCGCTGCTTCATCTGGAATTTCAGCTCTATCGTGGCTCCAATTAATGCCCTCACCAAGAAGACCTCGGCAGGATTCCATTGGATGGACGATGCCAGCCAAACATTTTCCGAGCTAAAGCAACGTTACACCATTGCCCCACTGTTGCAACACCCAGACCCATCTCAGCCATTCATTGTCGAGGGTGATCCATCCGATGTAGGCATTGGAGCTGTACTCTCTCAGCACTCAACTATGGACAGCTGGCTGCACCCTTGTGCCTTTCCTTCTCGTGGTTTGACTCTGGCTGAGAGGAATTACAATGTTGGGAACTGGGAGCTTCTGGCTGTCAAGGAGGCCCTGGAGGAATGGTGACTCTGGCTGGAGGGGGCAGAACATCCATTCTTGGTCTGGACAGATCACAAGAACCTTTCCTACATTCAAGATGCAAAGAGACTCACCTCTTGTCAAGCCCAATGGTCTCTCTTCTACACACAGTTCAATTTCATCCTCACTTATTGTCCTGGCAGCAAGAATACAAAGGCCGAAGCTCTCCTCCGGCGGTTCGACGGATCTGAGGACAATGCCGATCCAGAGACCATTCTTCCCCACTCGTGTATCACTGCTCTGGTGATCTGGGGAGTAGAAGAAAAGGTGAGGTTCACCCAACAATTAGATTCAGGCTCAGATGGGGGACCTCCAAACTGTCTGTTTGTCCAAAGTGTTGGAATGGGGTCACTCCTCCAAACTGTCTGTTTGTCCAAAGTGTTGGGATGGGGTCACTCCTCCAAACTGTCTGTTTGTCCAAAGTGTTGGAATGGGGTCACTCCTCCAAACTGTCTGTTTGTCCAAAGTGTTGGGATGGGGTCACTCCTCCAAACTGTCTGTTTGTCCAAAGTGTTGGAATGGGGTCACTCCTCCAAACTGTCTGTTTGTCCAAAGTGTTGGAATGGGGTCACTCCTCCAAACTGTTTGTTTGTCCAAAGTGTTGGAATGGGGTCACTCCTCCAAACTGTCTGTTTGTCCAAAGTGTTGGGATGGGGTCACTCCTCCAAACTGTTTGTTTGTCCAAAGTGTTGGAATGGGGTCACTCCTCCAAACTGTCTGTTTGTCCAAAGTGTTGGAATGGGGTCACTCCTCCCATCTGGCTGGACATCTGGGGATTCAACAGACTCAGGAGGTTATAAAGAGATAATTTTGGTGGCCATCCATGTCCAAGAATGTCCACAACTTTGTATCTGCCTGTCCCACCTGCGCTCAGAACAAGACATCACGCCAGTGTCCTGCGGGTCTGTTAGGTCCACTGCCTGTGCCCCACCACCCCTGGTCCCACCTCTGAGTGGATTTCATCACTGGGCTGCCCCTGTCTCATGGAAATACTCCCATTTTGGATGTTGAGGATTGATTTTCCAAGGCTGCCCACTTCATTGCCCTCCCCCAGCTCCCATCGGCTCGTGAAACTGCCACACTCATGGTTCAACATGTGTTCAGGCTCCATGGCTTTCCTCAGGACATAGTGTCTGATCGTGGACAACAGTTCACTTCCCGATTTTGGAAGCTTTCTGCTTTCTCATAGGAGCCACGGACAGCCTCTCATCTGGCTTCCACCCCCAATCCAACGGCCAGACTGAGAGAGTGAACCAGGAGTTGGAGACAACCCTGTGCTGTCTTGCCTCTTCCAACCCCACGTCCTGGAGCTCCCAATTGGTTTGGGCAGAGATCGCCCACAATAATCTCCAGTTGTCCTCCACCAGTATGTCTCCCTTTGAATGCCAGAAGGGATTCCAGCTCCCACTCTTCCCTGATCAGGAAATCGACGTAGGAATTCCTGCTGCTGAACAGCTGGATCAGTGTTAAAAGCACACCTGGAGACGAGCCACGGCCCAGAAACAACATTCCCAGCAGGCTGATCGGCTCCGTCGACAGGTCAGGCCATTCAAGCCCAGAGAGGAGGTGTGGTTGGCATCAAGGGATCCTCCCCCGAAAGTCGAGAGCCAGAAATTGGCATCGCTCTACGTAGGACCATTTGTAGTGGAAAAGGCTGTCAACAAGGTGTCTTATAGTTTGCATCTACCAGCAGCATTGAAAATCCACCCGGAATTCCATGTTCCCCAGCTCCGGCCGGTTACTACCTCTCCCCTGGCCCCAGTCACCCCACCACCCCCTCCTCCCCACCTGGTAGATGGTTTCCTTGTCTATACTGTGCAGCACCTCCTGGCATCTCGCCGGGTACGTGGTAAGGTCCTGTACTTTGTGGGCTGGGAAGGGTACGGCCCAGAAGAACATACTTGGATCCCAGCAAAGGACAAGTCGCTGATCCGGGACTTCCAGTGGACACAGATCTGTAGCGCCTCAGGGGCTGCGCCTAGAGAGGGGGGCCCTGACACAACCACGGATTTGGCAAATACAGTAGATGCGGCAATTGTGCTTGTATCAGCTAATTATTATTTATTTGTCATAGTTAACTCCATTGAATAGGGAGTTAACATTGGCATGTGGCAAAGGTAATGTCGCAGTAGTTATAGGGGATTTCAACATGCAGGAAAACTGGGAGAATCAGGTTGGTGCTAGACCCCAGGATAGGGAGTTTGTAGAGTGCCTATGGGATGCATTCTTGGAACAGCTTGTACGAGAGCCGACCAGGGTATTCTGGATTTAGTGTTATGTAATGAACAGGATTTGATAAGCAATCTTGAAGTAAAGGAGCCATTAGGAGGTAGTGATCATAATATGATAAGTTTTTATCTGCAATTTGAGAAGGATAAGGGCAGCTCGGAGGTGTCAGTGTTGCAGTTGAACAGGGGAAACTATGGAGCCATGAGGGAGGAGCTGGCCAAAGCTGACTGGACGGATATCCTAGCAGAAAAGCCAGTGGAACAGCAATGGCAGGTATTCTTGGGAATAATGCACAAGGTGCAAGATCAGTTCATCCCCCAGAGAAGGAAGGATTCAAAGGGGGGAAAAGGGGCCACAGTGGTTGACAAAGGAAGTCAGAGATTACATAGCATTAAAAAAAAGTATGACAGAGCTAAGGTGAGTGGGAGGACAGATGATTTGAAAATTTTTAAGGAACAACAGAACTTAACTAAAAAGGGAATACGAGGAGAAAAAATGAGGTACGAACGCAAGCTAGCCAGGAATATAAAGGAGGATAGCAAAACCTTTTTTAGGGATGTGAAGAGAAAAAAGATAGTTAAGAACAATGTTGGGCCCTTGAAGAATGAATTGGGTGCAATTGTTATGGTAAACAGAGAAATGGCAGAAGAATTTAATGAGTACTTTAGATCTGTTTTCACTAAGGAAGACACAATCTCCCAGATGTATGGATGGGCCAAGGACATAGAGTAACAGAGGAAATGAAACAGATTGACATTAGGAAGGAAACGGTGATGATTAGACTGATGGGACTGAAGGCTGACAAATCCCCAGGTCCTGATGGTCTGCATCCTAGGGTACTAAAGGAGGTGGCCCTGGAAATTGCGGATGCATTGGTAATCATTTTCCAATGTTCCTTAGATTCAGGATCAGTTCCTGAAGATTGGAGAATGGCTAATGTTATCCCACTTTTTAAGAAAGGAGGGAGGGAGAAAACAGAGAATTATCGACCTGTCAGCCTAACATCAGTAGTGGGGAAGATGCTAGAGTCCATTATTAAAGATGAAATAGTGGCATATCTAGATAGCAGTGATAGGATTGGGCCGAGCCAGCATGGATTTACCAAGGGTGAATCATGCTTGACTAATCTGTTGGAGTTTTTCGAGGATGTAACCAGGAAGTTAGACGGGGGAGATCCAGTTGATGTAGTGTACCTCGATTTTCAGAAGGCATTTGATAAGGTCCCACATAGGAGATTGGTGGGTAAAATCAAAGCTCATGGCATTGGGGGGAAGACATTGACATGGATAGAAAACTGGTTGGCAGATAGAAAGCAAAGGGTAGCGGTGAATGGGTGTTTCTTGGAATGGCAGGTGGTGACTAGTGGGGTGCCACAGGGCTCGGTATTGGGACCACAGCTGTTTATGATTTACGTCAACAATATAGATGAAGACATTGAGAATAACATCAGCAAGTTTGCTGATGATACTAAGCTGGGTGGCAGTGTGACATGTGATGAGGATGTTAGGAGAATTCAGGGTGACTTGGGTAGGCTGGGTGAGTGGGCAGATACTTGGCAGATGACGTTTAATGTGAATAAGTGTGAGGTTATCCACTTTGGGAGCAAGAACAGGAAGGCAGATTATTATCTGAACAGTGTAAAGTTAGGTAAGGGAGAAATACAAAGAGATCTAAGAGTCCTTGTTCATCAGTCACTGAAGGTGAATGAGCAAGTGCAGCAGGCAGTGAAGAAGGCTAATGGAAAGTTGGCCTTTAATACAAAGGGAATTGAGTACAAGAGCAAGGAAATCCTCTTGCATTTGCACAGAGCCCTGGTGAGGCCACACCTGGAGTATTGTGTACAGTTTTGGTCTCCAGGGTTAAGGAAGAACATCCTGGCTGTAGAGGAAGTGCAGCGTAGATTCACAAGGTTAATTCCTGGGATGTCAGGACTGTCTTATGCAGAGAGGTTAGAGAGACTGGGCTTGTACACGCTGGAATTAAGGAGATTGAGAGGGGATCTGATTGCAACATACAAAATTATTAAGGGATTGGACTAGATAGAGGCAGGAAATATGTTCCAGATGCTGGGAGAGTCCAGTACCAGAGGGCATGGTTTGAGAATAAGGGGTAGGTCATTTAGGACAGAGTTAAGGAGAAACATCTTCTCCCAGAGAGTTGTGGGGGTGTGGAATGCACTGCCTCGGAAGGTAGTGGAGGCCAATTCTCTGGATGCTTTCAAGAAGGAGCTAGATAGGTATCTTATGGCTAGGGGAATCAAGGGATATGGGGACAAGGCAGGAACTGGGTATTGATAGTAGATGATCAGCCATGATCTCAAAATGGCGGTGCAGGCTCGAAGGACCGAATGGTCTACTTCTGCACCTATTGTCTATTGTCCATTCATTCCATCGTAGTGCTTGTCGAGACTCGGGCACAGCAAAGCAACACTTCGCTGCTCGCTTGCATTCCGCCTTTCCTGAGAAATTGGACTGTTGAGGCAACCTACTCTGAAGAGCAGCAGTATTCACTTTATATTCTAGTTGTTCTTTTCAGCCAGAGTGTAGCCTTTGTTTTTCCATATGAGAGTAGACATATGGGTCGTTAGGTCAATTTGCCCTTGCTGTCTGGTGTGTGATAGAATCTGGGGGAGTTGATGAGGGCATGAAGTTCTTTTGAAACAGCTGCCAAAAAACCCTGATAATGGAGGGCAAGATATATATGTATATAGTTCAATGACAAATGAACGTGAATTTGTAGATTGACAGTGGAACCTAGTAACAGGATAAGCAAGGAAGTGAGATGAAGGAGTCCAGAGGAAATATTAGTATAAGTTAGAGGCAGTGAAGGGAACATGAATGCATACCTGCTCGTTAATGCAAATATCTAATCAGGTAATCATGTGACACCAACTCAATGCATAAATGCATAAAAACATGCAAACATGGTCAAGAGGTTCAGTTGCTGAAGCACCAGAATGGTGAAGAAATATGATCTAACCAACTTTGACTGTAGCTACAGAGCTTGGTGGACTCAGCCAATTCTGTCATGTCTAGGTACAGCTTACCACAGCATCAAGGCCAACCTCACCAGAGAAATCTCCCCTGGATCTATTCATCCCCACTGGCTGGCACACATTTCTCATATCTCTTATCTTTAACAGTAAACCAAAGAAGCACCTTACACAGAGAACAGAAAAGCTTAACAGAGAAAAAATATGAATCATGTGAACCAGGGCGTTATACTTGAACCTTCTCAAAGCCAGTTGCAGAAAGAATATGCCGGACAAGCAACTGATACAAATTGAGGGATATAAACAAGGAGGTTCAATGTTTCACTCCTGGGGAAGCGGTCATGGCGAGGGGACTACAGAGGTGACCAAAATGGCTATTTGAAAAGATTAAGGGCCTACATATTGGAGACTGTATGTGATATCATTTGGAGGGAACATATTGAGCAAAGCAGAGTCAATGGTTACAGAAGAAAGGCCTCCAGGGCTGTCCACTGAGTCTGCATTCCTTATAGCTTCAAATATCAAATTCCACAGATCAGGAATGTAGTTTAAAAAAGCTGACCTGAGAATTATTTTTGAAGGAACTTGGTTAAACTTAAGAGATGACCAGAAGACCAGAGAGGTCAAGAAGGATTATAAAACGAAAGCAATTCTGTGATTAACTCTAGTCCCAGACCATTGAGAACTTTAAAACAAGTAAGATAACTTTAATATCAGTTCTAAAAGATACAGGAAGCCAATTCAGAGTAGTTAATATGGGGGTGATACATTCCCTCATCCTGGTTTTGATTAAAAGTCTAGCAGTGACGTTCTGAATGAGTTGATATTTGCCAATAGATTGCTTTGGAAAGACAGTATAAATTGCATTAGAGCAATCTAGTCTATTCAATATAAAGAGATGAATTAATTTTTCAGCATTATTTTGTGACAGAAACAGAAATTCCTTTGAAAAATTTTTAAGTGTAGAAATGCTGCTCTGTTCACTTTCTTTATATGGGAATTAGAATCAAGGAAATCACCCAGGCTAGTTTCTTCAGATGATTTCACTACCTGCCTCAACCACTTCTGCTGGTGGCTCATATCCTGCACAGAACATTGGACCCTCATGTTCCAACTAAAAGTTTCCCCTCATAGTAAATGCATTCCTTCTCATTGTTGAATCCCAAACCTTGGGAAAGTGGCTGTGTGCATTCATTCTCCTACACTCTAGTGGAAAGGTCCCAAACTACTCAACATACGAGGACAGGTTGACCAACCTCAGGCTTTTCTCTTTGGAGCAAAGGAGGATGAGATGTGACTTGATAGAGATGTACCAGATAATAAGAAGTCCAGATCAAGTGGATAGCCAAAGAATTTTTTCCTAGGGCAGAGATGGCTAATACAAGGAGTCCTAATATTAGTGACTGGAGAAAAGTGTAGGGGGGAATGTCATAGGTAGATCCTTTACACACAGGGAGTGGTGAGTGTATGGAATATGCTGCCAGAGCTGGTGGGAGAGGCTGATACTTTAGGGGCATTGAAGAAACTCTTAGAGGCACATGGATGGAAGCAAAATGGTTATGCAGGGAGAAGGATTAGAGAGATCTTGGAGTAGGTTAAAGGGCTGGCTCAGCATTGTGGGCTGAAGAGCCTGCACTGTGCAGTAATATCCCATGATCTATTTTGTATAACTGACTCTCTCGAGTTCTACAGCAGGGTGACCAAAAACTGGACATGATATTCCAAATGCAATGTTTGGTCCAACTGCAACATAACATCCCAATATCTATACTCCATGTACGAACTTGCTGCAAACTATGGCTCTGTGGGAGGCCCTTAATCCATTCAATTCAAGAAAAAAAGATTTTGGACACAATTAAGGAAATATGATTTTCTATGCCACCATTTCTTTGAAAATCCATTATAAAACTATTGGCTGTTGGGCAAAAGTTCCATTTAACTGACACTGTAACTATTTAGTTGGATCTAGGCATGGTTTAGAAGAGCTGTAATGGAGTCATTAGGTGGAGAATGGTTGAAGACTGAGGAGAAAGCAGTGCACAGGTCCAGGAGTGAAGTTCAAAAGGGGAAAGCTTCGCGGGAACTTGGCTATAACCGGAGCACCAAGCATGAGTTGGAGAGCAGGGAATGTTCAGGCATTAAAGTCAATGGATAAGTCGAGGGATAGAGTTTAAGAGTCACGAGGTAATGATGCAGCTCTATAAACTCTGGTCAGGCCACACTTGGAATACTGTGTCCAGTTCTGGTTGCCTCACTCTAGGAAGGATGTGGAAGCATTGGAAAGGGTACAGAGGAGATTTACCAGGATGCTGCCTGGATTAGACATATACATTATGACATTATGATCAGAGATTAAGGGAGCTAGGGATTTACTCTTTGGAGAGAAGGAGGATGAGAGGAGACATCATAGAGGCATACAAGATATTAAAAGGAATAGAAAGAGTGGACAGTCAGCGCCTCTTCCCCAGGGCACCACTGCTCAATACAAGAGGACACGGCCTTAAGGTAAGGGGTGGGAAGTTCAAGGGGGATATTAGAGGAAGGTTTTTTACTCAGAGAGTGGTGGGTGTGTGGAATGCACTGCCTGAGTCAGTGGTGGAGGCAGATACACTAGTGAAATTTAAGAGACAGGTATATGGAGGAATTTAATATTGGGGGAATATATGGGACGCAGGGTTTAAGGGTCAGCACAACATTGTGGGCCAAAGGGCCTGTACTGTGCTGTACTATTCTATGTTCTAAAGGGAGACACAACCTAGTGGAGGAGTCATCAAAGGAGCAGTCATCTGTGGTAGGGCTTTGGCTCATTTGGGCTTCGGTGGGGTAAGTGAGCAAGTGGACTTCGATTTTTCCTTGCATTTTTTTTAGAGGAATAGAGAGCATGTCTGTGGGGTAGTACTTTGTTCTGGGTGACAGATGTGGGAATCCTGGGAATCTTCCAGTCTCCCAGATGGTCACATCTGCACCAGGTGCACCGAGATGCAGCTCCTGAGAGATTGTGTTAGGGATCTGGAACTGCGGCTTGATGACCTGCAACTTATAAGGGAAAGTGAGTAGGGGATGGATAGGAGCTATAAGGAGTTAGATAAGTGGGTGACGGTCAGGGAAGGGATGGAAGAACTTAGATAGTAGAGAGCACCCCTGTGGCCATCCCCCTCAATAATCGTTATCTCGTTTTACATACTGTTGAGGGGGTGACCTGACAGAGGACGACCACGGTGATCGAGTCTCTGGCACTGAGCCTGGTTCCATGGTGCAGAAGGGAGAGAAGATAAGGAATGCTTTAGTCATAGGCTATCCCATAGTGAGGGGAACAAACAGGACATTTTGTCATCCTGATAGAGATACCCACATGGTGTGTTGCCTCCCAGGTGTTAGGGTACAGGACATCTCAGATCAGGTGCAGAGTATTCTGAAGGGAGAGGGTGAACTGCCTGAAGTCTTGGTACACGTTGGTACCAATGCTATAGGTAGAAAAAGGGAGGAGGTCCTGAAGAGAGAATTCAGGGAGTTGGGTAGGAAGCTGAAAAGCAGGACCTCCAGGGTAGTAACCTCAGGATTGCTGCTTGTGCCACATGCTAACGAACGTAGAATAGCATGATCAAGAAAATTAATGTGTGGCTGAGAGATTAGTATAGGGGCAGGGCTTTGGGTTCCAGGATCATTGAGGCAACTTCTGGGGGAGGTATGACCTGTACAAAAAGGACGGGTTACTCCTGAACCCAGAGTGGTCCAATACCCTAGCAGACAGGTTTAATAGAGCTGTTTGGGAGGGTTTAAACTAATTTGGCAGAGGGATGAGAACTGGAGTGATAGGGCTGAGGAAGAGGAAAACAAAAATTAATCAAAGATAGTGTGCAACAGAGATGATAGAAAGGGCAGGTAGGAGATGAGGCATAATCAGAGCCAGTGGGATGAGTTACAGGGCAGTAGAGGCGTGGTGCCCTTAAAACAGAAAGCAACTAATACTGGACTGTAAGTTCTCTATTTCAATGCATGCAGTATAAGAAATAAAATGGATGATTTTGCAATTCAGCTACAGATTGGCAAGTATGACATTATGATCATCTCTGAAACTTGGCTAAAGGATGGCTGCCATTGGGAGTTAAACAACTAATGATATACGGAGAATTGGAAAGATAGGTTAGTAGGCAGAGGGGGTGATGTGGCCCTGTGTTTAAGAAATAATATTAAATCATTAGAAAGGGATGACATAGGATCAGAAGGTGTAGAGTCTCAATGGGCTGAGTTAAGAAATGACAAGGGAAAAAGCACCTGAATGATGATTGTATACAAGCCTCCAAACAGCAGCTGGAATGTAGATTACAAATTACAGCAGGAGATAGAAAAGGCATGTCAGAAAGCCAATGTCATGATAATCATTGGGGATTTTAACATGAAAGGGGATTGGGAAAACTAGGCCAGTACTGCATCTCAAGAGAGAGAATTTGTCGAATGTCTAAGGGATAGCTTTTTAGAACAGCTTGTTGTTGAGCCCACTAGGAAATTCATTGTGCTGGATTGGGTGTTGTGTAATGATCCGGAGGTGATAAGAGAGCTTAAGGTTAAGGAACCCTTAGGGAACGGTGAACACAATATGATCAAGTTCACTTTGAAAATTTGAGAAGAAAGTAAACTCCAATGTGTCGGTATTTCAGTGGATTAAAGGAAATTACAATGGCATGAGAGGGGAACTGGGAAAGCGACAACAAAGCAGCGATGGCTGGAATTTCTGTGAAAAATAAGGGAAGTGCAAGACAGGTATATTCCAAATAAGAAGAAATTTTCAAATGAAAGAAGGACACTACAATGGTTGACAAGTGAAGTCAGAGCCAAAGTAAAGAGAGGGCATACAAGAAAGCCAAAGCTAGTGTGAAGATAGAGGATTGGGAAGCTTTCAAAAACTTGCCGAAGGAAAATAAGAAGGTCATTAGGAAGGAAAAGATGAATTATGAAAGGAAGCTGGTGACTAATATCAAAGAAGATACTGAAAGCATTTTTAAGTATATAAAGGGTAAAAGAGTAGATGTAGGACCAATAGAAAATGATACTGGAGATATTGTAATGAGAGACGCAGGGTTGGCAAATGAACTGAATGAGTATTTTTCATCAGTCTTCACAGTAGAAGACATCTGCAGTATACTGGACATTCAAGAGTGTCAGGGAAGTGAAGTTTGTGCAGTGAAAATTACAACTGAGAAGGTGCTCAGGAAGCTTAATGGTCTGAGGTGGATAAATCTCCTGGACCTTTGGGTTCTGAAAGAAGTAGCTGGAGTAATTGCGGAGGCATGAACAACAATCTTTCAAGAATCAATAGATTCTGGCATTGTACCGGGTGACAGGAAAATTACTAATATTACTCTGCTATTTAAGAAAGGTGGGAGGCAGCAGAAAGGTAACTATAGACCTGGCAGCCACACGTCAGTGGTTGGAAAGTTGCTGGAATCGATTGTTAGGGATGAGATTACAGAGTATCTAGAGGCACATTGGCATAGGCCAAAGCCAGCATGGTTTCCTGAAAGGAAAATCCTGCCTGACTAACCTACTGCAATTTTTTGAGGAAATTACAAGCAGAGTAGACAAAAGAGATGTAGTAAATGTGGTGTACTTGGATTTTCAGAAGGCCTTTGACAAGGTGTTGCACATGAGGCTGCTTAGCAAGATAAGAGCCCATGGAATTACAGGGAGTTACCAGCATGGGTGGAGCATTGGCTGATCGGCAGAAAACAGAGAGGAAGAATAAAGGGATGGCAGGCTGTTGGTTAGCAGTGGAGTTCCACAGGGGTCGGTGTTGGGACCGCTGCTTTTTACGATGTATATCAATGATTTGGACTACGGGGTTAATGGATTTGCGGCTAAATTTGCTGATGATACAAAGATAAGTGGAGGAGCTGGTAGAGTTGAGGAAACAGAGAGCCTGCAGGGATTCTAAGATAGTTTAGGAGAATGGGCAAATAAGCGGCAAATGAAATACAATGTTGGAAAGTGCATAGTCATGCATTTTGGTGGAAGAAATAAATGGTTAGACTAGTATTTAGATGGGGAGAGAATTCAAATTACAGAGATGCAAAGGGTCTTGGGAGTCCTTGTGAAGAATACCCTAAAGGTTAACCTCCGGGTTGGGTCGGTGGTGAAGAAAGCAAATGCAATGTTGGCATTCATTTGTAGAGGTATAGAATACAAGAGCAGGGATGTGATGCTGAGGCTTTATAAAGCACTCATGAGACCACACTTATAGTGTGCCGTTTTGGGCTCCTTATTTTAGAAAGGATGTACTGACTTTGGAGAGGGTTCAGAGAAGATTCACAAGAATGATTTCAGGAATGAAAGGGTTACTGTATGATGAATGTCTGGCAGCTCTTGGGCTGTATTTTCTGGAGTTCAGGAGAATGAGGGGGGATCTCATAGAAACATTCCAAATGTTAAAAGACCTGAACAGATTAGATATGGCAGTTATTTCCCATGGTAGGGGAGTCTAGGATGAGGGAGCACAAATTCAGGATTGAAGAACGTCCACTTAGAACAGAGATGTAGAGAAATTACTTTAGTCAGAGGGTGGTAAATCTGTGGAATTTGTTGCCACGAGTGGCTGTGGAGGCCATGTCATTGGTGCATTTAAGGCAGAGGTAGATAGGTTCTTGATTAGCCAGGGTATTAAAGGGTATGGGGTGAAAACAAGGGAGTGGGGATGACTGGAAGGATTGGATCAGCCCATGATTGAATAGTGGAGCAGGTTCGATCAGCTGAATGGCCTACTTCTCCTACATCTTGTGGTCTTATGGAATTGGAAGTCATGGAACTGGAGGCCTTTGGAATACAGATTCAAGATTCAAGACTATTTAATGCCATTCTTCAGCACACGCATGTAAAGAAGAACAAAATTATCGTTATTCTGGATGTGATGCAGCAAATAAACACTATCAGCAAAAAGAGTATAATGCCAAGGCACAATGAAGAAAAATACATAAAATAGGTGACTACACAGAGACTGATTGTATGTACATAAAGTGACACTAGTTACTGGTGTCTATATATACGGTGACTCTGACTGGAAGTACTAAAGTAGGGGTGGTGGGATGGGTTAATAGGTGGAGGTGTTGATCAGCTTGATGGTTGGGCTAAGTAACTGTTTTTAAATCTGGTGGACCTGGTGTGAATGCTGTGAAGTCTCTTTCTTGATGGGAGTGGAACAGTCTATGAGCATGGTTTGTGGAATACTTTGTGGTGTTCTTGAAGTTTTTCCGGCAGCATTCTGTATATGTCTTTGATGGTCAAAGTTATAACCTTACATACCCATAAACACACACACCTTTGTGGCAGGCAAAGAAGGTGGCTGAGATGGTTAGTGTGAGAGCCTCGAGTAGAGCAGGTGGGCCTGCCACTGCCCAGGGTCAATGAGAGCTTCCCAGAATTATCAGAATATTTGCTGTAGTTTTTTCCCTGCCAGCCACCCAAATTGAGGGGAAATCCACACTTGTATTTTTTAATGTGTCCTTTTTCAAACAAATTATCTATCCAAGCAAAATACAGTATTTACTTACAAACGTTGTAGTTTTGAATGTGTGAAGCTCCTCCCAAATTTTATGGTATTCATCTTTGTTAAACATTCAAAAGTTTAAGTCTTTAATTTACGGCAAAGCTAATAGAGAATGGGGTGAGCAGTGATCAAAAGAGTTGCCAGGTTTACCCAGCTGAATATACAAAGCTCTGACATGCCTTTGTCAGGGTTACAATGTCAGCTAGCCTATGTCAATGATTCTGAAAGTTGTCTTTATTGCAAGTCTCGCTAATCTTCTGTGGGAAAGGTCATTGAAACAATATAAAGCGCAACATGCCATTTCCAGTTCATCGTAGTCCCTGGTATATTTCAAAGACTTCACCTGCTAATAACTGCAGTTCAATGCTTCCAGCAACTGGAATGTTAGGGTAGAGCCATTAATTTAAGCATTCAGTGCTATGGTACAACTTCTGTTTGAGGTTTGAATGTCAAAGTTGGCCAGATCCAAGGCTGCTTGATTTAACGCATTTTGAGAACAGGCTTTGAAGCTGGATTGTATCAAATTCCTGTTTGTGTTACCGGGCAGGGCTTTATGATGGGGTCATTGGTACGGCATAGGTTTTCACTGAACTTATAAAGTGATAGATGAATGTTTGAAGTGTCAGATTGAGCTGTTGTATATTCTTCTTGAATAAGGGAATAAAAGCTTTTAATCAAGTTGTTTTTCAAAGGTACCTTGGAGATCTTTGTTACAGTTAGATGGCACCCTGAAATCTCTGCAACCCATTTCTTGACTTAAAGCAAAAAGTTTGAAGTTGAAAGTACCTTTTATTATCTTAGTATATATACTTTATACATCTTTAAGATTTGTCTCCCTACATGCAACCACAAAATAAAGAACCCCAATAAATCCTATTAAAACAAAAGAAGAACATCAAACACACAGAGACATCAAGCAGAGAGAAAAAACAAATTGTACAAACAATAAATCAAGTAAACACACCCTCTACAATCATCACTGCTAAGCTCACTGACCCATATCGTCTTCTGGTCTGGTGAGACCTCTAATTTCTGTCACATATTCTTTCATAGATTGTTTGGCATCTTCCTAGAGTGAAGGGTTTAGATAGGGTGGGGTTTGTTAGGTATGTTCAGCAAAGGTTTCTTGACACAATATGTAGATAAGCCTACCAGAGGAGAGGCTGTACTTGATTTGGTATTAGGAAATGAATCTGGTCAGGTGTCAGGTCTCTCACTGGGAGGGCATTTTGGAGATAGTGATCACAATTCTATTTCCTTTACCATAGCATTGGAGAGAGATAGAAACAGACAAGTTAGAGAAATGTTTAATTGGAGTAAGGGGAAATACAAGGCTATCAGGCAGGAACTTGGAAGCATAAATTGGAAACAGATGTCCCCAGGGAAACATATGGAAGAAATATGGCAAATATTCAGGGGATATTTGTGTGGGGTTCAGCATAGGTACGTTCCAATGAAACATGAAAAGGATGGTAGGGTACAAGATCCATGGTGTACAAAGGCTGTTTTAAATATAGTCAAGAAGAAAAGAAGTGCTTATGAAAGGTTCAAAAAACTAGGTAATGATAAGAATTTAGAAGATTATAAGGCTAGCAGGAAGGAGCTTTAGAATGCAATTAGGAGAGCCAGAAGGGGCCATAAGAAGGCATTGACGGACAGGATTAAGGAAAACCCCCAGGCATTCTATAAGTATATGAACAGCAAGAGGATAAAACATGAGAGAATAGGACCAATCAAGTGTGACAATGGAAAAGTGTGTATGGAACCAGAGGAAACAGCAGAGGTACTTAAACAACACTTTACTTCAGTATTCACTATGGAAAAGGATCTTGGCGATAGTGGTGATGACTTGCAACAGACTGAAAAGCTTGAGCATGTAGATATTAAGAAAGAGGATGTGCTGGAGCTTTTGGAAAGCATCAAGTTGGATAAGTCACTGGGACCAGAAGGGATTTACCCCAGCCTACTGTGGGAAGCGAGGGAGGGGATTGCTGAGTGTCTGTCAATGATCTTTGCATCATCAATGAGGACGGGAGAGGTTCCGGAGGATTGGAGGGTTGCGAATATTGTTCCCTTATTCAAGAAAAGGAATAGGGATATCCCAGGAAATTATAGGCCAGTGAGTCTTACTTCAGTAGTTGGTAAATTGATGGAGAAGATCCCGAGAGGCAGAATTTATGAACATTTGGAGAGGTATAATATGATTAGGAATAGTCAGCATGGCTTTGTCAAGGACAGGTCGTGCCTTACAAGTCTGACTGAATATCTTGAGGATGTAACTAAACACATTGATGAAGGTTGAGAATGTAGTGTATATGGATTTCAGCAAGGTATTTGATAAGGTACTCCATGCAAGGCTTATTGAGAAAGTAAGGATGGGGTCCAAGGGAACATTGCTTTGTGGATCCAGAACTGGTTTGCCCATAGAAGGCAAGGAGTGGCTGTGGACTAGTCATATTCTGTACAGAGACCAGTAATCAGTGGTGTGCCTCAAGGATCTGTTCTGAGACCCTTACTCTTCGTGATTTTTACAAATGACCTGGATGAGGAAGTGGAGGGTTGGGTTAGTAAGTTTTCTGATGATACAAAGGTTGGGAGTGTTGTGGATAGTGTGGAGGGCTGTCAGAGGTTACAGCGGGACATTGATAGGATGCAAAACCGGGCTGAGAAGTGGCAGATGGAGTTAAACCCAGGTAAGTGTGAGGTGGTTCATTTTGGTAGGTCAAATATGATGACAGAATATAGCATTAATGGTAAGATTCTTGGTAGTGTGGAGGATCAGAGGGATCTTGGGGAAAAAGTCCATAGGACACTCAAAGCTGCTATGCAAGTTGACTCTATGTTTAAGAAGGTATACAGTGCATTGGCCTTCATCATCGTGGGATTGAGTTTAAGAGCTGAGAGGTTATGTTGCAGCTAATTAGGACACTGGTCAGACCCCACTTGGTGTACTGTGCTCCGTTCTGGTCGCCTCACTACAGGAAGAATGTGGAAATCATGGAAAAGGTACAGAGAAGATTTACAAGGATATTGCCTGGATTGGGGAGCATGCATTATGAGAATAGGTTGAGTGAACTCAGCCTTTTCTCCTTGGAGTGACGAAGGATGATAGGTGACCTGATAGAGGTGTACAAGATAATGAGAGGCATTGATCGTGTGGATAGTCAGAGGTTTTTTCCCCAGGGCTGAAATGGCTAACATGAGAGGGCATAGTTTTAAGGTGCTTGGAAGTAGGTACCGAGGAGATGTCTGGGGTAAGTTTTTTACATAAAATGTGTGGATTGGGCTGCTGGCAGTGGTGGTGGAGGTGGAAACAATAGGGTCTTTTAAGAGACTTATGGATAGGTACATGGAGCTTTGAAAAATAGAGGGCCATGGGTAACCCTAGGTAGTTTTAATGTAGGGACATGTTCAGCACAGCTTTGTGGTCTGAAAGGCCTGTATTGTGCTGTATGTTTTCTATGTTTCTATAGTAAAGTTTTCCAGTACCAAAGCCTTCTTAGGGTTAGCATAGCCATTGGTATAAAGCTGTTACAGCAATAGTGACCCAGGTTCTATTCTATCACTATCTGCAAAGAGTTTGTATGTTCCCTCTGTGATTGCGTGGTTTCCCTCCAGGTGCTGCAGTTTCCTTTCACATTCCAAAGACGTACGGGTTCGTAGGTTAATTGGTCACATGGGTGTATTGGGCAGTGCGGGTTTGTAGGGCTGGAAAGGGACTGTTCCCATATTGTATCTCTAAAGGTAAAGCTAAAAGACTAAGGACATTTGGCTCTCTTTTTCTGCTCTCCTTAATGTTCAGATTTTTAAATTGTTCAACCATGGCAGTCATCCATTCACTTTCAATGATACTAATCCTTTCAATGTCTTCCCTAAGCGTAAAAGGATCTACTGATTTCCCAGCATATATGATGATTAAACTCTCTTTGGGCTTTGAGCTGGGTACAGGTATCGATTTTAACCAACTTTTCAATGAAAAACTCTGCCATTTTCATTAGGGATGATACCTAGGCAAGTCATTCGTCCCTCCTGATTGGTTAGTCCTCATCCAATCAGGTTTCCACTGTCCCAACTTGTTTACAATCAAATTCCAGTTCTCGTTTAAAGCAAGACCTTTGTCTTTGTTAAAATCCTCGTCTTCCAGTTTTATTTCAATGGTTTCCTTTAGGCAGTCCTAAAAGCCATTGGTGTGGCACAGTAGTTTTGTGCTGTTGAATACTGTGGCCATTGTGAATGCAATGTTCTGCTACCACCGATCTCTCCAAGTAATCCATGCAAATACACCACTTGTGCTCCATGATGCGTGCTTCCACTGTGCGTCCCCTCTGGTTGATATACACTTCTCCGCATTCACAGGGAATCCTGCAAACACCAACTGTCCTGAGTCCCAGATCACCTTTACCCACATAAGCTGTTATCTGAGCTTCCCTATGGGTTTGTAGATGGTGATCTTTCCAGAAACCAAGGAAATATGGAAAGGCAGGCAGTACTGACAGGTTCTTCCTCATTGTTAGGATTCCAGGTTTTTCCCTCTGAATGCAGAGCAGTGTATAGCGGCCAGACAGGATGCATGGTGAAAACTCATATCAAAGAGCACAGGAGGTGAATGCAATGGCTGTAGGATTGACTCCAACAACACTTCAACTAAACTCCTGTGCCTTGATGCCTATACCCAGCTGGAAGCCAGAGAAGAGTTTATTCTTCTTCTCTGAGCCTTCAAATCAGTCCATACAATCTAAAACTTTAACTAAACCTTCTTATTCTAATATCTTTTTATCAGTTTTAACATCAATGAAGTATCAGTTATCTGCCCTGATATATTTTACTTGGTGAAAGACACTGGCTAGATACAGTTTTACTAATTTTTTACAGTGATATTGTGTGCCACCCAAAACTGTCCATAAAAACCCATATTTGCAAAACCAAAAGCATAACATATTATGTGTGTTGCTTGAATTTCCAGCATCTGCAGATTTCCTCGTGTTAGCATCACACTGTTAGATTTCCCTGTGTGACGGTTTCAGCATTTAGACTAGTAGCCAGCATTAAGTGGCCATTCACACAAAAATAAACTCATTCCAATAGATCCAGATTTGCAGACCAGTTATCCTTTACCAGCAGAGTCTGTCCTGGTCTAAGTCATGCCTCTCCTACCTTCTGATATTTATCACATATATATTGAGACATACTGTGAAATGTGTCATTTGTGTTGACAGCCAGCACAACCTAAGGATGTGCTGAACATGGTCTGCAAGTGTCACCACACATTCTGGCACCAACATAGCTCACCCACAATGCTCAGCAGAACAACACAGAACACAACAAGCAAAAAAACAGCAACAGCAAAACAAGCCCCATTCTTCCCTCCCTCCCACCCATACACATGGACAGGCCTCCAGCCTAATCTCCAAGCTTAGGACATTGGGGTACAACTTCTGGACTTTACCAAAAAAAACCTTTGCTGCCTGATAATATCTTTACCACTTCATGCTGAATTCTCTCATTCAAATGTTATGTACTGTATATGCATGAATGTTGGTTATCACTTCCACGAAGAATATAAAACTTCCGATGGAATACTTTATACTGAATGTGTTGTCATGAATGGTAGCTCATTCCTCTGTGTGAAAAGCTTTCCCATGTTAGGCTTATTCAGAAAGTCAAGAGGCATGGGATCCAGGGAAGCTTGGCTGCATGGATTCAGATTTGGCTTCCCTGTAGAAGGCAGAGGGTAGCAATAAATGGAGTGTATTCTGCCTGGAGGTCAATGACCAATGGTGATCTGTTCTGGGACTCCTCTTCTTTGTGATTTTCATAACTGACTTGAATGAGGAAGTGGAAGGGTAGATTAGTAAGTCTGCAGATGACACAAAGGTAGTGTAGAAGGTTGTTGTAGGTTGCTACAAGACATTGATAGGATACAGAGCTAGGCTGAAAAGTAGCAGATGGAGTTCATTCCAGAAAAGTGTGAAGTGAATCACTTTGGAAGGTCAAATTTAAAAGCAGAGTACAGGGTTAATGGCAGGGTTCTTAGCACTGTGGAGGAGCTGAGGGATTCTAAGGTCCAAAGATCC
The DNA here is from genome assembly GCF_030144855.1 of Hypanus sabinus. NCBI lineage: Eukaryota > Metazoa > Chordata > Chondrichthyes > Myliobatiformes > Dasyatidae > Hypanus > Hypanus sabinus. The sequence continues at coordinate 69,665,135 of NC_082706.1, forward strand.
CTCAAGTTGTGGTGAAAGTTCATGAGGTTGTTAAGAACACATATGATGCATTGGCCTTCATTAGTTGGGAGAATGAATTAAAGAGCCAACATTACCTATCTGAATGCATTATCCTCCACTCTGTTTACACTAATCTCAATCGCACTATCAAGCTACAGACAAAGGGGGTGCTATTGTCCTGTGGCGCCCTGGTCTCTGAGACCAGGCGGTAATTCTCAGACACCTCCTCTTGAAAAAGACCCCACTCATGACCATCAGGCCATTGTCTCCTGCACTATTACCAATCTCATCAATTCTGGAGATTTTTTTTCCCTGCTACCAACCTTACAGTTTCCTACTCATTTCTACCTCTTACCCAAGATCCACAAACCTGACTGTCTGGGTGGTCAGGTTAGTTTTATACCCCTTCCCACAAAAATCCATGACATTTCACATGCTCTTGATCCCTTTAACAACGTTCCTTCCCAGAACATCAGAGATGTCCTCCTTCTTCAAAGTATGGGTTTTCCTTTCCTTCACCATTAATGCTGGCTTCACCTGAATCTCCTCCACATCACAGACATCGACCCTCACCCCATCTTTCTGAAGCCTTAATGGGTATAGAGTTTGTATTGCTCTGATCTTAAACATGCAGCACATCATTTTCCACAACTTCCGCCATCTTCAGCATGATCCTACTACCAATATATCTTTACCTTTCCCCACTCTCTGCTTTCTGCAGGGATCACTCTCTCTATGATTCTTCTGTCCATTCTTCCAACCCTCCTGGCACTTATCTGTGCATGTGGAAGAAATGCTACACCGGCCCAGTCACCTCCTCCCTTACCTCCATTCAGGGCCCCAAACAGCCCTTCCAGGTGAGGCAGCACTTCACCTGTAAATCTGTTGAGGTTATCTGCTGTACTTTGTGCTCCTGATGTGGTCTGCTCTACATTGTTCAGACCCAACGTAGATGGGTGACCACTTTCTTGAGTACCTTTGTCCCATCCACAACTCTGGGATTTCCTGGTAACTAACCATTTTAATTCCAATCCCCATTCCCATTCCAACATGTCCGCCCTTGGCTTCCTCTACTGCCACACTGAGATTAGAGGAGCAACACTTTATATTCTGTCTGGGTAGCCTCCAACCTGATGGCACAAACATTAATTTCTCTAATTTCTTGTAACTTTCCCGCTCCTCCTTCCATATTCTCCCATTCTCCACTCTGGCTCCCCTCTTACCTCTTCTCCTCACTTGCTTATCACCTCCTCAGGTTCCCTCCTCCTTCCCAGTCTCTTCCAGTCACCTCTCCCATCAGTTTTCTTCTTCTCCAGCTCTTTATCTTTGCCACCTATCACCTCCAGTACTTCACCCACCCTCCCCCACTCCTCTGGCTTTACCTTTCAGCTTCTAGTCTAGCTTGAGTTTTCTCCTCTCCCACCACCTTTTTTTCCAGCCTAAAATATTGAATGTTTATTCCTCTGCATAGATGCTGACTAACCTGCTGAATTCCCCCTGCATGTTATGTGTGTTACTCTGGATTTCCAACATCTTGCAGAACCTCTTGTGTTTACCTATCACCTTCCAGCTTGCATTCCCATTTTACCACCTAGTTATTCTGGCTTCTTCCCCCTTTCTTTCCAGTCCTGATTAATCTCTTGTGTTTAACGCTGCAATAAATCCAAAGCAGGCAGAAGGTGATTAGCGTTATCACTCCCTCTCTTACAATTTCACAACTGCTTTTGCATCAGCAGAGATCCTGTTCATCAGTGACATTGGTATATGCCTCAAAGAGTAGGGCGTAACTCTTGGCCTCAAGTGGATAAGGTACTCTTCTTTAAGTACCTCAGGCCTGTGAATAACTCTGGGTACTTCTGTCACCGAATATTGTTTAGTGAATCCAGCCTCGCAATGAGGTTCAGGATCTCAATGGCACGGTTTCAGTAGTTGTGAGAAGAGATTCTGAACAACATAAACATCTGCTTTTAACTGTTCCTCATTTTTATGGATGGAAGCAGTAAACATTCTTTTCATATTGAACTTAAGTTTCCTTGACCCCATGAGTACATTCTTTGTTGGGTTTTACGTAATACCTACTTCCTTCACCAATTTTGTGAACAGACATTCAAGGATGGCTGTGACACGTCCCCCAATGCCCATTTTGAACGTCACTGTCTCATTTTGCAACAAAACTGTAATACATTGACCTTGTGTAACCAGGTGACCAATGAATATCATTTTTTTTTAATTGTTGAAGTGCACCTGTATTCACCTTGGTAATGCTAACTGTGTTGTCTTTATGACAGTTATTTAGTTTATAATATTTTCGCTTAGTAATTCATTTGTTAGTATTTTCTAGTTAGAATTAGAAGTGTTTAAAGTATATTCATTGCCTGTAAAATATATCGGTATGCGATGATGTCACATCCGGTTTCGCCGTGTCTTGTGGGAAAATACCGGTTTGAGATCGACACGAGGGTGGGGGCTCACCACGAGGCAGACCTGAGCAGAAGTTGTTTTGCAAGCATTAGAAATCACAGTGAGAGCAACACTGTATGTTAATAGATAATCGATATATTGAACTAAGATGTTAACGCCGATCCTGTTAAAAGTAATGACGGTCGATAATGTTTATGTTTTTGTTAGTTAAAGAGTTGCGGATCGTTAGCAATGAAGTGTATTTAAAGTAGTCAATGGCGTAGGTAAACTCTGCCTGTATACTGCACCTTAATGTAATGTAGTTATAGTCACTTTTACAAGTATTTACAATGGAAATGTGATATTAAGAAAGGAACAAATACTGTATCAATCTTGTACTGTTTTATCAACAGTTTTCACCATATGTTAATGTGAAGAGTGAACAGTAAATGGTTAATCTTACTGCGACCTGGTTTTCATTGACTGTGGTTTATCTCGGCGTTTAATTCGGTGTTATCGGTTACACCCGAACGAGAATGTTACAGTGAAAAAGCGTCATTATCAGGTGTTTCAAGTGCTGCAATGTCATCTCGATCCAGCATCAAGTCGATGCCACCCAGCGACAAGGGCAGTAGAGCGACATCAAGTAAGTCCACCCATGCAAGGGCCAAGGCAGAAGCCGCCAGGGTGCGACTGCGCTACGCCAGACAAGAAGCAGATTTGAAAATGGAACGGGCTGCCAGAGAAGCCAGAATCCAGAAGGAAAAGGCTGCCAGAGAAATGGAAGCGGCCACCAGAGAAGCTGAAATCCAGAAGGAAAAGGCTGCAAGAGAAGCCAGAATCCAAATGGAAGCGGCCACCAGAGAAGTCGAAATCCAGAAGGAAAAGGCTGCCAGAGAAATGGAAAAGGCTGCCAGAGAAGCCGAAACCCAGTTGGAAATGGCAAAGATATCGACAAAGTTGCAAGTGCTGCAGCTAGAAAGAGAAGAAGAAGCTGCCAAGGCGGAAGCAGAGTACATAGAAGAAGCTGAAGGAATGCATGATCTGGCCGACGTAAGATCTACTTCAGAAAGGACCAGATTGGAACGCACAATCAACTATGTCCGATCCCAAATAGACAGGCAGGCTCGTCCTTCCTCTCCATACGTATTCGATAACATCCCAAGCCACGAGGAACCTCAGGGAGGCCCGATTGCATCACATCCATACGAGGAAGACAACTTACCCTCGCAACTCCGTGATGAAGTCGAGAATGAAAGAGCTGACAACCAATACTTCTCGACACCAAACTTACAAGATTTGGTGAGAAGAGATGCAGAGGTCGAATTCAGGACGGCAAATTCCATAAGAAATGTACGCCCTCAGTCATATATGCGCCAACGTATTTCTCCAGCCCGCATGCCGCTTACAGTTGATCCCACGATGCACTATTTAGCACGACGGGATCTCGTCACTTCGGGACTGTACCGGTTTGACGATAAACCTGAAAATTACCGTGCATGGTACTCCACATTCACCAACGCTATCGACGGAGTCCAGCTCAGAGCAACCCAAGAGTTGGACCTTATGGCGAAATGGCTGGGAAAAGAATCACGCGAACAGGTGAGACGCATACGTTCAGTGTACATCAACAAACCCGAACTCGCCTTAAGCAAAGCGTGGGAGAGACTTCGGGAGTGCTATGGGGCCCCTGAAATTATTGAAGCGGCGCTATATCGACGTCTGGAAAACTTTCCTAAGGTGTCAGCCAAAGATCACATTAAGTTAAGAGAATTCGGAGATTTACTCATGGAGATCCAAGGCGCCAAAGAAGATGGCTACTCAGCTGGTCTAGTATACCTAGATACTCCATCCGGGATTAGACAAGTCGTGGACAAACTTCCATTTGGGCTGCAGGACAGGTGGCTGTCCATTGCTTTAGAATACAAGGAAGACCACGATGGTCGATTTCCTCCCTTTAAGCTGCTCGCTAGGTTTGTGTGCAGGGAGGCGAAGAAGCGAAATGACCCTAGCCTCGCTGGTCCAGAAAGCAGTACGATTTACACCAAGCCAGGTAGATCCTCTTCGAATATTTTCAACATTGATAAACCCATCTCAGTGCTCAAGACTGAAGCCCTTACAACTAACAACGACCCTAGCAAGTATTGTCCATTGCATAACAAACCTCACCCCCTCAAAGGATGCAGAATGTTTAGGGAAAAACCCCTTGAAGAGAGGACGGCCCTTCTCAAGGAGAAAAGAATATGTTTTAGATGCTGTTCCTCAACCTCTCACCTCGCCAGAGAGTGTACGATCGCCGTGAAGTGTCCGGAATGTGATAGCACGGATCACGTTGGGGCCATGCATCCCGGCCTGTCACTGCAAACCGACAGCGTTCCTTCTCCCCCACAACAGGACGGCGGGGAGGGAGAGGCTCACTCCAGGACAACAGTTGTCAGCACGAACTGTACAGAAGTTTGCGGTCAAGCTCAGTCAAGCCGTTCCTGTTCCAAGATCTGCCTCACTAAGGTGTACCCTAAAGGAGCCAAAGACAAGGCCATCAAAGCCTATGTGATTCTGGATGATCAGAGCAATCGCTCACTAGTCAGTCCAGAGTTCTTTAAATTCTTCAACATTGAGAGTGAGCAGTTCCCATACTACCTTAGAACTTGCTCAGGCAACATGGAAACCCAAGGAAGGAAGGCAGAAGGCATCCAGATCGAGTCCCTGGATGATAAAGTCGTCATCTGTCTCCCTCCGCTCTTAGAGTGCAATGAAATCATGAATAACCGCACTGAGATCCCGACACCAAGTGCGGTACTACACCAGCCACATCTCCACCACATCGCCAAACACATCCCAGAACTGGATCCAAAAGCAGAAATACTCCTGCTATTAGGAAGAGATGTTATCCGGGTACACAAGGTTAGGCAGCAGGTCAATGGACCACTCGACGCCCCCTTTGCGCAACGTCTGGATCTGGGCTGGGTGGTGATAGGAGAGGTGTGTCTCGGTGACGTACACAAACGACGGTTAACACACTCAAGACCAATGTGCTAGAGAGTGGCCGCCATTCAATTTTTCAACCCTGCACAAGTTCCATGTGTATCAAGGAAGCACAACAAGGCGTTAACAAGCGCGAGGTAACCGACAAGTCGCTGGGCCAGTCAGTCATCGCTCAAACGGAGCATGATAATAAACTTGCTCCATCAGCTCAAGATGTCTTCTTCTTAAAAATGATGGACACCAAAGTCTTCAGGGATGAAGCAAATAATTGGGTCGCCCCACTACCCTTCAGAGAACCACGCCAGCGCTTGCCAAATAACAAAGAGCAAGCGGTCAAGCGGTTCACGTCCTTACAAAAAACCCAGAAAAGGAAACCTGAGATGCAGCAACGCACCCAATTGACCCACGAGGTACTGTGCACAGCCATTATAAATGCACGACCACTCCTACCTGTGTCTTCTGACCCAGAAAACCCCTTCATACTCTCGCCATCAATGCTCCTTACGCAGAAGGCAGGAGCCCCCCCTCCACCAGGAGACTTCTCAGACAAGGATTTGTACACAAAGCAATGGAGACAAGTCCAAGCTCTGGCAAATCAATTCTGGTCTCGCTGGAGACTGCTCAGGGACAAGCAAATCGCCTGCAACAGCTGGCCAATGGCCAGAATCACTGCTACATACCCTAGTGGGGATGGACATGTCAGGAAGTTCGAGTTGAAGACTACCGACCAAGGCGATGTGAAAATTTACCAAAGGCCAGTTACAGAAGTAATTCTACTTCTACCTAATGACTGATTAAGAGACTAAGTTTTGCACTCTGTTCATTGTGACCTTACGAAGGTCAGGCGGGGAGTGTGTTGTCTTTATTACAGTTATTTAGTTTATAATATTTTTGCTTAGTAATTCATTTGTTAGTATTTTCTAGTTAGAATTAGAAGTGTTTAAAGTATATTCATTGCCTGTAAAATATATCGGCACGCGATGACGTCACATCCGGTTTTGCCGCGTCTTGTGGGAAAATACCGGTTTGAGATTAACACGAGGGTGGGGGCTCACCACGAGGCAGACCTGAGCAGAAGTTGTTTTGCAAGCATTAGAAATCACAGTGAGAGCAACGCTGTAAGTTAATAGATAATCGATATATTGAACTAAGATGTTAACGCCGATCCTGTTAAAAGTAACGACGGTCGATAATGTTTATGTTTTCGTTAGTTAAAGAGTTGCGGATATTTAAAGTAATCAATGGCGTAGGTAAACTCTGCCTGTATACTGCACCTTAATGTAATGTAGTTATAGTCACTTTTACAAGTATTTACAATGGAAATGTGATATTAAGAAAGGAACAAATACTGTATCAATCTTGTACTGTTTTATCAACAGTTTTCACCATATGTTAATGTGAAGAGTGAACAGTAAATGGTTAATCTTACTGCGACCTGGTTTTCATTGACTGTGGTTTATCTCGGCGTTTAATTTGGCATTATCGGTTACACCCGAACGAGAACGTTACACTAACATTGCTGCCTGTGCCTTTAAAAGAAAAATTTGTATGGGTGGAGTAGAACGCAGAGTTACCATGTTTCAGAAAGGATGACATACAAATGCTTTTCCCAGGTTTGGTGAGGAAAGATTTTCATGGGTAAAATTGATCAACGTGGAATAGTGTGATTGCTAAGTTCCTTTATCGGCCTCCTGGTGTGAGCAAGGAGAACTCAATTCAAGGCCTAGCCGATACATGTTTGTAAGTTAAGCATGTGTGTGCCAAATAATTGCCACTACCATATTGGCTTGGTATGGTTCGTTTTAGTTATTTTCATTCTGCAAACATAACAAAGGTGTGGTCCAAAGTTAAGCTAAAATTTTGATAGTGGGCACTGTTTTTCTAAAACTTATTTTACTGTTTATATTTTGATACCCTCTTTATGCAATAAAACATCTAAAACAAATAAAGGAATTTAAGACCCAAAAAAGTATTTGTTGTCCTATGTGTGTGTATTTCCCCAGGCTACACTTGTCTAGGGTGTATGGGGTGTCTAGGAAGGGATATCACCTCTGGTGGGGAGGCCTGCCGTGCCCTTTTCAGGGCAGTTGGTCCACCTATGGTCCCCACTTGCCACTCAGCTCTCACCTGTGGCTCCAAGTAGCTGTTACATGCACAGTGGCCACACCCCAGTAAACCATCTCGGCAGACGGGCCAAACCAGGTGAGGGTAGCCGACGGGTCCAACCCTCGGTGAGGTAGGGGATTTGCCTATCCCAGTGTGTGTGTAGTCTGGCCATGATGGATTGAGCGGAAGAGACAATTAATGGTCCAATGGTCAAATGGGCAGGCCAGCAGGCGTTTGTGGAGCGCTAAGAGCACGACAAGGCACTGAGATGTCCTGGTCACCCATTGCAAGAGGTGGTGATCTCTTTAAACTCACTCGGCAAAAGGCAAAGGCAAACCACTGCTGTAACCTGCCGATCCTAGTGATATATATGTACTTAGACAATAAATGATAAATTTATTTTGAACTTTGAGATTCAAATTGGAAGTTCTAATGCTAAATCAGCTTTCACACTGCCTTGTACATTTCTGATTCGGGTACTTTTGCCAAGGGCACAACATGGTAGAGTTTATGTCAGAATTGTACATTACAGAAAACATCTCGAGACATTGAGGAGAGGCAGAGGGGCAGTGGAATAAACCCTTATGCTGCTGAGCCTAGCTTTAATAGTAGGTTTCATGGGAAAGCATTTTAATATTTAAATATTAGATATTACACACACATATTTGTACATGGTGACATATACACACTTTGATAATAAATTTACTTCAACATTAAATATCTCTATTAACACTTCTACTTAATGTTATGCTTTTAATGCTTTATCATTCTGTCCTAGAGCCTTCCACCAACAGAAAATGTTTCCCTTTATCTCATGGCTTTAAAATCCTAACATTCTCAGTCATATCATCTCCTGGCATTTGCTTTCTGGTGAATGAATATTTACTTTAGCTTCATCTCATCATAATCTTACTTATGGAGCCTTAATGAATATATGCTGCACTCCCAACAATGCATCCTTTCCAGGTGAGGTGACCAGAAGTACTACCTGTACAATACATAGTTGCAATCTGTCCAGGAACTTTTATAGTTGTAGCAAAAGTTTTCTTTCTTGATTGCCTGCTCCTCTGAAGGCATTGCATTCCATCAATGCCTCACGTGTTTTTTTTTGGATCACTACTTTTAGTAATCTTTCTGCATACTTGGTCTTTCCTTGAATCCTTGAACTTTCACCAACTCTGAGTGTTGCACCATGTGATAGATGCACTGGTTTTCCACTTGTTAATCCAAAGCAGATGAATTCACACTTTCTTGTGCTGAAATCTGCCTTCCACAGTGTCAGTCACTCACTTAATCTATCTTTAAGTTTATGGCCTCGGTGAGACTGTTTTCTGTGCAACTTATCTTCATGTCATCGGTGAACTTGGATATATGCCACTTTATTGCTTTGCTTAAGCAATTTGTAATATAATTAATAACTGAAGCCCAAGCACATATCCTTGGGGAACACTACTCATTATAGAGCAGAGAACAGTACAGTACAGCACAGGACAGACCCTTTGGCCCACAATGTTGTATCAATCTAATTAAATTAGCAATCAAATAGCCAAATAAATTAATCTCTTCTGACCACACAATGTCTATATCCTTCCATTTTCTTCACATCATGTGCCCATCCAAATCTCTTAATATTCCATAAGGTTTCTGCCTCTACCACCACTCCAGGCACCCGCCACTCTCTTGTAAAAATCTTGCTCTCATGTGTCCTTTGAAATAGTCCCCTCATGCCTTAATGCCCTCTGGTTTTAGACATTTCAACCCAAGGAAAAGGATACTCCCTGCTTACCCCTTGTAGGCACATGTTTTCTAATCCAGGCAGCATCTGCTGCACCCTATCCAACATCCTTGCTACAATGGGACAACCAGAACTGTATGCAATTCTCCAGATGCAGCCTAACTAGAGTTTTATAAAGCTGCAGTATAACTTCCTGACTTCTGAACTCAATGGCTCAACTAAAAAAGGCAAACATCCCATATGCATTCTTAAGCACCCAAGTAATTTCTTTCCTTTGTATTAGCCCTGTCCTCTGTCCAGCTAATCTCCTCCAATTTGGTAACTAATTAGGTTTCATTACCATGAAATATAATTTTAAAAATATCTCTTATGAGTAATTTTATGAAATACTTACTGGGGATTCATATAAAGTATATCCTGCAGACATGTCCCAGTACATTACTTCCAGTATAATCTCAAAAATGTAATTAAGCTCATAGGATGTGACCTACGTTTTATAAATCCATGTCATGTCTCTGAAATCATCTTCAACTAGTTCAACATCTCTATCCTTAATTAGAGATTCCAATAATTTCCCATGACAGATATTAGACCAACAGAATTCCTTTGTTTCACCGCCTCTCCTTGAATGGCAAGATCACGCAGCCTTCAACACTGAAAATATTCTTTTCCAAACCTTATTTGATTCAATCCCTTGATCCAAAGCCAACCTGGAAAATCTTAATTTCCTGAACATCTGTCCATCCATGATATAATGTCTTTTCTATCATGATATTTTTCTTATGATGTGTTCTGGTTCTTGATTCATTATCGCTTTTCCTGGAACGTTAGTAATAAGCTGGCTAATATGAGGGGGCATAATTTTAAAGTGGTTAGAGGAATGTATCAGGGGTTTTTTTTTACACAGATAGTAGTGGATGTGGGGAATACACTGTCAGTGTAGTTGTAGAGGTAAATACATTAAGGGCATTTAAGAAACAGTTAGATTAGGCACATGAATGTTAGAAAAATGGATGGCTATATCAAAGGGAAGGGTAACTGACTTTGAGTCAGTTAAAAGTAGATAGATAGATAGATAGATAAATAGGTAGATAGGTAGGTAGGTAAGGGATGTGGTAAGAAGGGGAGGAGGTTTTCTGCCTGCTCTAGGTCTCTTTATTGCTAACTGCCAACGGGACATGAACCGTCTCGACTTCACCACATCTTGTTTCAATTCCAACCTCACTCCTTCTGAACGCTCTGCTCTCCAATCCCTCCGCACCAATCCCAACCTTACTATAAAACCCACTAAAAACACTCACTATAAAACTCTAGTTAGGCTGCATCTGGGACTCTATTGTAGTCTGGCGTACTGACCTCTACCTGGCCGAGGCACAGCGACAACTCGCTGATACTTCCTCCTCTTTACCCCTCGATCATGAACGCACTAAGGAGCACCAGGCCATTGTCTCCCACACAATCACCAACCTTATCAGCTCCGGGGATCTCCCATCCACTGCCACCAACCTCAGAGTTCCCACACCCCGCACTTCCCATTTCTACCTCCTACCCAAGATCCACAAACCAGCCTGTCCAGGTAGACCCATTGTCTCAGCTTGCTCCTGCCCCACTGAACTCATTTCTGCATACTCCAACGACTGCATTGCCGCTGCCTCCTGCACGCATGATGAACTCGTTGACTTCATTAACATTGCCTCCAACTTTCACCCTGCCCTCAAATTTACCTGGTCCATTTCTGACACCTCCCTCCTTTTTCTTGATCTTTCTGTCTCTATCTCTGGAGACAGCTTATCTACTGATGTCTCCTATAAGCCTATGGACTCTCACAGCTACCTGGACTATTCCTCTTCCCACCCTGTCTCTTGTAAAATGCCATCCCCTTCTAACAAATTCCACCATCTACGTTGCATCTCCTCTCAGGATATCCACCATTCTGAGTGTTCCACCACCTCCAACGGGATCCACTTTCTGCTTTCTGCAGGGATTGTTCCCTTCGTGACTCCCTTGTCCATTCATCCCCCCCCCCCGTCCTTTCCCACCAATCTCCCTCCCAGCACTTATTCTTGTAAATGGAATAAGTGCTACACCTACCCCTACACCTCCTTCCTCACCAACATTCAGGGCCCCAGACAGTCCTTCCAGGTGAGACAACACTTCACCTGTGAGTCAGCTGGTGTGTTATACAGCGTTCGGTGCTCCTGGTGTAGCCTTCTATATATTGGTGAGACCCGACGCAGACTGGGAGACCATGTCCCATTCCCATTCTGATATGTCTACCCATGGCCTCCTCAACTGTCAAGATGAAGCCACACTCAGGTTAGAGGAGCAACACCTTATATTCCGGCTGGGTCGCCTCTAACCTGATGGCATGAACATTGATTTCTCTAACTTCCGTTAATGCCCCTCCACCCCTTCTTACCCCATCCCTTATCTGTCTGTGTCTGTTTCTGTTTCTCTCTCTCTCTCTCTCTCTCTCTCTCTCTCTCTCTCTCTCTCTCTCTCTCTCTCTCTCTCTCTCTCTCACTCCTCCCCCCCACCCCCCTCTCACAATCACTCCTTGCCTGCTCTCCATCTTCCTCTGGTTCTCCCCTCCCCCTTTCTTTCTCCCTCGGCCTCCCGTCCCATGATCCTCCCCCTTCTCCAGCTGTGTAATTCTTTTGCCAATCAACTTTCCAGCTCTTAGCTTCATCTCTCCCCCTCCTATCTCCTCCTATCATTTCGGATCTCCCCCTCCCCCTCTTACTTTCAAATCTCTTACCATCTCTTCTTTCAGTTAGTCCTGACAAAGAGTCTTGGCCTGAAACGTCAACTGTACTTCTCCCTATAGATGCAGCCTGGCCTGCTGCATTCCACCAGCATTTTGTGTGTGTTGCTTACACCCTGAAATGCTTTTTCTTTGCACATAAACCAGTAATTGAATCCAGAAGTGCAAGCATGTCACAAAGACGTAGGAATTGAAGGTAATTTAATCTAATTAGTGGGGATAGATTGAGATAGATTGAAGGGGAGGGCTGATTTTCAAATAACCATTTTTCCCCTTCTGAACTTGACCAAGGGTGAATTAAGAACTTATAGGTGTGCATAACTTTTGGTATTGTGCAATTTCTATGGTCTATCCAAAGAAGTTCTTCAGGCTGATTTTGGGAATGAAAGGGCTATGACACGAGGAAAGTTTGAAAACTCTGTGTCTGTGCTCGCTGGAATATAGATGGATAAGGTGGGATCTCATTGAAACCTGTTGAATGGTGAAAGGCCTAGACAGAGCAGATGTGGAAAGGATGTTTCCCATGGTGGGAGAGTCTAGGTCAAGAGGACGCAGCCTCAGGATAAAGCAGCATCCATTTAAAACATAAATGCAGAGTAATTTCTTTAACCAGAGGTTGATACATTTTTGGAATTATTCCCACAGGCAGCTACGGAGCCCAGGTCATTGGATGTATTTAAGGCAGAGATTGATAGGTTCTTTATTAGACACGGCATCAAAAGTTATGTGGAAAAGACCAGGGAGTTGGGCTGAGGATGGAAGAAAAGGATCAGCCATAATTGAATAGTGGAGCACACTCAATGGGCCAGATAGCCTAATTCTGCTCCTATGTCTTTTTTTAAATATATTTTTTATTAAATTTTTAAGAGAATTACATACAATGAATAGAATAATAGAGTAATGAAAATTAATATTAGCCCCCCCGCCCCTTAATCCTTCCCCCTTAACATTCCTGTCTAAAAAAAAGAAAGAAAGAAAGAAAGAAAGAAAGAAAGAAAGAAAGAAAGAAAGAAAGAAAGAAAGAAAGAAAGAAAGAAAGAAAGAAGGAAAGAAGGAAGAATTGCCTGGATATTGGAGGATCCCCACATGCACCATGGAGTTCAAAATAACTTTAATATATATCTTTATTTTTTCCCCAAATAACTAATAATTTTATCTTCAAAGGACCTACCTATTTAATCCTATCTTTTGTAGATAGGGGTGCCAAATTGTCAAAAATATATCATATTCATTTCTTCAATTATAAGTAATTTTTTCAAGTGGAATGCAGCTACATATTTCATTATTCCAACGGTCCATAGACAATAGACAATAGGTGCAGAAGTAGACCATTCGGCCCCTCGAGTCTGCATCGCCATTCTGAGATCAAGGCTGATCATTCACTATCAATACCCTGTCCCTGCCTTGTCCCCATATCCCTTGATTCCCCTATCCATCAGATATCTATCTAGCTCCTTCTTGAAAGCATCCAGAGAATTGGCCTCCACCGTCTTCCGAGGCAGTGCATTCCACACCTCCACAACTCTCTGGGAGAAGAAGCTCTTCCTCAACTCTGTTTTAAATAACTGACCTCTTATTCTCAATCCATGCCCTCCGGTACTGGACTCTCCCAACATCTGGAACATATTTCCTGCCTCAATCCTATCAAATCCTTTAATTATCTTAAACGTTTCAATCAGATCCCCTCTCAATCTCCTCAATTCCAGTGTGTACAAGCCCAATCTCTCCAATCTCTCTGCGTAAGACAGCCCTGCCATCCCAGGAATCAACCTAGTGAATCTACGCTGCACTTCCTCAATTGCCAGAATGTCCTTCCTTAAACCTGGAGACCAAAACTGTACACAATATTCCAGGTGTGGTCTCACCAGGGCCCTGTACAAATGCAAAAGGACATCCTTGCTCTTGTACTCAATTCCCCTTGTAATAAAGGCCAACATTCCATTTGCCCTCTTCACTGCCTGTTGCACTTGCTCATTCACCTTCATTGACTGATGAACTAGGACTCCTAGGTCTCTTTGCATTTCTCCCTTACCTAACTCTACACCGTTCAGACAATACTCTGCCCTCTTGTTCCTGCTTCCAAAGTGGATAACTTCACATTTATTCACATTGAATGACATCTGCCAAGTATCTGCCCACTCACCCGGCCTATCCAAGTCTCCCTGTATTCTCCTAATGTCCTCTTCGCATGTCACACTGCCACCCAGTTTAGTATCGTCAGCAAACTTGCTGATATAGTTTTCAATGCCCTCATCTAAATTGTTGACATAAATCGTAAAGAGCTGTGGTCCCAATACAGAGCCCTATGGTATCCCACTAGTCACCTCCAGCCAGTCCGAGAAACACCCATTCACTGCTACCGTTTGCTTTCTATCTGCCAACCAGTTTTCTATCCATGTTGAAACCCTGCCCCCAATGCCATGAGCTCTGATTTTACTCACCAATCTCCTATGTGGCACCTCATCGAATGCCTTCTGAAAATCTAGGTACACTACATCCACTGGCTTACCCTCATCTAACATCCTTGTTACACCCTCAAAAAACTCCAACAGATTAGTCAAGCATGATTTGCCCTTGGTAGATCCATGCTGGCTCGGCCTAATCCTATTACTGCCTTCAAGATATGCCACTATTTCATCCTTAATAATGGACTCAAGCATCTTCCCCTCGACTGACGTTAGGCTAACAGGGCAATAGTTCTCCGTTTTCTCCTTCCCTCCCTTCTTGAAAAGTGGGATAACATTAGCCACTCTCCAATCTTCAGGAACTGATCCTGAATGTAAGGAACATTGGAAAATGATTACCAATGCATCCGCAATTTCCTGAGCCACCTCTTTTAGAACCCTCGGATGCAGACCATCTGGACCCGGGGATTTATTAGCCTTCAGTCCTATCAGTCTACTCATCACAGTTTCTTTCCTAATGTCAATCTGTTTCAATTCCTCTGATATCTTATGACCCTGGCCCATCCATACATCTGGGAGATTGCTTGTGTCCTCCCTGGTGAAGACAGATCTAAAGTACGCATTAAATTCTGTTGCCATTTCCCTGTTTCCCATAACAATTTCTCCCAATTCATTCTTCAAGGGGCCAACATTGTTCTTAACTATCTTCTTTCTCTTCACATAGCTAAAAAAGCTTTTGCTATCCCCTTTTATATTCCTGGCTAGACTGAGCTCATACCTGATTTTTTCTCTCTGTATTGCTTTTTTAGTTAAGATCTGCTGTTCCTTAAAACTTTCCCAATCATCTGTATTCCCACTCATCTTAGCCCTGTCATACTTCTTTTTCTTTAATGCTATACAATCTCTGACTTCCTTTGTCAACCAAGTGGCCCCTTCCCCCTCTTTGAATCCTTCCTTCTCATTGAAATGAACTGCTTTTGGATCTTTTGTATTATCCCCAAGAATATCTGCCACTGCTGATCCACTGTCTTTCCTGCCAGGGCATCCGCCTATTTAACTTTGGCCAGTTCTTCCCTCATGGCTCCGTAGTCTCCTTTATTTAATTGCAACACTGATCTGCCCTTATCCCTCTCAAATCTGATTTCCAAGTAACTGCAATAGCTTTTTTGGCTACTGCCAATGTAATTTTTATAATTTTTTTCTGATATTTGTTCAATTTAGGTTTCGGTATTATCCCTTCAATATCGCCTAATAAAAATAATGTTGGGCTATGTGGAAACTGTATTCCAATAATTTGTTCCAGTCAAAGTCTTAGATTTATCCAAAAAGGTTGAATTTTAATCAAGACCAAGTAGAGTGTAAAAAAGAACCGATTTCTTGATTACACTGGAAACATTGGTCAGATAAATTTGGGTTTAATCTATTTATTTTTTGCGGTGTAATATATAATTGATGTAAAAAATTGTACAGTACTAATCTAAGTCGGACATTTATTATACTAGTTTG
The DNA here is from genome assembly GCF_030144855.1 of Hypanus sabinus. Taxonomy (NCBI): domain Eukaryota; kingdom Metazoa; phylum Chordata; class Chondrichthyes; order Myliobatiformes; family Dasyatidae; genus Hypanus; species Hypanus sabinus. Next base: position 69,681,036 of record NC_082706.1, read on the forward strand.
TCATACTATCAAGACATAGTCTTGACCATTTTTTTTCACCAATTTTAATGTTCAAATCAGTTTCCCATTTTTGTCTTGACTTATGAGTTCCTGGTTTAATTGTCTGTTTTTGAATCAAATTATACATACAAGATATAATTTTTTTAATTTTTCCTTTTTGAATTAAAGTTTCTATTTCATTAGGTTTTGGCATTAACGTTGTTTGATCCAGTTTATCTCTTAAATAGGCCTTTAATTGAAAATAACAAAAAAGAGTGTTATTTGATATTTTATATTTATTCTTTAATTGATCAAACGCCATCAATATACCTCCTTCAAAACATTGACCTATATATCTTATCCCTTTTTGAAACCAGTTATATAAAAGTTGATTATCCATTGTAAAATGAATAAGTCTATTTCGAATTAGGGTTCTCTTTGCTAATAAAGATTTCTTTATCTCATCATCAACATTTACCTTATTCCATAAATCGATCAAATGTTCTAATATTAGAGATTCTTTCTTTTCCCGCATCCATTTGGATTCCCATTTATATATAAAATCTTCTGGTATGTTTTCTCCTATCTCATCTAACTCTATTCTATTCCATGCTGGGTTTTCTTCTTTAAAAAAAGATGCAATAAATCTAAGTTGATTTGCTTTATAATAATTCTTAAAATTTGGGAGTTGTAACCCTCCTAGGTCAAATTTACATGTCAATTTTTCCAACGATATTCTTGACATCTTACCTTTCCAAAGAAACTTCCTCACACATTTATTCAACTCTTGAAAAAACTTCTGGGGCAGTTATATTGGTAATGTTTGGAATAAATATTGTAATCTGGGAAATATATTCATTTTTACAGCATTAACTCTACCTGCTAATGTTATTGGTAACATCATCCATTTATCAAGATCTTCTTGTATTTTTTTCAATAATGGCAAATAATTTATATAAATTCTTTATATCATTATCGACTCTTATACCTAAATATTTTATACCATTTGATGGCCATCTAAATTGAGTTACTAATCAACTTTACTAATCTCCTTTAGTAAGGGCTAAAATTTCACTTTTATCCCAGTTTACTTTATACCCTGATATTTTCCCATATTCTTCCAATCTGAAAGATAATTTATGCAACGAATGCAATGGATTTGTTAAATAAATCAGAACATCATCAGCAAATAAATTGATCTTATATTCCTCCTGGTTAACTCTGAAGCCCACAATATCGGGATCCGTTCTAATTTATTCAGCTAATGGTTCTATTGTAGTGGTGTGCTACATGCAGCACTGAAATAACGACACGGAGTCGGTAAACTGCAATTAAAAAAAGATTTTATTCGAACTTCGCGGCCTCGCTTTAAAGCCTCCCTGATCCTGCCCTCCCCGGGTGCGGATGCTGTAGGGGGCACGTATTCACAGTCCTGTCCCGCGCGCGGATGCTGTAGAGGGCACGTATTCACGGTCCCACGCGGGCTTTTCCCTTTGTTGGTGAAGCAGACCTGGCCTTTATGTTGGCGCGCTGGCTATTTGTGAGCTGGTTCAGGTGCACTAGGAAGTGGGTCACCACATAACCCCCCCCCCCAGAATCGGCGATACACCCCCCAATGTCCACAGTCTGGGCCGGACCCTGTTTGGGAGGTCGGCCTCTGCACCGCGGTGCCGGAAACTCGACTGGTTCCGCCTGGTCCACATGGGCTGGTTTGAGTCGGTCCACTGTGAAAACCTCCTCTCTCCCCGCAATGTCCAGCACGAACGTGAACCCATTGTTCCTGATCACTGTAAACGCCCCTCGTAGGGCCATTGCAGCGGTGGCCGATGCCCACCCCTTCATACAAACATAAACTTACAGTTCTGCAGGTCTTTGGGTACGCAGGTCGGGTTCTGCCCATGCTGCGAAGTGGGTATGGGGGCCAGGTTGCCGAGCCTCTCGCGTCGTCTGCCCAGGACTGCTGCGGGTTCTTCCTCTCGCCCCCTTGGGGCTGGTATGAGCTCCCCGGGGATGACCAGGGATGTGCCGTACACCAACTCGGCCGACGAGGCGTGCAGATCGTCTTTGGGCACCGTGCGGATGCTGAGTAGGACCCAGGGAAGCTCGTCCACCCAGTTAGCTCCTCTCAGGCGGGCCATGAGAGCGGACTTTAAGTGACAGTGGAAACACTCCACCAGGCCGTTTGACTGTGGGTGGTAGACAGTTGTGTGGTGCAGCTGTGTCCCCAAAAGGCTGGCCATAGCTGACCACAGGCTGGAGGTGAACTGGGCGCCTCTGTCGGAGGTAATGTGGGCTGGTACACCAAAGCGGGACACCCAGGTGGTGATCAGTGCCCGGGCACAAGATTCGGAGGTGGTGTCGGCGAGCGGGATCGCCTCTGGCCATCTGGTGAACCGGTCCACGATAGTCAGGAGGTGCCGCGCTCCGTGCAACACAAGCAGGGGGCCCACGATATCCACATGAATGTGGTTGAAACGCCGGTGGATGGGGTGGAACTACAGCAGCAGAGCTTTGGTGTGTCGCTGCACCTTGGCCGTCTGGCAGTGCATGCATGTTTTGGCCCATTCACTGACTTGCTTGCGGAGTCCATGCCAAACAAACCTGCTGGAGACCATCCAGACGGTTGTCCGGATGGAGGGATGCGCCAAGTTATGAGTGGAGTCGAAAACATGATGCCGCCAGTTTGCCGGGACAATGGGACGGGGTTGGCCGGTGGTGACGTCACAGTGTAGGGTCCTCTCACCTGGGCCTACGGGGAGGTCCTGGAGCTGCAAACCGGAGACTGCGGTTCTGTAACTAGGGATCTCCTTGTCTGCCTTCTGCGCCTCTGCCAGCGCCTCAAAGTCTACCCCCAGGACAGGACATGAATGTTAGGGCGAGAGAGCGCGTCTGCCATGACATTGTCCTTACCCGAGATGTGCCGGACATCCGACGTGTATTCAGAGATATAAGACAGATGGCGCTGCTGGCGGGACGACCAGGGATTGGACACCTTCGTGAACGTAAAGGTAAGTGGTTTGTGGTCCGTGAACGCGGTGAAGGGCCTACCTTCTAAGAAGTACCTGAAATGCCGGATTGCCAGGTATAGCGCCAACAGTTCCCGGTCGAAAGCACTGTATTTGAGCTCGGGTGGTCGCAGATGTTTGCTGAAAAATGCCAGGGGTTGCCAGCGACCCACGATGAGTTGCTCCAGCACCCCACTGACTGCCATGTTAGATGCGTCCACTGTGAGGGCAGTAGGAATGTCCATTCTGGGGTGCACCAGCATCGTGGCGTTTGCCAAGGCTTCTTTCGTTTTAATGAAAGTGGCGGCGGACTCCTCGTCCCAGGTGATGTCCTTGCCCTGACCCAACATCAGGGCGAACAGTGGACGCATGATTCGGGCAGCTGAAGGGAGAAAGTGGTGGTAGAAATTTTCCATACCCACGAATTCCTGAAGGCCTTTGATTGTGGTGGGTCGGGGAAAATGGCGGACCGCGTCTACCTTAGCACGCAGAGTGGTTGTCCCGTCTTTAGTAATCCTGTGGCCCAGGAAGTCGATGGAGTGAAGCCTGAACTGGCATTTGGCCAAGTTGATTGTTAGACCGTAATCACTCAGTTGGGCATAGAGTTGACGGAGGTGGGACAGATGCTCCTGACGACTGTTGCTGGCTATGAGGATGTCGTTCAAATAGATGAATGCAAAGTCCAGGTCGCGTCCCACCACATCCATTAACCACTGGAGTGTCTGTGCGGCATTCTTCAGGCTGAACGGCATGTGGAGGAACTCGAAAAGGCCGAACGGGGTGACGAATGCCGTTTTGGGGACATCGTCCGGATGCATCGGGATTTGATGGTATCCGTGGATGAGGTCTACCTTGGAGAAGATCCGTGCGCTGTGCAGGTTTGCTGCAAAGTCCTGAATGTGCGGCACAGGGTAGCGGTCCGGTGTGGTAGCCTCGTTCAGCCTGCGGTAGTTGCCGCATGGTCTCCAGTCCCCTGTTGCTTTGGGCACCACGTGCAGGGGGGAGGCCCATGGGCTGTCGGACCGCCGTATGTTCCCCAATTCCTCCATTCTCTTGAACTCCTCCTTCGCCAGTCGGAGCTTGTCCGGGGGAAGCCTTCGAGCATGGGTGTGGAGAGGTGGTCCCTTGTCGGGATGTGGTGCTGTATGCCGTGTCAGGGCATGGCTGCCATGAACTGCGGTGCCAGAACAGGTGGGAAATCCACCAGGACTCTGGTGAAGTCGTTGTCGGACAGCGTGATGGAGTCGAGGTGTGGGGCTGGCAACTGGGCTGCACCCAGGGAGAACATCTGAAAGGTCTCGGCGTGGACCAGTCTTTGCCTCGGCAGGTCGACCAGTAGGCTGTGAGACCGCAAAAAATCTGCACCCAGAAGCGGTTGGGCTACGGCGGCCAGTGTGAAGTCCCACGTGAACCGGCTGGAGCCAAACTGTAGCTGCACCGTACGGGTGCCGTAGGTCCTTACTGTGCTGCCATTCATGGCTCTCAGGGTGGGACCCGGTTCTCTGTTGCGGGTGTTGTAACTCGTCAGAGGTAAGACGCTGATCTCAGCACCGATGTCGACCAAAAAACGGCGTCCCGACCACTTGTCCTACACATAGAGGAGGCTATCCCGATGGCCAGCCGCCGTAGCCATCAGCGGCGGCTGGCCCTGGCGTTTCCCGGGAACTTGCAGGGCGGGCTACAGCGGCGGGCTTCTGCGCCCCACCACTGGTGGTAGAAGCACCATTGTTCGTTGGGCTCCTCACCCCTGCCTCTGGGGTTAGCGGGCTCTGAGGCCGGGCCTGGTCTGGTTTACTGCTGGGAGCGTGGCCTGGTGATCTGTGCGACGGACGCCCCACTCACCTACTTGGCATTCCACAGCAAGTCCGCCCTGGCTGCCACCTTCCGGGGGTCGCTGAAATCCGCGTCGGACAGCAGCAGGCGTATGTCCTCAGGCAGCTGCTCCAGGAATGCCTGCTCAAACATGAGGCAGGGCTTGTGTCCTCCGGCCCGAGACAAAATCTCATTCATTAAAGCCGATGGAGGTCTGTCTCCCAAACCATCCAGGTGCAGTAAGCGGGCAGCTCACTCGTGCTGTGAGAGTCCGAAAGTCCTTATGAGCAGGGCTTTGAATTCTGTGTATTTTACGTCATCCGGGGGTTGATTGTATGAACTCCTCAACCTGGGCCGCTGTGTCCTGGTCGAGGGAGCTCACCACGTAGTAGTAACGTGTGTCCTCCGAGGTTATCTGCCGAACGTGGAATTGGGCTTCTGCTTGCTGGAACCAGAGGTGAGATTGCAGCGTTCAGAAGCTTGGTAGTTTCAACAAGACTGCATGAACAGATGCGGCATCGGTCATCTTCGGCCCAAATATCACTTGGGCCGTCGGGGTCACCAATTGTAGCGGTGTGCTACACGCAGCACTGAAATAACGACATGGAGTCGGTAAACTGCAGTTAAAAAAAGATTTTATTCGAACTTCGCGGCCTCGCTTTAAAGCCTCCCTGATCCTGCCCTCCCCGGGCACGGATACTGTAGGGGGCATGTATTCACAGTCAAGCGGGCTTTTCCCTTTGTTGGTGAAGCAGACCTGGCACCCTTTTGGGACTGGCCTTTATGCCGGCGCGCTGGCTATTTGTGAGCCGGTTCGAGTGCGCTAGGAAGTGGGTCGCCACACTATCGCCAATATAAATAGGGCAGGTGATAATGGACAGCCTTGTCTAGTTGACCTTGTTAACTGGAATGATGTTGAAATTTGACCATTTGTCACTACTTTAGCTTTGGGACTAGTATATAAGGTTTTAATCCATTTTATAAAAGATTTTCCTAACCCATATTTTTCCAATACCTTAAATAAAAAGTAGCATTCCAATCTATCAAATGCTTTTCCTGCATCCAAAGCAACTGCCACATTCATTCCCTCCTTCTTTTGTGCCAGATGAATTATACTAAGTAATCGAGTTACATTATCCGCCGATTGTCTATTTTTGATCCATCCTGTTTGATCCATATCTATTAATTTTGGTAAATATTTAGATAATCTGTTAGATGAAATTTTTGCTATTATTTTATAATCCGTATAAAACAAAGAAATAGGCCTACATGATGTTGGTTTTAAAAGATCTCTATCTTTTTTTGGCAATACTATTAGGATCGCTGTTGAAAAAGATTGTGGAAGTTTATGTGTCTTTTCCGCTTGATATATTAACTCCATAAAGGGGGGGATTGATAAATCTTTAAATTTTTTATAAAATTCAGGTGAAAAACCATTTTCTCCTCGAGATTTATTATGCTGAAGTGATCCTAAAGCTTCTTCAAACTCATTTAATGTAAAGGGCATGTCTAATCCTTTCTGTTCTTCCGAATTCAATTCTTGAAGAGTTATTTGTGATAAAAAATTTTCTATCTCAGCAACCTCATTTTGTGATTCTGATTGATATAATTCGGAGTAAAATTTTTTTAAAGTTTCATTAATTTCTAAAGGTTTATGAGTAATTTTATTTGCACTTGTTCTAATTGCATTTATTGTTTTGGAAGCCTACTCTGTTTTCAACTGCCAAGCAAGAATCTTGTGTGATCTTTCACCTAATTCGTAATGTCTCTGTTTAGTTCTCATAATTACTTTTTCTGTTCAATATGTCTGGAGTGTATTATATTGTAGCTTCTTATTAACAAGTTGTCTTCGTTTTTCTTCTGTCATATATCTTTGGGATTCTTTTTCTAATTTTGTAATCTCTTTTTCTAATTGATCTATTTCTACCATATATTCCTTCTTAATCTTAGAAGTATAACTTATTATTTGACCCCTCAAATATGCTTTCATCACTTCCCATGATATAAATTTATCATCAACTGAATATGAGTTTGTATCCAAAAAAAATTGAATCTGTTTTTTCATAAAATCACAAAAATCTTGACGTTTTAATAAAATTGAATTAAATCTCCATCTATAAATCAATTCCTCCTTATCCATCATTATCATTGTCATTATCAAGGGAGAATGATCTGATAGTATTCTTGCTTTATATTCTACATGTTTCACTCTATACTGAATATTCATTGATAATAGGAAAAAATCAATCCTTGAATAAGTTTTATGTCTATTGAATAAGTTTTATTCATTTTGAATAAAATGAATAATCTCTTTCTCTTAGATTAATTCTTCTCCATATATCAATCAAATTTAAGTCTTTTATCAATGATAAAGTTAGCTTTATTACTTTTGATTTTGTAATAGCCTTAGTTGACCTATCCAGAACTGGGTCTAAACAAAAGTTAAAATCTTCACCTAAAATGATGCACCTATATCATGTGCATCGGCCGATTTAAAAAAAAACTTCTTGTATGAATTTTGCATAATTTTCATTTGGTGCATAAATGTTCATAAGAGTCCATAATTCCAAAAAGATTTGACAATGTATAATCACATATCTCCCCACCAAACCAATTAGTACGTTTTGTATTTTAATTGGTAAGGTTTTATTAACCAAAATTGCAACTCCCCTTGACTTTGAATTAAATGAAGCTGCAATAACACTTCCAACCCAATCTCTCTTTAATTTCTGATGTTCTGTCTCTGTTAAATGTGTTTCCTGCAAAAAAGCTATATCTCCTTTCATTTTCTTAATATATGTTAAAACTCTTTTTCTTTTCACAGGTCCGTTAAGCCCATTAACATTAAAACTTTAAAAATGGAGTAAATTAGTCATTCATAATACCTTGGGGAATCTCTTTAAAATTCTCTATGTTGCTATGTTCTCCCCCCCCCCAATCATCCAGGCAAAAAAAGAAAAATAGAAGAAAGATAGATAGTAAAGAAAAAATAACAAAATACCCCCCCCATTAAAGTTGTGAATGAATAGAAACACAACACTATCCCCCTCCGTTTTATGGGTCATGGCAATTGCCATGATTACACACATGAATCCCACAGCAATTGATCAGAAGCTCCTCCAGCTCCCCTGTAAAAATATATATATATAAATGAAGAAGAAAAAAAATTAATATCTCTACTCCCAATTAATATTCCTCAATTTTTTTATCTTGTTCCCCTTCTATCATATACTTAAAGTATATTTGTATATTCTTCTACTCATAAATGTCCTTCAAATCTGATCCCTATCTCAGTCTTCATCTTTAATCCATTTCATTTCCATAATTCTTTACCACATCTTGCGAATAAATCTGATCCCTAACTCAGTCTTCATCTTTAATCCATTTCATTTCCATAATTCTTTACCACATCTTGCGAATATTAGGAAGTTCTTGTACAAACTCATCCGCTTTCTGATGATCAGTAAAAGATCTTCTTTCTTTGTCATCCAAAAAAATTATCAGTGTTGCTGGGTAGCTCAATATAAATTTATAACTCTTTTCCTATAAAAAATTTTTCACTGAATTAAATTCCTTCTGCCTCTTCAAAAGGTCATAACTTATATCAGGATAAAAAATAACTCTTTTCCCTTCTATCATCAATGGCCCATTTCTCTTTCTGGCACCTTGAGCAGCTGTCTTCAAGATCTTTTCTTTATCTTGAGATCTTAAACATTTCTCTCCTATGCTCCTATGACTTATGATCTATCCAAAATCCAAGAATTTCTAATTAGAATGGATCTCTGAGTTTCTGATCTTTCAGCTCATATGCTCCATTCAGATGTTGAGGTCTTGAGTACCCTAACCAGAGGGTTGTGATTGCTCTTTGATATTATGGAAGCAAAAAATTCTGACAACTTTACAAACTTTCTCTGATAAACTCTAACATTTATGCTTTTCACAAGGTAAGATAACAATTGAAATATACCTTGAACAATTTCCAACTTTTTTGCTTGTAAAAATATTCATGGGAAATTAAAATTCTGTCCCCCTCAGAATCAATGAGCAACACCAACCATGTCAGTCAAAAATTATGAGGTAAATGTAAACAGGCTTTTTCCACTGAACTTGGGTGAGACTAGAACTAGAAGTCATGGGTTAAGGGTGGAAGATGAAATATTGAAGAGGAACCTGAGCAGATATGGTGGATGTGGGTTCAATTACAAAAAGAGAAATTTAGTACAAGGATGGGAAGGGTATGAATTTATATGGTCCAGGTACAGGTCGATGAGATTAGGTATTATAACAGTACAGCATGGACTAGATGGGATGAATGGCCTGTTTTTGTGCTGTAGTGTTATATGGCTCTAAAGGCTTTTATAAAGGTGAAAAAATAATTTCCAAAATTACAGTGGTTGGGAAAATCTCTCTTTGCTCAGAAACTATAATGGACTTCTTAGGAAATTGTTTAGTGGTACATGTCTTCAGCAATGTTGTGCTCCTGTAAGGCTCTTCAGTTAAGATCACATTGGCTTCTGAAGATTTATTCATCTCTGAGCCAATTATTTCCAAGGGAAAGAATTTCAAAATTAAAAAGTGAAAAGTATTCAGATTAAATGCAGTCCATAAAACAAATGCAAAGAGTAATGGAAATAATGTAGAAATTAAACAGCATGGTACAGATTCTAATTCACCTTTGAACGTGATGTTTCTGTGGAATGCAAACATAAACTTGCAGCTCATGTTATTAATGCACCCTTTGTTCATGTGAAATCACACATATCAGGTGCCTTCGTACAAGTCACATAGAACACCCATATGTGTTATCAACCCACATTGAATACTCATTAACCCACTTTTCCATGAGACTGAAAGACAGGAAAGCAATGTAAAGAGAAAGTATGAGAGTGGCACACTCAAAGTGCTGGAAGAAATCAGCAGGTGATGTGCACCTCTGCAGAGGAATGAATAATCAACGTTTCGAGTCAAGACAACAGACCTAACCAGTTCCCCTCCACCACCACCAGCTTCCTTCTGGTGGATGTAGTCTTCTATGTTTTAGTCTTGGCCCAAAACATCAACTCTTTATACCTCTCCATAGATGCTGCCTGACCTGCTGAGTTTCTTCAACATTTTGTGTTACACAGGACTTCCAGCATCTGCAGAACCTCTTGTGTTTATGAAATATGGTCAAGCAGATCTAAGCATTTTGTATGAGCCCCATACCTGAGCAATTTAATGAGATCAATGTATGCAAGATTTATTGCAGAAGGAGTTGAAAAAGTCACAGTCAAGAAGGCTGATTTTCAGATAAACATCTCAGAGCAAGTTTGGGAGAACATGCAGGTCCAGATCCTTGGGTTCATGGGAACCTGTTGACTTGTCCAAGGTTTTACACAGATAAAATAATTTTGTGTCCTCTATAGGAAGAACCATTACAAATCGCCAGTGCTTCAGTTCAAGTAAAACATTTTTAATTCTTTGTTAATGTCCCCCTTTCTGGTTCTTCCTCATCCATGTAAGGCAGCATCCAAAGCCACTGGAAATCCCCAGTCAATCCAGCAGCACTCTATTCCAGGCTTTAGATACAAAACATCGATGGTTGCTTTCTTCATAATGATCTTGCTTGATCCGCAGATTTAGAATACCATTCATAGGACCGAGAACATTACAGTACAGACCATGAGGTTAACCTGCTCTAAGATCAATCTAACCCATCTCTCCTACATAGCCCTCAATTTTTGTATCAACCATGTGCCTTTCCAAGAGTTTCTGAAATGCCCCTAATGTATTTGCCGTTACCACCAACACTGGCAGGGCATTCCATGTACTCAGTGTAAAAAAATTACCTATACTTTTAAGTTATTTCCAAGAGAGATTACTCACTGAACTCTGGCAGCACACAACATTTCTCAAATCTATCACTATTCTTTGCAATTGCTTACAATCAGCCAATAAGCATTTTTTAAATATGAGTATATTTTCAATTCTTTTTACTGTGTAATATGTGACAGGCCGATCCAGGAGAAGCATACCCCAATTATCTGCAGGGTACCAAGTGATAAACAAACATCAGACAAGGAGTGCAAACACTCAAAGAACAGGATTCGACCACTTCAAAAACATGAAGAGAAAACTGCTATAGCTTACAGTGATTTAAAATCAATAGATGGATTATATTTAACATCCATAATATAGAACATCAAAACCAGAATTTTAAAGCACAGCATAGAGCCTTCAAATTAAAATGCTTTGCAAACTTTTTAATCTACTCTAAGATTAATCAGACCATTTCTCCTACATAGCCCTTCCTTTTTTGCTCCATCCATGTGCTTACCTAAGTAAGAGTCTATTAAATGCCTCTAATGTATCTGCCCCTCTCATGATACCCACTATTCTCCATGTAAAAAAAACTTACCTCTGATATCCCCTTAAACTTACCTCCAATCATCTTAAAATTATGCCACTCACATTAGCAATTTCTACCAGGGGAAAAAGTCTCTGACTGTCCTCTTGATCTAGTAGATTTCCCTGGTATATTCTTGCTCTTCAGTCTAGCTCATCACCATATTCCATGCTTCAATACACAAATGTATGATTTCAGATGAGCTGAACAAGAAACGGAGGATAACTGGAGATTTTCAGCGGAATCAGTGCCAACTGGAAGTATGATCAACTCATCATTTCAATGCAGCTTCAGGTGACCCTTCAGTTCAGCTGAAGAAATATACCACAGTGCAAATTCGCTCATGCTGAAGAGGCTGCAAATGGAACTGAGAGCTGTGTACATTACAATTTTTCATCATGTCTATGATGGGTACACCATTTATTCTTTCATCACTAGTTCAGTATCAGAGGCGACACTGCCATTATAGGCTTTAAAATATTCCAGTAATCTCCTTCTTGTAATAAGTCTTGTATTTAATATTCCCTTCAATTTTAACAGCTTTGCTGAAATAACTTTTACATTAAGTCAGAAATCAATTGTATTAAAAGGAAAAGGTTTACGTTATCCATCTGGGCAAACATATTGTGCTCTCTTGAATTGCTGATTTCAAATATTTAATTTAATCAGTTGATTTAAAAAATACTCCACTCCCCTTAACTAATGTGGAATATTATATCAGGAGATCTTATTGCACTACCTGCTTTAAAATAAAGCCATGGAGTTCTTCACGGATGTTGTTATTGTATAGTTTTAGCTGAACATTAAACTTGGATTTCATCAATGTAAAAGATCCCTTAAACCCGTTTCATAGAAGAGCATAGGTCATCTCCCTGGTGTCTTTGCTGATGCATATCCATCACTCACCATTCCTAAACAAATTTTCTGAACTTTATTATGTTACTGCATGTGAATTTGTTAATGTGATTTCTACAACAGCAATCATTACATTGGTGTGATTACAAAGGAGTCCATGTGACTCCTTTGTCCACTACCTGCTTTAAAGGAAAGCCACGGACTTTTTCACAGATGTTTTAATTACATAGTTTTGGCAGAACATTAAACTTGGGTTTCATCAATGTAAAAAGATCCCTTTAAAGCAAAGTTCAAAGTAGATGTATTATTAAAGTACATATGTATATACTGTATGTCAATAGGTACAGCCCTGAGATTCTTTTCCTTGCAGCATTCACAATAAATGTTTCATAGAGGAGCAAGGCTAATCTGTTTGATGTCTTGACTGATGCGTATCCCTCACACAACATCACTAAAACACATCGGCTGAGCTTTATTCCATTGCTGTAAGTGAATTTTTTACAGTCATGTCTACAGTATAGGTGTGACTCTCTTGACCACTCGTCCCTCCCCACTGATCTCCTTCCTGGCACTTATCCCTGAAAATGGGCAAGTGTTATACCCACCCATTCACCTACTCACTCACTGTTGTGTATTTAATACTTCAGTAATTCTTGTAAAATGTATATATTGTTTGAACATTTTTGCTTATTTAAATAATTCATAACAGGTAATATATATAAATAAATGAACTGCATATGTCATCACACTATCACATTATAATTGCACACCTTGCTTAAAGTAAACATGAAGTTAAGCTCACAGTTCACACTTCCATGTTTTCCTTGGAATGAGTTTAATATTCTGAAGTTATAAAACATAACAGTGGTGATGAGATATTTTAAAAATGAACCCGAGATGGCTACACAGCACTAAACGGCGAGTTAAAAAAAATTTAGAGTGAGGAATGTCAAGTTAAAAAACAGCACAACACATGCAGTGAGAGGCAAGTTTTTAAAAAGCAGCACAGCACGCTTTCTTTGGAAGGGAATATACGGGTAAGATTTGTTTTAAAGTTAGAAAATGGAATTTGCAGGTTCATAAAGAATGAGTACCAGGTGATAATAATCATTAAAAAAATCAGAAATGGCTGGCTACGTCGGAGTGATTAACGAGTTTGATTGCTCAGCAGACAACAGGCTCATGTATATTGAAGCAAATAAAAGAGCCAAAAAAAAACAAGTACTCAAAACATATCAAGTTTTACAAACCCATCCGTCTCCTTATACCATTTGTGATAAAGGAGCAAGATTACATGAAAGCTGAAATAACTCTTTCCAAGTTTCAGTGGAGCCCATGGGCAGTATAACTAGCCCCAGTAGCCAGGAAGAATTAATCTGTCAGGATTGGTGGTGATTTTAAGGTTACCATCAACCCAGTACTGAAAGTAGATTGATACTCTCTGCCCAGGATAGAGGATATCTTTGCAAACCATTCTGGACTTAGCTAAGACCTATCTACAGATAGAGACAGAAGAATTGTCCAAACTATTTCTTGCCATTAACACTCAACAATAGGCTTATTTTCGGAGTAGCACCTGCACCTGCATTCTGGCAGAAAGCTAAGGACCAGGTGCTGCAGGGCTGCCTGGGCATTTAGTGTTACCTGGATGACATCATTGTTATCAGTACAGATAATAAGGAACATCTCCAAAGCCTCAAGACAGTGTTATAAAGATTAGAAGATTATGAGCTCATAGCATGGTACAACAATTGTGAATGATATATATTGTTTGATTCAGCATTCTTGTTTGTTTAAATAACTCATTATGGGTTATATGTATATGTGCATTGCATATGCCATCATTCTACCACATGATATGTATGTGCCTTAGTTAAAATAAACGCTAGAACATTAGAACACTACAGCACAGTACAGGCCCTTCAGCCCTTGATGTTGTGCTGACCCATATATTCCTTAAAAAAAAGTACTAACCCCACACTACCCCATAACCCTCTATTTTTCTTTCATCCATGTGCCTGTCCAAGAGGCTCTTAAATACCCCTAATGTTTTAGCCTCCACCACCATCCCTGGCAAGTTATTCCAGGCACCCACAACCCTCTGTGTAAAAAACTTACCCCTGATGTCTCCCATAAACATCCCTCCCTTAACTCTGTACATATACCTGTTAGTGATGGCCACTTCTCACTGGCCAGTGCCAGCACTGTGAGGTTCCCGCCATCGAGGACATCTTCAAACGGAGATTCCTCAGAAAGCGTGTAACCATCCTGAAGGATCCTCACCACTCAGGACACATTCCCTTCTCATTACTGTCGTAATGGAGGAGGTACAGGAGCCCGAGGCCACACACTCAATGTTAGGAACAAATACAAAATACAGGAGAAAATTAGTAAGTCAGCTAGCATCTATGAAGAGGTATAAAGAGCCCACGTTTCAGGCTGGGACACTCATCCATTCGGAACAGTTCCTTCTCCTCTGTAATGAGAATTCTAAATGGTCCATTAACCTAAGAAACCCTCTGTGGTGAACTACATATACCTGTCTGGGCACGCCTCCCCCCCCCCCTGCTGACTGCTCCTGTGGCTCCTCCTACGGACCCCGTCAATTGCTGCTTGTTCTTTCTTGCAGCCAATAAAAGCTGATATCTCGCCTCACGTCTCAGAGAGTTATTGATGGTGCATCACCCTCCACACTATTTTGCTCTCATTTTACACTACTTTTTTATTTTTATATATTTTTTATTGTAGTTTAAGGCAGCACACTGTGCTGCTGCTGCAAAACTACGAATTTCATGATCATAAGCCCAGTTCTAATTAATATCACAAATAAGTGGGTTGCAAGTGTGGGTTACAAATCCAACTGTTTTTTGGTAATTCCAGTTGGGTAGAGTGGGGGAATCTTGAATCTGTATGAATTTATAATATATCTATTGGTGAATCAATAGTCTGGTCAAAGTTACTGTTAATTTGTGTTGTGATGACTGTACTAATTAGGCATTTCAGGAAGAGATATTCTGCACTGACATAGGAAGGGAGGCTGGGGATTTGTAATGCAGCAAGCTAGCAATCTAAGTGAACATTTTTGCTAAGGGTATTTTGACAGCTGTATAGTTTATATCTTCAGAACCTGCAAATTGAGAATTCCTCAATAGCAGTCCAGGAAATTAGGGAAACAAGGCAGATAAATTCCTGCAGGAATGGACTGCAGAATGGATCAATTCTCTGACAGCTAAAGAGGATATAAGTTAACTGCAGGTCATATATCAAGTGGCCTCAGTTGGTCTCAAATGTCTGCATGTGCTTGGCAAACACAGAAGACCAAATCTACGCTGCTGATCAACTTGCTTTTCAGTCCATTCTGCTGCAGTGTAGGGAAGACGAAGTGGTGGCTGTGGTTAGTGGTTGAGCCTTCTGATTGTTTATTCTCTCCTTTTGCGGTTGCTGCTTGCTCTCTGCTGCACAGCGGAGACCTTGGCTGTCTACTGTATCAAATGCCTTTGTCAAATCGATGACAGCCAAATACAAGGGTTGCTTTCGTTCATGGCTCTTTTCCTGTATTTGGTGTACTGTGAAGATCATCTCTGCGGTATCTCTAGACGGGTGGAAACCACAATGTGATTCAGGGACTTCTTCAGATAGCGGAAGAAGTCGGTTGACAAAGATACGTACAAGCACTTTGCCTGTAATTGACACAATCTTCCTAGTCTCCCTTCTTGAGTATGGTCACCTTTAGAGCATCCCTGAGTTCTGAGGGCAGTTGTTTCTTTTCACAGACCTTCAGGAGCAGGGCATATATGTTGCTCACAATTGTTAGTCCATCTTCCTTGAGAAACTCCTTTGGGATCTTATCTTCTCCAAGGATCATCATCTTGTCATGTTGGAGAGTCTTGAGAGTTCCTGTCAACCTGAGAGCAATGCCGTCTGGAGTTTAGCTCCTGGTAGGATCACCCATATTAGTAAAGTCCAGGCAGTGATCCAACCAAGACCCCAACAGTGTACATGGTGTGGGATGAAAACACATCTCAATGGCAGTGAACATGGAGGACAGCTGTAGCAGTGAAGGGTCCCCAGTCGTCTTGCACTCCATGCCACTGGACCCTGAACCTGATCTGTCAAGGACTGTGTGGCAGCCACCCATGCATCAGTCTCTCCACATTAAACGAAGTCTCACACAGGTGTTCTCCATTAAGGGAATCCACTCTAACATCTTGGATCGGCAAGTGGCAAAGGGGGCAGGATTGTGCTGTCTTGAAGACCCTGATCATGTGCTGGCAAATTGGGTGGTGGGTGTTTGATTCAGTCATTGGGCTCCTGGACTGACGCAGAAAGAGACCTTCAGGGACTGCAACCGTGACTCTGCAATCCTATTTAGGATCCACTCTGTTCACCCCACTTGGGCGGGGGCTGGAAAAATGCCCTAAAAATAGCTTCCTGACTGGATTAGCATGTCAGAGGGTTACCATATAGAACATATAACATTGAAAACTTACAGCACAATACAGAAACATGGAGCCTGATTGTACACACTCTGATAGTGCAACTAGTGATCAACCAGAGAAGAAAACTGCAATCTTTGCCAGAGAACTGAGGAGATGCCAATTTGACCATTTGCTCCTTGTGGAGCCCACTTGGCAGTCAGAAGGGAAACAGAGAGAGGAGAAGGGCGACCACCCCTTCTTCTGGAAAGAAATGGCAGCTGAAAAGCCATGGTTTCAGATTTGCAATAAGGATCCAGCTTGGCAATCAATTCTCTATACTTCCCATAGGGATCAGTGAACATCTCATCACATTCTGCCAACAACTAGGTGGTGAATATTTTGAGTGCTTATGCTTTGGACGGATATGAGTATGAAAAACAGGCTTTCTACACTTGCCTAGATGTCATGCTGTTGAGAATTCTCAAGGAGGATAAGATAACTCTGTTAAGAGATTTCAATGCTAGGGTCAGTTGGGACATCAACATTTGGAAGGTACCAGAAAAAATGAAGGCATTGGCAACATCAAATCAAATGGAATACTACTTCTCACCATATGTGCTGAGCACAACCTTATCATCACAAGTTCTTTCTCCTGCCAGAAAAACAAATTCAAGGCATCTTGGCAGCACCCCCTCCCCCATCGAGCTAAGCAGTAGAATCTCATTGACTGTATCATTGTCTGAGATAGGGACTGCAGTACTGTGGACATGGACCTGATCACCTGATCATCATGGACATCACCTGATTCACTGTATCATATCCATCACTCTCAAGAAAATGAGAAGAGTTCATTAAAAAGTAGACCAAGCTAAGTTTAAAACTTGGGAGCCCGCTTGACAGTGCCATACTCAGAACTCATTTGGGGAAAGTCGCCAAGAGGAATACCTGGATGATATTGATGAACACTGGGGATATGCTTAAATCCATCCCATCCTCAATATCTACAAAATCATCCTTGGATACAAGTCCAGAAAATATCAGGATTGGTTCGATGATGACAGCATTAAGATAGTGTAACTTACCTTCAAGAAAGGAAAGCTTTTTGTGCCTGGCAGAATGACGTCAGCAGTAAGGCCTAATGAGAAGCTTAGTTGAGAGCCAAGGCAAATGTCCTGCAAAGGGTGAGGGAGCTAATGAGTTCTTGGAGGACTGAGAAAGCTCTGAAAATCCATAGACATGAAAGGGTTCTTCAGAGCCACCAAAGCAGGCTATGATCTAAGTTACTGAGAAATAAACCTCCTGCAAGGGTAAACCTCCTCAAAGGATGGGAAGAGCTTGCTAAAGTTTTGGAGGAATATTAATGATCGATGGAGAGAGCATCCAAGAATTTCTTAACTGCAGCAACACTGCTGAACCAAAGATTGATAGCCAAATTGTGCAGAGGCCTGTCAGAGAAGGCAGGAGGAACTGCCCATTAGGAAAGAAGTGCGTGATACCATCAGGAGCCTGAAAAAGACCCTCCATATGAAACAGAGATGTAACCAGTTAATATGCTTTCCACAGTATATCTATAGAAATTTGCTAGAGTCTTTACTGACATACCAAAACTCCTAAAACTCCTAATGAAATATTGCCACTGCTGTGCCTTTTTGTAATTGCATCAGTATGCTGGGTCCAAGATTGAGATGCTAACACAAAGAAACTCACTCCCGCCAGTCTCGCATTGGCTTTGGCAAGGTGTGGATGTGCGATCTTGCGCTCTTAAACTTTTGTTGGTTTTACCTATGGTGTAGTGATTTTGTGCTTGAAATATTTAACTATACCTCCTAAGTGTCTGATGTCATGTCCTGGGCCATCTTCCGAATGGCAGAGAACTGCTTTAACACTTGAAAAACAGTTGGAAATTATAAACAGCACAGCATCAGGTGAAGGTAACACAGCTCTGGGACGCTACTGCTGGGAACAGAATCTTTCCTTTAAAGTTCTGTTGTTGCTTGACAATGTGCCAGCCCATCCTAAACACTTAGACAGCATTCATCCTAACATAACAGTGCGTTTCCTGCCGCCTATCACAACATCACTGATTCAACCAGTCGACCAAGGTGTGTTCCACATTCAAGGCGTATTATTTACAGTGAACTATCTCTCAGATGCTGCAAGCAACAGAGGATTGTGAAAATCCCGGGAGTTTACCAATGGTGAGGGAAGTCGGAACACTTGGCCAATGACGATGGACATGGACCCAAGTTTAGAACGGAGTCAGCATTTCAGTCATTCCCTGCCGTCAACCCTTCTTCCCTACAAGCAAATTTATGCTGAAAACAAAATGCTGCCAAGCAAACAACGCTCACCACTTTCTTCAAACCAGTGTCATCTCCTGCTGCCGGTAGTTCTGAGTCTTCCTTCAGCCCTTGCTGTGCTTGATGATCCTGACGATCCACAACCATCCACCTCATCCATGTAAAACAGCCCGACACCACAACAACCACTCATCTCCCGGAGCGAACACTGTTGGTGAGAACTGTACACCCTAGTATGTTAACTTTCTATGATTTATTATGTTGAATATTACCTTAAATTGATTAAATATAATATAAATGTTGCCTTGTGGTACTGCTTTGTGTCGTATTGGTAAATTACAGATAAAACATATTCAGGAAGCCCTCTGGAACGCATCCCTATTTTCTCCATTGAAATAATTATTCACATTCTGCGTTGACTGCTAGGTACGTATCCCCGCATATAACGAGGATAGGGTATATGTAGATCAGGGAATTATTGCAACACAACTAAATTTATTAACATTTATACAGAAATATAGAAAATTAAACAAACAACAAATTTAAACAGAAGTTAATAACGTTATGCCTCTATAGCTATAGTGAAACTTAGAAACAATTCTTAACAATGTTTTCCTCAAGCACAGACTTAGAGAGGCAGCTTTGAAAGCCCAGGTGATTCATGAAATAAGTGAGAGGAGAGATTTGTATATTCATGATGCAACAAAGAGATGATCTTGGAGATTCACAATACAGCAGAGAAGCGATCTCGCAGAGAAGAAGAAACAATTACCAGAGTTTGCAGCCGTGGAGTACCTTTTCCGAAGAGATCAAGAAGAGAGAGATTTCACTGAGTAACTGACAGGGATTGTCCCTTCCACCGAAATGGTCACCATAAAACACCTGAGACCATGCAGGGGTAACAAAAAGTGTGGGCCACAATCCAGATATGGATTGTACGAAATGTCAGTCACATTCGAAATGCACAGAGTGCTGCTGGTTAACCCAATCCTTTGGGTTCGTTCGAAGACTGCAATCTTCACTCTCACTCTCTCTTCCCGTCAATTCATTAACAACTCCTTAATGAGCGACTGCATCTCTCTTTATACTGTCGGGGATCTGTCTTCACGTGACTCTTGCAGAAAGGGAACTACAGATTGCCAGCAAAGCAAAACTATGATCATGTGACACTCACATGAATCGAAACTACAAACTCCCAGCAAAAGAAGACCATAGATACATCACACTTAGTAAACAAAACTATCACGTGAGATCCACAGGAATCAAAACTGTGGACCCATAAGACATGTCAAACTATTAAGCTGCCTAGTCCCCTTGAGCTGTACTCAGATCATGGCCCTCTATTCACCTCCCATCCATGAACATGCCCAAATCTTCTCTGAGTGAAGAAGTTCACCCTCATATTCACGGTAAGCATTTCACCTTTCACCCTTAATCTATGACCTCTACTTCCAGTCTCACTCAACTTCAATGGAAAAAGTCTGCTTGCACTGACCCTATCTACACTCCTCATAATGTTGAATATCAAAACTCCCCTCATTTTCCTGTGCTCTAGGGAATAGAGCCCAAACCTATTTAACCTGCTGACAGATGTAGCTTATTCGTTGGTCAGGCTTCTATTTAATTATGCTACATGTTTCACCAATAACAAAACTTTGCAATAATATAGCACTGATGGTTGAACAATTGCAATATATCCATGGGTGTTGGGGAACAACTTTAGCTTCCACATCATTTAATGAGTTTGCACGTTCTCCTTGTGCATACTTAGGTTTTCTCCACGTGCTCCAGTTTTCTCCCACAATCTGATGGTTAGTAAGTCGTGGGCAGGCTGTGTTGGCTCCGGAAGTGTGGCAACACGTGTTGGCTGTCCAGATCTGACTTAACACAAGTGATGCTTTTCACTATGTGACAAATAAAACAATTATCTTAAATTAACACACACAAATTGCTGGAGGAATGCAGCAGGCCAGGCAACATCTATAGGAAGAAACACAGGCGATGTTTCGGGCTGAGATCCTTCATCAGGACTAACTGAAAGAAGAGATAGTAAGAGATTTGGAAGTGGGAGGGGGAGGGGTGATCTGAAATGACAGGAGAAGAACGGAGGGGGGGGGGATGAAGCTGACAACTGGAAAGTTGATTGGCAAAAGGAATACACAGCTGGAGAAGGGAAAGGATCATGTGACGGGAGGCCTAGGGAGAAAGAAAGGGGGAGGGGAGCACCAGAGGAAGATGGAGAGTAGGCAGGGAGTGATTGTGAGAGGGACAGAGAAAGAAAAAAGAGAGAAACAGAAAAAAAAGGGTTAAATAGATAGATAGATAGATAGATAAGGGATGGGGTAAGAAGGGGAGGAGCAGCATTAACGGAAGTTAGAAAAATCACTTTTCATGCCATCAGGTTGGAGGCTACCCAGACAGAATATAAGGTTTTGTTCCTCCAACCTGAGTGTGGCTTCATCCTGACAGTAGAGGAGGCCATGGATAGACATATCAAAATGGAAATGGGACGTGGAATTAAAATGTGTGGACACTGGGAGATCCTGCTTTCTTTGGTGGATGGACGGTAGGTGTTCAGCAAAATGCATCAGGACTCACCAGGAGCGGGAGCACCGGACGCAGCATATCACACCTGCTGACTCACAGGTGAAGCGTTGCCTCACCTGGAAGGACTGTCTGGGGCCCTGAATGGCGGTGTAGCACTTGTTCTGCTTACAAGGATAAGTGCCGGTGTAGTAATCGGTGGGAAGGGATGGGGGGAACGAATGGACAAGGGAGTCAAATATGGAGTGATCCCTGCAGAAAGCAGAAAGAGGGGGAGAGGGAAAGATGTGCTTGGTGGTGGAATCCCGTTGGAGGTGGCGGAAGTTACGGGGAATTATATGTTGGACCCAGAGGCTGGTGGGGTGACAGGTGAGGACAAGGGGAACAAAACCAACAAAAAGGCAGGCATACCTGGGACCCATATGGGTGCCCATGGCTACACCTTTAGTTTGGAGGAAGTGGGAGGAGCCAAAGGAGAAATTATTGTAAGTAAAAACTAATTCTGCTAGATGGAGGGGAGTGGTGGTAGAGGAGAATTGATTAGGTCTGCAATCCAAGAAGAAGCAGACAGCTTTGAGACCTTCCTGGTGGGGGATGGAGGTATATAGGGTTTGGACGTCCATGGTGAAAATAAGGCGGTAAGGGCCAGGGAACTTAAAATCATTGAAAAATTTCAAAGTCTCAGAAGTGTCACGAACATAGGTGGGAAGGGATTGAACAAGGGGGGTATAAAACAGTGTCGAGGTATGCAGAAATGAGTTCGATGGGGCAGGAGCAAGCTGAGACAATGGGTCTACCATTTTTGATCTTTCTGTCTCTATCTCTGGGACGGCTTATCTACTGATATCTACTATAAGCCTACGGACTCTCACAGCTACCTGGACTATTCCTCTTCCCACCCTGTCCCTTGCAAAAATGCTATCCCTTTCTCACAATTCCTCCATCTCCACTGCATCTGCTCTGAGGATGAGGTTTTTCATTCCAGGACAAAGGAGATATCTTCCTTTTTTAAACAAAGGGCTTCCCTTCCTCCACCATCAACTCTGCTCTCAAACGCATCTCTCCAATTTTCCGCACGTCTACTCTCACCCCATCCTCCCGCCACCCCACTCGGGATAGGGTTCCCCTTGTCCTCACTTACCACTCCACCAGCCTCCAGGTCCAACGTATAACTCTCCGTAACTTCTGCCAACACCAGTGGGATCCCACCACCAAGCGCATCTTGCCCTCCCTTTCTGCTTTCCACAGGGGTCGTTCCCTACACGACTCCCTTGTCCACTTGTCCCCCCATCCCTTCCCACTGATCTCCCTCCTGGCACTTATCCTTGTACACGGAACAAGTGCTAAACCTGCCCTTACACTTCCTCCCTCACTACCATTCAGGGCCCCAGAAAGTCCTTCCAGGTGAGGTGACACTTCACCTGTGAGTCAGCAGGTGTAATATACTGTGTCTGGTGCTCCCAGTGTGGCCTTTTATATATTGTTAAGACCTGACGCAGACTGGGAGACCATCTCGCTGAACACCTACGCTCTGTCCGCCAGAGAAAGCAGGATCTCCCAGTGGCCACACCCTTTAATTCCACGTCCCATTCCCATTCTGATATGTCTATCCATGGCCTCCTCTACTGTCAAGATGAAGCCACACTCAGGCTGCAGGAGCAACACCTTATATTTTGTCTGGGTAACCTCCAACCTGATGGCATGAACATTGATTTCCCTAACTTCTATTAATACCCCTCCTCCCCTTCTTACCCTACCCCGTTTTTGTTTGTTTGTTTTTTGTTTATTTATTTCCCTTTTCTTTTTCTCTTTTTTTTCCTCTCTATTCCTTTCACAATCACTCCTTCCCTGCTTTCCATCTTCCTCTGGAGCTCCCCTCCCCCTTTCTTTCTCCCTAGGCCTCCTGTCCCATGATCCTCTCCCTTCTCCAGCTCTGTATCCCTTTTGCCAATCACCTGTCTGGCTCTCAGCTTCATCTCTCCCTCTCCTGTCTTCTCCTATTATTTTGGATCTCCTCCTCCCCCTCCCACTTTCAAATCTCTTACTATCTCTTCTTTCAGTTAGTCCTGATGAAGGGTGGCGGCCCGAAATGTTGACTGTACTTCTTCCTATAGATGCAGCCTAGCCTGCTACGTTCCACCAGCATTTTGTGTGTTGCTTGAATTTCCAGCATCTGCAGTTTTCCTCATGTTTGCATTTTTAAAATCTCTTAAATTCATGATCTTCCTTTTCACAGATATTGAATGTTTCCTGTATTTTCTGGTTTCTTTCAGATTCTCAGCCTTTGAGGTTTTTTTTGATTTTTATTAATGGGCATTGAGCTAACTAGAATCAGAGTCAGGTTTAATATCGCCAGCATTGGTCATGAAATTTGTTGTTAGTTGGCAGCAATACATTGCAAAAGTTAATAATATAAACTGTGAATTACAGTGTATACTGTATATATAAAGGTTAAATTAAATAATTAGTGCAAAAGAGTAGTGAGGTACTGTTAATGGATTCATTTTCCATTCAGAAATCAGAATGCAGAGGGGAAGAAGCTGTCACTGAATCACTAAGTGTGTGCCTTCAGGCACAACTGTTTCCAAGCTCAGTACAGTCAACAAACATGTCTTAATATGTTTAAACAAACTATTGCTGCTTAAAACCAATGGAAACAACACCAATTGTTATCAGAAGCGCCAACTTAGGACACCTCGGAGACAGCGCAGGTGTAGAGCAGGGTTAAAAATGCATTTAAGGAAATGGGGTTTTAAACCCCTATACTGACTATCTTGCTGGCGAACGTACAGTCTCTGGTAAATAAAATAGAGGATCACAGAGCTAGGGTGCTGAATCGGGGGAGCTGTACTTCTACTCCCTGAGTAGAGGCAGAGATGGAAGACTGCAGCACCAGTAGTGAGGACCAAGAAGGTTTGGACAAGGGAAGCACAGGAGCGCCTACAGGACCGCTTTGAATCACTGGACTGAACTGTATTCAGGGATTCATCTTTGAATCTGGATGAGTATGCTGCAGTTATTACCAACTTCATTAAAACCTGTGTGGATGAGTGTGTGCCCATAAAGACTTACTGTACATTCCTAATGCACCATCTATAACTCTTGGAGACGTGAGGCGAGATATCGGCTTTTATTGGCTGGAAGAAAGGACAAGCAGCAATTGACCACCATGCTACATCCTGGAGACAGAGGGCAGGGCGGTGTCTCCAATCGCCTTTATACCGGGGTCCGTGGGAGGAGCCACAGGAGCAGTCAGCTGGGGGGGGGGGGGGCGGGGGCGTGTCCAGACAGGTATATGTAGATCACCACAATTCCCAAACGAAAAGTCGTGGATGAACCAGGAGGTATGTTGTCTGCTGAAGACCAGATCTGTGGCAATCAAGTCTGGTGACCCAGGCCCGTACCAGACAACCAGGTATGATTTGCAGAGGGCTATTTCAAGGGCGAAGAGACAATTTTGAACGAGGGTTGGAGGTGACATCGGATGCATGGCAACTCTGTCAGGGTCTGCAGGACATTACTTCCTACAAAGTGAAACCCGATAGCATGAATGGCAGTGATGCTTCACTACCAGGTGAACTCAGCGCCTTTTATGCCGGCTTTGAAAGAGAGAACACAACTACAGCTGTGAAGATCCCTGTTGCACCTGATGACTCTGTCATCTCCATCTCAGAGACCAATGTTCGGCTGTCTTTAAAGAGAGTGAACATTCGCAAGGCAGGTGGATTACCTGGTAAGGCTCTGAAAACATGTGCCAACCAACTAGAGGGAGCACTCAAGAACATTTTCAACCTCTCACTGCTACGGGTGGATATTCCCAGTTTGCTTTAAAAAGGCAACAATTAAACCAGTGCCAAAGAAGAATAATGTGAGCTGCCTTAATGACTATTGCCCAGTAGCATTCACATGAACAGTGATGAAATGCTGTTGGTTACAGAGGTTGGTTACCACTAGACTGAACTCCTGCCTCAGCAAGGACATGGACCCATTGCAATTTGCCTATCGCCACAATAGGTCAATGGCAGACGCAATCTTAGTGGCTCTCCACATGGCTTTAGACCACCTGGACAACAGATGAAGTCGATTTCCACCTGGCTATCCATACAACCTGGGCCTCTTGTCATTTTCTACAACCACTTCTCATATTCCTTCACTCCAAAGATAAAAGCCAAGTTTGTTTACCCAAACTTCTTAAAATGTGCTCTCTAATCCAGGCAGCATCCTGGCAAATCTCTTCTGCACTTTCACCAAAATTGCCACATTCTTCCTATAATTATGCAACCAGAAATTGAGACAATGCTCCAAATGTGGTCTCACCATGGTTTTATGGAGCTGCAACATTATCTTGCATCTCTTGAACTCAGTCTCCTAACTACTAAAGTCCAATGCATCATACACTTCCTTAACAATGTTATGAAATTGTAAGGTAAATTTGAGGCATCTATGGATATGGACTGCGAGTTCTTACTTTTCCTCCACACAGTTAAGAATCCTTTTCCCTTAAGATAAGGCTTTATAAGGTTCTATTCAGACTGCTCTTGGAATATTTTGAGCCATTAAGTAAGGTATCTAAGAAAGAATGTGCTGGCATTGGTTCATGAGAATTATGTCAGGAATGAAAGGGTTAATGTATGAGGAACATTTGATGGCTCTAGCCCTGAACTCACTGGAATTTAGATGAATGAGGATAGATCTTATTGAAACCTGTCAAATATTGAAAGGTCTAGATAGAGTGGACGTGGAGAGCAGATTTTCTATAGTGGAGGAGTCTAGGATCAGAGAGCTCAGCCTCTGAATTGAGAGATGTCCCTTTAGAACAGAAATGGGGAGGAATTTCTTTGCCCAATAAAAAAAACAATAGAATTTATTAAAAATGATACATGATAATATACATTGTCAGAGATGCAGGGTAATTCTTTAGCCATAGGGTAGTGAATCTGTGGAATTCATTGTGGCCAAGC
Organism: Hypanus sabinus; assembly: GCF_030144855.1. Classification (NCBI taxonomy): domain Eukaryota; kingdom Metazoa; phylum Chordata; class Chondrichthyes; order Myliobatiformes; family Dasyatidae; genus Hypanus; species Hypanus sabinus. The sequence goes on from NC_082706.1 coordinate 69,707,295, forward strand.
CTCTGGATATATTTGAAGTGGAGGTTAATAGATTCTTGATTAATAAGGGTGTTTACATTTATGGGAAGAAGGCAGGAGAATGTAGTTTGAGAGGGATAATAAATCAGCCATAATCAAATGGGGGAGCAGACTCAATGGACCAAAGCCCTAGTTCTACTCTATGCTTTATGGTCTTAAGACCTGAACAGGAGCTACTGGTGCATCAGTGCATCAAACCACCAGCATGGTATTCTGGGTGCGAAGAGTGAAAATAATTTTTTTTCCCTTTATCTAGAAGTGGAGATTAGCATTTTGAAATTAAAAAATTGCAATTTAAATGGTAATAAGGGAGGGAATTGAAATAGTAGTTCTTGTTTGTGTGGCTTACGCATCCGTAATGGGACGAAAGTGATAACTCAGTCCATATGTAATGCCATTTAACCCTGTCATAAAAAATAATTTATGAGTAATTTTGTTCATGGGAGTTATCCAGATTCATTTGTGACTTACCTGCTTAAGCTTTCTTTCGAATGTATGTCTATTATGTTTGACTACTGGTTGTACCTGCTGTGTGTACTAATTGTAATTAAACACATTGTTAGTGGCTGTAGCACAGAGCAAGGCAGTTACTGTAGCTTACACAGTTCATTAAATATAACAGCAATTTGCATATATATTTTGACTTTAATATAACCGAAGCAGTTTCATGAATATTACAAGAAAAAAATTAATATTACACCTTTGAAGGGACCTAGCAGGGGAGAGATGATGACAAGCTTGTCAAAGAGATAAGCATATGAGAAATCTTTAGGGGGAAAGAGAGAGACAGAGACCAGAGGTGGAGAGTGAGAGAGAAAGAGAGAGAGCAAGAGAGCAAAATAAGAGAGGGACAAGAAAAAATTCAGGGAAGGAATTTCACAGCTGAAGTTCATGTTAACTAATTTCCACTATATCTTGTAATTGAGTCACAGAATAATTCTGCACAAAAACAGACCCCACAGTATAATTCATCCAGACTGACAAAGATGCACCATCCAAGCTAGTCCCATTTTCCAGTGTTTGACCCAACAGTTCCTAATTCTTCCTAAGTCATGTATCTTTCCAGCTGGCCTCTAAAAATTATTATTGTACCTGCCTCAACCACCTCTGGCATAGAGTATTACAGCACAGAAACAGGCCATTCAGCCCATCTAGCCCATGCCAAAATGCTATTCTGCTTCTTCTCGTCTGCACCTGGAACAAAGCCACTCATTCTCCTCACATCCATTTACTTATCCCAACTTCTCTTCAATGACGAAATTGAACCTGCATCCACCACTTCAGCTGGCAGCTCATTCCATACTCTTACAACCCTCTGAGTGAGGAAGTTCCTCCTTAGGTTCCCTTTAAATGTTTCACTTTTCACTCTTGAAAAATTCATTTCCTCTAATTCTAGGCTCATCCGACCTCAGTGGAAATAGCCTGCTTCTATTAACCAAGATATACACCCCTCATAATTTTGTATACCTCTGTCAAATCTTTGTCAAATCTCCCCTCATTCTCCTTCCTTCCACTGAATAAAGTCTTAATCTATTTAACCTTTCACTGTAACTCAGATCCTCAAGTTCGGCAACATCTCTGTAAATTTTCTCTGAACTCTCAACCTTATCAATACGCTTCCTGTATGTAGGTGACCGGAACTGCACAAAATGCTCCATATTAGGCCTCACCAATGTCATATAAACTTCAACAAATCATCCCAACTGTTATCCTCAAAAGTTTGATTAATGTGCCAAAAGCTCTCTCTCTGGCACTACTGTGATGTCTATTTCAAAGAATTATGTCCCTCTGTATTCTACTCTTGTAAGTACTAAATATCAGTAAAACATAGAATAATCAATGTGGGTCAACACAGATGCCATCTCACTGTCCTCACAACCTGATAGAGACTCACAGACAGAGATAGTTCTGAGAGAAGGTATTCATGGGGCAATTCAGAAAGGGAAATCTGCTGTAATCAATACTTTGGTTTATGAAGTCCAATGTGACCAAATCTCTCTTTACCACCCTATATGCCTGTGAAACCAGTACAGGCCAAGGGTCACAGGAATAAGGAGTGACTTACTTCGTACTCACAGTGATGTACAGCCCAGTCATCCTTGCAATTTCTAGTTACCATGAGACAGGTGAAGCACTCAGACAATCCTTCCCAATTACTCTCTTTACCTGCTAGCAGCGCAGTTCCCTTCCATGAGAGTGGTGCAGATCTTAACAATGCAAGGTGGTTTCATAGATTTATTGCCATTGAAAGTGACACCTGTCACTAGAAATGGAATGTATCGAAAAGAATTCCTCCAAATCAAGTTCAAGTTTATTGTCATTCAACAATACACAGGTATATAACCAAACAACCTTTGGAGCTAAGGTGCAAGCAAGAGGCGGAGAGTGAAGAAGTAAAGGCATCTCGGAGAGAAGCCGTTTCTTTTAACTGACTGAGGAAAAGGGGCTAGACTGTGCAGGCGCATGACATAGTGCGCCAAAAGTTTAAAAACAGACCGCCATATACAGCGGTCATCGTCGTAGTGGCCGTCATCAGAGTGGACTGAGTCAGGTGGGATGGCTTTGGCTCAACAGGCTTCGGCATGAACAGGCCGGCCAAGGCGAGCGTAGGTTCCGGTAAGATTTGTTTTGTTTGTTTAGAGTAGAGGGAATGCCAGGTGGGATGTTGGAATGCTCCTCCTGCAGGATGTGGGAAGTCAGGGAGACCTCCGGTGCCTCTGACAATGACACCTGCAGGAAGTGCATCCACCTGCTTATCCTAGCAAACCGGGTTAGGGAACTGGAGCAGGACCTCCGGATCATTCGGGAGAATGAGGAGTTTATAGATAGTAGCTACAGGGAGGCAGTTATGCCAAAGGAGCAGCGCACAGGTAATTGGGTTGCCGTCAGGCGAGGGAAGGGAAAAGGGCAGGCAGAGCAGGGCTCCCCGTGGCCATTTCCCTCAACAACAAGTATACCGATTTGGATACTGTTGGAGGGGAGGTGACTTACCTGGGACAAGCTGCGGCAGCCGGATCTCTGGCACTGAGTCTGGTTCTGCAGTGCAGAAGGGAGGGGGGAATAAGAGGAGAGCGGTAGTGACAGGGGGCTCGAGACAGGAAGTTCTGTGGTTGTGACAGAGACTCCCGGATGGTTTGTTGCCTCCCGGGTGCCAGGGTCAGGGATGTCTCTGATCGCGTGCACAGCATTCTGAAGTGGGAGGGTGAGTACCCAGATGTCATGGTACACATCGGTACCAAAGGCGGAGGAAGAAAGGGTAAGGAGGTCCTGAAGAGTGAGTATAGAGAGCTTCGTAGGAAGTTAAAAAGCAGAACCTCGAGGGTGGTAATCTCAGGATTGCTACCTGTGCCATGAGCCAGTGAGGTTAAGAATAGGATGCTCTGGAGGATGAACACGTGGCTGAGGAACTGGTGTAGGGGGCAGGGTTTCAGATTTCAGGATCATTGGGACCTCTTCTGGGACAGTTGGGACCTGTACAAGAGAGACAGGTTACACCTGAACTACAGGGGGACCAATATCCTTGCCGACAGGTTTGTTAGTGCTATGGGGAGGGAGTTTAAACTAGATTTGCAGGGGATGGGAACCAGAGTGACAGAGCAGATAGTGGAGTGGGGGTGAAAATAAATGATGTTAAAGTTCCATGCAAAGTCACAAATAGAAGGGCTATGTATGGTGGCAGCATCTATAGGAAGAAGTACCGTTGACGTTTCGGACCAAGACACTTCGTCAGGACTAACTGAAAGAAGATTTGAAAGAGAGAGGGGGAGGGGGAGATTCAAAATGATAGAAAAAGACAGGAGGGGGAGGGATGAAACTAAGAGCTGGAAAGCTGATTGGCAAAGGGCACACAGAGCCGGAGAAGGGAAAGGATCATGGGACTGGAGGCCTAGGGAGAAAGAAAGGGAGAGGGGGGAGCACCAGAGGAAGATGGAGTGCAGGCAAGGAGTGATTGTGAGAGGGGCAGAGAGAGAAAAAAAGGGGAAAAATATTAAATAAATAGATAGATAAATAAATAAATAAATAAAGGGATGGGGTAAGAAGAGGAGGAGGGGCATTAACAGAAGTTAGAGAAATTAATGTTCATGCCATCTATCTGTTGCATTGTTTGCAATCTGATGCATTGCATTTCCTGTACCAAATGGTGGTGCAGCTGGAGATGCCCTCAGTTTCTTTTGATCAACACATCGAATCAAATTAGTTGCAGCTCAGGCATTCACAAGTTTTAAAGCTTGCCCACCATGATTTTAATTTGCAAAGGAGAGAATGAAGGACTTTCAAACAGAATTCTTGCTAAATGTCTTTACTGATCACATTACAGATTGATTGCTTTAAGAAATAGGCTGTCTTAAGTGGGGAGACTGAGTTAAGATGATGCATACTGTAGAAATATCTGCAGGATGACTAACTAACAGTGCCTGACAATAACAGGATTGGATGGCTGAACCAATCCTTAAATACTGGCAGTGACCAAAAATGTAGAAACTAAGCATGTCCTGAGAGAACCAAGGCTCTCCAAAATATAAAAACTGTGAGAGAGGGAGAGAGAGGGAGAGAGGTGGGAAGATAGGTAAATAGAGTAAAAGGGAGAAGGGGAGATGGAAAAAGAACAGAAGGGGTTCAGGAAGAGTCATAAAGAATGGGAGAAGGTGAAAGGAAAGTAAAAGGTAGAGAGATAATAGTAACAAGTTTTACCATGCCTTTTCTTCTTTGACAATATGTAAGTCATGACATTCAAAGTTCAAAGTCAATTTTATTATCAGAGTGCATACATGTCACCAGATACCCAGAGATTCTTTTTCTGCGGGCATACAAATCTATAGAACAGTAACATTAAACAGGACCAGTGGACCTACAACAAATTCCAAATGCAAATATAAATAAATAGCAATAAATAATGAGAGTATGAAATGACAAAATAACGAGTCCCTTACAGAGATAGAATGAGTGTTCTTATCTCCTTTTGTTCAAGAACATGATGGTTGAGGGATCGTAACTGTTCTTGAACCTGGTGGTGCAAGTCCGGAGGCTACCTGATTGCAGCAGCGAGAAAAGAACATGACCTGGGTGGTGTATTTAACCACACAGTCATAGGTGTAAAACCAGTAAAGCGGGGGTTAAGCACACATTCCTGTGCTCCTGTGCTAATGGAGATTATGGAGGAGGTGTTTTTGCCAATTTGAACTGACTGGGAGGAAGTCCAGGATCCAATTGCACTAGGGAGTATTGAAGCTCAGCTCTTGGAGTTTATTGATTATTTTTGAGAGTATGATGTTGTTAAATGCTGAGTAGTAATCAATAAAAAGCATCCTGATGTGTGCATCTTTGCCGTGTGAAGATGCCAATGAGATGGCTTCAGCTGTAGATGTGTTGCTTCGGTCGGTGAATTGGAGCAGATCAAAGTCACCACTTGGACTGGATACCAACCTCACAGAACATTTCATCACTTTGGATGTAAGTGCATTGGGTGATAGTCATTGAGACAGATTACCATGCTCTTCTCGGGCACAGGTATGATTAAAGCCACACGCTGTGGGAGCTAGGGGTTGAAGATATCCCTGAATACACCATTCATAGAGCTACAATGTTTACATTACTATCATAAAACAAGCTCCAAGCAATTGAAAACTATTCACTCAATGAATGCAGAAAATGTCACATGAAAGAGCACATTCACACATCAAGGCTATATATATGCAGGACTGGTAAATTATTAAAGATTTCATTTCACCTTCCCACCCACTGTTAATGTATAATTCAACTGAGATAGATTTTCTCACTAGTGTCTTCACTGATATAGGAAAATGTAACCTTTTTGTAACTATTTGGAGTTTTGTTTGATGAACTGGAATGTAATTCAGAAATTGCGACCTTGCAAACAAAAAGTTATATCAAACAACTCACACAGATACCAGCAAGGAAAGAAATAAACAAAATGTTTTGCTTGCTTATGGTAGCAGGGAAGCTCCACTGCAAAATTTTGTCTCAGATCAAATTATAATTATTTAAGCAGCAAGCTTTTATCTTAAAAATAAGAACTTCCTGATTTACTGCTGCTGTAGTGAGGTCAGTTAACATAATTTGTGCTTCAGTGCATCACTAATGGACTGACCCCTAGGATAAATATGAATACACTGGACAATAATTTTTTTTGAAAGAGTTGATTCTTCAGATTTTTTTTATTATGATCGACCACTTGAAGCTGAACACAAATATAATTCCAGACTACTTGTATCACATAGGAACTTGGAGAAAAAAGAAATCAACTTTAATTGAATGTAATGCATTTAGTTGCATAACAGCACTGACACTTTGCAATAGCTCAACTAAGTGTAAAATGTTTTGTTGATGATTTTCATTTGTACTCAGTTTATGATGATTTTCCAGCAATAATCAGCCAGCATTGATGAATACCAGTTGCACTGATACCGTTTCTCCATGACTGCTATGTCCTGGTAAAGCCTTCCATCATGCTTGTCACTGACAGCACCACGAGTTGCAGGGAAGACGTCTAAATGGGAATACAGAAAATGAATTTTTAGTGACATATTGCACCTCATAGTTTTGTATGCTTGAAGCATGTTGTCAATCAGATGCACATAGTTTGGTGCCAAGAAAATTTTCAACAACATTCCTGAATGCCTTTCATGTGATTTTCTCCAGTCCCGTTAGAAGTTCTTTGAACTGCCTGTCAATGATGACCTGTTTGATTTATGGACCAACAAAAATGCCTCCTTAATCTTGGCATCAGTTATTCTGACTTGAATTATGAAAATGATTTCCAAAGAAATGGTATGTGATAGAGAAATTCCATGATGATTTTCATGATCAGCAGCCCAAAATCCATAAGATACACACAAAAGTATTCAGGATGCAAAATATTTGTTGTCTAGTGATATAGGCAAGGTCACCTTCATGGAACACACAGATAGAAAGAAAAGTCTACCCTTGTGTCAGCTGTTAAATTCCAGTTAGCACCATTTCTCAACTTCATATAGAAGTATTTCACTGCGGAATAAGGAAATCTTGTCTGTGATCGTTTATGAAAACTCCTGAGTCAGGAGAGCTATGCATCCAACATTACTTACTGTAAATTACTGGCCCACAGTAAATGTAGGTAGGCAGGTTATCACACTTTCTGTTTATTGACCTTTTTCACTGACTGGATGCTCAGGTTTTGAATGTTATCATTTGAAGATTAAAAAGAATAACAACAGCAGCTGGGAATGATGTCCTTTAAGCCTTCTCTGTCACTTAACAAACTTATGACCAATCCTCCAGCTTCTCTGCTTCCACTCACTGCACATCCAGTCCACTACCAATCATGTAATTCATACTTCTCTTGATTTACTTTGTCTAGAAACTATCAATCTCAGTCTCAAATATACTTAACAACTGAGGAACCTAGATCCCTGGGATAGGGAATTCATGTTTTTCGAATTAGATGCAACAATTCAACAACATTGATTAACAACACTGCACCAAACAATGCTGATTAAGCATTAAGCAAGAAGAGGGAGGTGTTTGAAAGCTATATGTAATTCAAAGGAAGCATTGTAGATATATTGTAACTATAGAATTGTCCTGCTGTTACCTTTGATCCTTAGCATATAAAATGTCATGTAATATTGGGTTGAGCAGGTCTCTCCTTCCAAGCTCCATGTGCCTAAGAGTCTAAAAGACCCTATTGTATCCACCCCACCACCATCCCTGGCAGTGCATTCCATGCACCCACCACTCTCTGTGTGAAAAACTTACCCCGACATCCCGTCTGTACCTGCTTCCAAGCACCAAAACCATGTACTCTTGTGTTAGCCATTTCAGCCCTAGGAAAAAGCCTCTGGCTATCCACTCAATCAATGTCTCTCATCATCTTATACACCTCTATTGCCCCAAGGAGAAATGGTCAAGTTTACTCAAACTATTCACCTAAGGCCCACTCTCCAATCCAGGCAATATCCTTGTAAATTCCTTCTGCACTCTCTCTATTGTATCTACGTCCTTCCTGTAGTGAGGTGACCAGAACTGAGCACGGTACTCCAAGTAATCTTATTTAGCCATTGTCAATCCAATTTCCTTCTGCAGGAGTTATTTTATTCGAGTGCTATCAATCATATAGATGATGAATTCTAATGCTAGATCACAGTTGCTTCAAAATAAATGCAAAGTAGCTTTATTATCAAAGTACAGATATGTCACCATATGCAACCCTGAGTTATGTTTACTTTCAGGCATTCAGAGCAAAACAAAGAAATAAAATAGAATTATTGAAAAATTACACATGAACAAAGACTAACAAACAAGACGAAGTGTGTCAATACAAAAAAATGATAACAATAATAATATCTTGGTCCAAAACTGATCTGGAAAACTTACAAAGAAAAATAAGAACTCTAAGGACAAACTTTAGAAAACCTTGTGTACACTCGAAAACACCTAGACTGAGACTACCTCAGACAGAAGGAGGAAGAGGAATAGCAGACATAAAAAAATCACACAAAAGTCAGATAAAACTTTTAAGAATATATTTTCATCAATGAAAACATGTATCAGCACTCCATGCGAACATATGAAATTCTAATAGGAAGTATACGCCACTAAATTTAAATTTCATCACTACAGATGAAATAAGTTAACCAAAGGAAGAGCACGACCCTCTGTAGAAGACATCCCCATGATCTGAGCAGACTAGATGTCAACAAGGAAGCATCGAATACCTAGTTCCAATAGGGGACCTCTCCCAGAAACAGAGGGGTTCCTTATGGTAAGACAGGACCAGACGGTTAACACAAAAATAATCAAAAATACATCATAAAACACCAACAAATTCAAGATGGTAAGTACAGAAAATGCCAAGAGAAAAGAAGAAACAATCCTACACATTACAGGATCCTGCAGCAGTTTAACAATCAAGTTGTAAACAAAATTCACCAAAATCTTGGTTTACAATACAAACTCAAAAAAGACATCAGACCTCACTATAAATACAGGCCTGATCCAGTTTTAGAGTCTGAGTCCCACAAATTATATTAAGACCGACCCACTCTTACTGATTGAATAATCCATAATAACTGTCTGGATATAATAATACAGGATTAACAAGCAACAGCAACTTACTTAATAGATATAGCCACTCCAAACACATAACATACAGTCAATAAGCTGAATGAAAAGAGGAAATTGAAAGGGTATACATTAACAGGGTACACATTGTCCCAATACTAATATCTATAACTGGTATCATCCCAAAGTCACTGCACAACAGCATTAAACAATTAGGCCTACACAGCGATATCTATGTAAATCTTCAGAGAGCCACAATACTGAACACCAGTAGAATAGTCCAAAAGTTCCTAGCAATTGATAAATGAACATGCTTGTCTATGCCCGTACCTCAGGTTTTACCAGCTTGAGCTGAGAAAAAAAAAGTATAATAGTAACAATAATAAAAAATATATACATAAATAAACAATAGAAAGCAAGAGTTGCAGAGTCCTTGAAAATGAGTCCATTGTTTTGGAATCAGTTCAGTGTCAAGGTGAGTAAAAGTTTTCCACCCTGATTCAGAAGCCTGATGGATGAAGAGTGAGAGCTTTTCGTGAACCTGGTGATGAGGGACCTAAAGGTCTTGTACCTCCTTCCTGATGGCCACAGTGTGAAGAGATCAGGGCTGGATGGTGGGTGTCTTTCTTGTGGCTGCGCTCCGTGTAAATGTGCTTAATGATGGAGAGGGCTTTTCCTGTGATTGACTGGGCTGTGTCCATCATCCTCTGTAGAGTTTTCCACGGTTGTTATTTTTATACCAGTCAGCATGCTCTTCATTGTCCATCTAAAGGAGTTTGTCAAAATTGTTAAGAAATATAGTTATTCCACACTATATTGTTTGGTCAGCAATCTGTACTGTCTTGGCCCTAAAACCATCCAAACTGAAGGAACCACCTCCCTTCTACTTCCGTTTTCTTGCCCTGCTATGAACTTGGACACAGTTACCAAATCACTGCTCAACCTTCAGATGAGAGCAATCCTGGCTTCTCTATTGAAAGCTGCTTGCTGGAGCACATCACATTTGTATGTCAGCATCATTGTCTAAGGCAGGTGTGTTATGTATCTATCACAAGTAACCCAGACGGTGGCAAAGAAAGCAGATAATAGCTGATGGAATTTACATTCTTATAATGGGGTCACGCTGAACTTGTAACATCATCAATCCTGATGCTATGTATTTTTTACAAGAGAAAAATAATGAAAGGACTCAGAATTCTGCTTTTTATTCTCTCTTGAGACAGTACTGAATACGTTGTAAAATTTAAATTTAAACAAGCCCAGATTTACTGGGCAGGCTATAGAGTACTGATCTTGCCCATTCTCCCTAGTATAATGCATCAAGACCATTTATAGATGGAAGTACAGATGCATTATAAATATACCAGAAAACTTCCACAGCAAGGACTTAACTATAAAGCGGCCAAGTGAACTCAAACAGAATTAATATGGAGCGCTTCAATACTAGTCCTTAGTCTCTTTTAGATGTGAAAATAAATGTCTTTTGCAGATGATCCCTCAACTGGACAAATCTTTTTTGAGTTCTACAAGTAAGTCCTTTCCTTGCTCTTAAATGTATGTATGATCCTTTTCTTTTAAAGCTCTCTGCAGAAAGGAGAAGCAAGGAGATTTACTCTGGATTTGATAGTATTGATTTCTTTTGAAATGCAATCCACACTGTTGACAGTGGGTGTAGTTGAATGAAAATAATTTACCAGCCATAGCTTGTACAAAGCAGATGCAGTTTAAACCTGCTTCAAGGACATTCTGTGTACTTTATTAGGTACCTCCTGTATCTAATAAAGTGGCCACCGGGTGTACGTTCACTGCCTTCTGCTGCTGCAGCACAAGTTTTGACATGTTGTGCAGTTAGAGATGCTCTTCCGCACACCACTGCTGAAACACATGGGTATTTGAGTTGCTGTCATCTTCCAGTCAGCAAGAACCAGTCTGACCATTCTCCTCTGATCTCTCTCGTTTACAAGGTGTTTTCACCCACAGAACTACTGGTCACTGTTTTTTTTTTTGGTTTTTCACACCATACTTTTTAAATGCTAGAGCCTATTATGCATAAAAATCCCAGAAGGTCAGTAGTTCTGAGATACGCAAACCACTATATCTGGCACCAACAATCATTACAAGTCAAAATCACTTAGATCACATTTCTTCTGCATTCTGATGTTTGGTCTGAACAACTGAACCTCTTGACCATGTCTGCAAGCTCCTATGCATTGAGTTGCTGTCACATGATTGGCAGATTAGATATTATATTTGTATTAATAAGGTGTACAGGTGTACCTAATAAAGTGCCTACTGAGTGTAGAAGAGATGGGATGATTAAAATCCTCACTGTAACAGGTCCATATCCACTTAGTTATATTGCATGCAACACCAATAGATCTACCGCTGCTTTGGGCATTCAGATGGACTCGGACAGTAAGTCCTGCAGTTTTCTTTATGAAGTATTTTAATCAGCAACTAAAAAATACTGAATAGAATTTCACCATAATGAGCCAAACCAACATTAATGCAATGCAATCTGGTATATAAACACCCAAAATAACACAATTTGTTTTGGTAGCACAATCACAGTCGATTCAGCAAAGGAGGCTTCATCCAGGTCAGAAAGAGAGAGAGAGATTTAAATAAAGGAGCTTTTAGGGGATTTTTGCTTTCTTCAGTGACACAGTCACAGTCGAATAAGTGCAGGAGACCTCACACATCAACAAGGGCAAATTTAAAAAGGCAGGAACAAATGCAGTGGCCATTGCTTGAGTGGGGAGGCTTTGGCAAGAACAAGCTTGAGTGAGGTACATATCTGGTAAATATCTTCTTCCTCATTCTTATTCTTTGTTCATTAGTGCATAATTGGAATAGGGAGGATGTATCCAGTCTCTCATCACTGCCTTCCAGCGCGGACTGAATGCAGGGCTCCGGATTGAGATCGCTGTCCGGGACAAGCAGGATAGTCTGGATGATCTGATTAACCTGGCTGTTCGAGTTGACCACCGGGAAACTGAGTGGCGCAGAGAAAGAATGTTTCAAACTTCCTACGCGCTGTCTGATCACTGCTTTTCCTCACCCTCTCCCCCCTCCCTCACCACCCAACACCTAGCCCGTGGACAAGCATGTGGCTGTCTCAGGAGGAACTAAAGCGATGCCGGAGAACAGGTTCTTGCCTCTACTGTGGTGATCCAGGACATCTGCAGGCAACATGTCCCAAGCATCCAGTAAAAGAGAATACCTGTCAGTGGGGAGGGGAATCCTGACGGGTCGGTTCTCTCTTCAGTCAGCTTCCCCTAATTCTGTAATGCTCACAGCTTCCTTGTCGTGGAGGACTCAGACACATGAACTGAATGTGTTCATACATTTCAGTGCAGTTGAAAATCTTATGGACATCTCTCTCATTCAAAGATGGGAAGTTCCAACTCAGAAATTGAGAGAAATGATCAATGTCAAGGCACGAGCTCTGGGAATTGGCCAGATCCACCTTTCCACCCAATCCCTCCAATTGGTGCTTAAAGGCAACCATCATGAAGAAATATCTTTCTATCTAGTGAATTCATCTGAACTGCCACTGGTACTTGGTTTATCCTGGTTATCCCCACATAACCCATGGATTGATTGGTTTCTGAGAGTGGGGATCGGCATGCCTGTCTACCTGTCTGGGTTCAGCTCAAGCTCTGTTCCATGAATCCCCTCCTGTGTCGGCTAAGGAAGTGGACTTGTCTGGTGTTCCGGCTGAAAATGCAGATCTCAAGGTTTTCATTAAAAGAAAGGCCACCATCCTGCCCCCACACTGGCAATATGACTGTGCCATAGACCTCCTACCTGGCACTCGTCCTCCCTTTTCCCCCCTCGTCCTGAAATGGTGGCCATGGAGGAATACGTCAAGGAGTCATTGGCCAAAGGGTTTATCTGTCCGTCAACCTCGCTGGCAGGAGTGGGTTTCTTTTTTGTGAGCGAGAAAGATGGCAAACTTCATCCTTGCATTGATTATCGGCCCCTGAGCAACATCACTGTGAAGAACCATTACACTCTTCCCTTGCTGACGTCTGCATTCGAACATCTCCACGGAGCAACCATATTTTCCAAATTGATCTGCACAATGCCCATTGATGGACTCACGGAGTGCATCACTGGTTACATCAACTTCTGTGTGGACTGCAATGTTCGGTCAAGAACTGTCCTTTGTTATTCAAATAACAAGCCATGGGTAACAAAGGACATTAAGGACATCCTGAATGCTAAAAAGAGGGTGTTTAGAGGTGGAAATAGTGAGGAGCTGAGGACAATACAGAGGGACCTGAAAGCCAAGATCAGGGAGGCTAAAGACAGGTATAGGAGGAAGCTTGAGTGGAAACTCCAGCAGAACAACATGAGAGAGGTCTGGAGTGGGATGAGGACCATCACTGGGTTCCGGCAAACTAGCAACAGAGGAGCTGAAGGCAGTGTGGACAGGGCCAACAAACCTAACCTGTTCTTCAACAGATTTGACACTGTGGCCCCTGCCCATCCCCCCCATGATTCATCTGTTGTCGGCCCCCAACCAACACATACTCCACCCTCCCCTCCTACCCCTCCTCACAGCCCCCCACCCTGCTCTCGTGACTACACCCCTCCCACACCTGAAACCACCATGGTGGGCCTCACAGATAAACAGGTGAGATGACAGCTGAAATGTTTCCACCCAAGCAAGGCTGCAGGCCCGGATGGTGTCAGCCCCAGGTGCTCAAAACCTGTGCCCCTCAGCTACGTAGAGTACTTCACCATGTCTTCAATCTGAGCCTGAGTTGCCAGAGGGTTCCTGTGCTGCGGAAGATGTCCTGCCTCGTTCCTATACCGAAGACACCACGCCCCAGTGGCTCCAATGACTACAGACGGTGGCATTGACCTTCCACATCACAAAGACGCTGGAGAGACTTGTTCTAGAGCAGCTCCGGCCTATGGTTAGGTCACACTTAGACCCCCTCCAGTTCGCCTACCAGCCCCGACTAGGAGTTGAGGATTCCATCGTCTACTTGCAGAACTACGCCCACCTGGACAAGCCGGCGAGCACTGTGAGGGTCATGTTTTTTGACTTCTACAGTGTGTTCAACACCATCCGCCCTGCTCTGCTGGGTGAGAAGCTGACAGTGATGGAGATGGATGCTTCCCTGGTGTCATGGATTATTGATTACCTGACTGGCAGACCACAGTACATGCACTTGCAACACTGTGTGTCAGACAGAGTGGTCAGCAGCACTGGGGCTCCACAGGGGACTGTCCTGTCTCCCTTTCTCTTCACCATCTACACCTCAGACTTCAACTACAACACAGAGTCTTGCCATCTTCAGAAGTTTTCTGATAACTCTGCCATAGTTGGATGCATCAGTAAGGGAGATGAGGTGGAGTCCAGGGCTACGGTGGGAAACTTTGTCACATGGTGCGGGCAGAATCATCTGCAGCTTAATGTGAAAAAGACTAAGGAGCTGGTGGTGGACCTGAGGAGGGCTAAGGCACCAGTGACCCCTGTTTCCATCCAAGGGGTCAGTGTGGACATGGTGGAGGATTACAAATACCTGGGGATACGAATTGACAATAAACTGGACTGGTCAAAGAACACTGAGGCTGTCTACAAGAAGGGTCAGAGCCATCTCTATTTCCTGAGGAGACTGAGGTCCTTTAACATCTGCCGGATGATGCTGAGGATGTTCTACGAGTCTGTGGTGGCCAGTGCTATCATGTTTGCTGTTGTGTGCTGGGGCAGCAGGCTGACAGTAGCAGACACCAACAGAATCAACAAACTCATTCGTAAGGCCAGTGATGTTGTGGGGTTGGAAATGGACTCTCTAACAGTGGTGTCTGAAAAGAGGATGCTGTCCAAGTTTCATGCCATCTTGGACAATGACTCCCATCCACTCCATAATGTACTGGTTAGGCACAGGAGTACATTCAACCAGAGACTCATTCCACCGAGATGTAACACTGAGCGTCATATGAAGTAATTCCGGCCTGTGGCCATCAAACTTTACAACTCCTCCCTCGGAGTGACAGACACCCTGAGCCAATAGGCTGATCATGGACTTATTTCCACTTGGAATAATTTACTTACTATTATTTAATTATTTATGGTTTTATATTGCTATATTTCTACAGTATCCTTGGTTGGTGCGACTGTAACAAAACCCAATTTCCCTCGGGATCAATAAAGTATGTCTGTCTGTTTGTCTTACAATTTGATTTGCATAAGAGAAGGGGATGAGTGGAAAAGCACATTTAACACCTCAAATGGACACAATAAATACCTGGTGATGCCTTTTGGTCTGGTCAATGCACCCATTGTATTCCAAGCCTTGGTTAACTATGTGCTCAGGGACATGTTGAACCAGTTTATGTTTGTGTTTTTGATGACATCTTCATCTATTTTTGAGTACTGTTGGAGGGTCAGCCTACCTGGGGGAAGCAACATTGGCAGTGCCTGTAGCACAGAGCCTGGCCCTGTGGCACAGAAGGGTAGGGAAAGGAAGAGAAAGGCAGTAGTAACAGGGGACTCTATAGTTCGGGGGTCAGACAGGCGATTCCGTGGATGCAGGAAGGAAACTCGGATGGTAGCTTGCCTCCCATGTGCCAGGGTCCAGGATGATTCAGATCATGTCCATGATATCCTGCAGTGGGAGGGAGAACAGCTGGAGGTAGTGGTACATATTGGTACCAATGACATTGGTAGGAAAGGGGACGATGTCCTGAAAATAGACTACAGAGAGTTAGGAAGGAAATTGAGAAGCAGGACCGCAAAGGTAGTAATCGAGAGATTACTGCCTGTGCCACGTGACAGTGAAAATAGGAATAGAATGAGACAAAGGATAAATGCATGACTGAGGGATTGGAGCAGGGGATGGGGATTCAGATTTCTGGATCATTGGGACCTCTTTTGGGGTAGGTGTACCCCAAAAAGGACGGATTGCACTTGAATGCCAGGGGAACCAGTATCCTGGCAGGGAGGTTTGCTCAGGCTACTGGGGAGAGTTTAAAATAGAATTGTAGGGGGGTGGGAACCAAACTGAAGAGACTGGGGAAGAGATGGCTGGCTAACAAATAGAGAAATCTAGGAGACGGAGTGTGAGGGAAGATAGGCAGGTGATAGAGAAGGGACACGCTCAGACTGACATTTTGAGATGCATCTATTTTTACGCAAGGGGTATTGTGAACAAAGTGGATGAGCTTAGAGCATGGGTCAGTACTTTGAGTTACAATGTGGTGGCCATTACAGAGATTTGGATGGCTCAGGGACAGGAATGGTTACGTCAAGTGCCAGGCTTTCGATGTTTCAGAAAGGACAGGGAGGGAGGCAAAAGAGGTGGGGCATGGCACTGTTGATCACAGATAGTGTCACGGCTGCAGGAAAGGTGGATGTCATAGAGGAATTGTCTTTGTGGGTGGTGGTTTGGAACAGGAAGGGGTCAATAACTTTACTGCGTGTTTTTTATAGCCCGTCCGATAGGAACAGGGACATCGAGGAGCAGATAGGGAAATAGATCCTGGAAAGGTGTAAGAATAACAGAGTTGTCATGGTGGGAGATTTTAATTACCTAGATATCGATTGGCATCTCCCTAGATCGAGGAGCTTAGATGGGGTGGAGTTTGATAGGTATGTTCAGAAAGGTTTCTTGACACAATATGTAGATAAGCCTACAAGAGGAGAGGCTGTACTTAGACAATAGACAATAGGTGCAGAAGTAGACCATTCGGCTCCTCGAGTCTGCACCGCCATTCTAAGATCATGGCTGATCATTCACTATCAATACCCAGTCCCTGCCTTGTCCCCATATCCCTTGATTCCCCTATCCATCAGATATCTATCCAGTTCCTTCTTGAAAGCTTCCAGGGAATTGGCCTCCACCGTCTTCCGAGGCAGTGCATTCCACACCTCCACAACTCTCTGGGAGAAGAAGCTCTTCCTCAACTCTGTTTTAAATAACTGACCTCTTATTCTCAATCCATGCCCTCTGGTACTGGACTCTCCCAACATCTGGAACATACTTCCTGCCTCAATCCTATCAAATCCTTTAATTATCTTAAACGTTTCAATCAGATCCCCTCTCAATCTCCTCACTTCCGGCGTGTACAAGCCCAATCTCTCCAATCTCTCTGCGTAAGACAGCCCTGCCATCCCAGGAGTCAACCTAGTGAATCTACGCTGCACTTCCTCAATTGCCAGAATGTCCTTCCTTAAACCTGGAGACCAAAACTGTACACAATATTCCAGGTGTGGTCTCACCAGGGCCCTGTACAAATGCAAAAGAACATCCTTGCTCTTGTACTCAATTCCCCTTGTAATAAAGGCCAACATTCCATTTGCCCTCTTCACTGCCTGTTGCACTTGCTCATTCACCTTCATTGATCTGGTATTGGGAAATGAACCTGGTCAGGTGTCAGATCTCTCAGTGGGAGAGCATTTTGGAGATAGTAATCACAATTCTATCTCCTTTACAATTGCATTGGAGAGAGATGGGTGCAGACAAGTTAAAAAAAATGTTTAATTGGAGTGAGGGGTTATCAGGCAGGAACTTGTCAAGTCAAGTTGTCACTTTTATTGTCATTTCGACCATAACTGCTACGTACAGTACATAGTAAAAATGAGTCAATGTTTTTCAGGACCATTGTGTTACATGACACAGTAAAAAAACTAGACTGACCTACGTAAAAAACAACACAGAGAGAAAAAAACAACTACACTAGACTACAGACCTACCCAGGACTGCATAAAGTGCACAAAACAGTGCAGGCATTACAATAAATAATAAACAAGACAATAGGGCAATAAGCTATCAGTCCAGGCTCTGGGTATTGAGGAGTCTGTTAGCTTGGGGGAAGAAACTGTTACATAGTCTGGTCGTGAGAGCCCGAATGTTTTGATGCCTTTTCCCAGACAACAGGAAGGAGAAGAGTTTGTATGTGGGGTGCATGGAGTCTTTCATAATGCTGTTTGCTTTACGGATGCAGCATGTAGTGTAAATGTCCGTGATAGTGGGAAGAGAGACCCCGATTTTCTTCACAACTGACCTCATTATCCGCTGCAGGGTCTTGCGATCCAAGATGGTGCAATTCCCGAACCAGGCAACGGTACAGCTGCTCAGGATGCTCTCAATACAACCCCTGTAGAATGTGATGAGGATGGGGGGTGGGAGATGGACTTTCCTCAGCCTTCACAGAAAGTAGAGAGGCTGCTGGGCTTTCTTTGCTATGGAGCTGGTGTTGAGGGACCAGGTGTGATTCTCCGCCAGGTGAACACCAAGAAATTTGATGCTCTTAACAATTTCTACCGAGGAGCCGTCGATGTTCAGCGGGGAGTGGTCACTCCATGCCCTCCTGAAGTCAACAACCATCTCTTTTGTTTAGTTCACATTCAGAGACAGGTTGTTGGCTCTGCACCAGTCTATTAGCCACTGCACCTTCTCTGCTAACTCCTCGCTCTTGCTGATGAGACCCACCATGGTTGTGTCATCGGCAAACTTGATGATGTGGTTCGAGCTGTGTGTTGCAGCAGAGTGAACAGCAGTGGACTGAGCACACAGCCCTGGGGGCCCCCATGTTCAGTGTGATGGTGTTGGAGATGCTGCTCCCAATCCAGACTGACTGAGATCCCCCAGTCAGGAAGTCTAGGATCCTATTGCAGAGGGAGGTGTTCAGGCCCAGTAGGCTCAGCTTTCCAATCAGTTTTTGAGGGATAATTGGAAGCTTAAATTGGGAATAGATGTTCTCACGGAAAGGTACTGTAGCAAATGTTCAGGGAATATTTCTGTGGAGTTCTGCATAGGTATGTTCCAATGAGACATGGAAATTATAGTAAGGTACAGGAACTGTGGTGTACAAAGGCTGTAGTAAATCTAGTCAAATAGAAAAGAAAAGCTTACAAAAGTTTCAGAGAGCTAGGTAATGTTAGAGATCTAGAAGATTATAAGGCTACTAGGAAGGAGCTTAAGAAAGAAATTAGGAGAGCCAGAAGGGGCCGTGAGAAGGCCTTGGCGGGCAGGATTAAGGAAAACCTCAAGGCATTCTACAAGTATGTGAAGAGCAAGAGGATAAGATGTGAAAGAATAGGACTTATCAAGTGTGACAGTGTGTATGAAACAGCAGGAAATAGCAGAAGTACTTAATGAATACTTTACTTCGGTATTCACTATAGAAAAGGATCTTGGTGATTGTAGTGATGACTTGAAGTGGACTGTAAAGCTTGAGCATGTAGATATTTAGAAAGAGTATGTGCTGGAGCTTTTGGAAAGCATCATGTTAGATAAGTCACTGGGACCGGATGAGATGTACCCCAGGCTACTGTGGGAGGCAAGGCAGGAGATTGCTGAGCCTCTCGCAATGGTATTTGCATCATCAGTGGGGATGAAAGAGGTTCCGGAAAATTGAAGGATTGTGGGGATGTTGTTCCCTTATTCAAGAAAGGGAGTAGAGATAGCTCAGGAAATAATAGATTAGTGAGTAGTACTTAAGTTGATGGAGAAGATCCTGAGAGACAGGATTTATGAATGTTTGGAGAGGAATAATATGAATAGGAATAGTCAGCATGGCTTTATCAAGGGCAAGTTGTACTTTAGGAGCCTAAAGGAATTTTTTGAGGATGTGACTAAACACATTGATGAAGGAAGAGCAGTATAAGAACAGTAGAAGAGTGTATATGGATTTCAGCAAGGTATTTGATAAGGTAACCCATGTAAGGAGGCATAGGATCCATGGGAACATTGCTTTGTAGATTCAGAACTGGCTTTCCCACAGAAGGCAAAGAGTGGATGTAGACAGGTCATATTCTGCATGGAGGTCGGTGACCAGTGGTATGCCTCAGGGATCTGTTCTGGGACCCTTATTCTTCGTGATTTTTATAAATGACCTGGTTAAGGAAGTGGAGTGATGGGTTAGTAAATTTGCTGATGACACAAAGGTTGGAAGTGTTGTGGACAGTATGGAGGGCTGTCAGAGATTACAGCAAGACATTGATAGGATGCAAAAGTGGGCTGAGAAGTGGCAGATGGAGTTCAACCCAGATAACTGTGAGGTGGTTCATTTTGGTAGGTCAAATATGATGGCAGAATATAGTATTAATGGTAAGACTCTTGGCAGTGTGGAGTATCAGAGGGATCTTGGGGTCTGAGTCCATAGGATGCTCAAAGCAGCTGAGCAGATTGACTGTGTGGTTAAGAAGGTGTATGGTGTATTGTCCTTCATCTACGTCCCAGGATGTCCACAACTTTGTATCTGCCTGTCCCACCTGCGCTCAGAACAAGACATCACGCCAGTGTCCTGCGGGTCTGTTATGTCCACTGCCTGTGCCCCACCACCCCTGGTCCCACCTCTGAGTGGATTTCATCACTGGGCTGCCCCTGTCTCATGGAAACACCACCATTTTGGTTGTTGTGGATCAATTCATTGCCCTCCCCCAGCTCCCATCGGCTCGTGAAACTGCCACACTCGTGGTTCAACATGTGGTCAGGCTCCATGGCTTTCCTCAGGACATAGTGTCGGGTTGTGGACCACAGTTCACTTCCCGATTTTGGAAGCTTTCTGCTCTCTCATCGGAGCCATGGACAGCCTCTCATCTGGCTTCCACCCCCAATCCAACGGCCAGACTGAGAGAGTGAACCAGGAGTTGGAGACAACCCTGCACTGTCTTGCCTCTTCCAACCCCGCGTCCTGGAGCTCCCAATTGGTTTGGGCAGAGATTGCCCACAATAATCTCCAGTCGTCCTCCACCGGTATGTCTCCCTTTGAATGCCAGAAGGGATTCCAGCTCCCGCTCTTCCCTGATCAGGAAATCGATATAGGAGTTCCTGCTGCTGAACAGCTGGACCAGTGTTAAAAGCACACCTGGAGATGAGCCACGGCCCAGAAACAACATTCCCAGCAGGCTGATCGGCTCCGTCGACAGGTCAGGCCATCCAAGCCCAGAGAGGAGGTGTGGTTGGTATCAAGGGATTCTCCCCCGAAAGTCGAGAGCCAGAAATTGGTACCGTGCTACGTAGAACCGTATGTAGTGGAAAAGGCTATTAACAAGGTGTCCTACAGATTGCGTCTACCAGCATCACTGAAAATCCACCCAGTATTCCATGTTTCCCAGCTCAGGCCGGTTACTACCTCTCCCCTGGCCCCAGTCACCCCACCTCCCCCTCCTCCCCAACTGGTAGATGGTTTCCTTGTCTATACTGTGTGGTGTCTCCTAGCTTCTCTCCGGGTACGTGGTGAGGTCCAGTACCTTGTGGGCTAGGAAGGGTATGGTCCAGAAGAACGTACTTGCATCCCAGTGAAGGACACTTTGAATAAGTCTTAGATCCGGGGCTTCCAGTGGACACAGGTCTGTGGTGCCTCAGGGGCTGTGCCTAGTGGGGGGGGGGGGGGGGGGTCTGTCACAACCACGGATTTGGCTGCACAGTAGATATGGCAATTGCGCTTGTGAATTTGCATGTGTCAGGTAATTATTATTTAATTGTGATCATATTTAACTGCATTCTTGTTGTTGTAGTGCTTGTCGAGACTTGGACAGAACAAAGCAAAGCTTCGCTGCTGTTTTGCATTTGGCCTGCCCTCAGATATTGGACTTTCAAAATCAACTATGATTTCAACTATCAAGGAGACTATGGAGCCATGAGGGAGGAGCTGGCCAAAGTTAACTGGACGGATATCCTAGCAGAAAAGACAGTGGAACAGCAATGGCAGGTATTCTTGGGAATAATGCACAAGGTGCAAAATCAGTTCATCCCCCGGAGAAGGAAGGATTCAAAGGGGGGAAAGGGGCCACAGTGGTTGACAAAAGAAGTCGGAGATTGCATAGCATTAAAAAAAAGGAAGTATGACAGAGCTAAGGTGAGTGGGAGGACAGATGATTTGAAAATTTTTAAGGAACAACAGAACTTAACTAAAAAGGCAATACGGGGAGAAAAAATGAGGTACGAATGCAAGCTAGCCAGGAATATAAAGGAGGATAGCAAAAGCTTTTTTAGATATGTGAAGAGAAAGAATGTTGGGCCCTTGAAGGATGAATTGGGTGAAATTGTTATGGGAAATAGAGAAAAGGCAGAAGAATTTAATAAGTAATTTAGATCCGTCTTCACTAAGGAAGACACAAGCAATCTCTCAGATGTATAGATGGGCCAAGGACATAGGGTAACAGAGGAAATGAAACAGATTGACATTAGGAAGGAAACGGTGATGAGTAGACTGATGGGACTGAAGGCTAACAAATCCCAAGGTCCAGATGGTCTGCATCCTAGGGTACTAAAGGAGGTGGCCCTGGAAATTGTGGATGCATTGATAATCATTTTCCAATGTTCCTTAGACTCAGGATCAGTTCCTGAGGATTGGAGAATGGCTAATGTTATCCCACTTGTTAAGAAAGGAGGGAGGGAGAAAACAGAGAACTAGCGACCTGTCAGCCTAACATCAGTAGTGGGGAAGAAGCTAGAGTCCATTATTATGAAATAGTGACATATCTGAAATAAGAAATGAATATGAAATATTCAATGAATATGAATATGAATATGAATAAGAAATCTGAATATGAAATAAGATGAAATAGTGGCATATCTGGATAGCAGTTATAGGATTGGGCCGAGCCAGCATGGATTTACCAAGGGTGAATCATGCTTGACTAATCTATTGGAGTTTTTCGAGGATGTAACCAGGAAGTTAGACGGGGGAGATCCAGTGGATGTAGTGTACCTCGATTTTCAGAAGGCATTTGAAAAGGTCCCACATAGGATATTGGTGGATAAAATCAAAGCTCATGGCATTGGGGGGAAGATATTGACATGGATAGAAAACTGGTTGGCAGATAGAAAGCAAAGGGTAGTGGTGAATGGGTGTTTCTCAGAATGGCAGGTGGTGACTAGAGGGGTGCCACAGGGCTCGGTATTGGGACCACAGCTGTTTACAATTTACGTCAACAATTTAGATGAAGGCATTGAGAATAACATCAGCAAGTTTGCTGATGATACTAAGCTGGGTGGCAGTGTGACATGTGATGAGGATGTTAAGAGAATTCAGGGTGACTTGGATAGGCTGGGTAAGTGGGCAAATACTTGGCAGATGACGTTTAATGTAAATAAGTGTGAGGTTATCCACTGGGAGTAAGAACAGGAAAGCAGATTATTATCTGAGAGTTAGGTAAGGGAGAAGTTCAAAGAGATCTAGGAGTCTTTGTTCATCAGTCACTGAAGGTGAATGAGCAAGTGCAGCAGGCAGTGAAGAAGGCTAATGGAATGTTGGCCTTTATTACAAAGGGAATTGAGTATAAGAGCAAGGAAATCCTCTTGCATTTGTACAAGGCCCTGGTGAGACCACACCTGGAGTATTGTGTACAGTTTTGGTCTCCAGGGTTAAGGAAGGACATCCTGGCTGTAGAGGAAGTGCAGCGTAGATTCACAAGGTTAATTTCTGGGATGTCAGGACTGTCTTACGCAGAGAGGTTAGAGAGACTGGACTTGTACACACTGGAATTAAGGAGATTGAGAGGGGATCTGATTGCAACATATAAGATTATTAAGGGATTGGACAAGATAGAGGCAGGAAATATGTTCCAGATGCTGGGAGAGTCCAGTACCAGAGGGCATGGTTTGAGAATAAGGGGTAGGTCATTTAGGACAGAGTTAAGGAAAAACTTCTTCTCCCAGAGAGTTGTGGGGGTGTGGAATGCACTGCCTCGGAAGGCAGCGGAGGCCAATTCTCTGGATGCTTTCAGGAAGGAGCTAGATTGGTATCTTATGGCTAGGGGAATCAAGGGATATGGGGACAAGGCAGGAACCGGGTATTGATAGTAGATGATCAGCCATGATCTCAAAATGGCAGCGCAGGCTTGAAGGGCCGAATGGTCTACTTCTGCACCTATTGTCTATTGTCTATAACTGACTCTGAAGACTAATAGTATTCGTTTAATAACTAGATGCTCTTTTCGGCCGCAGTGTAGGCTTCATTTACAGTTTTGAGAGTTTTAATTAACAGCCCTATTTAGCCTAGCATTTATTGTTTTATTTTCCCTTGAACACTGTTCGCATTAAAGTTTGTGAACTATCAACCTGCTTCAGTGTCTCTCACACTGCACTTGGGCCATATTCGTACCGTTGTGACACTTTGGAGGCTTGGACCCTCTGCCATGCCATATTGGTCTTCCACAAGCAACAAGGCAGAGATCTAACACTAATGATCGGGGTGGGGGGGCAGGGGATTTTAAAAATGAAAAATTGAAGAGATCAAAGATAATCTTTATCTTTATTTGCCATATGTGCATTGAACCGTACAGTGAAATGCATCATTTGTGTCAACGACTAACACTGTCGGACGATGCTTACGGCAAGGAACGGGGAGTGGCAGTAGTGGATTTGGTCACTTGTACTGAAGAAATATCTTGTCCTTCCTCATGTTTACCATCATTTCCAGGATAATTGCTGCTATGGCTCCATGAGGTATTGCTGCCACAGAGAGACATCTCTTAAAGCATCTGAACTTATTGCAATGTAGAATAGCATAACAGACAGTGTCTGAAGGCTGCAAATATACAAAGGAAAAGGGGAAATAATAGCAATTATCTGTGAGAGGGAAGTTTCGCTTAGCAATCTGTTGTCCATTACTAAAACAGAAAACACTGGAAACCCTGTGCAGACTGAGAACCATCTGTGGAAGATGAATTACAGTCAACATTCCAGGCTAAAGAGAACTTGATAGTGTGTTTGACCTGGAACACAAACTCTATCTTTCCACAGATGTTGCCTGTATTTTCAATTCTTTTTTTTAACATTTCCTTAAGATGTATTTCAGACATTGTACATATATATCATATAATCAATAGACAATAGACAGTAGGTGCAGGAATAGGCCATTTGGCCCTTCGAGCCAGCACCGCCATTTACTGTGATCATGGCTGATCATACACAATCAGTACCCCGTTCCTGCCCTCTCCCCATATCCCTTGACCCCGCTCTCTGTAAGAGCCCTGTCTAACTCTCTCTTGAATGCATCCAGAGACTTGGCCTCCACTGCCTTCTGGGGCAGAGCATTCCACATATCCACCACTCTCTGGGTGAAAAAGTTTTTCGGCATCTCTGTTCTAAATGGCCTACCCCTTATTCTATTATACCCCATATGTATCACAAATCTACACAAAGTATTTATCTGAGGTATACACTTACAGAAGAGTGGAAAGAAAAAAACAAGCAAAAGGAAAAAACTATGTACAAGTAGAGAGTGATCTTTTTTTAATAATATATTCATTGATTTGTGAGAATAAAATCAGGCCTATGAGGTATTATGTAGTTAAACCATTTTTCCCAGTATGAATCAAATTGTTCCAGCTTACGATTAACAGATGCTGTTACCTTCTCCATTTTGTAAATGTCCATTGTAATTTCCATCCATGTATTTAAAGTTGGACTCTCCTGTGATAACCATTTCCTAGTAAGAGTCTTTTTACCAGCCACCAACAGTATATTCATTAAATATTTATCTCTTTTCAACCATTCTTGAGGTATATATCCAAAACATATGGTCTTACTCTCTAAGGGTATTTCACATTTAAAGATGTCTTGTAGGGCATTGTGTATCCCCCTCCAATAGTCTTTGATAACAGAGAGGTCCCAAAAAATATGATAATGATTTGCATTTTGATTTCCACAATTTCTCCAGCAAACAGGGAGGTTACTATCATAATGGGATTTCTGAGAGGGTGTAATAAAGTATCTTATCAAGTTTTTCCATCCAAACTCCCTTCATTTCTGTGAACTGGTGCACTACCATTGATACCTCCATTCTTCCGCAGATATAATTATCCCTCCTTCCTTCTCCCATTTTGTTTTAATGTATGAAGTCGAGTGTGTTTTAAGATTTGACAACCCCTTATTCATGCTTGAAATTATTCCACTACCATTATCTGAATTATATGCTTTTCTAAAGAGCTCTATCAAGCATGTATTTGCCTTGGTTACATTTTAAGCGTCTTATTAACATATTGTCGCATCTGTAAATACCGATAAAAATCTTGTTTTTCTAATAAGTGTTTCTCTTTAAGCATTGCAAAACTGAACAGTGTTCTTTCTTTCATTATGTTCCAAAGAACTGTTATTCCTTTAGCTGTCCAGTCCTTAAATCTAGCATCCAATTTATTTGGTGTAAAATCGGAGTCATATGCACTCCATTTAAGAATTGCGATATATCCCTCTAGATTATATTATTTTATAGTAGTTTTCCATATTTTAGGAGTCAATTTCGCCCATGGGTTATCAATAGTTGTTATCAGCTAAAATTGCTTGAATGGGGATGGGAAGTACCCGCTCCTCAATGTTTTTCCATTGAGCGTCATATGATGGGTTGCACCATGGATATTTATCAAATAGTCTTACACGAGAAAGGGGCACGAGACAGGGTTGTTCATGGTCACCGCTACTCTTCGCGTTATATCTGGAACCATTAGCGCAATACATTAGACAAAATGAAGAGATCGGGAATTTTTATTTAAAGGACAGAGCATAAATTGGCTTGTTATGTGGATGACATTTTGATCTATCTAGAGCAACCAACATACTCTTGACCTAAATTGATGCAATCCTTTGAACAATATGGCCAATTATCAGGATACAAGATCAACATAGATAAAATCCAATTACTTCCATATTACTACAGCCCACCAAGAGAAATTGAAAGTAGATACCCCTGAGCATGGCACACAGAGACTTTCAAATATTTGGGCATCATTATGCCAAAAGATTTGGCAAAATTATCAGAATGTAATTATCAGCCTTTATATAAAAAAAATTAAGGAAGATGTGGCAAGATGGAACCTGATTCCTTTTTTCAGTCTCAGTTCAAGGATTGAGTCTATTAAAATGAATATACTGCCCAGACTATTATATCTCTTTCAGACCCTACCAATAGAGATTAATCAAAATCAATTCAATGAATGGAACAGGATGATATCAAGGTATATTTGGCAGGGTATAAGGCCTAGAGTTCGTCTCAAAACTTTGCAATTAGCAAAGGAAAAGGGGGGATGGGGCTTGCCTTCTCTTAGACATTATTATTTTGCAGCACAGTTGAGAGCTGTGATATGTATGGTGTGTATTTTCAATTTTTATTTTAAATTTCTTTAATTTTTGATATTTTCTAGATTGGTATCCCTGATTCTGGTGATATTGTGACATCCATTTAGAAAACCAAGCACTCCTGAAATCAGTTTTCTATTGGTGGGACTAGATTGGAAGTGCACGATGAAGGTTTGTGAGGATTGTGCTGATGTCACCACACTTCTGGCACCAACACTCTACCTATAAACATATGCGGGAGGAAACACAATCATACAGCTGTCACAGTTAAGTGTGCTAACCACTGTTACCACACTTTACTCCACACTTCTGCTCCAGTATGCTCACTAACATTTTAGCCTCATTTTTTTACAATGAGAGCACAGAAAGTACATAAATAGAATAGTTGTGATATTTGCTGTGACATGAAAATCTAGTTCCATGTTATCTATAGGATTCCTTGGTCAGTCAACTCCCACAACATTTAAACCAAACTCACCAAACATCAAAAATCTCCCCAAAATTATTTAATCCCTGAATCATTGGTGATCACTCTAACCATCATCAGATTCCACCAAGATCATTCTGAACCAGTGTATTCAGGTATATGTCACTTTTGTGATCAGACAATCCCAGAATTTCAACTTCATCCCTCCCATCCATACCCCCATTTCCAACTTGGAGTGCTGCATCATGCTACGTATGCACTTGTATTTCAAGTTACTCACACCACTGTGGTGGAAAGTTTAAAAATCTATATTCATAAGACATAGGAGCAGAATTGGCCATTCGGCCAATTGAAACTGCTCTGCTGATCTATTATCCTCCTCAATCCCATTCTCCTGCTTTCTCCCTATAACCTTTGATGTTCTTACTAATGAAGAACCTCAACCTCCATTTTATGACTTAGCTCCCACCTCTATCTGGCAATATTCAACAGATTCACCACCTTCAAGCTAAAGAAATTCCTCTTCATCTACTCTAAAGGGATATCCTTCTATTCTGAGGCTGTGCCCTCTGGTTCTAGGCTCTCCATTATAGGAAACACCCTCTTCACAATTATTTTATCTGGGCCTTGACCAGAATCACTCTAGATACCATCTACAGGTTACAGGTAGTTAGCACTTTATTCCTGGAGTTTTGGTCTGAATTATTGAACAATTTTTGTCAACTCTTTTCCTTTTGATGAAGATGTAGACCAAATGTACAAGGGACTGATAATAAATCACTTTCAGGTGAAACAAACTACTGGAAAGACTCAGAAGGAAGTTTGATCATTTCCCACAATAGATACTGCCTGACTACTGAGCTGCTCCAGCAGGTCAGTTTTTGCTCCAAATTCCATTATCTGCAGTATCTGTTGCTCAAATTATTTTTCAGACTCCTATGTATTGCTAATTTTTGAAGTTCCAAAATCACCTCCATAAGGTAGCCTTGCTTTCTTCCAACATCTGATATGCAATGCAAACATTGGAATCAAGTAGCAGGACGTGAAGTACATCAGGGTGCATCAATACATCAGTACATCAATACGCAAATACAGTATCTGACAGACTGTTAAAAAGGTGCTGAATTCTCAAATATCTGACAATTAAAAGGGTGTTGTTTTCACTTATATCTGTGTCACAGGGTTCAGATATGGCCCAAGTACAGTGAGAGACACTGAAGCAGGTTGATATTTCACAGGCTTTTACGCTAACAGTGTTAAAGGGGAAATGAAACAATAAACACTAGGCCAAACAGGGCCGTTAACTAAAACTCTCAAATGGAAAATTAAGTCTAGAATGCAGCTGAAAAGAACAACTAAGAATAAAATGAGTACTGTTAGTCTTCAAAGTCAGATGACTCAACAGTCCAATTTCTCAGGCAAGGCGGAATGTAAGCAGGCAGCGAAGTGTTGCTTTGCTGTGGCCAAGTCTCGGCAAGCACTATGATGGAATGAATGGAGTTAAATACTATGACAGAAAAATAATAACTAGCTGACACACACACATTCACAAGTGCTATTGTTGTATCTGCTGCGCTGCCAAATCCATGGTTGTGACAATCTGACTCAGACTGTTAAAGCAGTGCTGTATACTCAAGTATCTGACCAGATGAGGAAGAGCTGAAGAAAATACTTCCAAAATATTGCTTTGAATCATGAAGTTTTATTAATGATGGTTTCGAAAGTAATATGTTCCCATTTGGAAATGAGTGTTCCCCTGCAGTTGAGATCAGAGTCAGAATTAGGTTTAATTCCACTGACAGAAGTAGTGAAATCTGTTGTTTTGTGGCAGTTATTGCAATATATAATAATGAAAACTATAAATTATATTAAGAAATATTTCATTGTTATTTAGAGACACAACAGTACCCTTCTGCCCTTTTGGAGCTGCCTTGCCCAGCAACCCCCGCACTCTGATTTGACCCTAACCTAATTACAGGACAACTTACAATTACCAATGAGCAATTAACCTCCCCCAGTACACCATTTTGTATATAAAAACAAATTAAGTAAGCAGTCCAAAGAGATATCAAAAAAAAATAAGATAGTGAGGTAGTGTTCATGGGTTCATTGTCCATTCAAAAATCTGATGGTTGAGGGGAAGAAGCTGTTCCTGAGATGTTGAGTACATGTCTTCAAACTCCTATACCTCCTCTGTAATGAGGAGACAGATTAGGGGTCCTTAATACTGGATGTCATCTTCTTTTTGAGGCATTGCCTTTTAAAGATATCCTGTATGCTGGGGAGGATAATGCTCATGATGGAGCTGGCAGGGTTTACAACTTTCTGAAAATGATTCTGATCCTGTGCAGTGGTCTGCCATACCACACTGTGATGCAGCCAGTCAGAATGCTCTCCACAAGACATCTATAAAAATTTGCAAGGATCTTTGCTGACGTATCAAGCTTGTAATGAAATGTAGCATCAGTTCAATCTCTGGTCAGGACTTGATGAAAAGGTAACACTTAAAAGGACACAGCATATAACTGCTAAATCAGTGCAGAAGGGGGTGTCAGCCCGAAGCATCTTTTCCATAGATGCTACCTGGCCTGCTGAGTTCCTCCAGCATTTTGTATGTGTTGCTAAATCAGTGTGAACATTTCGTATCATGATATATATGGGCAAAACTGAAAACATGCTGCTGACACATGTCAGCCATATTGTGACAGTTCACTTAAGTTCCCAACATAGATAACCATAGAGTCAAAAATGGATATAGCATAGGAACTGGTTCTTTGGTCCACCAAATTCAAGCTAACCATAAAGAACCTACTAATCTATTTTTTTCATTCTGTTTTATTAGGTCTTTGGGCTTTATTAGCTTTCAACCTCACTGTTCTACATACCTTTAATCATTAAGGCTAATTTCTATTAGCTCCTCATCTTCACAACTATTTCCAAAAAAAATTCTAAGGACTTAATAATCTTCTCCCCAATATTTTGAAAAAAGTGGCCATGTAGTTGAGGGATACATTGGTTAAGATCTTCAAAGTTCCATCAATTCTGAAGTACTTCTTACAAAAGCAACTGTAGCCTCACTATCTAAGAGGAGATAAACTGGCTACACACACAAAATGCTGGTGGAACGCAGCAGGCCGGGCAGCATCTACAAGAAGAAGTACTGTTGACGTTTCGGGCCGGGACCCTTCGTCAGGACAGATAAACTGGCTACTTGACAGCACTCTCACAACTGGTCTGAGCTTTGAAATCCATGATTTAGCATGTCAACAGCACTCCACTGAGATCATTTACAGCGTGCACCTTATTACGTCCCAAGATCTTCTCCTTAATTGGTTCAGTGGGCAAAGCAGCCATAGGTCCACTGCATGTCACTGGTCAACCACAATTTTTCTAATCACCTCCACACTTCAAACAATGCTTGCATCAGAGCTGGTGCAAAATGAACGTATTTTTCTGACAAACCTCTGTAGATGTGCAATGCAGAGTGTCCTGATGTGTTACATCACAGCCTGGTGTGGAAACACCAATACCCAGGAGTGGAAAATATTACAGAGAATAGTGAATGCAGTTCAATTCATCACTGACAAAGCCCACCCCATCACTGAGTGCATCTACAATTAACAGGGCCACAAGAAAGCAGAATTCATCTTCAAGAAACCCCCACCATCTAGGCCATGCTCTCTTCTCACTACTACCATAAGGAAGGAGACACAGGAGCCTTAGGTCCCACATGACCAGGTTCACTAACAGTTATTACTCTTCAACAAATCAGGCTCCTGAATGAATGTGGGTAACTTCACTCATGTCAACAATTAACTGAAACCACAACCTTGACTTACTTTCAAGGACTCTACAACTCCTGTTCTCAGTATCATTTATTTACTAATTTATTTGTTATTAATATTTGCAGACTTTGTCTTTAATGCACATTGGTTGTTTGTCAATCTTTATGTGTAGTTTTTCATTGATTCTATTGTATTTCTGTTCTCCTCTGTGAATGCCTGAAAGGAAATAAATTTCAAGGTAATATATGGTGACCTATGCTTAATTTGATAATAAACTTATTTTGAACTTTGAATTATGAATGGAACTTCACATTTATGCTGAAAATGTCCAGCAGAAGATATTGCTATTCAGAAATACGAGGCACCTAGGCAAGGAATTCATTCCCAGAAATTGGACTCCACATAGTGTTTGTGCTGTGTAACTTCTGAGTCTCAAACCTCACTAGCAAAAGAGAAAATAGGTAATTCACAGTAACTAATGTGTCACTGACCCTGGAAAAATATGAGACACATTAAGGTGACTTACACAAGGGAGTGTTGGGACAATTTCACTCAGGAATGATTTAGCCCAGACTGAAATGATTTTATGTGCTAATTTGCGCATATGAAATAGAAGTTAATTAATTCAGTTTCTAGGTTCTGTACATTGCCTGCATTTTATTAATAATACTCCACTGTATTTTGGGAAATCAAACCAGAAGATAATATGTCTAGAGCTGCTTTGTATTTTCCATGGAGAGTAGCTGAATTTACTAATTGAGGCAAACTAATTATTTGTGATGTGTATAATATAGACTTGTATTGGTTTTGGAAAATATCACAGGTATCTAGACTCATAGAGTCACACAACATGAAGAAGAGGCCCTTCAGACTGCTAAGTCTGAATCAGCCATCAAACAACCATTCACACGCATTGTAATTTATACTCCATATACTGCTATCACCTCTATCCATTATCTACCACTCATCTACTCACTGAGAGCAAGATGGTAGGCAGGTGGTGCCAAGTGATTGGGATCGGGTTAGGAGAATGATAAATGGAGGCAGAAAAGAAAAAGAAACAACAGCAGAGGTAAGATGGGGAGGAGAGTGTGCAAGTGGAAGACAGCTATTGGAAGGAGATAATCAGAAACATAAAGCATTACCAAAACTGAATTCAGATAAGTAAAGGACATGAGAAATGGAATCATTAGAGGAGAAGGTGGGGTGTGAACAGTACTAAACTGTTGGGGGTGTGGGAAGAGGGAGAAACCTGTGCATTGTGGATGGATGGAGACAGGAAAGGAAAGGGGACAAAGTTGGGAGAGGTGGGGCTGGTGGAGGCAGGATGGGGAGGGGGATAACAAGTGGTACAAGCCAAGGACCAGAAAGAGAAGAGGGCAGAAAGGGAAGGGAAAGAGGGGAACAGAAAAAAAAATTGGGAGGGGTTCCCTAAAATTGAAATATTCAATATTCATTGCCATTGGGTTGTAGATGTTGCTCCTCCAGTTTGTGCTGGGCTTCATCCTGGCAGTGGAGAAAGCCAGGTAATTGTGAGAATGGAAGGGGGAATTGAAATGGCCATTCCAGACTGAGCATAAGTGTTCAGTTACCCAGTCAAAGTTTATTATCAAAATACATATGTGTCACCATATACTACCCTCTGATTCGTCTTCCTCCGGGCATTCACAGTAAATACAAAAAATCACAGCAGAATCAATGAAAGACAACATCCAACTGCACTGACAAACAGCCAGTGTGCAAAGGACAACAAACAGTGCAAATACAAAAAGAATTTGCAATAATAATAAAAAAATATAAGAAATAAATATCGAGAACATGAGATGAAAAGTTGTTTCACTTACATGCTGGACCCAGGACAGATAATCTGAAATGTTAACACTGAGAAATTTAAAGTTGTTGACACTCTCTGCCTCTGATCCCTTAATGAGGACTGGCTTATAGTACTCCAGGTTCCTCCTCCTGTAGATGATGATCAGCTCCTTGGTCTTCTGGCATTGAATGCCAGGTTGTTGTGGCAACACTTAACTTCCTTCTATATACAGATTCATCTCTTTTGATTCAGCCAAAAGCAGCAGTGTCAGCAGCAAACTTAAATATGGCATCGGAGCTGTGCCTATTGTCATGGCCATAAGTATAAAGAGAGTTGAGTGGGGGCGAAGCACACAGCCTTGGTGTATGCTGGTCTTTATGGAGATTGTGGAGGAGATGTTGCTGCCAGTCCAGGCTGATTGGAGTCTGCAACTGAGGAAATCAAGGACCCAGTTGCACAAGGATGTGTTGATGCCAAGGTCTTGAAGCTTATTGATTAGTTTGAGAGGATGATGGTATTGAATGCATGCTGCAGTCAATGAAGAACATCCTGATGTGTACATCTTCACTGTACTTGGTCTCACGGAGTCAAGATTGTTTAATATTCAATGCCATTTCCAGTACACAAGTGTAAAGGAAAACACAATATTTGTTACTCCAGATTCAATGCAGACCGAAATAAAAAACACAATAAATGTAAATACATAAGATAGCTTTTGTACATAGATTGATTGTATGTCTGTAAAGTGACTCCAACAGGAGAAGAGAAAGCTGTAGCGTACGGATGTGGATGGATGGGTTAATGGCTGAAGGTGCTGATTAGCCTTACTTTCTTGGAGAAAGCAACTGCCTTTGAGTCTGGTCGTCCTGGTGTGGACACTATATAGCCTCCTCCCTGATGCGAGTGGGACAAACAGTCCATGAGGGTAGGTGTGATCCTTCATGATGCTACTGTATATATGTCCTTGATGATGGGTAGGCTGGTGCCAGTGATGAGATGGACTGTTTGGATTATCCATTGTAGGGCCTTCCTCTCCATTGCAGTGTAGTTTTCATTCCAAGCAGTGATGCAGCATATTAGGACACTGTCTACTGCACATCTGTAGAAGAATGTGAGTATAAGTGTGCACAGTCCAGTTCTCTTCAGCCGCCTCAGAATGTAGAAGCATTGGTGAGTCTTCTTAATTGTGTTCTGGGACCATGAGAGGCTGTGCAAGATTGCACTTCTGAGAGACCACATTGGGGGCACTAAATGCAGTAGACAAGGTTGAAAGACTAGTGTGTTAAACTTATTATTTTTCCGTGTATCAATGAACAGTGAAAGAAATTGTCTTGCATACTATCCATACAGAATTTCATCACATCAGTGTATTGAGGTAGTACAAAGGAAAAGCAGTACAGGATGCAGAATCTGGTGTCACACTTAAGAGAAGGCAAGTTGTCAATAAGGTGCTAGGCCATAAAGAGGTAGACTCTGAGCCCGTGAGTCCATTTTATTGCACAAGAAGTCCATTCAATAGTCTTATAACAGCAGGACAGAACTACCCTTCAGATAGGAGGTATGTAGGCTTTTGAATAGGGATGGCCTTATCATTTAGTTTGGTAACGTTGGCTGCTTTACCGAGGCAATGAATGTGTAGACTGAGTCTGTGCAGGGGAGGCTGGTTTGCATGATGTGTCCACAATCCTCTGCAGTTCCTTGTGGTCTCAGGCTAAACAATTACCATACCAAGCCATCATGCATCCAGAGCGGATGCTTTCTATGATGATTGTATGCAGTTGTATTCTTTCTATGATGAATTGTATGTAGTTGTATTCTTTCTATGATGATTGTATGCAGTTGTATTCTTTCTATGATGATTGTATGCAGTTGTATTCTTTTTATGATGATTGTATGTAATTGTATTCTTTCTATGATGATTGTATGCAGTTGTATTCTTTTTATGATGATTGTATGCAGTTGTATTCTTTCTATGATGATTTTATACAGTTGTATTCTTTCTATGATGATTGTATGCAGTTGTATTCTTTCTATAATGAATTGTATGTAGTTGTATTCTTTCTATGATGATTGTATGCAGTTGTATTCTTTCTATGATGATTGTATGCAGTTGTATTCTTTCTATGATGATTGTATGTAATTGTATTCTTTCTATGATGATTGTATGTAGTTGTATTCTTTCTATGATGATTTTATACAGTTGTATTCTTTCTATGATGATTGTATGCAGTTGTATTCTTTCTATAATGAATTGTATGTAGTTGTATTCTTTCTATGATGATTGTATGCAGTTGTATTCTTTCTATGATGATTGTATGCAGTTGTATTCTTTCTATGATGATTGTATGTAATTGTATTCTTTCTATGATGATTGTATGTAGTTGTATTCTTTCTATGATGAATTGTATGTACTTGTATTCTTTCTATGATGATTGTATGTAGTTGTGTTCTTTCTATGTAAGAATTGGTCAGGGTCAACTTGAACATGCCATGTCCCTTTACCCTCCTGAGGAAGTATGGTGTACGTCCTTAGCCTTGGAATCTACGTAGCTCGACCACAATGGGCTATTTGTTGGTAATTTTTAATCTACCAACCTGTACATTTCTGAAGTGTGGGAAGAAACTAGAGGAATTCTGTAGGCCAGGCAGCATCTATGGAAACGAATAAACAGTCGACATTTCGGGCCAAAACCCTTCAGTGACTCTAAGATTCACTGTATGTGGAGAAGAGTTTTCCTGCTGCGGAGGAGTCTATAACAGCATATAATAGAATAGAGATGAGAATGAATTTCTTTAGTCAGAGACACTAAAACCATAAGACATAAGGGCTGAACTCAGCTATTTGATCCATCGAGTTTGCTTCATCATGGCTGATTTATTAGGAGGTCCTGTTTCTTGATGTTTCTCAACCTCATTCTTCTGCCTTCTTACCGTAACCTTTGAAGCCCTGACAAATCAAGGACCTATCAACCTCCACTTTAAATATAACCAAATGACTTGGACTCCACAACCATCTGTGGCAATGAATTCCACAGATTCTTTACCCTTTAGCTAAAGAAATTTTTCTTCATCTCTGTACTAAAAGGACTTCACTCTATTCTAAGGCTCTGCACCCTGGTCTTAGACTCCCCCACCATAGGAAACATTCTCTCTAAATCCGGTCTATCTAGGCTTTAAAACATTTGATAGATTTCAATGTGATTGCCTCACCAGTACTTTATAAAGCCTCACCATTACATACTTGCTTTTATAGTCACATCTTCTCAAAATAAATGCCTACACTGCATTTGCCTTCCTCACCACAAACTACATCTGCAAATTAACATTTGTCGAAACCTGCACAAGGACTCTGAGGTTCCTTTGCACCTCAGATTTTTGAATTTTCTGCCCCGTTTAGAAAATAGTCTAGGCTTTTATTTTTTCTACCAAAGTGCATGACCATATACTTCCCAATGCTGTATTCCATCTGCCACTGCTTTTCCCATTCTCTTAATCTGTCCAAATCCTTTTGTAGCCACCCTGTTTTATCAATACTACCTGCCCATCTATCAATCCTTGTATTGTCCACATACTTGGCCAGAAAGCCAAGTATTCTATCATTCAAATCATCGACATAAAATGTAAAAAGAAGCAGTCCCAATACCGACCACTAGTCACTGGCAACCAGTCCCTTTATTCCCACTCTTTACATTCTGCCAATCAGCCAGTGTTCCATCCACATTAGTATCCTTCCTGTAACAGCATGGGCTGTTAACTTATAAAGCAGCTTCATATGTGGCATCTTGTCAAAGGCCTTCTGCAAATCCAAGTAGACAGCATCCACCAGTTCTCCTTTGTCTATCCTGCTTGATATTTCCTCAAAGAATTCCAAAAGATTTGTTAGGCAAGATTTTCCCTTTAGGAAATCGTGCTGACTTTGGCCTATTTTATCATCTGCCTCCAAGTACCCCAAAACTACATCATTAACAATCAACTCCAAATTCTTCCTGACCACCGAGGTCAGCCTAACTGGCCTATAATTTCTTTTTTTCTGCCTTTTTAACTTCTTGAAGACTGGAGTGACAAATGCAAGTTTCCAGTGCTCCAGAACCATTTCAGAATCTACTCATTCTTGAACAAACATTACTAACGCCTCCACAATCTCTTCAGTTGCCTTTTTCAGAATACTGGGGTGCATTCCACCTGGTCCAGGTGACTCTTCTACCTTCAGATCCTTCCCAAGCACCTTGTCCTTAGTGATAGCAAGTGCATTCACTTCTGCCCCCCGGCTCTCTTGAACTTCCAGCATACTGCTAATATCTTTTGTAGTAAGAACTGATGCAAAATGTTTAATGCAAAGGCCTTGTTCCCCCATTACTACTGTAGTTCTCCAGCTTCATTTTCCGGTGGTTCAATATTTATTCTTAATTCACTTTTACTCTTTATATAGCTGAAAAAAACTTCTGGCATCCTGTTATATTCTTGGCTAGATTTAATTCATATTTCTTCTTTTCCCCCTTGTGGCTTTTTTAGTTGCCTTCTCTTGGTTTTTGAGAGTTTTACAATCTTCTAACTTCCCACTAATTTTTGTGCTATTACATACCACCTAAGGATTTTAAGTTGGTTTTGACTTCAGTTGTCAACCAGACTTCGGTCATCCTGCCTTTAGAATACTTTTTCTTTGTGATGTATCTGTCCTGCACCTTCTGAAATGCTCCAAAAAGTCTTCTGCTTGTATATTGGTCCTCCTTGGATTCAGGTGTTGTCCATACCTTTTGTACAGGTTATACCTTCTCCAGAAGAGATCCCAATGATCCAGAAATCTGAAACTTTGTCCCCTTCATCAGTTCCTTAACTCCGAATTCAACCTGTTTTTACCCTCACTGGTTCATGGCACAGGCAGCAATCCAGAAATTCCTACCCTCGAGCTCCTACTTTTCAGCATTCTACCTAACTCCCTATATTATCTCTTCAGGACCTGTTCTCTCTCCTTGCCTGTATGTACCATTATGTACCACGACTTCCAGCTGTTCACCCTCCCTCCTTAGAATTGCACGGACCCAATCTCAGACATCCCTGATCATGACATCTGGGAGGGAAAAGACCATCCAGGTGATGGTTACACATCCACAGAGTCTCCTGTCTGCTCCTCTAACTATAGAATCTCCTATCATTACTGCACTCCTCTCCCTTGCCCTTCCCTTCTGAGCCACAGAGCCAGACCCAGTGCCAGAGATCTGGATGCTGCAGCATCCCCCTTGTAGGTCATTCTCCACAACAGTATTCAAAGCAATATACTTATTATTAAGGGGATAGCAGGGGTACTCTGCACAGGTTGCCTATTCCCTTTCTCTCTCCTGACAATCAATCAGGCACCTGCTTCCTGCAATTTCAGGGTGACTCTCTCCCTGTATCTCCAATCACCTCCTCATTCTCCCATATAAGCCGAAGGTCGTCGAGCTGCTCAATGCACTTCATGTAGCTGTAGTTATCGGAGGCCTCTGGGAACTCCGGCATCTCACACAAGCAACATATTACTAACTCTGGATATATTCTCCCAGGACTAGTAATGTACTAATAGACAAAGAAAGATAAAAAGAACTTACTAGAAACTTACTTAGAGCCTCTGCTTGTTCTTGCCTGTGGAGCCAAGGCCCGACCATTCTAACTCCAACAATATCTGCTCCTCAATGACTCTCCATTTACATCTCGCTTCCATTTATTGACCTTTGCTGAGTACCTAAGAGATTGTTACGATTGAAGACCACCAAAAAGTCCCAAAATCCTCAAATTCTTTTTATACTTCATACTACATCAGCCAAACAAGTGACTGCTTGTGATAATTGCAGCCTACTGAAAAAGTCACCATCTGCAGAAAGTAGTCAATTTGTAGAACTCATTGCCACAGATGGCTGTGCAGGTGAAGTCATTGGGTACATTTAAAGTAGAAGTTGTAAGGCCCTTGATTAAAAAGTGTGTCAAAGGTTACAGGGAGAAGGAAGGAGAATGTGTCTGAGAGGGGTACTAAATCAACATGACGGAATGATGAAGCAAACTCAATGGACCAAATGGCCTACTCCTGCTCCTATGTCTTATGGTTTTAGAAACATAGAAAACCTACGGCACAATACAGGCCCTTTGGCCCATGATGCTGTGATGAACGTGTACTTACTTTAGAAATTAATCAGGGTTACCCATAGCCCTCTATTTTCCTAAGCTCCATGAGCATATCCAGGAGTCTCTTAAAAACCTCCACCACTCACCACTCACTGCGTAAAAAAACTTACCCCTGACATCTCCTCTATACCTACTTCCAAGCACCTTAAAACTGTGCCCTCTCATGTTATCCATTTCAACCCTGGGAAAAAGCCTCTGACTATCTACACAATCAATGCCTCTCATCATCTTATACCACTCTATCAAGTCACCTCTCATCCCCCGTCAGTCCAAGGAGAAAAGGCCAATTCACTCAACCTATTCTCATAAACCATGCTCCTCAATCCAGGCAACATCCTTGCAAATCTCCTCTGTAGCCTTTCTATAGATTCCACATCCTTCCTGTAGTGAGGTGACCAGAACTGAGCACAGTACTCCAAGTGGTGTACTTGATAGAGAGGAGTTACAGGCAGGTGGTCACACCAGGGCCATGGGAGGCAGACAGGTGGGTCACGGTTAGGAGATGGAAGGGGAAGAGTCAGGTTCTAGAGAGTACCCCAGTGGCTGTACCCGTTGACAGTAAGTACTCCTGTTTGACCTGGGGGAAGCAACAGTGGCCGTACCTCAGGCACAGAGTCTGGCCCTGTAGCTCAGAAGGGTAGGGAAAGGAAGACGAAGGCAGTAGTAATAGGGGACTCGATAGTTAGGGGGTCAGATAGGCGATTCTGTGGATGCAATCAGGAGACGCGGATGGTAGTTTGCCTCCTTGGTGCCAGGGTCTGTGATGCTTCTGATCACGTCCAAGATATCCTGAAGTAGGAGGGTGAGGAGCCAGAGGTCGTGGTACATGTAGGTACCAATGACAGAGGAAGGGAAAGGGAAGAGGTCCTGAAAGGAGAATATAGAGAGTTAGGCAGGCAGTTGAGAAGAAGGACCACAAAGGTAGTAATCTCAGGATTACTGCCTGTGCCACGCGACAGTGAGAGTAGGAATGGAATGAGGTGGAGGATAAATGCGTGGCTGAGGGATTGGAGCAGAGGGCAGGGATTCAAGTTTCTTGGTCATTGGAACCTCTTTTGGGGCGGGTGTGACCTGTACAAAAAGGACAGATTACACTTGAATCCCAGGGGGACCAATATCCTGGCGGGAAGGTTTAATAGAGCTGTTAGGGAGGGTTTAAACTAATTTGGCAGGGGGATGGGAACCAGAATGATGGAGTGGAGGAGAGGGAAAACAGAAATAGATCTAAGGTAGTGAGCAGTAAGGATGTCAGGAAGGGCAGGTAGGTGATGGAGCAAATTGCAGCCATTGGGATGAGTTGCAGTGCAATCAATGCAAAAAGTACCAAATACTGGACTTAAGGTGTTATACTTAAATACACGCAGCATAAGGAATGAGGTGGATGATCTTGTTGTACAGTTACAGATTTGCAGGTATGATGTTGTGACCATCACTGAGACGTGGCTAAAGGATGCATGTCTCTGGGAGCTGAATGTCCAAGGATACACGGTGTATCGGAAGGATAGGCAGGTAGATAGAGGAGGTGGCGTGGCTTTAATGGTATGAAATGATAGTAAATCATTAGAAAGAGTAGGCAGAGGATCGGAAGGTACAGAAATTTTATGGGTTGAGCTAAGAAATCGCAGGGGTAAAAGGACCCTGATGGCAGTTATCTACAGGCCTCCAAACAGCTGCAGTGATGTGGACTACAAATTACAACAGGAAATAGAAAAGGCTTGCCAGAAGGGCAGTGGATGATAATTGTGGGGGATTTTAACATGCAAGTGGATTGGGAAAATCAGGTCAGCACTGGATCTCAAGAGAGAGAATTTGTAGAATGTCTACAAGATGGCTTTTTAGAACAGCTTGTTGTTGAGCCCACTAGGGGATCGGCTGTACTGGATTGGGTATTGTGTAATGAACCAGAGGTGATTAGAGAGATGGAAGTGAAGGAGCCCTTAGGAGGCAGTGATCATAACATGATTGAGTTCACTGTGAAATTTGAGAAAGAGAAGCCGAAATCCAATGTATTGGTATTTCAGTGGAGTAAAGGAAATTACAGTGGCATGAGAGAGGAACTGGCCAAGGTTGACTGGAAAGGGACACTAGCGGGAAGGACGGCAGAGCAGCAGTGCCTGGAGTTTATGCGAGAAGTGAGGAAGGTCCAAGACAGATATATTCCAAGGAAGAAGAAATTTTCAAATGGGAAAAGGATGCAACCGTGGCTGACAAGAGAAGTCAAAGCCAAAGTAAAAGCAAAGCAGAGGGCATACAAAGAAGCAAAAATTATTGGGAAGGCAGAGGATTGGGAAATTTTTAAAAGCTTACGAAAGGAAACTAACAAGGTCATTAAGAGGGAAAAGATGGACTATGAAAGGAAGCTAGCAAATAATATCAAAGAGGATACTAAAAGCATTTTCAAGTATATAAAGAGTAAAAGACAGGTGAGAGTAGATATAGGACCGATAGAAAATGATGCTGGAGAGATTGTAATGGGAGATAAGGAGATGGCAGAGGAACTGAATGTGTATTTTGCATCAATCTTCACTGAGGAAGACATCAGCATATATAACCATATAACAATTACAGCATAGAAACAGGCCAACTCGGCCCTTCTAGTCCATACCGAACACTTACTCTCACCTAGTCCCACTGGCCCACACTCAGCCCATAACCCTCCATTCCTTTCCTGTCCATATACCTATCCAATTGTACTTTTAATGACAATACCGAACCTGCCTCTACCACTTCTACTGGAAGCTCGTTCCACACAGCTACCGCTCTCTGAGTAAAGAAATTCCCCCTCGTGTTACTCTTAAACTTTTGCTCCCTAACTCTTACTCATGTCCTCTTGTTTGAATCTCCCCTACTCTTAATGCAAAAAGCCTATCCATGTCAACTCTATCTATCCCCCTCATAGTTTTAAATACCTCTATCAAGTTCCCCCTCAACCCTCTATGCTCCAAAGAATAAAGACCTAACTTGTTCAACCTTTCTCTGTAACTTAGGTGCTGAAACCCAGGTAACATTCTAGTAAATCTTCTCTGTACTTTCTCTATTTTGTTGATATCTTTCCTATAATTCGGTGACCAGAGCTGTACACAATACTCCAAATTTGGCCTTACCAATGCCTTGTACAATTTTACCATTACATCCCAACTCCTATACTCAATGCTCTGATTTATAAAGGCCAGCATACCAAAAGCTTTCTTCACCACCATGTCCACATGAGATTCCACCTTCAGGGAACTATGCACCATTATTCCTAGATCACTCTGTTCTACTGCATTCTTCAATGCCCTACCATTTACCATGTATGTCCTATTTGGATTATTCCTACCAAAATGTAGCACCTCACACTTATCAGCATTAAACTCCATCTGCCATCATTCAGCCCACTCTTCTAACTGGCCTAAATCTCTCTGCAAGCTTTGAAAACCTACTTCATTACCCACAACACCACTTACCTTAGAATCATCTGCATACTTACTAATCCAATTTACCACTCCATCATCCAGATCATTATTGTAAATGACAAACAACATTGGACCCAGTACAGATCCCTAAGGCACACCAATAGTTACCGGCCTCCAAACTGACAAACAGTTATCCACCACTACTCTCTGGCATCTCCCATCCAGCCACTGTTGAATCCATTTTACTACTTCAATATTAATACCTAATGATTGAACCTTCCTAACTAACCTTCCATGCAGAACCTTGTCAAGGGCCTTACTGAAGTCCATATAGACAACATCCACTGCTTTACCCTCGTCAACTTCCCTCATAACCTCTCCAAAAAATTCAATAAGATTTGTCAAACATTACCTTCCACGCGCAAATCCATGCTGACTGTTCCTAATCAGACCCTGTCTATCCAGATAATTATCTATACCATCTCTAAGAATACTTTCTATTAATTTACCCACCACTGACGTCAAAATGAATGGCCTATAACTGCTAGGTTTACTCTTAGAACCCTTTTTAAACAATGGAACCACATGAGCAATATGCCAATCCTTCGGCACCATCCCCGTTTCTAATGACATTTGAAATATTTCTGTCAGAGCCCCTGCTATTTCTACACTAACCTCCCTCAAGGTCCTAGGGAATATCCTGTCAGGATCTGGAGATTTATCCACTTTTATATTCCTTAAACGCGCCAGTACTTCCTCCTCTTTAATCGTCATAGTTTCCATAACTTCTCTACTTGTTTCCCTTACCTTATAAAATTCAATATCCTTCTCCTTAGTGAATACCAAAGAAAAGAAATTGTTCAAAACCTCCCTCATCTCTTTCGGCTCCACACATAGCTGTCCACTCTGATTCTCTAAGGGACCAATTTTATCCCTCACTATCCTTTTACTATTTATATAACTGTAGAAACCCTTCGGATTTATTATCACCTTACTTGCCAAAGCTTCTGTTAGCTTTTCAAATTTCTTTCTTAAGATTCTTCTTACATTCTTTATATTCCTCGAGCACTTCCTTTACTCAATATACCTCATTACATCAATATACTGGACATTCAAGAGTATCAAGGAAAAGAAATATGCGCAGTCACAATTATGGCAGAGAAAGTACTCAGGAAACTGAATAGTCTAAGGGCAGATAAATCTCCTGGACCAGATGGAATGCACCCTCGTGTTCTGAAGGAAGTAGCAGTAGAGATTGCGGAGGCATTAGCAATGATCTTTCAAAAGTCGATAGATCCTGGCCTGGTTCTGGAGGACTGTAAGATTACAAATGTCACCCCGCTATTTAAGAAGGGGGCAAGGAAGCAAAAAGGAAATTATAGACTTGTTAGCTTAACATCGGTGGTTGGGAAGTTGTTGGAGTCAATTGTCAAGGATGAGGTTTCGGAGTACCTGGAGGCATATGACCAGATAGGCAGAACTCAGCATGGTTAAAGGAAAATCCTGCCTGACAAACCGAGTGCAATTTTTTGAGGAAATTACAAGTAGGCTACACAAGGAAGATGCAGTGGATGTTGTGCATTTGGATTTTCA
Organism: Hypanus sabinus; assembly: GCF_030144855.1. NCBI lineage: Eukaryota > Metazoa > Chordata > Chondrichthyes > Myliobatiformes > Dasyatidae > Hypanus > Hypanus sabinus. The sequence goes on from NC_082706.1 coordinate 69,751,589, forward strand.
GAAGGCCTTTGACAAGGTGTCGCACATGAGGCTGCTAAACAAGATAAGAGCCCATGGAATTACAGGAAAGTTACATACATGGATAGAGCATTGGCTGATTGGCAGGAAACAGAGAGTGGGAATAAAGGGATCCCATTCTGGATGGCTGCCGGTTAACAGTGGTGTTCCACAGGGGTCCGTGTTAGGGCCGCTTCTTTTTACGTTGTATATCAATGATTTGGATTATGGAATAGATGGCTTTGTGGCTGAGTTTGCTGATGATACAAAGATAGGGGGAGGGGCCGGTAGTGCCGAGGAAACAAAGAGTCTGCAGAGAGACTTGGATAGATTGGGGAATGGGCAAAGAAGTGGCAAATGAATTACAATGGAAAGTGTACGGTCATGCACTTTGGTAGAAGAAATAAATGGGCAGACTATTATTTAAGTGGAGAGAAAATTCAAAGTTCTGAGATGCTACGGGACTTGGGAGTCCTCGTGCAGGATACCCTTAAGGGTAACCTCCAGGCTGAGTCAGTTGTGAAGAAGGCGAATGCAATGTTGGCATTCATTTCTAGAGGTATAGAGTATAGGAGCAGGGATGTGATGTTGAGGCTTTATAAGACACTGGTAAGACCTCACTTGGAGTACTGTGTGCAGTTTTGGGCTCCTTATTTAGGAAAGGATATGCTGACATTGGAGAGGGTTCAGAGAAGATTCACTAGAATGATTCTGGGAATGAGAGGGTTAACCTATGAGGAACGTTTGACCGCTCTTGGACTGTACTCCTTGGAGTTTAGAAGAATGAGGGGGGACCTCATAGAAACATTTGAAATGTTGAAAGGCATGGACAGAGTGAATGTGACAAAGTTGTTTCCCATGGTGGGGGAGTCTAGTACGAGAGGACATGACTTGAGGTTTGCAGGGTGCCCATTCAGAACAGAGATGCAAAAAAATGTTTTTAGCCAGAGGGTGGTGCATCTATGGAATTTGTTGCCACGGGCCGCAGTGGAGGTCAAGTCGTTGGGTGTATTTAAGGAAGAGATTGATAGGTATCTGAGTAGTCAGGGCATTAAAGGTTATGGGTGGGGGAATGTGACTAAAGGGGAGATTGGATCAGCTCATGATGAAATGGCAGAGCAGACTCGATGGGCCGAATGGCCGACTTCTGCTCCTTTGTTTTATGGTTTTATGGTGTCTGACCAGGGTCCTATAACGCTGTAACCATACCTCTTGGCTCTTAAACTTAGTCTCACAGTCGATGAAGACCAATGCACCTTATTCCTTCTTAACCACAGAGTCAACCTGCACAGCAGCTTTTAGTGTCCTATGGATTCGAACCCCAAGATCTCTCTGATCCTCCACACTGCCTAGAGTCTTACCATTAATACTATATTCTCCCATCATATTTGACCTCCCAAAATGAACCACCTCACACTTATCTGGGTTGAACTCCATCTGCCACTTCTCAGCCCAGTTTTGCATCCTGTCAATGACCCGCTATAACTTCTGACAGCCCTCCACACTATCCACAACACTCCCAACCTTTGGGTCATCAGCACATTTACTAACCCATCCCTCCACTTCCTCAACCAGGTCATTTATAAAAATAACAAAGAGTGGGGGTCCCAGAACAGATCGCTAAGGCACACCGCTTGTCACTGATCTCCATGCAAAATATGACCCGTCTACAACCACTCTTTGCCTCCTGTGGGCAAGCCAGTTCTGTTTCCACAAAGCAAAATCCCCTTGGATCCAATGCCCCTTTATTTTCTCAATTAGCTTTGGATTGGATATTGTCTTCAGGAACATTACAACACCCTTGGAAGGTACATATGAGAAATTAATGAATCTGAATCTCCATGGAAAATCTGCACCACTATATGAATGCAGACCATAGATGGTGTAGGCATGACAATGTTTCTCTTAAAAAGTCTTTGCCTCACATTTCCAATCACATTATTCACATTTCTCATTTCGATGGACCAAGGAATGCCTCAACATTTGTAGGACAGGAGTTTCTATAGTCTGGTGAAAGCAATTAAAAGGCAGTTTCCCCTCTCCAGTAGCAGAGCAATCCCACCAGCGATCAAAAGGCAGTCTCCCCTCTCTGACAGCAGAGCGATCCCACCAACAATCAAAAGGCAGTCTCCCCTCTCCAGTAGCAGACCAATCCCACCACTGATCAAAAGGCAGCCTCCCCTCTCTGACAGCAGAGCGATCCCACCAACAATCAAAAGGCAGTCTCCCCTCTCCAGTAGCAGACCAATCCCACCACTGATCAAAAGGCAGTCTCCCCTCTCTGACCGCAGAGCAATCCCACCAGCGATCAAAAGGCAGTCTCCCCTCTCCGACAGCAGAGCGATCCCACCACTGATCAAAAGGCAGTCTCCCCTCTCCAGTAGCAGACCAATCCCACCAGCGATCAAAAGGCAGTCTCCCTTCTCCAGTAGCAGACCAATCCCACCAGCGATCAAAAGGCAGTCTCCCCTTTCCTGCAACAGAGCTATCCCACCAGTGATCAAAAGGCAGTCTCCCCTCTCTGGCAGCAGAGCAATCCCACCAGCGTTCAAAAGGCAGTCTCCCCTCTCCGGTAGCAGAACGATCCCCCTAGCAATCAAGAACCAGTCACCCCCTCTCAGCCAGATTGCCCAAGCTGGTCCCTGTCTTCTCTTGCAGTTAGCCTTCATTTTAGCTTCTGGGTAGAGACCAACAAAAGCCCCCTTGCCCTAGCCCATTTTACCTTCAGCATCAGACAAGATCTTTTGCCGCAGGAAGCCCAACCTCAGCCTTCTGCTCAAGAAAGAATGGTGAAAAATGAGCCTTGAAATTGTATTTGAATGAGGACAGTACACAGAATGGTGTGAAGTGTTGTGGGTGACCTTTGCCCACATCAAATGTTCACACCACTCTTCTGGTTTTTCTGAAGGCAAACATTTCAGGGCTCATTCCATATCCTGGTTCATCCGTTCTATCTGGCCATTGGACTGCGGGTGAAAACCGGACAAAAGGCTTGCTGTAGTCCTGATAAGCACACAGAATACCTGCCAAAAATGTGATGTAAATTGTGAACCATTGTCCACTGGTGATCAGTGGAACCTGAAGACTTGATACAGGACAATCTCACCTGGCTCCATCATTGATGGTAGCTTATCCAATGCAATTAATTTGCTTTCAAGAAGCAATCTACAATTACAACACCTATGCTATTCCTCGTTGAATGTGGAAGACCTATGTCAAAGTCCACGGGGATGTGCTGGATGTCCACGGGGATTTGTCTGTCTGGAACAGGCAGAGGATGGAGGAACCTTTCAGGTTGGGTGTGGTGCTCCTTGTTCCAAGCACACAATTCACATGCCTGCACGTATTGTCAGACCTCTTTAACCATCCTAGGCCACCTGGATCTTCTCCTAATGGTCTTCTGGCAACTGCTGGGTGAGCTGTCATTCTGGATAGGTGTCCCCATTGAAGTACCTTAGTTCTCAAGCTATGTTATGTTTAAATTTAGAAAAAATTAGAAGTGGTGTATTTGATAATTCTATTACATTTGAAAAGATATGGAGACCATTTATTCAATATTTTCATATGATGTAATATGACCCTGTTCCAAGCCTATTTGATTTTCCAGTTTTGATTTTATATATGTTGAGAGGATCGGAGTTGATGACACTGATGATTTTGTATTTTTGTGAGATATTATAAACAGCCCTTTTTTTCTCTTTTTCCAGTTTTTCTTTTCTTTCTTTTTGCCTTTTTTGTTTTTTTTCCATATTAGTTACTAGATTATTAGATTAGTTTTTTTGCATATTTTTTTTCTTTTTCTTTTTTCTGTTTTTTTTTAATTATATATTATGATATACCTAAGTTTGCCTTGTTTATTTATATATTGTGTCGTCCATGATTTGGGAATACCCATTTATACTGTAATCATTGCTTTTGTATTCTTTCATGTTCAGCTGAAATGTGTATGTTTGTAATCCCATTATCTATGTATCCATTTTATTTTGTTGATATTAATAACAATAATAAAAAGATTGAAAAAGAAATGAAGTACCTTAGAATTGGCAGAACTTAGGATGAACAAATGAACCTGTAGGACCATTTTTGGGAATCTCTCCTTGCACCTGGGCCTTGTGAACAAGCGAATTGATTCCCCAATGAATGGACACCATCACCTTATCTTGGGGAAAAAAGGTGGTAGACCTCTTTGTCAGGTTTGTTGAATTGACAAGACAAGGTATCTGGTTTTTGATTCTTTGGCCCTAGTTGACAGGTTAGAATAAAATTGAACCAGTTAAAGAAGAGACCAACTGGCCTGCATGGAATTCAGTCTTTTGGCCACCTGAAAATAAGCCAGGTTTTTGTTATCTGGTCCTACAATAAAAGGATTCCTAGCTCCAAAGTCCCCTCAAGCCAGTCATTCCATTACTCCAACTTGACAGCAAACTATTTACAATGTCATAGTTCACCTCTGCTGGGGATAGTTGCCTAAACAGAAATGCACATGTTGAGACAACACTGAAGCAAGGCATCCAACTCCACTATGAAGGGAAGGTCTGCCCATGAAGGGAAATCAAAAGGAAATCTGTGAAAACAGCCTCTGCTTCAGAAGGGCCTGTAGATCTCTTAGATAGAGCTGTCAGCAAAGCCGCCAATGAGCTGTGGATCCTGATGAACTTACTGTAGAAGTTGACAAATCCCAGGAATCATTGGACTTGATTCACATTGGACGATTGTGGCCATTGGATGGTTATGTTTTTGCCTTAGTTGGGTCCATCTTGAGACTGCAATTAGATCATAAGACCATAAGATATAGGAGCAGAAGTAGGCCATTTGGCCCATCGAGTCTGCTCTGCCATTCAATCATGGGCAGATCCAATTCTTCCAGTCATCCCGACTTCCATTCCTTATCCCCATACCATAGAACATTACAGCATAGAAACAGGCCTTTTGGCCCTTCTTGGCTGTGTCAAACCATTTTTAAAAGAGGCCATGATGTTAATGGGCCAGCAGCACTTCTGAACTCCAGCCGAACTATGAGGCAAATGTCCTGAATTTATGGTGTAGTTCAGCACCATGTGCGAGCACTGACACAGGTGATGTATCCGATCCACTGCCCTGCTTCCAAATCCTTAATGGTCAAAACCCAGCACAACTCAGCAGAGAACTCCTCATATTTATTGCAAATGGTGATTTTATTGCCCCAGTTAGCAGCAGTCCAGGTCAGTGCTTGCCCAGTTAAAAGAGATGTGATGAAAGGCTTGGTCTGCAGAATACAGCGATGGATGCAGCTCCAAGTGCAAGACAAGTTCAAGGGACAGGAAGGTGTGGTATCAGGTTGGGGATCTGTCAAAGCATTTGGGCACCAGAGGAAAGCTGTTCGACAAAGCGATCCCTCAGCCTATAGTGGACCTGAACGATGTAGAGATAGCCACATCAGGAGCACTAGATAAAGGCACTGCATTCTGTGGGCTTCACAAGGACTGTAGTTTCTTGCCTTGACTGCTCCAATAGCACCTATTGAACTCACTACCGCTGCCACCTTGAATAACCAGGGCATGCACAGATTTCTCTCCAAGTCAGACACCATTAAGTTGTGAAGGATCATCTGATAGCTGGTAGAGATGCCAGAAGGTATGGAGCAGTGTCAAGGTGGGTAGTGCCCGGAGGTTTCTAGAATGGCAGGCAAACTGTTAACCAGATGGTCTTACAAGGAATGGCACGTTCCTATATCGGTTAGTGTGATCACTGTTTGGGGTTCGATTCCCACTGTTGCCTACAAGGAGTTTGTATATTCTCACAGTGTCCACGTGGAAAGTACAATGTCCTCTGGGTGTTCCAGTTTCCTCACACATTCCAAAGATGTACCGGTCAGGGTTAGTAAATTATGGACATGCTATGTGATGCCAGAAGCATGGCAACACACAGAAGCAGCCAGCAAAGCCGTGGACTGTGTTAGTTTTTGACTTAAAACCACACATTTTACTGTATGCTTCAATATACATGTGACCAGCATCGGCAAGTAGAGATGCCGAACACCATTCAGAACTTTTTGCTGCCACACTTGTGAATGCATCACTAAAGAACTTCACAGCAAACTACCTTCAACTTATTTACATTAAATCCTTTTCCTGAAGACCTCAGGAAAAGAGTAGACCAAGAAAATTGAACAAAATACTCATACAATACTCCACCACTCAGAAAATGGATTCCTTTCAACCTGCAACACACACAAAATGCTGGTGGAACGCAGCAGGCCAGGCAGCATCTATAGGGAGAAGCATTGTCGATGTTTCGGGCCAAGACCCTTTGTCAGGACTAACTGAAAAGAAAGACAGTAAGAGACTTGAAAGCAGGAGGGGAAGGGGGAAATGTGAAATGATTGGAGAAGACTGGAGGGGGTGGGGTGAAGCTGAGAGCCAGACAGGTGATTGGCAAAAGGGATACAGAGCTGGAGAAGGGAAAGGATCATGGGATGGGAGGCCTAGGGAGAAAGAAAGGGGGAGGGGAGCACCAGAAGGAGATAGAGAATGGGCAGAGTGATGGGCAGAGAGAGAGGCAATAAAAGAGGAGGGGGAAAAAAAAACTAAATATATCAGGGATGGGGTAAGAAGGGGAGGAGGGGCATTAACAGAAGTTGGAGAAGTCAATGTTCATGCCATCAGGTTGGAGGCTACCCAGCCAGTATATAAGGTGTTGTTCCTCCAACCTGAGTGTGGCTTCATCTTGACAGTAGAGGAGGCCATGGATAGACGTAGAATTAAAATGTGTGGCAACTGGGAGATCCTGCTTTCTCTGGTGGACAGAGCTAGGTGTTCACACACTTTAATTCCATGTCCTATTCCGATTCTGATATGTCTATCCATGGCCTCCTCTACTGTTAGGATGAAGTCACACTCAGGTTGGAGGAACAACACTTTACATACCGGCTGGGTAGCCTCCAACCTGATGGCATGAACATTGACTTCTCTAACTTCCGTTAATGCCCCTCCTCCCCTTCTTACCCCATCCCTGATATATTTAGTTTTTTCTCTCTCTACCCATCACTCTGCCTGTTCTCCATCTCCCTCTGGTGTTCCCCTCCTATTTTTCTCTCTAGGCCTCCCATCCCATGATCCTTTCCCTTCTCCAGCTCTGTATCCCTTTTGCCAATCACCTTTCCAGCTCTCAGCTTCACCCCACCCCCTCCAGTCTTCGCCTATCATTTCACATTTCCTCCTCCCCTCCTACTTTTAAATCTCTTACTATCTTTCTTTTCAGTTAGTCCTGATGAAGGGTCTCGGCCCAAAACTTCGACAGTGTTTCTCCTTATAGATGCTGTCTGGCCTGCTGTGTTCCACCAGCATTTTGTGTGTGTTGCTTCAATTGCTCCAGCATTTGCAGATTTCCTCATGTTTGCTCCTTTCAACCCGGCTTTCTTTCCAAGTATTCTCTTCTCACTTTGGTTGCAGTCAATCACACTGGAGGTATCTCCCGCTGAAACTGTGACAGCCACAAATTAGACCAAGCACTCATGGCCACCAATCCTGTTAGCAGACTAGATGCTTCATCAGCATCAGCCATGTACTGGATAATATCCATAATATCCATACATAAAGAAGGTCCAGAGAAGGTTCACAAGAATTATTCCAGGAATTAAAGGGTTAACATATAAGGACAGTTTGATGGCTCTGGGTCTGTGCTCGCTAGTGTTTAGAAGAATGAGGAGTATCTCATTGAAACCTTTTGGATATTAAAAATCTGGACGAAATGGACGTGGAGAGGATGCTTTCTATAGTGGGGGAGTCTAGGACCAGAGGGCATAGCCTCATTATACAGGGATGTCCATATAGAACATGAGGAGGAATTATTTTAGTTAGCTGGTGGTGAATCTTTGAAAGTCATTACCATTATTGCTCTGGAGGCCAAGTCATTGGATATATTTAAAGCGCAGTTTGATATGTTCTACATTAGTATGGCCATCAAAGGTTATGGGAGCAGTGTTGTTTTCCTTTTATTTGTGCCATCAAAATCATCATCTGTAAGTGTTGTTTTAGTTCATAAGGGAGAAATCTGAGCAATAATGTGCATTAATGTTATGTACAAGTTCATTCCTGATTATCAGTATAGTGCTTGTCCATCCTTGATAACTTAAAGAATGCTTACATCATATTAATTTTCTCGCATACTTTGAAACTTAGTTTACTCATGTTATGTATAATTTTGGATATTTTACATGTAAGTATAGCTTCACGTATTCCTTTTCATGAATGTGACTTAATTGTCATAAGTTTGTTGTATTAAATACTTATGGCATTTTTCTATTTCTCCCTCAGTTTTACTTTTATTCAATTGTATATGTCATTGTCCCCCATTAAAGCACCTGGAGCTTGGACATTATATCCTGACTCCCATGTTCAGCTGAGTGGAGTGCTGAATTGTGTACTTACTACTTCACACACAAGGAGAGCAGTGTGGGTGACCGTACTCGGATCAAAGTGCCAGATGGGTGTGCAGTTAGAAGACAGGAGAATGGAGTTGAGAGAGATAATAAATCAGCTATGATGGAATGGCAGAACAAACTCGATGGGCCAAATAACCTATTTCTGTTCCTATGTCTTATGGCTAAACACCAGACAACATTGCTCCTGGGATCTCAAGATCTCACAAGCTTCTCCACTATAACACGATGATGAGTCTTGTGAGCTCCTGAGATCCTGAGGTCTGTGAGCTTTAGGTCCTTCCTGGCAGCCACAGAGTGTGTTGCGCGGCTGAAGATGGGTCTGTGCCTTTAAGGGCTGACACCATGTGACTCTGCAGCAAATTATCCAGTTTGCATTAAACCATGTGAGGACCAACTAGAAATTGTCCAGATCCCATTTCAGCACTTATTTCTGGGATAAATGAACTATTGAGGTTATATTCCAAACCAGATTTTGGCAAAAGTTGCAATTTTTTTATGTTATACACAAAAAGTACGGGAGCAACTCAGCAGGTCAGGCAGCATCTATGGAGAGGAATAAAGTATCAAATATTGGGGCTAAGACACTTTACTGGGACTGACCTCTTTTTTCAGGTTCCAAAGGTTTCAAAGGTCATTTAATGTCAGAGAAGTGTATACAATATACATTCTGAAATGCTTTTCTTTGCAAACATCCATGAAAACAGAGGAGTGCCCCAAAGAATGAACAACAGTTAAATGTTAGAACCCAAAAGTCCCCCCCACCATGTAAGCGGCAGCAAAGCAACAATCCCCCTCCCCACCAGCAAAAAAAAGCGTCGGCTCCTGCCACCAAGCTCTCAAGCATGAGCAAAGCAATAGCAAAGACACAGACTTGCAGTTACCCCAAAGACTACATTGTTCACCTGGTATTCGACATAACACAGGTTGTCTCTCTCCCTAATAAGGGAAAAAGAGGTGTCTCCGTTTTCCCAGCAAATGGGGAGACATAAACAACTCGCTGGTTTACAATGTTAAAAGTCCATTACATCTCTTTTTTCGAGCTCTGTGCCCAAAAATCTGGGCACACAGCCATAGATATTCCCCTAACGACACACAGTTCTCCTGCCATGACACCGACTCTCAATCTGCCCGTCTCCAGAGCCCCGAGATCGTAGGCTTCCGGATCTGAGCCAAAGACTTAGGCCAAGCCCTTGGCGTGCCGAACAACGGATAGCTATGGAATCCCAAGAGCGGGTCCCATTCCCGAGAAGAACTGTAGACAGCCTGTCACTCCAGGTCAGGGTCTTCAAAAGAACCCTGAAAGGGAAAAATAAAGATGGAAATAGAGCTGTTTCCGAAAATGCAAGCAAAGGAGTCACTGTTGAGTGTTATCATAACTCCACTTCACCTACATATTGAGCAGTAATGCTAAATGTCACTGTACATTTGTGTGCTGAAGATAGAAGTTACTCAATGCTGAGGTACATTCTAGGATGTACTGGGACACGTCATCAATGATGTTACCTGGAGGTCATTGGGTGTTTCGGATCTTTCAACTTCAGACACTCCTGCCCAGGCGACTCAGCCAGGGTTGATCAGGTCCCGGCTAGTATCCCAGCAGCACTGGTTCATGGGTCACAGCTCATCTGGAGGCTTGCTCAGCAGCCTCTGTGATGGTCCTATTGGCTTGTTTCTTTGCAGCCCCTGTAATGTAAAAAGAGAAAGTAGGTTCTGGAGAATGAGTGGCCAGCAAAACCTCTACACCTCACCTATATAGGCTCACATTATGCCCTCCAACCTTGTCTCTGGCATTGCTCTACCACTCCTGATATTTGGCTTTCAAACTATTCTGAGCAAGGACACAAATGAGTGATGTTTCTGTGTATCAAAAGGAATAAAATCCAACTTTGAAGCACCATAGTTTATACTGTTTATTTCACAACCATTTAAAATTATCCTTGTCAACATGCTGGGAAACACTCTGGGCTGTAAGTTAAATTACACCCATTGAGGTTCTCGACAGCCTGGAAAAGATGGGGAATATGTTAATTTTATGTGCTGCATTTTAGTAGGATGACCTACCATGAGGTACTTATACACTAAGATGGAATGGACACTTGGCCAGCAAGCGTGGGAGGTAAATAGCATTGGGTATGTTGTAAATGTGGGATGGATTATCAAGCAGTGTTTGAATGCCTGCTTGATTCATGCTGGTGTTGCATACTGTCAAGCTGCCAGTTTTTTCATAAACTTTCCAAGAACTTCAGAAAATGCAAACACTACTGAGTCTGAGTGGTGCTGTGTTCAGCTTTAGTGGAGTGGTCCATTAAATGTCTAATGGACCAAGCCTCAGCTTCAAGAAGCTGGAAGCTGGAAGTGTGTCTTGATGCTGTCACTCTGCATCACAGCACACAGAGAAATATATAGTCTCTTCACATGGAGGATTAAATTCCATCACGACCAATGCACCACAGGCACATCCCTCCCAGCCGTCTACAGCAGGTGCTGCCTCAGGAAGGCAAAGTCCATTATCAAAGATCTCCATCATCTGGGACATGCCTTCTTCTCACAGCTACCATCAGGCAGCAGCTTTAGAAGCCTGAAGAACCACACCACCAGGTTCAAGCACAGTTACTTCCTTTAACCATTTGGTTCTTAAACGATCCTGCACAGCCCTCAATATAGTAACACTGACCACTTTGCACTACAATGGACCTTGTTTTTTCTTGTTATAATTGTGTCATGTCATGTAAATTTTTGTTATTAATTTACACTCTTCTTGTGATTGCAGCTCATTTGATGCTCTGCTGCCATGTGCCTGTGATGCTGCTGGCCAATGCCAAAGTACACTTATTATCAAAGAACGTATATGTCAGCATATGCTACAATCAAATTCATTTTCTGGCAGGCATAAAGCAGGGGAAAAAAGAAATACAATAGAAATTGTTGTAATGTGAGTATTATTAAAAGTAAGTTAACACTAATCGGGAAGCTTTTGTTAACAAAAGGCAGGATCCGGAGTTGGCGGGGTTTTACTTTACTATATATTGTATATAGTTCCACCACCCATGCCGCACGAGATACCTGAAAGCCTCTGTACTATAAATGCCATTTGTACCAGATAAAGATGTTCTTTTGGCCATAAAATTGTCGAGTGATCCTTTTGTAAAGTAGAAGTTATCACATATTTTTGGCGACGAGATGAACTGGTTTTGTGGACGTGTCGGCCCGTTTCGAATGGGAGCTGAGAGAGGACGAGGAGCCTCGCATTCAGATGGCTACGTTTGGGTCTATCAGTGAATTTGTGGAGGGAACCGAGGACTGGCTGGAGTGTGAGGAAAGGTTGGGACACTTTTTCTGTGTTAATAAATTACTGAGGAGGCTAAGAAGTGCTCTGTTCTCCTGTGTGGGGCAAAGACTTACAAGTTGTTAAAGAACTTGGCCACACTGCAGAAACCGGGAGAAATTCCATATGACGAACTGGTCAAGCTCATGGGGAACCAGCACAATCCGACACCTTCGGTGATAGTCCAACGGTGTAAGTTTCACAGCCATTTCAGGAAGCCAGGTCAGTCTGTGACTAATTTTGTGGCCGAGCTTCGGCAGCGGTCGGAGCATTGCGATTTCGGGGCAGGGTTGGATGGCTTGCTCTGTGATAGACTAGTATGCGGCATTAATAATGACGCCGTACAATGCCGCTTGCTGGGGGAAACCCCACCATTGAACTTCAGGAAAGCCCTAGAGATTGCCCAAGGCATGGAGTTGGCTGCTAATAATGCCAAGGATATCCAGAAAGGACATAGAGAGGTCACAGTCTGCGGCAGTGCACCATACAGGAGGGAGACTGGTAAACAGGCAAAACGGGTAGAACGTTTTCTGGGTGGAGGGATGCACTATGCACATGTTTGCAAATTCAAAGATTCTGTCTGTCATGCTTATAGCAAAAAGGGATATTTAGCTAAAAAGTGCAGGAGCATAAAGGGTGAGGTTAAGCCTGGGCAAGGGAAAGCTCAACAGGCTCAGGCAGCCACACACCACCTAGGAGAAGCAGACGGAGAGGCAGCGTGTGCCTGCAACATGTTTAGGGTTGAAACAGATGAGGAGCCACCTGAACCATATTATGCCACAGTCACTGTCAGGGGAAAGGACATTAAGTTTGAGATTGATTCTACTGTATCGGTCATTAGTGAAGAGACCTACAGGAGGACATGGGGATCCAACCTGCCTCCCATCAGACCATCTGAGCTCAAACTTGGGTCCTATATGGGGCAGCCCATACCTCATTTAGGAGGTATTTAGGTGGATATTTCAGCCAGGGGTCAGAAGGCTGAAGTCAGGCTGGTGGGCAGTGGGCCCAGTCTTTTGGACCAAGATTGGCTTCACAAAATCCAGCTAAACTGGCATGAAATTAAGTGTGCACACACAACAGAGGACTTTCTGCAGTGATATAATGACGTTTTCAGGGACAAGTTGGGCACACTAAAGGGCATGACCATGAAACTCCATGTTGACCCTGAGGCCACACCACGTTTTTTAAGCCCAGTTCGGTGCCCTATGCCATGAAAGGTAAAGTCGAGGAGGAGCTGGAATGTTCACAGGGGCTGGGCATCATTGAGCCCGTCCAGTTTTCAAGGTGGGCGGCTCCCATTGTTCCAGTTTTGAAGGCAGATAAAACGGTGAGGATATGTGGGGACTACAAGCTTACAGTGAAACAGGTCTCTAAGCTGGAGGAGTACCCATTGCCACGGGTGGATGACCTGTTTGCGACCCTGTCGGGGTAAGCTGTTCACAAAGCTGGACATGAGCCATGCCTACCAACAGCTGCTGCTCGACGAGGATTCAAAGGAGTACATCACAATCAATAGGCACAATGAATTATTCAAATACAATCGTCTGGTGTTTGGAGTGGCGTCTTGCCCCACCATTTTCCGAAGGACAAAAGTCTCTTTGCTGCAGGGGATTCTGCACATAGCAGTGTATCTTGATGATATTCTGATCACAGGAGCCACAAAGAGGGAACATCTGGCTAACTTAGAACGGGTGTTGAAGAGGCTCTCAGAAACAGGGCTTCAGTGGGTGTGTTTTCCCCTGACATCAGGACCATGTGCGCCTGCATCATGATACAGGCTCAGGGGTAGACAGTTTCATGGAGTTTCCAATGGTGAGACAGACTACTGGGGAAGCATGTCCACCAGTGACTTTGCCAGAGAGAGAGAGAAATGATGGCAGAGTCCCCAGAGGAGGATGGACATTCTCACACGGACGCACAGACCCCTCTCATGCCCCCAACACCAGAACCACCAGCAGTGCCTGCTGGGTCACCGGAGGTAATGCATAGATCGCACTGCCCTCGCAAACCTCCTACCAGACTGAATCTTTGAATGGATTTTTTTTTGTTGTTAGTTTGAATGTTGAATTTGCCACGTTTTTTTAGGTGTTTTTGTTTTGGTAACCTGTTGCTAATGATACCACTGTTTTTATTTCCCTGTTCTTCTATATTTGGGGAATGTTGGAGGGAGAAGTGTTGTAATGTGAGTATTATTAAAAGTAAGTTAATACCAATCGGGAAGCTGTTGGTAACAAGAGGTGGGATCCGGGGTCAGTGGGTATGCATTGCATATAGTTCCTCCACCTATGCCGCACGAGGTACCTGGAAGCCTCTGTATTGTAAATATTATTTGCCGTCCCAGAGAAAGATGATTTTGTAAAGTAGAAGTTACTACAGAAATTATGAAGTCTATACATACGTAAACAACTATTGTGCAAAGAAGACAATGTACAAATTTAAAAACGATACTGAGAACATGGGTTGTAGAGTCCTAGAAAGTGAGTCTGTAGGTTGTGAAATCAGTTCAGTGTCGAGTTGAGTGAAGTTATCCACACTGGTTCAGGAGTCTGAAGGTTGAATGGTAAAAATAGTTGCTGAACCTGACGGTGTGGAATCTGAGGTTCCTGAAGTGCTGGCAGTGAAAAGAGAACACGGCTTCTCTTTCACTACACCTGTGCACACACATACTTGTGCATATAACAATTAAGTCAACTTTGACTTTAAATTTAAATTCATGCCAACTCCCAACTTGAACACAAAAGTTAATTTTTAAGACATAACCTAAAATTCAGCTGACCAGATGTTGCAAATGACTACTTGCTTAGGGTATTTTATGTGAAAAGTGATTCACCACCCCAGTAGACAAAGAAATTCTCCATCCAAGTCCTTCCACATTTGATAGGTCTCAATCAGATCCCCCCAACTACCCTCCGAACTCCAGTGACAACAGGCCCAATGTCATCAAATGACTCAAAAACCTACACCACCCTGCCTCACTCTCAGGATCACTCCCACAAACAGCCTCCAATGCCAGCACATCTCCCCAGAGAAAGAGCCCAAAACAGGCTGGAACACTCAATATGGAGAACGACAAATCCCCCAAAATACCTGAGCTCCACATCCTTGATTCACATTACAGTCTTTGGGAAATGAATGGCAACACTGCAGCAGCTCTCTACACCACCGTCCCAACTCCAGAGGGAGGATTCGGAAAACCAATCTTCTGCAAGATGAAAGCTTTGATGCAGGTAGTAGAAACTAAAATACGATTCTATCCATAATAGATCTCAGTCTGTTGTGGGAATGGTTTAATAGTGAGAAGGTGTCACAAAAAGAGTAGATATCAAGGCCACTTTATTAAGTGCACCTATACATCTGCTCATTAATGCAAATATCTGATCAGCCAATCATGTGGCAGCGGCTCAATACATAAAAGCATGCAGACATGAACAAGAGACTCAGTTGTTGTTCGGACCAAACATCAGAATTGAGAAGAAATGCGATCTAAGTGACTTTGACCATGGAATGATTGTTGGTGCCAGACAGGTTGGTTTTAGTATCTCAGAAACTGCTGATCACCTGGGATTTTCATGCACAACAGTTAATAGAGAGCGGTGCAAGAAATGAAAAAGTATCCAGTGAGCAGTAGTTCTGTGGATAAAAATGCCTTGTTAAGGAGAGAGGTCAGAGGAGAAAGGTGGTTCAAACTGACAGGAAGGTGACAGTAACTCAGATAACCACACATCACAACAATATTGTGCAGACAAGCATCTCCCAATGCAGAACTCATCAAACCTTGAAGTGGATGGGTTACAACAGCAGAAGATCACAAACACACAGACAGTGGCCACTTCATTAGGTATACCACTTTATTAGGCATTGAGTGAAGATTGGCTTGGGAAGATCAAAACTAAATTAATTAAATCTTTGAAATAATAAAAACATTTTCACTCTGTAATGATAACAGACAAAGAATAAATAGTACCTGAATGTAAAATTTTAGCACCTTTTATATATTAGATGAATGGCATAATTCTGCTCCTAAATACACCTGAGATCCTTCAGATTCTGTTTCAAGAAATCCCTGCCTGTCTATCAGCAAATAACCTGCAGTACCAGGAGTCCCAACACACTAGACTACTGCTATACTACAATTAGGAATGCCTCCCATTCCATGCCTCAACCACATTTTGGGAAATCTGATCACTTGCCTGCCCTTCTGGACAAAAAAGATGCATACACCACAATGCTCTTTATTAACTACTGCTTGGCATCCAATACTATCAGCACTTCAAAACTAATCAATAAGTTTCAGGACATTGGCCTCAATACCTCCTTGTGCAACTGAATCCTCAAATTCCTCACTTGCAGATCCCAGTCAGTTTGGATTGGCAAAGACACCTCCTACATTAGTGGTCGCCAACCCGTCGATCACGATCAACTGGTCAATCTTAAATAAATACACAAATACTGTTGAGAGATTGTTTCCGGGTTGCAGGGTTTTAGTTCCATTCTTTCTGACCAGTTCGCATGTGTGTAGCTCCCCCACACTATACAGTGTACTTCAGTGGTCCCGATTTGAGTCAGCTGCACCTTTCCTCATTCCCTGTCCTGCCCATTGTTGAATTTGAACCCACACAAGGTCATTAGTCACCTAAATGCAGTGATAACCTCGCACCAGGGATCACTGGTTGGCCTCGTGCGGCCGGCGGGAAGTGCCGTGGCTACGTGCCTGGAGTGCGGACAGATGGGTGCCACCTCTAAACCTGTTTACCACACCGAATATTCGTGGGGAACCCGGTGCTAAAATATTCTCAGACGACCTAATTCGGGCTCAGGGTTTCATAAGTAGCAGAGCAGCTACCTCGCTGCGATCTACTGAAACAAACTTTTGTAGGCCGATAAATCCTATGGGGGGGGGCAGGTGCATGCCCTGTCGCACTCCTCGCTCGGTTAGTCGGTCGTTGTCTCTGGACTGTAACCGCCACGGCCCCGATACGGGGAACTGCAGCCCTGACCTTGTACTCTCACGCCACCCACGAGCAGCTGCACCTGGCCAAGGCGTCTAGCAGCAGGTGGGCAGGAGGCTGTCTAATGAGGCAATGAAGCCCTCAAAACTGCTTCGGTACCTTGAGTCTAAGCACCCCGCGCTTAAAGCCAAACCCGTTGAGTTTTGTGAGTGGAAAAAACGTGAGCAAGCGGGACAGCAGCTAAGTGCCGAGAGCTGCGAAAACTAAATTGCGGAATAGACTGGACATAAGGAACCTGCTTCGAGTATCGCTGTATTCCAGTTGTGTTTAACAACCCCCCCCCCCCCGGCCCCCGGGTTGCAGGGTTTTTCTTCCGGTCTTTTCTGCCCTGTAGCGCATGTGCGTAACTAATCGATCTGGGGTCAATCTTGCCTTTCACTAAGGCTAAGATAGGGGATCTTGGACTTAAAGAGGTTGGTGACCACTATCCTACATGATCTCCATCAGCGTAGGTGCACCACAAGACTGTGTATTTAGTCTCCTTTGCTACTCACTTTACACTTATGACTGTGAGGCTAAGCACAGCCCCAATGCCATATTCAAGTTTGCTGACAACTCCACTGTCGTAGGCCAAATCAAATGTGGTGATGAATCAGCATTTCGGAGGTAGAGTGAAAATCTGGCTGAGCAGTGCCCAATGGCCTACATCTTATCTACAAGAAAGCAGCATCCATCATCAGGGAGCCTCACCACCCGGGACATGCTCTCTTCTCACTACTACCATCGGGAAGAAGGTGCAGGATCCTCAGAACTCATACTACCAGGTTCAGAAACAGTTATGATCCCTCAACCACCAGGCTCTTGAACCAGATTCTGTCATCCCATCACCGAACTCTTCTCACAACCTATGGACTCACTTTCAAACACTCTTCACCTCATGTTCTCTATTTCTTGCTTGCTTATTTATTTATTTATTTATCTATCTATCTATCTATCTATCTATCTATCTATCTATCTATCTATCTATCTATCTATCTATTTATTTATTTATTTATCTATCTATCTATCTATCTATCTATCTATTTATTTATTTATTTATTTATTTATTTATTTATTTATTTATTTATTTATTTATCTTTCTCTTCCATATTTGCACAGTTGGTACATTTGATCCGCATCTTGTTGGCCTTTCATGCATTCCATTGTGTTTTTTGGATTTACTGGTTGCATATGGTGATATATATGTACTTTGATAATAAATTTATTTTGAACTTTCAGATGCTAGAAATCCAGAGCACCACACACAAAATGCTGGAGGAACTCAGCAGGTCGGGCAGAATCTATGGAAATGAATAAATAGTCGACATTTCAGGCCGACACACCTCTTCAGGACTGGAAAGGAAAGAGGAAGATGCCAGAGTGTAAAGCTGGGGGTGGGGAAGGAAGACAAGCAAGAAGATGATAAATGAAGCCAGGTGGGTGGGAAAGATAAAGGGCTAGAGAAGTTTATTCATTATGTGCTGTGCTGTGCCATGTCGTATGACGTAGCTGATTGTGGTCTATCCATGACCATGATTTTTCTTGGCAAATTTTTCTACAGAAGTGATATCCCATTACCTTCTTCTGAGCAGTGTCTTCACAAGACAGATGATTATCAATGAAATCCAGGACGTGATACGCACCAGCTGCACAAACAACCATCCACCACCCGCTCCCATGGCTTCACCTGACCCTGCTCGGTGGCTAAGCAGGTGCAGCAAGGGTAACTCCCAGGGTGGCGGAGGGAAAGAGCAGCTTACACCTCCTTTTGTAGAGACATGTCTCCATTCTATCACCTTGCTGGAGAATGTTGGGGAGGGTTTAAACTAATTTGGCAGGGGGATGGGACTCAGGATAGGACGGATGGTAAAAGAGTAAAGATATCGTGCAGTCATAGTGTTAGGAAGGGCAGGCAGCTGATGGGACAAAGTTGTAGCCAACAGGATGAGCATCAGTACATTAGCGATGTTAAATCAAAAGGGTACCAAATACGGTACTGAAGGTGTTGTATCTCAATGCGCAGAGTATAAGAAATGAGGTGGATGATCTTTTTGTACTCTTACAGATTGCCAGGTAGGATGTTGTGGCCATCACTGAATCATGGCTGAAGGATGGTTGTAGTTGGGAGCTGAATTTCGAGGTTACACGTTGTATCGAAGGGATAGGAAGGTAGGCAGAGGGGGAGGCATGGTTCTACTGGTAAAAAAAAGTATCAAATCTGTAGAAAGATGAGACACGGGATCGGAAGATGTTGAATGCTTGTGGGTTCAGTTAAGAAACTACAAGGGTAAAAGAATGTTGATGGCAGTTATATACAGGCCTCACACCTTTGGCTGGGAGGTGGACCACAGATTACAACAGGAAATAGAAAAGGCGTGTCAAAAGGGGAAACATTATAATAGTTATGGGAGATATGAACATGCAGTTCAATTGGGAAAATTAGGTTGGTAATGGATCTCAAGAGAGTGTGTTTGTTGAATGCTGAAGGGATGCCTTTTTAGAGCAGTTTATCATTGAGCCTACTAGGGGATCAGCTATTTTGGATTGAGTGCTATGTAATTAACCAGCCGCAATTAAGGAGCTTAAGGTAAAAGAACTCTTAGGAACCAGTGGTTACAATATGATTAAATTCAACATGAAATTTGATAGGTAGAAGTAAAATCTGATGTAGCAGTCTTTCAATGGAGTAAGGGAAATTACAGTGGTATGAAAGAGGAGTTGGCCAAATTAAATTGGAAGGGAAGCTAGCAGGGATGTCAGCAGAGCAGCAATGGTGTGTAATTCTGGGGAAAATGAGGAAAATGTATTCATCACACGTGTATTCCAGAAATGAAGAAATACTCAAAAGGTAAAATAATCCAACTGTGGCTGAGAAGGGAAATCAAAGCTAATGTAAAAATAAAAGAGCAAAAATTAGTGGGAAGATAGAGGACTGGGAAGTTTTTAAAAACCCTCAGAAAGCAACTAAAGGAGTCTTTAGAATGGAAAAGGTCAAATATGAAAGCAAGCTAGCAAATAATATCAAAGTGGTTAGTAAAAGCTTTCTCAAGTATGTAAAAAAATCAAAGAGAGATGAGGGTGGATAAAAAATGAGGCTGCAGAAATAATAATAGGAGCAAAGGAGATGGCAAATGAACTAAATGAGTATTTTGCATCAGTCTTTACTGTGGAAGACACTAGCAGTGTGTCAGATGTTGTAGTGTGTGAAAGAAGAAAAGTGGGTGCAGTTACTATTACAAGGCAGAAGGTGCTCAAAAAGCTGAAAGACTTAAAGGTACATAAGTCACCCAGACCAGATGAACTGCACCCTCGGGTTCTAAAAAAGTTAGCATTAAAGATTGTGGCAGCATTAGCAATGATCCTTCAAAAATCATTAACACTGGTATGGTGCTAGAGGACTGGAAAATTGCAAATGTCGCCTCACTCCTTAAGAAAGGAGGAAGGCAGCAGAAAGGTAATTATAGACCAGTTATCCTGACCTCAGCGGTTGGGAGGATGTTACAGTTATAGTCACCTTGTTAAGGACAAGTTGATGGAGTACTTAGTAACACAGGACAAGATAATACAAAGTCAGCATGGATTCCTTAAGGGAAAATCCTGCCTGACAAACCTGTTGGAATTCTTTGAGGAGATTACAGGTAGGATAGATAAAGGGGATGCAGTGGATGCAGTATATTTAGACTTTCAGAAGGCCTTTGATAAGGTGCCACACATGAGGCTGCTTACCAAGTTAGGATCCCATAGTATTATAGGAAAGTTACCAATACGGTTAGGGCATTGGCTGATTGGAAGAAGGTAGTGAGTAAAAGGATCTTTTTCTGGTTGACGAGTGACGAGTGGTGTTCCGCAGTGGTCATTGTTGGGACCATTTCTTTTTATGCTGTATATCAATGATTTAAATGATAAAATAGATGGCTTTGTTGCCAAGTAGACAGATAATGCAAAAATTGGTGGAGGGGCAGATAGTGTTGAGCAAACAGATAGGATGCAGTAAGACTTAGACAGTT
This sequence comes from Hypanus sabinus, assembly GCF_030144855.1. Taxonomy (NCBI): domain Eukaryota; kingdom Metazoa; phylum Chordata; class Chondrichthyes; order Myliobatiformes; family Dasyatidae; genus Hypanus; species Hypanus sabinus. Next base: position 69,772,331 of record NC_082706.1, read on the forward strand.
TAGGGGAATGGGCAACAGAGTAGCAAATGAAATTCAATGTTGGAAAATGCATGGAGGATGAGAGGTGACCTGATAGAGGTGTATATGATGAGAGGCATTGATTGTGTGTGTGTGTGTGTGTGGGGGGGGGGGGGTGGAATCTCATTAAAAACTTCTGAATGTTGAAAGGCCTAGAAAGAGTAGATGTGGAAAGGATGTTTCCCATGGTGGGAGAGTCTAGGACAAGAGGGCAAAGCCTCAGGATAGAAGTGCATCCATTCAAAACAGAGGTGCGGAGGAATTTCTTTAGGGTCATGAATTTGTGAAATTTGTGAAATTTCCACGTGCAGCAGTGGAAGCCAGGTCGTTGGGTGTATTTAAGGCAGAAATTGATAGGTTCTTGATTGGATATGGCATCAAAGGTTATGGGGAGAAGGCCAGAAAATGGTGCTGAGGAGGGAAAAAGGATCAGCCATGATTAAATGGCAGCACTGACCCGGTCGGCTAATTGGCCTAATTTTGCTCCTATGTCTTATGCTCTTGTGATCTAAGAAAGTATCTGATAAGCGAGGAGGGTGGACCATGGGAGAAAGGGAGGGAGGATCACCGGGGGAAGTAATAGACAGGTGAGGACAACAAGTAAGAGTTCAGAGTGGGAAATAGGAATAAAACATACTGTAAGAAACAAAACAATGTTCATAGAACATTACAGCACAGAAACAGGCCTTTGGCACTTCTTGGCTGTGCCAAACCATTTTTCTGCCCAGTCCCGCTGACCTGCACCTAGACCATATCCCTCCAAACCCCTCTCATCCATACACCTGTCCAAGTTTTTCTTAAATGTTAAATGTTAAATTCACCACTTCAACTGGCAGTTCATTCCACACTCCCACTACTCTGTGTGAAGAAGCTCCCCCAAATGTTCCCTTTAAACTTTTCCCTTTTCACCCTTAACCCATGTTTTCTGGTTTTTTTCTCCCCTAGACTCAGTGGAAAAAGCCTGTTTGCATTCACTCACTCTAGACCCATCATATTTTATATACCTCTATCAAATCTCCCTTCATTCTTCTACACTCCAGAGGATGAAGTCCTAACCTATTCAACCTTTCTCTGTAACTCAGTTTCTCAAGTCTCAGCAACATCCTTGTAAACCTTCTCTGCACTCTTTCAACCTTATTAATATCCTTCCTGTAATTAGGTGACCAAAACTGCACACAATACTCCAAATTCGGCCTCACCAATGCCTTATACAACCTCACCATAACATTCCAACTCTTATACTCAATACTTTGATTTATAAAGGTCAATGTACCAAAAGCTCTCTTTCTACCCTATCTACCTGTGACACCACTTTTAGAGAATTTTGTATCTGTATTCCTAGATCCTCTGTTCTACTGCACTCCTCAGTGGTCTAACTTTTACCTTTTATGTTCTACCTTGGTTTTTCCTTCCAAAGTGCAATACCTCACACTTGTCTGTATTAAATTCCATCTGCCATTTTTCAGCCCATTTTTGCAGCTGTTCCAGATCCCCCTGCAAGCTTTGAAAACCTTCCTTACTGTCCACTACAGCTCCAATCTTTGTATCATCAGCAAATTTGCTGATCCAATTTACCACATTATCATCCAGATCATTGATATAGATGACAAATAACAATGGACCCAGCACTGATCCCTGTGGCACACCACTGGCCTCCACTCAGAGAAGCAATCCTCCACTACCACTCTCTGGCTTCTCCCATTGAGCCAATGTCTAATCCAATTTACTACCTCACCATGTATATCTAGTGACTGTATCTTCTGAACTAAACTCCGATGCAGGACCTTGTTAAATGCCTTACTGAAATCCATGTATATGACATCCACTGCCTTCCCTTCATCCACTTTCCTGGTAACCTCCTCGAAAAACTCTAATAGCTTGGTTAAACATGACCTACCACTCACAAAACCGTGTTGACTCTCCCTAATAAGTCCCTGTCTATCCAAATATTTGTAGATCCTATCTCTTAGTACTGCCTCCAATAATTTACCGACTACTGACGTCAAACCTATCGGCCTATAATTTCCCGGATTACTTTTAGAGCCTTTTTTAAACAATGGATCTACATGAGCTATCCTCCAACCCTCCGGCACCTCACCCATAGATACCAACATTTTAAATATACCTTCCAGGGCCCCTGCAATTTCAACATTAGTCTCCTTTAAGCTCTGAGGGAATACTCCACCAGGTCCTGGGGATTTATCTACTCCGATTTGCCTCAAGACAGCAAGCACCTCCTCTCTTTAATCTGTATAGGTTACATGACCTCACTACTTGTTTGCCTTATTTCCATTGACTCCATGCCAGTTTCCTTAGTACACACAGATGAAAAAAACCCATTTAAGATCTCCCCCATTTCTTTTGGTTCCATGCATAGCCGACCACTCTGATCTTCAAGAGGACCAATTTTATCCCTTAATATCCTTTTGCTCTTAATATACCCGTGGAAGCTTTTTGGATTATCCTTCACCTTGACTGCCAAAGCTACCTCATGTCTTCTTCTAGCCCTCCTGATTTCCTTCCACTTTTTATACACCTCAAGCCTCTTACTTGCTCTTTGTTGCCTATACCTGTCAAACATCTTTCTCTTCTCTTCTTTATCAGATTTCCAATATCCCTCAAAGACCAAGGTTCTTTTTTCTTATTCACTTTGCCTTTAATCCTGACAGAAACATACAAACTCTGCACTCTCAAAATTTCTCCTTTGAAGACTTACCTATCACATCCTTGCCAGAGAACAAACTGCTTAGTATCTCAACCCTAGGACCAGATCTATCTTTTTCCATAACCAAGTTGAAACTAATGACGTTATGATCACTAGACCCAAAGTGTTCCCCTACGCACACTTCCGTCACCTGTCCGTTAGTTAGGAGTTATTGTTTACTAATAATAGATCTAATATTGCATCCTCTCTATTTGGTAGTAGTGTAGGCCTCCATTAGTCTCGATAGACCATGGATTTGAGACTTGGAAAGTTTCCAGGGCACAAGCCTGGACAAGGTTTTTTTTAAATGGAAGACTGGCAGTTGCCTAAGCTGCAAGTCTCCCCCTCCCCTCTGCACCAGTGTCGACGCAGAGCAATGTTTGGTTCAGTGCCTTATTCAAAGACACATACGCAGCCTCAGCCAAGGCTCAAACTAGCGACCTTCAGATCACTAGACAAACGCCTTAACTACTTGGCCACGCGCTACAGTTGGTACCTCTATATATTGATTTAAAAAACTTCCCTGAACACATTTTACAAACTCTAACCCATCCAGACCTTTAACAGCATGGGAGTCGCTATCAATACGTGGAAAATTAAAATCTCCTACTATCATAACTTTATGTTTCCTGCAGTTGTCTGCTATTTCTCTGCAGATTTGCTCCTCCAATTCTCTCTGACTATTGGGTGGTCTATAATACAATCCCATTAGTGTGGTCATACCTTTCCTGTTTCTGAGCTCCACCCATATGGCCTTGGTAGACAAGCCCTCTAATCTGACCTGCCTGAGCACTGTTGTAACATATTCCCTGACTAGCAATGCCAACCACACCCGCCCCCCCCCCACCCTTCATCCCTCTGCCTCTATCACATCTGAAACATCGGAACCCTGGAACATTAAGCTGCCAGTCCTGCCCATCCTGTAGCCAAGTTTCACTAATGGCTATAATGTCGTAATTCCGTGTGTCAATCCAAGCCCTCAGCTTATCTGCCTTCCCCACAACACTCCTCGCATTGAAATAGACAAACCACAGAAGATTTTTACCACCACACACAACCCTTCTATTTCTGACTTTGCATGAACATTTAACATCTAACATCTTAACTACATTCTACAGAGGCGTGGTTGAGAATGTGCTGACCTTTTGCTTCACAACCTGGTACTCCAGCTGCCATGCTGCCGACAAAGAAGTCCTGCAGAGGGTAGTTAGGGGAGCAGAGAAGGTTATTGGGGTCTCCCTTCTTTCTGTCCAAGACCTCTTTCAGAGTCGATGCCTCCAGAAGACACGGTACATCATTAAAGACCCCTCACACCCTCTCCATGAACTGTTTGTTCTTCTGCCATCAGGTAAATGTTATAGGTGCATCCAAACTAAAACCTCAAGGCTACTAAACAGCTTCCTCCCACAGGCAGTCAGACTGCTAAATAGCTGCTCTACTTGACTCAGTTTTGGACACCTTTAACTTGCACTGGACACTTGTTTTTAACTGACATGTGGCTGTTGTGTTTTACTATTTATTGTTATGTTTATTATTTAGTGTTGCATTTGTTCTGTTATGATTGCACTGCTCCTGGGAAATGCTGTCTCATTCTGCCCTGCAGATCTGATGTACAGTTAGAATGACAATAAAGTTTTTGAATCTTGAATCTTGAACATCATTTCTTTTCACCCCCACTCCACTATCTGCTCTAGCATCCCTCTGCAAATCTAGGTTCAACCCTCCCCAATAGCACTAGCAAACCTGTCTGCAAGGATATTGGTCCACCTGTAGTTCAGGTGTAACCCGTCTCTCTTATACAGGTCCCACCTGTCCCAGAAGAGGTCCCAATGATCCTGAAATCTGAAACCCTGCCACCTACACCAGTTCCTCAGCCATGTGGCCATCCTCCAGAGCATCCTATTCTTGACCTCACTGGCACATGGCACAGGTAGCAATCCTGAGATTACCACCCTCGAGGTCCTGCTTTTTAACTTCCTACCAAGCTCTCTATACTCACTCTTCAGGACCGCCTCACTCTTTCTTCCTACGTCATTGGTACCGATGTGTACCATGACATCTGGCTGATCACCCTCCCACTTCAGAATGCTGTGCACGTGATCAGAGACATCCCTGACCCTGGCACCTGGGAGACAACAAACCATCCGGGAGTCTCTGTCACGACCACAGAACCTCCTGTCTGTACCTCTAACTATCGAGTCCCCTATCACTACCGCTCTCCTCTTCTTCCCTCCTCCTTTCTGCACTGCAGAACCAGACTCAGTGCCAGAGATCCGGCTGCCGCAGCTTGTCCCAGGTAAGTCACCCCCCCACCAACAGTATCCAAATCGGTGTACTTGTTGTTGAGGGAAATGGCCACAAGGGAACCCTGCTTTGCCTGCCCTTTTCCCTTCCCTCACCTGATGGTAACCCAATTGCCTGTGCCCTGCCCCTTTGGCTACCTCCTTAAACTACTATCTATAAAATCATCATTCTCCCGAATGATCCGGAGGTCATCAAGCTCCTGATCCAGTTCCCTAACTCGGTTTGTTAGGAGCTGCAGTTGGATGCACTTCTTGCAGGTGTCATTGTCAGAGGCACTGGAGGTCTCCCTGTCTTCCCACATCCTGCAAAGAGGAGCATTCCAACATCCTGCCTGGCATTCTCTCTAAACTTACTAGTTAAAAGAGAAATCGAATGAGAAATAAAACAACAACAACAACAACTTACCAGAACCTACCCTCGCCTCTGTCTGTTCACCCTGAAGCCTGTTGAGCCCAAGCCATCCTACTCAGTCCACTTCACCGATGTCCGCTTTGCTAGTTGAAACATTTTATAGTGCGCTAGCTGACCTGCCTGCCGTCTTCAGCTCCTCCGCTCCCAATTGGTTGGCCTTATAAAAAACTGAAAAAGCCCGCGTATCTTCTCCTTCTCAAGCTCTTCACCAGTCTAGAGACTACCTGGACAGAATAGAAGGTGTTGTTCCTCCACCATGGTCCAACGTATCAGAATGAGAATGGGGCTAGGAATTGAAATGTTTGGCCACTGGGAAATTTTGCTCTTTGCAAATAGAGCGGAGGTGCTCAACAAAGCAGTCCCCACAATTTACATCACTTCTCACCAATGTAGAGCAGGCCATATCGGGAGCAACGGATACAATAGACAGGTGAGGTGTTGTAGTGGTGGCGTGGTGTGCTTGCGTGGGTGAATGGGTGGAGGTGTCGATCAGCCTGGCAGTTTAGGGGAAGTAACTGTGCCTAAGTCCTTTGGACACGTAATATAGTTTACTTCAAGGCTGTGATCCCTTTAACAATTGTGCATGTGACTTGGTATGCTGCAGAAATTTCTAGAGAAATTATGTGTCAAGTCCTGGAATAAATTGCACATGCTTTGTTTGAACTCCCCAGTCTTTGCATGTGTAAACTGGTATAATCTGCAAAGGAGTTGATTTGAAGTTTGGAACTCAACAGGAATTACTACATGCAGTTGCTGTGCTAATGTAACTTGATGTTACTTTAAAATCAATATTTTGGCACTGGGATATTGACATATAACTGCCACCACTGAAAATAATACACTTGGATGTGATTATTCATTACCACAAAAATGTCAGTTTTTTCAACAACTTTCGGATCATGCACAAATATAATTTATACTAATGGTTTAACCTTGAAAAAGCAAGTGTCCTGCCATTGTAACTAAAGCTTCACTTTTAAAATTCACTTTTAGAATTCTATTTGTCTTACCTTTCTAAGTTTATGCTGAGAATTCATTGCTTATTCATTTTCATCTCATTTTCCCTGCTCGGCTGCGTTTTAATTCTCCATCCACTGTCGTTCTTTCATCTTACTTCAACAACATGGTAATTTACGAGGAGTTCAAGATACAATATCAGAATGTACTTCATCAGGGCTAAATAATTCTCTATCGGCATGCAAAACCACCAATGATTCTCCAATTTGATATTCAACAACGTGATTTCTCCCTTACATTGCCAGAATTGAATGCAAATCTTCTCTATTTATATAGACATGTCAATATGCATTCAGTGGCCACTTTATTAAGTAAAGGAGGTACCTAATGAAGTGTGGTGTACATTTGTGGTCTTCTGCATACACTTTAAGGTTTGACATGTTGTGCATTCAGAAATGCTTTTCTGCACAATACCTTTGTAATAATGGTTAGTTGATTTACTTTTATTTTTCTGGCAGCTTGAACCAGCCTGGCCATTCTCCTCTGACCACCCTCATTAACAAGGCATTTTTGCTCACAGAACAGCTGCTCACTGGATGATTTTGTTTATCACACTATTCTCTGTAAACTCTAGAGCAACGGGATCCCAACCTAGACAGCTTGGTTAATGGCAGAGGTCCATGGTATTGAAAAGCTTGGGAACCCCTGCTCTAGAGAATGTTGTGCAAGAAGGTCCCAGGAGATCAGTATTTCTGAGACACTCAAACTAACCCATCTGGCACCAACAAACATTCATAGAATCTTAAAAATCTACAGCACCTTACAAGCACTTCAGCTCACAATGTTGTGCTGACCACATAACCTACTCTAGAAACTGCCTAGAATTTCCCTGCCACATAGCCCTCAATTTTTCTAAGCTCCATATACCTATCTAAGAGTCTCTTAAAAGACCCTATTAAATCTGCATCTACCACTGTCGCTGGCAGTGCATTCCACACACCCACCACTCTCCATATGAAAAACTTACCTCTGGCATTCCCGTTGTACCTACTTCCAATCACTTTAAAATTATGCCCCCAAGATGTTATCCATTACAGCCCTGGGAAAAAGCCTCTGCCTATCCTGTCTATCCAAATACTTTTAGATCCTATCTCTTAGTACTCCTTCCAATAATTTACCTACTACCAACATCAAACTTACTGGCCTATAATTTCCCAGATTACTTTCTGAGCCTTTTTTAAACAACAGAACAACATGAGCTGTCCGCCAATCCTGCAGCACCTCACCGGTAGATACCGACATTTTAAATACATCTTCCAGGGCCCCTGCAATTTCAACACTAGTCTCCTTCAAGATTCGAGGGAATACCCTGTCAGGTCCTGGGGATTTATCTACTCTGATTTGCCTCGAGATAGCAAGCACCTCCTCCTCTTCAATCTGTCTAGGTTACATGACCTCACTACTCGTTTGCTTTATTTTCATTGACTCCATGTCAGTCTCCTTAGTAAATACAGATGCAAAAAACCCTAAGATCGCCCCCATTTCTTTTGTTTCCATACATAACCAACCACTCAGATCTTCAAGAGGAGCAATTTTATCCCTTAATATCCTTTTGCTCTTAATATACTTGTAGAAGCTTTTTGGATTATCCTTCACCTTGACTGCCAAAGCTACCTCATGTCTTCTTTTAGCCCTCCTGATTTCTTTCTTAAGTATTTTTTTACACTTTTTATGCTTCTCAAGTACCTTATTTGCTCCGTTTCCTGTATATGTCAGACATCTCTCCTTTATCAGAGTTCCAATATCCCTAGAGAACCAAGGTTCCTTATTCTTATTCACTTTGCCTTTAATCCTGACAGGAACATACAAACTCTGCACTCTCAAAATTTCTCCTTTGAAGTCCTCCCACTTACCAACGACATCCTTGCCAGAGAAGAAACTGACCTAATCCACGTTTTTTAGATCCTTTCTCATTTCTTCAAATTTGGCCTTTTTCCAGTTTAGAACCTCAACCCAAGTCTATCTTTATCCATGATCAAGTTGAAACTAATGGTGTTATGATTACTGGAACCAAAGTGTTCCCCTACACACACTTCCATCACCTGTCCTAACTCGTTTCCTAATAGGAGATCTAATATTGAATCCTCTCTAGTTGGTACCTCTATATAGATTTAGAAAACTTTCCTGAACACATTTTACAAACTCTAACCTGTCTAGACTTTTAACAGTATGGGAGTTGCAATCAATACATAGAAAATTAAATTCCCCTACTATCACAACTTTGTTTTCCTGCAGTTGTCTGCTATCTCTCTGCAGATTTGCTCCTCCAATTCTCGCTAACTATTGGGTGGTCTATAATATAACCCCATTAATGTGGTCATACCTTTTCCTGTTTCTCAGCTCCACCCATATGGCCTCAGTAGACAAGTCCTCTAATCTGTCTTGCCTGAGCACTGCTGTAACATTTTCCCTGACTAGCAATAACACCCCTCCCCCCACCCTTCATCCCTCTGCCTCTATCACGTCTGAAACATTGGAACCCTGGAACAGTCCTGCCCCTCCTGTAGCCAAGTTTCACTAATGACTACAATGTGATAATTCCACGTGTCAATCCATGCCCTCAGCTCATCAGCCTTCCCCACAATACTCCTCACATTGAAATAGACACACCACAGAAGATTATTACCACCACACACCACACATCCCTTCTATTTGTGACTTTGCATGAAAATTTAACATCATTTATTTTCAGCCCTGCTCCACTATCTACTCTGGCACTCTGACTCCCATCCCCCTGCAAATCTACTTTAAACCCCCCCCCCCCAATTCTTACTATTGTATCATTCCAGAATCTGCTTCCCTATCTGCCCTTCTATGTCTCTGTTACTATTAGGGTGGATCTACAAAAACATCTAGAAGAGTTATTGCCCCCTTCCTGTTTCTGACTTCCACCCACAATGACTCAGTAGTCGGTCCCTCCATGTCTTTCTCCTTTTCTATAGCCCTGATACTTTCCCAGATTAGCAATGCCACTCTCCCACCTCTTTTGCCTCCCTCCCTGTCCTTTTTGAAACATCTACAGCCCAGTTCCTGAAACATCCAAGTAATGGGTATGCCACTTTGCTAAAGTGACTTCCATGGTCAAAGTCACTTAGATCACATTTCTTCCCCATTCTGATGTCTGGTCTGAACTCTGATCTATTTCTGCAGGCTTTTATGCGTTGATTTGCTGCCACACAATTGGCTGACTTGATCATTAATGAGCAGATGTACAGGTGTAGCTAATAAAGTGGCCACTCATTTGAAGGTTGAGCACATTCACTCTGTCCGCAACAGGGTTTCTTTACCAGCAGCCAACCACATTAATTTCACTCCCCATTCCCAATCCAACATATTTTGAGGCTACTCTCACTTTGGAGGAGCAACACCTCGTATTCTGTCTGGGTAGCATCCAAGCTGGTGGCATGAACATAAATTTCATGAACTTCCAGCAATTTCTCCCTCCTTCTCTCTTTTTCCATTCCTCATTTTGCCCCCCTCCATTGTCCCTTCTCTTCTCCTCACACATCTATCTCCTCCCTCTGGTGCCCCTCCTCCTTCCTTTTCTCCCATGATCCTTTCTCCTCACCTATCAGATTCCTTCTTCAGCCCTTTACTGTCATAAGGTGGGCATTGATGCAGACCCAAATGTGAGACACAGACACAGTATTAGCACCAGGACTAGGTGTGTCAAGAAAGCAAGGGAAGTGGGGACAAAATGACACTGGACGTTGACACACAGGCCCTGGACAAGACTAGGATTTAGAGCCAGGGCTAGGACTAAGATGAGGAAAGTAGGACCAGGACCAGGAACTAGGAACTAGGTACCTGGGCTAGGACTCCGAGCCAGAGACTGGACAGGGACTCAGAACATGGGTCTTGACTCAGACTCGGAACTCGAATCCAGGCGAGGACACAGGAGTAGGATCTCGGCAAGGACAGGACATGGCTACAGGACAGGACAAGATACCCCAGCACAGGATGTGGAATCTCCAGCATTGGGCCGGGCGAGGAACCGGAACTAGATGAGGACATGGAGCTCAGATTCAGTCAGGGAACACAATACTCCAGAACAGAGCCTGGACAAGGGCCCAGAACCTAGGTCTTGGTTGGAACTAGGAACCTGGGTCTTGACTTGGAACCAGAACCCGGGTCTAGGCTAGGACAAGACGTGGCTACAGGTTGTGGCATGGCTGGGCTACAGGACTGGACAAGTCACATGGACAAGATGAGAGCACAAAGCCTTGACTAGGTCTTGAGAGACTGGAACCACAGAGCCTAGGTCTTGGGCAGGACACAGAACGCCTGGCCAGGATGCAGCTCCTGGACTCAGCTTGGCTCGGCTCTTGGGTACGGAACCGGGACATATCCTTGGAGTGCAGGGCCAGGACCCTTTCTGGGACACAAGGCTGGGATGCTTTTGCAGGGCCAGGATGCTTGCCAAGGCTACTTGCCGAAGGAACTGCCAAGGTAAACTGCTAAGGATGGGGATGATCCAGCACAGGACGAGGAATCTCCAGCACCAGGCTGGGTGAGGCACATGGACAGACATAGGTCACAGGCAAAGCTTCAGAAGGAAGGGAAGAGAACAGACTGGCCACCTGCAGCTGAATCCTGAAGCTATTTGGAGCCAGCCCAAAACAAGAATCAGGCACCCAGCAGAACAAGGGAGAAAACAGAAAAACCCAGAACAAGGATTAATGGACTGGACTGTGAACCGGAATGCAGACTTTATGGACCGGAACATGCCATTTACCTCTTCCACCTATCACCTCCCAGCTTCTTACTTTCTCCCATCTCCTCCATCCTCCCCTCACCTGACAGCTTGTGCTCCTTCCCTTCCTCACACCTTCTTATTCTGGCTTCTGGTCCCTTCATTTCCAGTCTTGATGAAGAGTCTCAGCCCAAAATATCAACAGTTTATTCCCATCCACAGATGCTGTTTCGTTGGCTGAGTTCCTCCAGCATTTTGTGTGTGTTTCTCAATAGAGAAGGGTTTTTTTTTCCCAGGACAGTGTTGTAGAAAACACTACAGATTTTGATAAACCCCTCAATGTGGATTAACTAACCAACATCCAAGGTTCCACTTTAAATGCTTATTCTTTCACAGGATACTGACATTGCAAGCCTGGCCAGATTTTAATAACCATCATAAATTGCTGTTTTAAGTTTTATGATTTATAGTCATTTTGGTTCTATTTGGAACTGAATTGTTCTCTGGGCCATATCAAAGAGCAATTGGACAGCTGGTGGCCACATAGATCTGGTAAAATATAGACTCAATTTTTCTCCTGTTATGAATATTGACAAAAAGATTTTTAAGACAATCCAGCAAAAGTCTGTGGCTCTGAATGGCAACATGTTAGAGCATTTTATTGTATTCAAGTGTTTGAGTATTACACAATAAAAAATTCAGTCAGGGGCTTAGAAACTGGAATAATTTAATACTGCATCTTATCTCTACTGAAACTGACATCAAGCCAGTAAAATGACTCACTTTATAAAACGCAAGAGATTCTACAAATGTGGAAATTCTAGAGCAACACACACTCAGAATGCTGGAGGATCTTAGCAAGTGAGGCAACATCTATAAAATGGAATTAACAGTCAACATTTTGAGCCAAGATCAGCCTGAAATGGCAACTGTTTATTCCCCTCCATAATGCTACCTTACTTGCTGAGTTCCTCCAGCATTTTGTGTGTCAATTTATAGACTCTTTCTTCTGAATGCTTTGTCATGTTTTATTACAGCAATATTCCAGGGTTAGTATCAATAGCAACTTGTACATATTTACCAGTGTGTTGGGATATATCTTAGATAAAGATGAGTAAGACTATCAGAAGGAGGTGGAAAGCCTCTTGTCAAGGCAACACCTTTCCCTCAATGTCAGCAGAATCAAAAAGCTGCTCGTAACTCAGAATGGGGGGACAGGATGTGCTGACCTTGTAGAGGATTCAAAGGAGGTTCGCAAAAATTATTCTAGGATTGAAAATCTTGTCATATGAGGAGCATTTGACTGCTCTAGGCCCTTACTCACTTGATTTCAGAAGAATGAATGTTGAAAGGCCTCAATAGAGTGGATATGGAGAGGATGTTCCCTGTGGTAGGGGAGTCTAAAACCAGAGGATACAGCCTCAATATAGAGGGGTGCCACTTTAGGACACAGATGAGGAGGAATTTTGTTAGTCAGAGAGCGGTGAAGCTGTGGAAATTGTTGCCTCGGGCAGCTGTGGAGACCAAGTCTTTCTGTATATTTAAGGCAGAAGTTGGTAGATTCTCGATTAGCCAGAACTTGAAATGATAGCAGGAGATTGAAGAACTTGAAGTAACAACAGGAGATTATGGCTGAGAGAAAAGTTGGTTCAGTCATAATGAAATGGCAGAGCAGATTCAATGGGCCAAATGGCCTAATTTTGCTCCTATATCACATACTCAGTGATCAGAAACTGCTTCTTCCCCTCTGCCATCCGATTCCTAAATGGATATTGAACCCATAAACACTACCTCACTTTAAATATATATATATATAATTTCTGTTCTTTTGCATGATTTTTTAAATATACATTAACTGTAATTGATTTACTTATTTAGTATTATTATTTTTTCCTCTTCTTCTTCTATATAACAAGGATGTTAGACGAGGGTAAGCCAGTAGATGTTGTGTACCTAGATTTTCAGAAGGCATTCGATAAGGTGCCACATAGGAGATTGGTGAGTAAAATCAGAGCTCATGGCATTGGGGGCAGGGTTTCAACATGGATAGAAAACTGGTTGGCAGATAGAAAGCAAAGGGTAGCAGTGAATGGGTGTTTCTCAGACTGGCTGGAGGTGACTAGTGGGGTACCACAGGGCTCTGTATTGGGACCACAGCTCTTTACGATTTATGTCAATGATTTAGATGAGGGCATTGAAAACTATATCAGCAAGTTTGCTGACGATACTAAACTGGGTGGCAGTGTGACATGCGAAGAGGACGTTAGGAGAATACAGGGAGACTTGGATAGGCTGGGTGAGTGGGCAGATACTTGGCAGATGTCATTCAATGTGAATAAATGTGAAGCTATCCACTTTGGAAGCAGGAACAAGAGGGCAGAGTATTGTCTGAACGGTGTCGAGTTAGGTAAGGGAGAAATGCAAAGAGACCTAGGAGTCCTAGTTCACCAGTCAATGAAGGTGAATGAGCAAGTGCAACAGGCAGTGAAGAGGGCAAATGGAATGTTGGCCTTTGTTACAAGGGGAATTGAATACAAGAGCAAGGATGTTCTTTTGCATTTGTACAGGGCCCTGGTGAGACCACACCTGGAATATTGTGTACAGTTTTGGTCTCCAGGTTTAAGGAAGGACATTCTGGCAATTGAGGAAGTGCAGCGTAGATTCACTAGGTTGATTCCTGGGATGGCAGGGCTGTCTTACACAGAGAGATTGGAGAGATTGGGCTTGTACACGCTGGAATTGAGGAGATTGAGAGGGGATCTGATTGAAACGTTTAAGATAATTAAAGGATTTGATAGGATTGAGGCAGGAAATATGTTCCAGATGTTGGGAGAGTCCAGTACCAGAGGGCATGGATTGAGAATAAGAGGTCAGTTATTTAAAACAGAGTTGAGGAAGAGCTTCTTCTCCCAGAGAGTTGTGGAGGTGTGGAATGCACTGCCTCAGAAGACGATGGAGGCCAATTCTCTGGATGTTTTCAAGAAGGAGCTGGATAGATATCTGATGGATAGGGGAATCAAGGGATATGGGGACAAGGCAGGGACTGGGTATTGATAGTGAATGATCAGCCATGATCTCAGAATGGCGGTGCAGACTCGAGGGGCCGAATGGTCTACTTCTGCACCTATTGTCTATTGTCTATTGTCTATTATCATGTATTGCATTGAACTGCTACCAGCTAAGTTAACAAATTTCATGACTCATGCCAGTGATAATAAACTGGTCGTTTGGACCTTCACCAGTTTTTATTGATGCACCATAGAAAGTATCCTATCAGGATGTATCATGACTTGGTATGACAACTGCTCTGCCCATGACTGCAGGAAACAGCTTGGCACAACATGGAAACCATCCTCCCCTCCATGGACTCTGTCTACACTTCTCCAATCATCAGTAAAGCAGCAAGCATGATCAAAGACCCTCACCCACCCCAGATGTACCCTCTCCTCCCTTCTACCACTGGCCGGAAGATAGAAAAGCATGAAGTTACATACCACCAGGCTCAATGACATTTCTATTCTGCTTTTTAAAGCTTATTCGATGATTCTCAGTATGATAAGATAGACTCTTGACCACAGTATCTGCTTCCTTATGATCTTGTACCTCACTGTCTACTGCACTGCATTTTCTCTGCAACTGTAAAACTTTGTTTTGCATTCTGTGAATGCTTTACCTTGTGCTACCTCAATGCCTGGTAATAATGGTTTGATCTGTATGGACAGCAACAATACCAGTGGGGAGACACAGTAGCATTGCAATTAGCACAATTCCTTTCCATTGTCAGTGATCATTTAATTGGGATCATTACTGTTTGTAAGGAGATTGGATGCTCTCTCCATGACTACATGGGTTTCCAAAGATGCACAGGCTAAGGTTAATAAGCTTTGGGCACACTATAGCACAGGAAGAGTGGCAACACTTGTGGGCTGCCCCAGTACAATCCTCACTGATTTGATTTGATCCAAATAGCACATTTCACTGTATGTTTTGATGTACATGTAACAATTAAAGTGAATCTAAATCTCTCTATAGGGTTTTCACTGTGCCTCACTACATTATATAATAATAAACCAATTTATCAGTCTACAAATTTATTTTCTTAAATATCAAAATCTAATCACTTCTTGTGGCCACCACACTTTGAGTGAAGAAAGTCTCCTTTATATTCCCCTTAAAGATTTTACCTTTCAGCTATGACCTCTAGTTCTAGTTTCACCTAACCTCAGTGGAAAAAGCCTGCTTGCATTTACCCTGTCTATACCCCTTTAATTTTTTGTATCTCTATCAAATCTTCCCTCACTCTTCTAGTCATGCACTGTTTGGGATGCCAACACATCCAGAAGATGCCAAGAGTAGTGCTTTTCTATCCATGGGAATGACCTGCATTGCCCTAGCAGAGGATTCATGTGGATTTTGCCAGACTAGTCATGGTTACAAATTTCTTGGTAGTAGTGGATGCAGCTAAAAAGTAGCCAAAAGTGATCCCAATAGCCTCCACTACAGCCTCACACACTGTTAATGTATTGAGAAGCATCTTCTCGAGGACTGGTGTTCAAAAACACTTAGTCAGAGATAGTAGACCAGCTTGTTGTGGAACAGTTCTGTCATTCCTGAAAATGAATGGAATAAGACATATTACCATACGCCCCAGCTGCAAATAACATAAGAACATAAGAAACAGGAGCAGGTGAAGACCATCTGGCCTATCGAGTCTGCTCCGCCATTCAATAAGATCATAGTTGATCTAGCTATGGACTCATCTCCACCTACTTGCCTTTTCCCTAAATTCCCCTGCTACGCAAAACCTATCCAACCTTGATTTAAATATATTTACTGAGGTAGCTTCCACTGCTACATTGGGTAGAGAATTCCACAGACTCATCACTCTCGGGGAAAAGCAGTTCCTCCTCATCTCCGTCCTTAATCTATTCCCCCAAATCTATGTCCCCTAATTCTAGTCTCACCTATCAGTGGAAACAACTTTCCTGCCTCCATCTTATCTTTCCCTTTCATAATTTTATATGATTCTATGTGATCTCCTCTCATACTTCTGAATTTTAGTGAGTGCAGTCCAAGGCGATGCAATCTCTCCTCATAGTCTAACCCCCTCATTTCTGGAATGAACCTGGTGAACCTCCACTGCACTGCCTCCAAAGCCGGTATATCCTTCTTCAAGTAAGTCCAGAATGCACTCCATCAGGACCAGGGTACTTATCTATCTTCAGGCCCACAAGTTTGCTCAGCACTACCTCTTTAGTGACAACCATTGTATCGAGGTCCTCAACTCCCATCGCATCTATAACATCTCTCTTTGGCATGTTAGATGTGTGAAAACTGACACAAAATAGTGTTTCAAAGCCATGGCCATTTCCTCATTACCAAATATCAATTTCCCCTTTCTAGTCCTCCAAAGAACCTACATTCACTGTAGCCATCATTTTACACTTTGGATAATTATAAAAACCTGGCAGAAAGATTTGTCCAGAATCTGAGTAATACACTGCAAGCAATGTCAGCAGAACGCACTACACTGACACTGAATAGAAGATTGCCAATTTCCTCCTTGCATATCGCAACGCAGCACACTCCACAACATACAACTCACCAGCTACACTGTTCCTGTGTCATCCCTTGTGTTCACCCCTGGATCTCCTCCAAACAAATCTCAGAGCGAGTATGCAGGACAAATAGTAGAGGCAAACAGAGGACCTATCAAACAAGAAGGTTCAATGTTCACTCCTAGACAAGCAGTCCTGGTAAGAAGTGGTTCTGACAACTCAGGGATTGACTCTGGGACTGTAAGGAGTGGTTCTGCCAGCTCTGGAGTTGATTGGGACTGTAGGGAGTGGTTATGATAGATAAGGAGTTTACTCTGGGACTGTAGGGGGTGGATCTGACAGCTCTGGAGTTGACTCTGGGACTGTAGGGAGTGGTTCTGACAGCACTGGAGTTCATTGGGACTGTAGGGAGTGGTTCTGACAGCTTCTGCAGTTGACTCTAGGACTGTAGGGAGTGGTTCTGACAGCTCTGGAGTTGATTGGGACTGTAGGGAGTGGTTATGATAGATAAGGAGTTGTCTCTGGGACTGTAGGGAGTGGTTCTGACAGCTCTGGAGTTGACTGGGACTGTTGAGAGTGGTTCTGACAGCTCTGGAGTTGACTCAGGGACTGTAGGGAGTGGTTCTGACAGCTCTGGAGTTGACTCTGGGACTATAGGGAGTGGTTCTGACAGCTCTGGAGTTGACTCAGGGACTGTAGGGAGTGGTTCTGACAGCTCTGGAGTTGACTCCGGGACTGTAGGGAGTGGTTCTGACAGCTCTGGAGTTGACTCTGGGACTATAGGGAGTGGTTCTGACAGCTCTGGAGTTGACTCTGGGACTGTAGGGAGTGGTTCTGACAGCTCTGGAGTTGACTGGGACTGTAGAGAGTGGTTCTGACAGATCTGGAGTTGACTCTGGGACGATTGCGAGTGGTTCTGACAACTCGGGGGTTGATTCTGGGACTGTAAGGAGTGGTTCTGACAGCTCTGAAGTTAACTGGGACTGTAGGGAGTGTGTCTGACAGCTCTGGAGTTGACTGGGACTGTAGAGAGTGGTTCTGACAGCTCTGGAGTTGACTGGGACTGTAGGGAGTGGTTCTGACAGCTCTGGAGTTGACTGGGACTGTAGAGAGTGGTTCTGACAGCTCTGGAGTTGACTGGGACTGTAGGGAGTGGTTCTGACAGATCTGGAGTTGACTCTGGGACTATTGCGAGTGGTTCTGACAACTCGGGGGTTGATTCTGGGACTGTAAGGAGTGGTTCTGACAGCTCTGGAGTTGACTGGGACTGTAGGGAGTGTGTCTGACAGCTCTGGACACCTTTGTTCTCTAATAATTGACACTGCTCTCCTCAACTGATCATTGTGTTATCTCCAGATGACCTCAGACACTGTCTCCACTGTGTAGAAAAGTGATCCAGTTATGTCCTTAATATTTCCAAATACCTGCTTTTGGTCACCTGTCAGAACAACTCCCTACAGTCCCAATGAACTCCAGTGCTGTCAGAACCACTCCCTACAGTCCCAGAGTCAACTCCAGAGGCTGTCAGAACCACTCCCTATAGTCCCAGAGTCAACTCCAGAGCTGTCAGAACCACTCTCTACAGTCCCAGAGTCAACTCCAGAGCTGTCAGAACCACTCCCTACAGTCCCGGAGTCAACTCCAGAGGCTGTCAGAACGACTCCCTACAGTCCCAGTCAACTCCAGAGCTGTCAGAACCACTCCCTACAGTCCCAGAGTCAACTCCTTATCTATCATAACCACTCCCTACAGTCCCAACCAACTCCAGAGCTGTCAGAACCACTCTCAACAGTCCCAGAGTCAACTCCAGAGCTGTCAGAACCACTCCCTATAGTCCCAGAGTCAACTCCAGAGCTGTCAGAACCACTCTCTACAGTCCCAGAGTCAACTCCAGAGCTGTCAGAACCACTCCCTACAGTCCCGGAGTCAACTCCAGAGGCTGTCAGAACGACTCCCTACAGTCCCAGTCAACTCCAGAGCTGTCAGAACCACTCCCTACAGTCCCAGAGTCAACTCCTTATCTATCATAACAACTCCCTACAGTCCCAACCAACTCCAGAGCTGTCAGAACCACTCCCTACAGTCCCAGAGTCAACTCCAGAGGCTGTCAGAACCACTCCCTATAGTCCCAGAGTCAACTCCAGAGGCTGTCAGAACCACTCCCTACAGTCCCAATGAACTTCAGTGCTGTCAGAACCACTCCCTATAGTCCCAGAGTCAACTCCAGAGCTGTCAGAACCACTCCCTATAGTCCCAGAGTCAACTCCAGAGGCTGTCAGAACCACTCCCTACAGTCCCAATGAACTTCAGTGCTGTCAGAACCACTCCCTATAGTCCCAGAGTCAACTCCAGAGCTGTCAGAACCACTCTCTACAGTCCCAGAGTCAACTCCAGAGCTGTCAGAACCACTCTCTACAGTCCCAGAGTCAACTCCAGAGCTGTCAGAACCACTCCCTACAGTCCCAGAGTCAACTCCAGAGGCTGTCAGAACGACTCCCTACAGTCCCAGTCAACTCCAGAGCTGTCAGAACCACTCTCTACAGTCCCAGAGTCAACTCCAGAGCTGTCAGAACCACTCTCTACAGTCTCAGAGTCAACTCCAGAGCTGTCAGAACCACTCCCTGCAGTCTCAGAGTCAAATGCAGAGCTGTCAGAACCACTCTCTACAGTCCCAGAGTCAACTCCAGAGCTGTCAGAACCACTCTCTACAGTCCCAGAGTCAACTCCAGAGGCTGTCAGAACCACTCCCTATAGTCCCAGAGTCAACTCCAGAGCTGTCAGAACCACTCCCTATAGTCCCAGAGTCAACTCCAGAGGCTGTCAGAACCACTCCCTATAGTCCCAGAGTCAACTCCAGAGCTGTCAGAACCACTCTCTACAGTCCCAGAGTCAACTCCAGAGCTGTCAGAACCACTCCCTATAGTCCCAGAGTCAACTCCAGAGGCTGTCAGAACCACTCCCTATAGTCCCAGAGTCAACTCCAGAGCTGTCAGAACCACTCTCTACAGTCCCAGAGTCAACTCCTTATCTATCATAACCACTCCCTACAGTCCCAACCAACTCCAGAGCTGTCAGAACCACTCTCAACAGTCCCAGAGTCAACTCCAGAGCTGTCAGAACCACTCTCTACAGTCCCAGAGTCAACTCCAGAGCTGTCAGAACCACTCCCTACAGTCCCAGAGTCAACTCCAGAGGCTGTCAGAACGACTCCCTACAGTCCCAGTCAACTCCAGAGCTGTCAGAACCACTCTCTACAGTCCCAGAGTCAACTCCAGAGGCTGTCAGAACGACTCCCTACAGTCCCAGTCAACTCCAGAGCTGTCAGAACCACTCCCTATAGTCCCAGAGTCAACTCCAGAGCTGTCAGAACCACTCCCTATAGTCCCAGAGTCAACTCCAGAGGCTGTCAGAACCACTCCCTATAGTCCCAGAGTCAACTCCAGAGGCTGTCAGAACCACTCCCTACAGTCCCAATGAACTTCAGTGCTGTCAGAACCACTCCCTATAGTCCCAACCAACTCCAGAGCTGTCAGAACCACTCCCTACAGTCCCAGAGTCAACTCCTTATCTATCATAACCACTCCCTACAGTCCCAACCAACTCCAGAGCTGTCAGAACCACTCTCAACAGTCCCAGAGTCAACTCCAGAGCTGTCAGAACCACTCTCTACAGTCCCAGAGTCAACTCCAGAGCTGTCAGAACCACTCCCTACAGTCCCAGAGTCAACTCCAGAGGCTGTCAGAACGACTCCCTACAGTCCCAGTCAACTCCAGAGCTGTCAGAACCACTCTCTACAGTCCCAGAGTCAACTCCAGAGGCTGTCAGAACGACTCCCTACAGTCCCAGTCAACTCCAGAGCTGTCAGAACCACTCCCTATAGTCCCAGAGTCAACTCCAGAGCTGTCAGAACCACTCCCTATAGTCCCAGAGTCAACTCCAGAGGCTGTCAGAACCACTCCCTATAGTCCCAGAGTCAACTCCAGAGGCTGTCAGAACCACTCCCTACAGTCCCAATGAACTTCAGTGCTGTCAGAACCACTCCCTATAGTCCCAACCAACTCCAGAGCTGTCAGAACCACTCCCTACAGTCCCAGAGTCAACTCCTTATCTATCATAACCACTCCCTACAGTCCCAACCAACTCCAGAGCTGTCAGAACCACTCCCTATAGTCCCAGAGTCAACTCCAGAGCTGTCAGAACCACTCTCTACAGTCCCAGAGTCAACTCCAGAGCTGTCAGAACCACTCTCTACAGTCCCAGAGTCAACTCCAGAGCTGTCAGAACCACTCTCTACAGTCCCAGAGTCAACTCCAGAGCTGTCAGAACCAGTCCCTACAGTCCCAGAGTCAACTACAGAGCTGTCAGAACCACTCCCTATAGTCCCAGAGTCAACTCCAGAGCTGTCAGAACCACTCCCTACAGTCCCAATGAACTTCAGTGCTGTCAGAACCACTCCCTACAGTCCCGGAGTCAACTCCAGAGGCTGTCAGAACGACTCCCTACAGTCCCAGTCAACTCCAGAGCTGTCAGAACCACTCTCTACAGTCCCAGAGTCAACTCCAGAGCTGTCAGAACCACTCCCTACAGTCCCAGTGAACTCCAGTGCTGTCAGAACCAGTCCCTACAGTCCCAGAGTCAACTCCAGAGCTGTCAGAACCACTCTCTACAGTCCCAATGAACTTCAGTGCTGTCAGAACCACTCCCTACAGTCCCAGAGTCAACTCCAGAGCTGTCAGAACCACTCTCTACAGTCCCAGAGTCAACTCCAGAGGCTGTCAGAACCACTCCCTATAGTCCCAGAGTCAACTCCAGAGCTGTCAGAACCACTCTCTACAGTCCCAGAGTCAACTCCAGAGCTGTCAGAACCACTCTCTACAGTCCCAGAGTCAACTCCAGAGCTGTCAGAACCAGTCCCTACAGTCCCAGAGTCAACTACAGAGCTGTCAGAACCACTCCCTATAGTCCCAGAGTCAACTCCAGAGCTGTCAGAACCACTCCCTATAGTCCCAGAGTCAACTCCAGAGGCTGTCAGAACCACTCCCTATAGTCCCAGAGTCAACTCCTGAGCTGTCAGAACCACTCTCTACAGTCCCAGAGTCAACTCCAGAGCTGTGAGAACCACTCCCTACAGTCTCAGAGTCAACTCCAGAGCTGTCAGAACCAGTCCCTACAGTCCCAGTCAACTCCAGAGCTGTCAGAACCACTCCGTACAGTCCCAGTGAACTCCAGAGCTGTCGGAACCACTCCCTACAGTCCCAGAGTTCACTCCAGAGCTGTCAGAACCACTCTCAACAGTCCCAGTCAACTCCAGATCTGTCAGAACCACTCCCTACAGTCCCAGAGTCAACCCCAGAGCTGTTAGAACCACTCCCTACAGTCTCAGAGTCAACTCCAGAGCTGTCAGAACCACTCTCTACAGTCCCAATGAACTCCAGTGCTGTCAGAACCACTCCCTACAGTCCCGGAGTCAACTCCAGAGGCTGTCAGAACCACTCCCTACAGTCCCAGTCAACTCCAGAGCTGTCAGAACCACTCCCTACAGTCCCAGTCAACTCCAGAACTGTCAGAACCACTCCCTACAGTCCCAATCAACTCCAGAGCTGTCAGTACCTTTCCCTGCAGTCCCAGAGTCAACTCCTACACCACCACAGAGGAGGCCGTAGAATTTGAGATTGTTTCACAGCCACAGGGTTCAGCTGCTACGCAGGGTGACCAACCCTCACCCCACCCCCATTTGTCAGAAAATAATTAATCTTCCTGAATATGTCAAATTAAAACTTACTATGCTCTGCTATGTATATCCATGTAGTAGTTATATACTATTATGTGTTCATACTGTATACTCTTGAGTAGAAACCTCTGCCATTCTCCAATGAAAATGAAATAGGCCTACTGGTGTTAGGAGGCTGGAATCAAACAAAAAACCCATGATGTAAGGAACACCTGAGATTCTGCAGATGCTTAAAATCCAAAGGAATAAGCACAAAGTGTTGGAAGAACTCAGCAAGTTAAGCAGCATCCGAGGATGGGAATAAACAGTCAATGTTAAAGCGTAACACCTTTCATTAGGACAAAAAACAAAAGGGGAGGAATCCAGAATAAGAAGGTAGAGGGAGGGGAAGGAGTACAAGCTGCTAGATAATGTAAGGAACAGAAAGAGCACAGAACATCCTGCAATACTGTTGCCTCACTACAGGAAGTATGTGGAATCCATAGAAAGGGTGCAGTGGAGATTTACAAGGGTGTTCAAGCAATACACAGAAAATGCTGGTGGAACACAGCAGGCCAGGCAGCATCTATTGGAAGAAGCACTGCCGATGTTTCGGGCCAAGACCCTTTGTCAGGGCTCGATGTCATCTGCAAACTTGCTGATCTACTTAACCACATTATCATCCAGATCATTGGTATGGATGACAAAGAACAGCGGACCCAGGACCGATCCCTGCAGCACTCCAATGGTGACAGGCCTACAGTCAGAGAAACAGCCATCAACAACCACTCTCTGGCTTCTCCCACAAAGCCTGCATTTAATCCAATTTACTACCTCACCTTGAACAGCGAGTGACTGAACCTTTCTGACTACTTTCCCATGTTGGACCTTGTTCAATGCCTTACTAATGTCCATATAGACAACATCCACTGCCTTGCCTTCATCCACTATCCTGGTAACCTCTTCGAAAAACTTTAAAAGGTTGGTTAAACATGACCTAAAATACATATAGCCATGCTGTCAATTCTTAATCAGTCCAGAGAACTGATAACTTTGAGTATGATGAGGAAAACCACTATAAAAATAACTAGTCTGCAAGAAAGGTTTCGGCCCGAAATGTCGACTAGCTATTCATTTACATAGGTGCTGTCTGATTTGCTGAACTCCCCCAGCATATTGAGTCTGTTGCTTTGGATTTCAAGTACCTGCAGACTTTCTCATGTTTGCCATTTTTAATTCAGTGCTTGTTGTTGAATTGGAGGTGACAGAAAAAAAAATGATGTTTAGAAACTATATTCAGTGGGACACCTTTGCACCTGCTCGTTTATGCAAACATCTAATCAGCCAATCATGTAACAGTAACTCCGAGATACATAGAAAACCTACATCACAATACAGGCTCTACGGCCCTCAAAGTTGTGCCAAAAATGCCCCTACCTTAGAAATGACTAGGCTAACCCATAGCCCTCTGTTTTTCTAAGCTCCATGTACCCACCTGAAAGTCTCCAAAGTGACCCTATCGCATCCGTCCCCATCACCACACACATTCCACACACTCACCACTCTCTGAGTAAAGCACTTACCCCTGACATCTCCTCTGTACCTACTCTCCAGCACCTTAAACCCTAACCCTAACCCTAAACCTGTATCCACTTGTGGCAACCCTTTCGGCCCCGGGAAAAAGCCTCTGACTATCCACATGATCAATGCCTCTCATCATCTTATACACCTCTACCAAGTCACCTCTCATCCTCTGTTGCTCCGAGGAGAAAAGATCGAGTTCACTCAACCTGTTTTCATAAGGCATGCTCCCCAATCCAGACAAAATCCTTGTAAATTTCCTCTGCATCCTTTCTATGGTTTCCACATCCTTCCTGTAGGGAGGCGACCAGAACTGAGCACAGTACTCCAAGCGGGGTCTGACCAGGGTCTTATATAGCAGCAACATTACCTCTCAGCTCCTAAATTCAATTCCATGATAAATGAAGGCCAATACACCGTATGCCTTTTTAACCACATAGTCAATCTGCTCAGCTGCTTTGAGCATCCTACGGACTCAGACCCCTAGATCCCTCTGATCCTCGACACTGCCAAGAGTCTTACCATTAATACTATATTCTGCCATCACATTTGACTTACCAACATGAACCTCCTCACACTTATCTGGGTTGAACTCCACCTGCCACTTTTAAGCCCAGCTTTCCATCCCATCAATGTCTTGCGGTAACCTTTGACAGCCCTCCACACTATCCACAACACATCCAAATTTTGTGTCATCAAAGCTTGCAAACTTGCAGACATGGTCAACTGGTTCAGTGGTTGTTGAGACCAAACATCAGAATATAGAAGAAATATGATCTAAGTGATTTTGACTGTGGAATGTTTTTTTGGTGCCAGATGGATTAATTTGATTACCTCAGAAACTGCTGATCTCCAGGGATTTTCACACACAACAGTCTTTAAAGTTTGCAAACACGAGGAAATCTGCAGATGCTGGAAATTCAAGCAACACACACAAAATGCTGATGGAACGCAGCAGGCCAAGCACGCCAAAGGGTCTCAGCCCGAAACGTCGACTGTAGATGCTGCCTGGCCTGCTGCATTCCACCAGCATTTTGTGAGTCTTTAAAGTTTATGGGGAATGGTGCAAGAAACAAAAATCATCCAGTGAGAAGCAGTTGTGTGGATGAAAATGCCTTGATAATCAGAGAGGCCAGAGGAGCGGCCAGACTGGCTCAAGCTGACAGGAAAGCGACAGTAACTCAAATAACCACGTATTACCACAGTGATGTGCAAAAACCATCCAGTGAGTAGCAGTTCTGTGGACACTGTTGGAGTTGGTGCAGCATCTTCCCACAATATACAAAAACTGCAGAAAATTGTCAGGTCAGCAGAAAAGGTCATTGGTTGCAGTTTACCATCAGTGCAGGACTTGTATGTGTCCAGAGCAAAGAAGTGAGCAAGAAAAAAATTATCTCAGATAATTTTACATCCAGAAAACTGCCTTTTACTGAACTACCTTTCAGGAAAGTGCCATAGGCTATTAAGACAGAAACTAAACACTATCTTAAAAGTTTCTTCCCCCAGGCAGTTAACCTGATTGACAATTTTACTAGCTTCCTTATCTATTACCTCAGTCACTGCACAGTAAACACTTTAAACCAGGATCAGAATCAGAAACAGGTTTAATATCACCAGCATATGTCATGAAATTTGTTGTTTTGTAGCAGCAGTGCAATGAAATACAAATAATAAAACAAAATTACATTAAAAAGTATATAGATTAATAAAAAATTAAATTAATAAGTAGTATCTTTTTATAATGCTATTTACATTGTAAATACAGTGATATTTATGAATGTTTTCTTCCATTATCATCATATAACCTCTAACATACCTTCTGAGAATTCTTTGTTCTGTATAATTGTTGAACATTTCTGTTGCATGTCACACCCTGACCAACACACCACAGCCACGTCCTGCTGAAGGGTCTCAGCTCGAAACGGTGACTGTACTCCTTTCATAGACGCTGCCTGACCTGCTGAGATCCCCCAGCATTTTGTGTGTGTTGCTCGGATTTCCAGCATCTGCAAATTTTCTCTTGTGTCTGACAGCAAATTCATAATACATGGAAATGTATATGGAGACTAAAATTGATAAAGTTGATCCTTGACACTACGACCAATGTTTTGCTTGCAAATCATATATGTACTTTTCCAGTTTCCATTGTATTGAAGTTCTCAATACAGACACAAAATATATGACAGAAGAGCATAATTAGATCATTTGACACAGTGAATCAGCTCCTCCAATTAAACTCAAAGTTACAGTTGAGTTTATGGTCATACACAAATGTAATTAAAAACCCACAGCAACATCAGGGGCACATACTGTAACATCATATAAGCACTATTTACAATAAAAACATGAATTAAAACCACATTTTACAAGAAAGTTAACAAATAAAACAAAAATAAGTAATTTTCTGTGTAAAGTCATTCAGCTAAACTATCGTGATTAGGATCATGCCAGTAGTTTCAAGAACTGAATATTAAAAATGAAGTGGTTCATGAGCCTGGTGGTGTGGGACCACAGGCTTCTGTATTCAGTTTTTTTCTATATTTATTATGTATTGCTTTGCACAGCTGCCGCAAAGTTGATGAATTTCACGATATATTAAACCCAATTCTGATAACTGGTGATAGCTGTGAGAAGGTGGCATGGCCCGAATGGTGAGAATTTTTTGATGCTGGATAATCCTGTCTGATTTTATTAACCTCATTTGCGCCCCTTCTCCCCATAACCCCGAAACCCCCTTACCAATCAAGAAACTATCAATCAGTCTTGAATACACACAATTACTTTGCTTCCACAGCAGTTGGTGACAATGAATTCCACAGATCCACCAGCTCCTGGCTGCAGAATTTCCTTCTTATCTCTGTTGTAATGGGGCATCCCTTTATTATGAGTCTGTGCTCTTGGATCCTACATTCTCTTACTAATGGAAGCATCTTTTCTTCTTCTATTCTATCCAGGATCTCAGTGTACTGTAGGTTTTAACACAGATTTGGAGAAGCCGAGAAGGACTTCAGGCTGAGTGGTGAGGTCTAGGCCCAGAACATATCACTGCGGTGGGGCACAGGTCCTAATGTGAAGCACAATCTGCTGTTTGGACAATTTATACCCCAGTCCAGATAGACTGGAAAGGCAGGGTGTTAGGACCGGAGGCGAGGGTCGGGCTGATTTCACTCATACTCCTGCGATGTCCACTCCTCTCTCCATGGTATTGAGGCTGCGAGATTGCTCCAGTTGCTGTGCTTCACGTCTGCAAGCTTCGTGACGATTTGCCCGTTAATATGATGAACCGAGTCTGAGGCTTTGGGCCTGCTCTGGCGGCTGTTCCAGGGATTCGAATCTATGGACTTAATTTGGTTGCTCACTTCAGTTGTTTGCATGATTTGTGTTTTTTTCTCTTTCTCTGCGCATTTGTTTTTTTTTCATTGGGTTCTTTCAGGTTTCTTTATGGCTGCCTAAGCAGACAAATCTCAAGGTTGCATAATTTATTCACACCTTGATGATAAATGTACTTTGAATACTTAAATAAACCCTTATCCTTCTGAACTCCATTGAGTACAGGCCCAGAACCTTCAAACACTCCTTACACATGAACTTACTCTCGATCCTCTCCAGGACCATTTTTCCTCAGAGCTGGGCCCCAAACTTGTTTACAATACTCCAACAGGGGGAAGAGCACCTGAGGCAGAAGTTGTTCAGGCTAGGAGATAAGGTGAGAAAGGGAAAGCGGGATGGAGGATGGTGAAAGGGGTGGGGGACACTACTGGAAGTTTGAGAAATTGATGCTCATGCCATCAGGTTGCAGGCTAACCAAACGGAATATAAAGAGTTGTTCCTCCAACCTCAGTGTGGCCTCATCACAACAGTGGAGCAGGCCATGGATTGACATTTTGGAATGGGAATGGGAAGTGGAGTTAAAATGGGTGGCCCCTGGGAAATCCCACTTCTTCTGGTGGACGAAGCATAGGTGCTCAGCAAAATTGTCTCCCAAACTATGTCAAGTTTCACCAATATACAAGTGGCCATACCAAGAGCACTGAACACAGTAAATGGACATTAATGGCAGTTATATAGAGGCCTCCCAACAGTGACTGGGAGATAGACCACAAGTTAGAACAGGAAATAGAAAAGGTGAGTCAAAAGGGCATTGTTCTGGTAGTCACTGGAGGTTTTAACATGCAGGTTGATTGGGAAATTTAGGTTGGTAATGGATCTCAAGAGAGTGAGTTTGTTGAAACCTAAGAGGTAGCTTTTTAGAGCAATTTGTCATTGATCTTACTAGGGGATCAGTTATACTGGATTGGGTGTTATTTAATGAACTGGAGGCTATTAGGGAGCTTAAAATAAAAGAACACTTAGGAACCAGCGATCACAATATGACTATGTTCAACTTGAAATTTGAAAGGGAGTAGCAGTATTTCAATGGAGTAAGGGAAATACAGTGGTATGAGAGAGGAGTTGGCCAAAGTAAATTGGAAAGAGCTGCTGGCAGGGATGACAGCAGAGCAGCAATGGCATTTCTTGTAAAAATGAGGAAGGTGCGGGACATGTGTATTCCAAATATGAAGAAATACTCAAAAGGTAAAATAGTACAACTGTGGCTGACAAGGGAAATCAAAGCAATTATAAAAGCAAAAGGGAAGAGCATACAACAAAGCAAAAATTCGTAGGAAGATAATTGGGAAGCTTTTATAAACCTACAGAGAGCAACTAAAAAAATCATTAGAAGGCAAAAAATGAAGCATGAAGGCAAACTAGCAAGTAATATCAAAGTGGAGAGTAAAATTTTTTCAAGTATGTTAAAAGTAAAAGAGAAATGAGAGTGGATAGAGGACCACTAGAAAATGAGGCCGGAGAAATAATAATGGGGGACAAAGAGATGGCAGATGAACTAAATGAGTATTTTGCATCAGTCTTCACTGTGGAAGACACTAACAGTATGCCTGATGTTGTAATGTGTGAAGGAAGAGAAGTGGGAGCAGCTACTGTTACAAAAAGACTGAAAGACCTCAAGGTACATAAGTCACCTGGACCAGAGGAACTACACCCTAGGGTTCTGAAGGAGGTAGCATTTAAGATTGTGGTGGCATCAGAAATGATCTTTACCAAAAAATCATTGGACTCTGGCATGGTGCCAGAGGACTGGAAAATTGCAATCTTTAAATTGCATTCTTTAAGAAAGGAGGAAGGCAGCAGAAAGGAAATTATAAACCAGTTAGCCTGACCTCGGTGGTTGGGAAGGTGTTGGAGTCAATTGTTAAGGATGAAGTGATGGAACACTTGGTGACACAGGACAAGATAATACAAAGTAGGCTTGGTTTCCTTCAGGGAAAATCCTGCCAGATGAACCTTTTGGAATTTTTTGAGGAGATTACAAGTAGGATTGATAAAGGGAATGTAGTAGATGTTGTATATTTGGACTTTCAGAAGGCTTTTGACAAGTTGCCACACATGAGGCTGCTTACCAACTGGTGTTACAGGGAAGTTACTAACATGGTTAAAGCATTGGCTGATTGGTAGGAGGGAGCAAGTGGGAATAAAAGGATCCTTTTCTAGTTGGCTGCTAGTAGCTAGTGGTGTTCTGCAGGGGTCGGTGTTGGGACCACTTCTTTTTATGTTGTACATAAATGATTTAAATGATAGAATAGATGGCTTTGTTACCAAGTTTGCAGATGATGCAAAGATTGGTGTAGGGGCAGGTAGTGTTAAGGAAACAGATAGGATGCAGAAGACTTAGACAGATGAGAAGACTGGGCAAGAAAGTGGCAAATGAAATACAAGGTTGGAAAATGCATGGTCATACACTTTGGTAGAAGAAATATATGTGTGGACTATTTTCTAAACGGGGAGAAAATCCAGGAATCTGAGATGCAGAGAGACTTGGGAGTCCTTGTGCAGAACACACTGAAGGTTAACTTGCAGGTTGAGTCTATAGAGAGGGTGGCAAATGCCCTGTTAGCATTAATTTCAAGAGGACTAGAATACGTGAGCAAGAATGTGATGCTGAGGCTTTATAAGGCACTGGTGAGACCCCACCTTGAATATTCTGAACAGTTTTGGGCCCCTCATCTTAGAAAAGATGTGCTGGCATTGGAGAGGGTCCAGAGGAAGATCACAAGGATGATTCCAGGAATAAAAGGGTTATCATATGAGGAACATTTGATGCCTCTGGGTCTGTACTCGCTGGAATTCAGAAGGATGAGGGGGGATCTCACTGAAATTCGTCAAACGTTGAAAGGCTATACAAAGTAGATGTGGAAAGGATGTTTCCCATGGTGGGATAGTCTAGGACAAGTGGGCACAGACTCAGGATAAAGGGGTGATCTTTCAAAACAGAGATGCAGAGAAATTTCTTTAGCCAAAGGGTGGTGAATTTGTGGAATTTGTTACCACATGCAGTTGTGGGGGCCAGGTTGTTGGATGTATTTAAGGCAGAGATTGATAGATTCTTGATTGGACATGGCATCAAAGATTACAGGGAGAAGGCCAGGAACTGGGGTTAAGGAGGAGATAGAAAAAAAGGATCAGCCATGATTGAATGGTGAAGCAGACTCGATGGGCCAGATGGCCTAATTCTGCTCCTGCGTCTTATGGTCTTATATCACCCCAACAGACTTACAGCTGAAGTGTCACATTAGCCAGAAGGACTGTTTGGGGCCTTGAATGCTAGTGAGGGAGGAGGCGTAGGGGCAGGTGTAGCAATTGTTTTGCTTGCAAGGATAAATGCCAGGAAGGAGTTCAATGGGGAGGGATGAATGGACAAGGATGTATGAATGGATGTAGGGAATGAGCCCTGCAAAAGCAGAAAGTTGGGGAGGGAAAGATGTGCTTGGTGGTGGGATCCCGTCGGAGATGACGGAAGTTCTGGAGAATTATGTGCTGGACATTAAGTCTAATGGGGTGATAGGAGAGGACAAGTGGAACCCTTTCCCTTGTAGGGTGGCAAGAGGATCAGAAGGGCAAACGAGTGAAATGGAAGAGATGTGGTTGAGGGCAGCATGATGGTGAAGAAAGGAACCCATTTCTTTGAAAAAGGAGGATATTTCGTTCTTTCAAGAATGAAAAGCCTCAACCTGAGTGCAAATGTAGCAGGGATGGAGACATTGAAATGAAGGGGATGGAGTTTTTACAACTAACAGGGTGGGACTTGTTGATTACTCTATAAGTCATGTTCTTTTTTGCATAATTGTCTTCTATTGCATGTTAGTTGTTTGTCAGTCTTTGTTTATGTATAATTTTAATAAATCCTGTTGCATTTCTTTATTTTCCTGTAAATGCCCACAAGAAAACAAATCTCACAGTAGTATGTGGTGACATGTATGTACGTTGATAATTTACTTTAAACTGAGGGGACAGGCAGGCTCTTGCTTTAGCATCCCACTAGTAGTGTGGCATAATTGTAGGCAATTGCTTTTCTTCATTTTTAGATTCTCATAAATGATGAGTTTACCTTTCATGACTACTCCCTTACATACAGTTCAACAACTATTTTTTCAAGTAAATATTGACTTCTGCTTTCCCTGTGATATTTCCAATGTTTGACTGTTCCCTAACACCAGCTAACTGCTGATTCGTAGTGGTGTTGGTCACATCAACACTGAGCTGATTCCACAGCCTCCATGAGTCATGTTCTTAGCATTAATTGAGACATGAGGCATAGGAGCAGAATTAGGCCATTTGGTCCATCATGTCTGCTCTGCCTTTCAATCATGGCTGATCCTTTTAACCCCTCCTCAGCCCTGCTCCTCAGGCTTCTTTCCATAACTTTTGGTGCCGTGTCCAAGCAGGAATCAATTTGTTACTTATTTGTGATTATTGTGATTAGTTGGCTTTTTTGTTTTTGCACAGTTTATCTTCTTTTGCACATTGGTTTCTTGCCAGTTTTTGTGGGTAGTTTTTCATTGATTCTATTGTAGTTCTTTGTTCTACTCAGAATGCCTGCAAGAAAATGAATCTCAAGGTAGTTATATGGTGATACATATGTACTTCCATAATAATTACTTTGAACTTGATGAGAGACAATCCAGCATGCAGTCCAAACAAGAGAGCCGCAGCACTGTAATTGCACTAAGATGTCATATTCCACAAAGTCTAGTTGTTGCCCATACTTAGCCCCTGAGTAGCAATTATCAATCAGAAAATCAACTAATTATGGTTGAACCTGGGAATATAAACATGAAATTGTGTTGTGACATCTGTTTCAAATTCCATTAAAAAAGCAATTCAAGAATCTAGGATCACCATACACTGCACATTTACATGCAGTAGGAATTCACTGTGGTGTGTTCGCAGATGGAACCAAAAGCAGCAATTTGACATCCCTTGATATTTTTAGAAAATTGTTTGATCCAACAAGTGGTGGTCATTTTAGCCCAATTTGAATCTCAATGGCAATCAATGTAACAGTACAACTATCTGATTTATAGCTTTGCTTTATTTAATTGTGCAAAATAATACTCTCCATGCCCTGATCAAACCGGATCCCCTAGTTGCCAATCATTTTAAGCAACACATAGAAAATACTGGAGGAACTCGGTAAGTCAAGCAACATCTGAGGAGGGAAATGTGTGCTCAGAGTTATGGGCTAAGACTCATGATGATGAGTTTCAACCAAAAACATTAATTACTCAACTGATTATTATTCAAGATGCTGCATGACCTGCTCAGTTCCTCCAGCATTTTATGTTGGTCACTCAAGACTTCCAGCATCTGCAGTCATTTGAATTTGTCTCCCCATTCCCAAGCCTGTCCTCGGCCTCCACCACTAGCAAGGTGAGGCTAAACACAAACCAAAGGAATAACATCTCTTATTTCATCTGTTACCAGGTTCGGACATGGCCCAAGTGCGGAGTGAGAGACTCTGAAGCAGGTCAATAGTTCACAGACTTTAATACGAACAGTGTTAAAGGGAAAATAAAACAATAAATGCTAGGCCAAACAGGGCCATTAACTTAAACTCTCAAATGAAAAACAAAGCCTACGCTGTGGCTGAAAAGAATATCTAAACATTAAATAAATACCAATAGTTTTCAGAATCAGTTGACATCAAAAGTCCAATTTCTCAGGGAAGGCCAAATGCAAGCAGACAGCGAAGTGGTGGTGTGCTCTGTCCAAATCTCAACAAACACCACAACGACAAGTATAGAGTTAAATACTATCACAATTAAATAGTAATTAGCTGGCATGTGCAAATTTACAAGCACAATTGCCGTATTTACTCCGCTGCCAAATCCGTGGTTGTGACACCACCTGGGTTATCTACAATCCAGCAAAAGGAACCCTGAATATCCCAACTTCTGGTAAACTGCTCCCCATTTTTCTCCCATCCTAATTTACCCAGCCCCCATCATCCTGCCTCTTTGACCCCCCCCCCGACCCTTGCCATATGTCATTACACTCCTCCCACTGGTTCTGTTCACCTCTCAGCCACTATTCCCATCTGCCTCCCCACCACCCTCCCTGATGCTATGCTCCATACGTATCTTTTAACAGACTCAATCGTCTTCAGCACTTTGTCACTTCCAATTGTCACCTCCAAGCCTTTGGCACATTTCCCATTTTCCCACTCGTCACTATCCCCCCCCCCCCCCCCACCTTCACCTGGATCCAGCTATTACATGCTGTCTCTTCTTCCAGCACTCCCCGCCACCCTTTGACACTGGCTAAATCCCCTCCATCGTTCGATCCAGATGAAAGGTTTGGACCTGCTCTTGGCAGAATCTATGATGGCGTTGAGGAGACATACAGGAGTGAGATAGATCAGCAAGTTGAGTACTGTAATAACAACATTGCACTCACATCAGTAAGACCAATCATCGACTTCAGGAAGGGAAGGTTGGGAGAACAGGCATAGCTTTCAGCCTGGGTCAGCAATGGAAAGGGTGAGCAGCACTCAACATCTCTGAAGATCTATCCTGGAACCAACATATTGATGCAATTATGAAGAAGGCACACTAGCAACTATGCTTCTTTTGAAGTTTGAGGAGATTTAGTATGTCATCAAAGACTTGAGCAAATTTCTGCAGATGTACTATGGAGGGCAGTCTGACTGATCATATCACCGCCTGGTATGGAGACTCCAATACAGGAGATCTCAAGCGGTTGCAGAGGGTTGAAATCTCACCCAGCTCCATCATGGGTACTAGCATCCCCAGCATCAAAGGCATCTTCAATAGGTGATACTTCAAAAAGGCGGCATTCATCACCAACATAGAACATAGAACAATACAGCATAGTACAGGCCTTTAGGCCCACAATGTTGTGCTGACCCTTAAACCTTGCCTCCCATATAACCCTTCACCTTAAATTCCTCCATATACCTGTCTAGTAGTCTCTTAAATTTCACTAGTGTATCTGTCTCCACCACTGACTCAGGCAGTGCATTCCACGCACCAACCACTCTCTGAGTAAAAAACCTTCCTCTGATATCCCCCTTGAACTTCCCACCCCTTACCTTAAAGCCATGTCCTCTTGTATTGAGCAGTGGTGCCCTGGAGAAGAGGCGCTGGCTATCCACTCTATCTATTCCTCTTAATATCTTGTATACCTCTATCATGTCTCCTCTCATCCTCCTTCTCTCCAGAGAGTAAAGCCCTAGCTCCCTTAATCTCTGATCATAATGCATACTCTCTAAACCAGGCAGCATCCTGGTAAATCTCCTCTGTACCCTTTCCAATGCTTCCACATCCTTCCTATAGTGAGGCGACCAGAACTGGACACAGTACTCCAAGTGTGGCCTAACCAGAGTTTTATAGAGCAGCATCATCACCCCATGACTCTTAAACTCTATCCCTCAACTTATGAAAGTTAACACTCCATAAGTTTTCTTAACTACCCTATCTACCTGTGAGGCAACTTTCAGAGATCTGTGGACATGTACCCCCAGATCCCTCTGCTCCTCCACACTACCAAGTATCCTGCCATTTTCTTTGTACTCTGCCTTGATTTGTCCTTCCAAAGTGTACCACCTCACACTTCTCCAGGTTGAACTCCATCTGCCACTTCTCAGCCCACTTCTGCATCCTATCAATGTCTCTCTGCAATCTTCGACAATCCTCAACACCACCAACTTTTGTGTCATCTGCAAACTTGCCAACCCACCCTTCTACCCCTACATCCAGTTCATTAATAAAAATCACGAAAAATAGAGGTCCCAGAACCGATCCTTGGGGGACACCATTAGTCACAACACTACAATCCAAATGTACTCCCTCCACCACAACCCTCTGCTTTCTACAGGCAAGCCAATTCTGAATCCACCTGGCCAAACTTCCCTGGATCCCATGCCTTCTGACTTTCTGAATAAGCCTATCATGTGGTACCTTGTTAAATGCCTTACTAAAATCCATGTAGATCACATCCACTGCCTGGTCACCTTTTCAAAGAACTCTATCAGGCTTGACACAATCAGACACGATCTGCCCTTCACAAAGCCATGCTGACTGTCCCTAATCAGACCTTGATTCTCTAAATGTCCATAGATTCTATCTTTAAGAATCTTTTCCAACAGCTTTCCCACCACAGATGTAAGGCTCACTGGTCTATAATTACCTAGACTATTCCTGCTATCTTTTTTGAACAAGGGGACAACATTTGTCTCCCTCCAATCTTTGAGTACCTTTCCTGTGGACAACAAAGACGTAAAGATCCTAGCCAAAGGCTCAGCAATCTCTTCCCTTGCCTTATGGAGCAGCCTGAGGAATATTCTGTCAGGCCCCGGGGACTTATTCATCTTAATGTAAATTAACAACTCCAACACCTCTTCTCCCTTGATATCAACATGCTCCAGAACATCAACCTCACTCATATTGTCCTCACCATCATCAAGTTTCCTTTCATTAGTGAATACCAAAGAGAAGTATTCATTGAGGACCTCGCTCACTTCCACAGCCTCCAGGCACATCTTCCCACCTTTATCACTTTTTTTTTCATTTTTAGAATCTTTTTATTGGTACATAATCTACAGATATAAGATGATACAAATCTTCAAAAAATTAATATATACAATTAATAAAGCTGAAGAAAATAAAAACTGATGGTAATATATAAAAATGAGAAAAAAATTATATGTAAGGAAATGAAGGAAAAACCCATCTAACTAAGAAAAAACCCCAATGACTACAAAAAAAAGGGGAGAAAAACCCATGAGGAATCAACCCCCGGAGCAATACGTCTTACCGTCCTCTATATGTATATATGTATATATACATATATAAAGTAAAAGAATTCTCAGCCACCAATTCATATTTATATAGAATAAGATTGGAAGGAAACCATATAAAATAATTCAAATTAAATGATAATATTTGGCAAAAGAGCCCCATCTTCTCTCAAAATCGAAACAGGGATCAAAAGTTCTACTAATTTTTTCCAAACTGGGACATAACATTACTTGAGAAAACCATCCAATTAATGTAGGGACAGAGGTATCTTTTCATTTTAATAAAATAGCTCTTCTTGCCAATAATGTAATACATTGATCTGAAGATGAAATACCCTGAATATGATGCGGAACTATTCCAAATAGAACAATCAGTCTATTAGGTTGTAAATTAATTTTCAGAGCATTAGAAATTGTAGAAAATAAAGATTTCCAAAACGGTTTTAATAAAGAACATGACCAGAACATATGTGACAAAGTAGCTACTTCAGTTTTACACCTATCGCAGTGGTTGTCTATACTAGGGAATATGTTAGATCATCTCTCCTTTGTTAAATAATAATGGTGAACAATTTTAAATTGTATTAAAGAGTGATTGGCACATATAGAAGAGAATTCGCATTTTTCAAAACTCACAACCAGTCTTCACTAACAATTGTCATATTAAGTTCTCTCTGCCAATCTTGTTTAATCTTTAGTGGGAGGTTCTCTTTTTGTAACAAAAGTAAATTATAAATTCTGCTAATGGAATTTCGCACTAAAGGATTCAACTTCAAAATTTTATCCAACAAATCAGATTCTTGCAAATATGGAAACTTAGATAAATATTGTTGTAAAAAATGTCTAACCTGAAAATATTGCAGAAAATATTTTTTGTGCAGAATATATTTTTTAATTAACTCTTCAAAAGTCATCAATCGACCATCACTAAATAAATCTGTAAAAGAACAGATCCCTTTATTTCTCCATAGGAGAAAAATGGGATTGGTTATTGAAGGTTTAAATAAAAAGTTTTGATATAAAAAACTAGACAACTTAAATGGTTTAAAATTTTAAAAAATTGTGAAACTGAAACCAAATCTGTAAGGACTGTTTAACAAAAGGGTAAAGAATTAAATTTGGAATTTTAAAGAGTTGTAGAGGTAATGGAGCTCCTAATATTGAAGTTAAATGAAATTGTTTAACAGTTTTTAATTCCCAATCACCCTATAGCAGTTTTTGGCTTTTGTCGAGCCAATATAGATAAAAACATAATTGTCTGATATTAACAGCTCAATAATACAGTCTTAAATTAGGAAGTGCAAGTCCACCATCTTTTTTGGATTTTTGTAAATGATGCTTATTAATTCTTGGTCTTTTATTGTTCCAAATAAAGGAAGTAATAAGAGAGTCAGTTTGATCAAAATTTTTTTAGTTAAAAAGATAGGTATATTTTGGAAAATTTATAAAAATCTAGGTAAAATCATCATTTTCACAGCATGGATGTGACCTATTAAAGAGAGAGTAAGTGGATTCCATCTAGAAAATAATTGTTTCATGGAGTCCATTAAAGGAACTATATTAGCTTTATAAAGATCTTTATATTTTTTAGTAATTATAATACCTAAATATTTAAAAGTATTAACAATTCTAAAAGGAATATCATTACATATAAATACAGGGGCATTTAATGGAAACAATTCACTTTTATTCAAGTTTAAGTTTATATCCTGAAAATTTACCAAAATCTTTTCGTGTTTCCAAAAGATTAGGAATTGATTCCTCAGGATTCTAAATAAACATCAAAAGATCATTTGCATAAAGAGAAAGCTTATGCATGGTTCCATTCATTGAGATACCATGAATATTTTTGACTTCATGTAGTGTTATAGCCAAAGTCTCCAATACAAAATTGAGAAAGTGAGAAAGTGAAAAAAGAGGACCTGAAATTATTAGTAATAACTGTGGCAATAGGATTCTTAAAAATCATTTGAATCCACCTATTACCATTATTACCAAAACCAAATTTTTCTAATACTTTAAACAAATATGGCCACTCAACTCTATCAAATGCCTTTTCTGCATCGAGGGGGAGAACACATTGAGGTTGCTTATTGGTGAATATATAATGTTCATCAATCTCTGAACATTAAAGAAAGAGTAACTGCCTTTAATAAAGCTCACTTGATCCACAGAGATTTTCATTAAAATATTTTCCAAACAGTTACCCATTATCTTAGAGCGAATTTTTGCATCCGCATTTAATAATGAATTAGGTCTATATGATGAACATTCAATAAGTTCTTTATCTTTCTTAAAGATTAAGGAAATAGATGCTTCATAAAAGGAAGAAGGTAAACTACCCTTCTCAAAGGATTCATGAAATATTTCCAAAAGATACGGAGAAAGTAATCTTTAAAATTTTTTGTAAAATCCTACCGAATAACCATCAAGTCCAGGAGCTTTACCTGATTGCATTAATAAAATAGCTTTCTGAATTTCATGCTCAGTAATTGAAGCATCAAACATCTGTTGATCTTCAGCAGAAATTTGAGGGAATTTAATCTTATGTAAAAAAAAACCCTTCATTTTGGAAGAATCTGCAGGAAATTGAGATCTATAAAAATCTTGAAAAATATTATTAATGTCTTCATGGTTACTTGCTATATCTCCATTATTTTTACAAATCTTTAAAATTTGTCTTTTAGCTCTAGCTGCTCTTAATTGGGAAGCTAAGAGTTTATTATTTTTATCCCCGAAAATATAAAATTGACTTTTCAATTTAAGCAAATATACTTCAATAGGATATGTTAATAATAAATTATACTGTGATTGCAATTCTACTCTTCTTTTAAATGAAACAGCATTTGGAGAGATTGCATTGATGTTACCTAATTCTTTAATTAGTTTAGAGATTTTATCTAGTTCTATTCTTGTTTGTTTCTTCAGTTTTGCTATATACAAAAAAATCTGACCACATAAATAGACTTTTAATGTATCCCAAATTACTAACTTTGGACATTTCCTGTATTACTAAAGAGAAAAAAACTCTTTTATCTGAATTTCAATAAACTCAACAAATTCTGAACTTTGTAACAAGTGTTCTGGAAAACACCAAAATGGTCTGGTAAAAGCAACATCTTTCAGTTCAAATATTAGGCTTAAAGGAGCATGATCAGAGATAACAATTGCATCATACTCACATGTCAGAACATTAAATAAAAGGTCAACTTCTTGAATATATATTATGAACATGTGAGAAAAAAAGAGTATTCTCTATCACTAGGATGCATATATCAATTAGACCATAATCAATTAAAAAAGAATTAATAAGTGATGCAGAACGAGTAGGGAGTTGATGTTTGGGTGATGATTTATCCATTAAAGGATTAAAACAAGTATTAAAATCACAACCCATTAATAACATATATTCATTTAAATAAGGTAATAGGGAAAAGACAGCTTTAAAAAAACAGGGATCATCTACATTTGGTCCATAAATATTAACCAAAACCATTTTCCTATTATAAATTAATCCTTTAACAATAAAAAATCTACCATTAATATCGGCTATAATATCCTCCTGATTAAAAGGGATATTGGAATCAATAAAAATAGAAACACCTCTAATTTTACTCTGAGAATTTGCATTAAACTGAGGATCCTTCAAGATTTAAAAAATCGATTTTTATTACATAACCTGATATATGTCTCTTGAGCAAAGATTATATCAGGTTGGAATCAGTTAATAATTTTAAATGTTTTCTTACACTTAATAGGGTGATTCCAACCATTGACATTCCAACTTAAAACATTTAACTGTTTAGTTATCGTCATGAGACTTTGAATCTAAAAAGAGTAGTTAGATGCATGTCAGGATAAGATAGTTAAAAATGGCAGAGATGAACAACAATAATAATAATTTGTGTATGCTCCAGGATTCTATAATGGGGATAAAAAAAGAAGAAAAAAATCCACCCAAACTACAAAGCCCAGAAATAATTTGATATCAATCGATGCAAGCCCCAAGAAAAGCATAGAAGCGATTATAAACTCCACCTACCTAAATAAAAAAAATGAAAAAAGTAATCTCTGTCTCCCTCTACCGAACATAAAACTCGTTACAGTCGACATACCTTTATCTCTAATCAGTCTTATCATCACTCCTGTCAAACTTTTGTTCTTCACATAATTGAATAATGCCTAGGGGTTTTCCTTTACCCTACTCACCAAGGCCTTCTCATGCCCCATTCTTGTTCTTCTCAGCCCCTTCTTAAGCTCCTTTCTTGCTATCCTACATTCCTCAATAGACCCATCTGATCCTTGCTTCCTAAACCTCGTACGCTGCTTCTTCCATCTGACTAGATTTTCCACCTCACTTGTCACCCATGGTTCCTTGACCCTACCATGCTTTATCTTCCTCATCAGGACAAATTTATCCCTAACATCCTGCAAGAGATCCCTAAACATTGACCACATTCCCTGCAAAAATACATTCCTAATTCACACCCACAAGTTCTAGCCTTAAAGCTTCATAATTTGCCCTTCCCCAATTAAAAATATTCCTGTCCTCTCTGATTCTATCGTTTTCCATGATAATGTTAAAGGCCAGGGAGTGGAGGTCACTGATGGTACCCCTGATGCTCACCCACTGAGAGATCTGTGCCCTGACCCGGTTAATTACCGAATACGAGATCTAGTATTAGATTGGATTAGTAAGTATGCAAATGATACAAAAATAAGTGGCATTGTGGATAATGAAGTAGGTTTTCAAAGCTTGCAGAGAGATTTAGGCCAGTTAGAAGAGTGGGTTGAAAGATGGCAGATGGAGTTTAATGCTGATAAGTGTGAGGTGCTACATTTTGGTAGGAATAATCAAAATAGGACCTGCATGGTAAATGGTAGGGCACTGAAGAATGCAGTAGAACAGAGTGATCTAGGAATAATGGTGCAGAGTTCCCTGAAGGTGGAATCTCATGTGGACATGGTGGTGAAGAAAGCTTTTGGTATGCTCCCTTTATAAATCAGAACATTGAGTATAGGAGTTGGGATGTAATGGTAAAATTGTACAAGGCATTGGTAAGACCAAATTTGAA
The DNA here is from genome assembly GCF_030144855.1 of Hypanus sabinus. Lineage (NCBI taxonomy): Eukaryota > Metazoa > Chordata > Chondrichthyes > Myliobatiformes > Dasyatidae > Hypanus > Hypanus sabinus. Next base: position 69,813,556 of record NC_082706.1, read on the forward strand.
ATATTGTGTACAGTTCTGGTCATCGAATTATAGGAAAGATGTCAACAAAATAGAGAAAGTACAGAGAAGATTTACTAGAATGTTACCTGGGTTTCAGCACCTAAGTTACAGAGAAAGGTTGAACAAGTTAGGTATTTATTCTTTGGAGCGTAGAAGGCTGAGGAGGGACTTGATAGAGGTATTTAAAATATTGAGGGGGATAGATAGAGTTGACGTGGATAGGCTTTTTCCATTGGGAGTAAGGTAGATTCAAACAAGAGGACATGAGTTGAGAGTTAGGTGGCAAAAGTTTAGGGTTACACTTAGAGGGTGTTAGCTGTGTGGAACGAGCTTTCAGTAGAAGTGGTAGTGGCAGGTTTGATATTGTCACTTAAAGTAAAATTGAATAGGTATATGGACAGGAAAGGAATGGAGGGTTATGCGCTGAATGCAGGTCACTGTGACTAGGTGAGAGTAAGCATTCAGCATGGACTAGAAGGGCCGAGATGGCCTGTTTCCGTGGTGTAATTGTTATATGGTTATGGTATGGCATTTCCCCAGTCGGCCTGTCAACACACTGTGACAAGAATCCATCCTGGACGCACTTAACAAACTCTGCCCTGTCTAAACCATTGGAACTAATCAGGTGCCAATCAATATTAGGGAAGTTAAAGTCACCCATGATAATAACCCTGTTATTTTTGCACCTTTCCAAAATCTCCCTCCCAATCTGCTCCTTGGTATCTCTGCTGCTACCAGGGGGCCTATAGAATACTCCCAATGGAGGAACTGCTCCCTTCCTGTTCCTAACTTCTACCCATACTGACTCAAAAGAGGTTCCTGCTACATTATCCACCTTTTCTGTAGCTGTAATAGTAACCCTGACTAGTAATGCCACCCCTCCTCCCCTTTCCCCCCTCTCTATCCCTTTTAATGCACTGAAATCCAAGAATATTGAGAATCCATTCCTGCCCTGGTGCCAGCCAAGTCTCTGTAATGGCCACTACATCATAATTCCATGTATGTATCCAAGCTCTCAGTTCATCACTTTTGTTCCTGATGTTTCTTTCATTGAAGTACACACACTTTAGCCCTTCTACCTTACTACCCTTACACCCTTTATTCTGGTTCTCTTTCCTCAAAGCCTCCTTATATGTTAGATCTGGCTTTACTCTATGCATTATACTTGCAGCTCTCGCATGACCTTTATCCTCCTCCACCTCACTTTCTGCTCTAACACTCTGGTTCCCCCGGAGCAGCACTAGCAAACCTTCCTGAAAGGATGTTAGGCCCTCTCCAGTTCAGGTGCAACCCGTCCTGTTGAAACAGGTCTCATCTTCCCAATTGTCCAGAAACATGAAGCCCTCCCTCCTGCACCAACTGCATTATCTTCCTATTTCTGGCCTCACTATCATGTGGCACGGGTAGCAGTCCTGAGATTGCAACCCTGGAGGTCCTGTCCTTCAACTTTGCATCTAACTCCCTAAATTCTCTTTGCAGGACCTCCTCCTTCTTCCTATCCACGTCATTGGTCCCTACATGGACCACAACATCTGGCTGCTCAACCTCCCTCTTGAGAATAGTGAGAACTTGATCCGAGATATCGCGGACCTTGGCACCAGGGAGACAACAGACCATCCGGGATTCTGGATCTCTTCCACAAAACCTCTTATCTGTCACCCTAACTATCCCTATCACTACTGCTGTCCTCTTTTCCCTCCTTCCCCTCTGAGCTGAGGGTCCAGTCTCAGTGCCTGAAATGCAACCACTGCAACTTGTCCTTGGTAGGTCATTCCCACCAGCAGTATCCAAAATGGTATTCTTATTATTGATGGGAACGGCCACAGGGGTGCTCTGCTCATTCTGTCTATTCCCCTTTCCTCTCCTGACAGTCACACAGCTACCTATCTCCTGACTTTTAGAGGTGACTATCTCCCTGTAACTCCTGTTTATTTCTGCCACTGCCTCATGAATGATCCGTAGTTCCCTAACTCGGTCTGTCAGGAGCTGCAGATGGATGCACCTTTTAAAGGTGTAGTCACAGGGACAATTGTGCTCACCCTGACTTCCCACATACTACAAACGGAGCACTCGACTGCCCTAACTGCTGCCTCCATTACCTACTCCTAAGCTAATTAGAATAATTAAAGGAGCATACCCGGCCTTACCTCACTGGGAGCAAGCTCGTCCTCAGCCTCTGTTCACCGAAGCCTCTCGAGCCAAAGCCTTCCTACTCTGTCTCCCATTACTCCATCGCCCACTCCTTTAATCTACTTGCTTTTTAAACTCTCCCGCTGTCTCACGGGCTGATTTTCATGCTCTTGTGCAGTCGTGCCCCATTCAAACTGCTGAAGAAATGACTAAGGACCCTCATCATCCAGGACCTGCTCTCTTCTCATTACTATCATCAGGGAGGAGGTACAGGAGCCTGAAGACACACATCAACATCTTAAGAACAGCTTCTTCCGCTACGCCATCAGATTTCCGAACGGACCAAGAACTCTTGGGCACTAATTTGCTCTCTTTTTGCACTGCTTACTTGTTTTTTTATACTTCTTAGTGTAACTTAAGGTAACTTTAATGTATTGGATTGTACCACTGTTGCAAAGCAACAAAGTTCACAACATGCAGTCTGTCAGTGGTAAAACCACTGATACTAATTCTGAGCATCAACTCCATAAAATCTTACAGTGAATGAAAATTTAAAAAACAATTGCAGACACTGAAAACCTAAAATAAAGACTTAGTAGTCTCCCAGCTTCTTATGTTTTGCTTGAAATACACTTCATGCAATTGAACATAGTTTACCTGTTTTCAAACAAGCTATTTAAAATGCCAGATAACTACAGACTCGACAGATACTAATCTTGTAACTGCCTTCCCTGTGATTAAGATTGCAAACTGTTGAAAAGCTGCTTTTTTTAGGACTGAAGAACAAACTTAGTCATGAAGTTATCACACCCTAACTTCTGTTGCTTTAAGTTCCATTCCAAATTTACCTTGTTTTTTGCATTATGTTACAGTGGAAGTCTCCATGTACTCAACGGTAACACAGAATCCAGCACTCCTTTTGTCATTCCTAGAGCTGAATACAAAATGAGACAGATGTCCTTTAGTGAAGATGTTTAATAGGTCCATAAATTATCAGCACTTATCTGAAAAGTTCAAAACCAAGTTTGTTTTACTGATTAAGCCACTAATGAGAATTTTATAAAAATCTTTCATCTACAAACTTAAGCCCATTGAGAGGAAAAAACAAGAGTCATTCCAAAATGTTACTCTGAAGTCAGAGACTAAATATTTTCATCACAACAGATCTTTCCAGAGTTATTTGTTTAGATGATATGCCAAAAGATAAAACTGAAGATGAATTACTTCAATAACATGGATAATGTGTTAAGCAGATTTTGTTTAGCATATTGGCCCTGTTAAATAGCCATCTCTAATAGAAGTTAGTTTAGTAATAGCTTTACTAATAGCATTGGCTTTGGGAGTGAATATTTTATCGAACAAATTCAGGCAATAATTTAATTTCATTTAATACAAATTCTGTTATAAGGCAGCAATTCCCATCTGCTGTACATGGTCAATGTCTTTTGCACATATGCTATGGAAAAGCCAGAAAATTGATAAACCTCTGAGGAAAAACAAAAGGGAAATAGCAGGCCAGCCCTGATTCATGTGTTTAATTGATGTTATTATTCACCTCGTCAGAAAACTAAGCATTGTAGGCATTGCCTACAGTGGACGATAGTTCACTGATCAGTCCAGTAGGTACAGCTTGCAAAGAGATGTACCAGTATACATTGTTGCTCCTTCTATTATTTTCATAAGTATTTATTAATTACATTTTAACAAAGCAAAGTGCATGTATAGTCTGCAGATGCACACTAATTTTTTGTGCAATGGAATGCACTTTTTAATTATAATTTCTACATGCAAATTGTAACCCTTATAGCAAATGCTGGTGTTGGCATTATAATGTGAAGTGTAAAGCAGAGAGAAAAGGAAGTGACATTTTAAAAATGCCTCTCCATTATTCAGAGAATATCGCACAGTGCAAATTCCTGTGAGCCCAATTCCTAGCATAACTTCTTGGCATTCAGTACTTCTGGGACACAGTATTCATACTTCAGTTAATTATATCAGACCATAAAAGACTTTAAGATATAGGAGCAGAATTAAGCCATTCAGCCTATTGAGTCTGCACCTCAGTTCAATCATGGCTGACTCCTAATTCCTCTGGGTCCCATTCTCTTGCCTTACTCCTGTAGCCTTTGACGTCATTACTAATCAAGAACCTATCAACCTCTGATTTAAATACATATCCAATAAGTTGGTCACTACAGCCATCTGTGGCAATGAAATCCGCAGATCCACCACCCTCTGGCCAAATCTGGAATAAGAATCTGGTGAATGGTAGTCCATCATACCCAACACTGGTAGTGCTATCTGTGCAGGAGAGTTTCTAAAGTGGAAAAGCCTTTGCACTTGGACAGTTCCACTCTCTCAACCTCAGAAGTTTGGTCCAGTAGTATGAGTAGTCATCACCAATGGGATCTTCCTTGGTTACATTGGATGACCATAACTTCTGTGCCTTTTCATGGCCTTTGTTCCCCAGGAAACATGGCTGAACTGCTGTCAGATCTCACTGTTGATCTCATCCACCTGATCCACGATAGTTGGCTTTGCATAAGCAAGGAAAGGCATGTCCCTATCTCACAGGGGTATGAGATCCATTGGTTACCCTCACCTGGTACAGCCCGTCTGTCTGTACCAGTTTGTGGTTGCTGTCGCGTGCAATTGACTACTCAGAACCACGGGTGAGAGCCGAATGTTCAGTGGAGACCAAAGGTGAGTTAGCTGTCCCAGAATGGACATGACAAACCCCATTACCAGAGGTGCTACCCCTCCATGGGCACCCCATACAAAAAAAAGATAGTGGGAATACTGCTAATAGTTAAACATTGGATGGTCATGTAAAATATCAATTGGATCATTAATATCATTTGGGAAAGTAGATTTGCCATGTGTATCCATTCTCACCAAAGAGTAAGTCTTGAGTCACAGCAAGAGACCTAACAATATGTGCCATCTCTCCTAAACCCATGGTGTGGCACAGGCACATAGCAACGTTCAGGACCTCTCAATACCACCTTTTTAAGAAGAATTAGAGATTGTTACTTACTGCTTTCCAGTACCACTCTCATCCTAAGAAGAAATAAATTAAGTATCTTTTTTTTTAATCTTTGGAGAAAAAAGGAGCTGTATTTTTATAGTCTTTTATGTACCTAACAAAATTACAGCTAATGTTGCATTTTTGAAGTGCTGCCTGTGGTGTAATGCAGGAAACATTCACAATGCATCAAAAGAAAATATTTGGGTGATTTCCAGTTTACAAACTTATTTGGTCATGGTCACATGAACTGGGAAATGTTTTCTGAAAACACTAATTTCTGCTGAGCTCACGAACTTTGAAAGATATCCCCTTCCAAATGGGTAGACATTGATTCTCAGGTGTTCCATTTGTTGAGTAAATATATTTTATTATTCTGTGAATTCCCATATAGTCTGTTTGTTTAATTTTTGTTTTCAAATATGTTGTTCAATAACACCTACAACAGATATAATACAGATGAAATTAAACAGTATACAAGTGCTGTATAAATATTTTAATCGCTACTAATAGTATTTGTACATTATATTTTTTCCGAAAAGCCTCATTTAATTGCATCTGTGCTATTGATGTTATGGGGAATTCCAAACAGCGTTTTCTGTGTAGCTATATTTAATTGACATGTTGGGCTGAACTGCATTGATGCTCGCCTGTGCTTTGTTATCACTGTTCACACTAACCTCGTGGAACCAATCAATGTCTGCAGCAGTGCAGTTCCCAATGCACCAGCAACATTTTTACTATAGCACATGCAAAGGTGCAGCAGGTGATGAGAAGCAGCTAGGCTACGGGAAGTGAAAAACTATTAGTTCCCCCTGATGACCTTTTGACAGCTCTAATTCTACTGGCTTTCACTGCTACCAAATGTACACGAAGATCAGATGTGAGACAAATCTCGTTCCTGAACTCAGCAACTTACAGAATGCCCCAGGCAATGTGGTGGATCTAGAGGGAGAATGAGAGATGAGACAGACCCACCAATATTCCAGATTCAAGTTTACTTATCATACGTAAACTTGTGTTTACATACAGTGAAAGGCAAATTTGTGTTAACCACTAACACAACTTGAGGGTGTGCTGGGCGCAGCCTGCAAGTGTTACTACACATTCCAGTGCCAACATAGCCTGCTGAGCATTCTGGGCATAACAATACAGAGCACAACAAGCACAAACAACAGCAAAAACCAGCCCCATTCCTCCCTCGCTCCCAGGCACATACATAGTCCATTAACCCCAGGACAGGCCTGCAATGGACATGGAATTGGGGCTGAGCTCACCAGCAGACTCTCAGATATTTCCAGACTCCACTCTGACCAATCGACCTTGACCACTGTACTTCTGATTTGACCCTTGGGCCTCAATGCTCTACCAGAGATTTTGGTGATATACCAAATCTCCTCAAATTCTGAATGAAGTGGAGGCACTGGCATATTTTTGTCATGTTTTCATCAATATGGTTAAGTCCCCTCAAATATTGATGCTCATGAACTTAAAACTGTTCAACTATGAGAACTGGTGTGTGTTCTGCACACTTTTCCTTCTACAATCAATTCTAGTCTTGCTGATGTTGAGTGCAAGGTTGTTATTGTGACACCACTCAAACAGCCAATCCATCTTATTGCTGTATGTCTCCTCATCACCAAGTATAATTCTGCGAACAATAGGGTCATCAGTTTGGTAATTTCTACTTTACAAAAAGACCACTTGACAACTTGATGGCCAAAAGAGCATCTTTATCTGGGACGGCAAATGATATTTACAGTACAGAGGCTTCCAGGTACCTCGTGCAGCATGAGTGGAGGAACTATATACAATGCACACTGGGAGTAAAAAGAGCGGAAGTAAAGACCTCGCCAACCCTGGATCCAGCCACTTGCTACCAACAACTCCCCAATTAGTATTAACTTACTTTTCATAATACTCACATTACAACAATCAGCAAATTGATAGATGGTGCTTGAGCTGTTAATAGCCACAAAATCATGAGTGTTGAGAGAATAGAGCAGTGATCTAAGCACACATCCTTGTGGTGTGCCTGAATTTGGGAGTTCAAGTCCCCATTCTCAACTTTTCAGAAATCTGTAGCATCTTTCCTGAAACCGATAGCTGGTGCCAGAAGCATGGTGACATTTGCAGACTGCTCCCAGCACATTCTCAAACTGGGCTGGTTGTGAATGAAAAACAACACATTTTGCCATTGCTTTTGATGTTTCAATGTAGATGTGACAAATGAAGCTTGTCTTTTTTTACCTTGCAAGGTAACTGCGCTTGTCCAACAGTGTGATGCTAACTTACACTGTTCAAAAATGGGCAGCTATGTCTGAGGGCTTCATTCTTCAGCTCTGCACTTCTCCCTATGAATCATTATTGTCAATTGCTCCTCAAGAATCTACCTTTGTAATCTATGGTGTAATGTGTTTTATATTTCTGTTAGTTTCTGTGCATTTCATGGAACAAGGAACAGTACAGCACAGGAAAAGGCCCTTCGGCCCACAAAGTGACAACTAGCTAAAAAAATTTAAAAAACGAAAACTAATCCCTCCTCCCTACACAATGTCCATATCCCTCCATCTTCCTCATATCCATGTGCCTATCTAAATATCTCTTAAAAGCCCCTAATGTGTTTGCCTCTACCAGCATACCAGGCAGCACATTTCAGACATCCCTTTGAACCTACCCCCTCTCACCTACCCTGTGGTATTAGAGATTTTTATCCTGGAAAGGGTACTCCCTGTCTACACTATCTATGCCTCGGGTTCAGGTTCATTTATTTATCACACTACACTGAAGCATGCAGTACAATGCACCTTTTGTGTAAACAACCGAACACAACCCAAGAGTGTGCTGGCAGCCGCTCGCAAGTGTTACCACACGAGTTAGCCTACAATGCCCAGCAGAACAACACAGAAGACAACAAAACAAACAAGCAAATAAACAACAGCAACATGAGAAGCCCCTCCCCCCCCACTCACACCAATAACAGTGAAGATTACAGTTTAATTGTATAATAAATCCACAGTCAAATACATCAAGATTGTGTCTAGTGAATTTGCAATTGATGATGCATTCTGGTCTCTCATTTATCTTTGAATACGCTAGTTATATCTGTTTGAAACTGTAGATGCTCTCAGTTTCATCCATGACTGAGGAGAATGCCACCTCCAGCTAGGAGGGAAGGAATGGTGGAGAGAGTCCACTTGGGAGTCTAAAAAAGGTCGTGTAGATGAGGGTGGACAGTGATGAATCTTGCCATAGCATCGACAAGACTGGAAAGTGAGCATAATCTGGGAACTACACTTGAATACAGACTGCCATAGTTTTATTTTAATGAAACCATTAAGTTTTATAATTATTTAAAGACAAGAGGTTCTCAGATGCTGGAAATCCAGAGCAACAAAATGCTGGAGGAACTCAGCAGGTCAGGCAGCATTTATGGAAAGGAATATACAATTAATGTTTCAGGCCAAGACCCTTCATCAGGACTGGAAGGGAAGTGGGAAGTAGCCAAAATAAGAAGGTGGGAGAGGGGAATGAGTACAAGCTGGTAAGTGATAGCCAAAGGCAGGTGAGGGGGAAGGTAGATGGGTGCGGGGGGGGTGGGGGGGTGGTGGGAAGGGAATGAAGTATGAAGTATGAAAAAATACAGGTTAAAGAAGAAGGAGCCTGATAGGACAGGAGAGTGGCCCATGGGAGAAAGGGAAAGAGAAGAGGCACCAGATGTGATAGCCAGGTAAGGATAAGGGAAGAGGTAATAGGGCGGCCAGAATGGCTCCTTTGTAATTATTAAAGGTCCTTTTGCATTGCAATGTCACTAAGAGCCACGTACATAATTAAGGGCACTTATTTAGGATACAAGTTCCAACAGAACTTCTCATCACCGACGTTCCCATCAACAAACCTGTTGGCTATCAGAATTTTTATAAAATATCGCGCTTCACAGCTTCTCTCATGGTTTATGCCAGAAGTGAGATCACGACTACTGACAGCAAGGATTTCAAAAGACTTTCAAAATTATATGATCTGCATATTATTTTCTATAATTATTGCTGAGAAGACCACTTAAGTGAAGAGACAAAACTATCTTACCATTTTGAGAGAAACATTCAAAAGATTTTGATTGACACTAACAAAACCAATATGAGCCCACAGACAAGAAGGTGAGTATATAGTTATAGGCAGAGAAAAATAAAGTAATCCGGTCAATTTTCAGAGATATGAGAATCCATGCAATTATTTAATTAGATAGTTATATGATCTTTTAATCGCAATAGGATTAAAACACTACACTGCACTTGGTTCAGTTCCAGAAGCAAATAAGCACTAGCATTTAGAATTTTGTTTTTCAATGACATTTGCAGTTATAACCTTTCAAAAGTAATTTTTGCAGACTGTAATTAACTCTGGTCCAGGTTGGAACTAAGAGTTGGAATTGAATTACAAATTTGCTAATATTAGTATTTGCTTTAATCTTATTCAACAACTTAAACATTAATTAAGCTATAATCTATAATAAAGGAAGCATTACTGCTGTTGTCTTTGAAAAGCGTTACGACTGAAGTTTTATACTGAATCTGCCGCTGAGGAAAATCTCTCTGCCATCTGTAGTGGATTTAATCACCGGAGCAGCATTGCTGTGGGAAGAACAGTCACGAAAACTGTTGTCAAGACAACTTATCCGCAGACTTTGTGCTGAATCCTGCCACTCAGTAGTTAAGTAATGCACTTGGTCCAGTTCCTGCAGTGTACTGGAATTTCTTAAAGCTTTATATTCCTTTGAAAATGGACATACATTCACAAAGTCTGGTCATTTGAAATTTAAGGACTGATTGTAAAACAACTACTAAATAGTTGAGCTTAAAAGTATAGTAACTGCAGTACAACGAGAGGACGATGCCCATCAAATCACCGTCAGCTTGTAAATTTGGGACTATATGTCATCCACAGTCCAGAGCATCACAGCATATTGCCGACTTGTTCAACTAGTTATTACATGAGATGAGTGTTTCAGTTTTCACTCACAAGAAAGAGTGAATCGCAGACTCACACACTCTGGAAGACGGTGAGTCCCAGACTCACACACATAGTAAGACAGTCAGTCCCAGACTCACATACTCTGTAAGACAGTGAGAACCAGACTCACACACTCTGTGAGAAAGACAGTCCCAGATTCACACATTCTGTAATACAAACAGTGCCAGATTCACACACTCTGTAAGACAGCAAGCCCAGACATACACTCTCTGCAAGACAGTCAGTCCCAGACTCACACACTCTATAAAGCAGTGAGACCCAGACTCAAACTCTGTAAGACAGTGAGACCCAATCTCACACACCCTGTAAGACAGTGAGACCCAGACTAACACACTCTGTAAGACAGTCAGTCCAAGACTCAGACACTCTGTAAGACAGTGAGACCCAGACTCACACACTCTGTAAGACAGTGAGTCCAAGACTCACACACTCTGTAAGACAGTGAGACCCAGTCTCACACAGCCTGTAAGACAGTGAAAACCAGTCTCACACAACCTGTAAGACAGTGAGTCCCAGATTCACACACTCAGTAAGACAGTGAAACCCAGACTCACACACTCTGTAAGACAGTGAGTCCCAGACTCACACACTCTGTAAGACAGTGAGACCCAGACTCACACACCCTGTAAGACAGTGAAACCCAGACTCACACACTCTGCAAGACAGTGAGACACAGGCTCACACACTCAGTAAGAGAGTGAAACCCAGACTCACACATTCTGTAAGACATTGAGTCCCAGAATCACACTCTGTAAGACAGAGAGACCCAGACTCACACACCCTGTAAGACAGTGAAACCCAGACTCACTCCCTCTGTAAGACAGTGAGACACAGATTCACACACTCTGTAAGACAGTGAGTCACAGACTCAGACACTCTGTAAGACAGTGAGTCCCAGACTCAGACACTCTGTAAGACAGTGAGACCCAGACTCACACACCCAGTAAGACAGTGAAACCAAGACTCACTCCCTCTGTAAGACAGTGATACACAGATTCACACACTCTGTAAGACAGTGAGTCCCAGACTCACACGCTGTAAGACAGTGAGACCCAGACTCACACACCCAGTAAGACAGTGAAACCAAGACTCACTCCCTCTGTAAGACAGTGATACACAGATTCACACACTCTGTAAGACAGTGAGTCCCAGACTCACACGCTGTAAGACAGTGAGACCCAGACTCACACACCCTATAACACAGTCAGTCTCAGACTCACACTCTGTAAGGCTGTGAGTCCCAGACTCACACGCCCTGTAAGACAGTCAGACCCAGACTTACACATACTGTAATACAGTCAGACCCAGAGTGACACACTCTGTAAGACAGTGAGTCCCATACTGACACACCCAGTAAGACAGTGAAACCCAGAATCACAGGCCCTGTAGACAGTCAGTCCCAGACACACACATTCTGTAAGACAGTTAGTCACAGACTCACACGCCCTGTAAGACGGTCAGTCCCAGAATCACATATTCTGTAAGACAGTGAATCCCACTCTCACACATTCTGTAAGATAGTTAGTCACAGACTCACACACCCTGTAAGTTTTTGTGTCCCAGACTCACACTCTGTAAGACTGTGAGTCCTAGACTCAAACACCCGGTAAGACTGTGAGACCCAGACTCACACACAGTAAGACGGTCAGTCCCAGACTCACACACTCTTTAAGTCAGTCAGTCCCAGATTCACACTCAACAAGACAGAGAGACACAGACTCACACGCCCTGTAAGACAGTGAGTCCCAGAGTCACATATTCTGTAAGTCAGTGAGTCCCAGACTCACACACTCTGTAAGACAGTCAGTCCCAGACTCACACATTCTGTAAGATAGTTAGTCACAGACTCACACGCCCTGTAAGACAATCAGTCAAGGCTCACACTTTGTAAGACTGTGAGAACCAGACTCAAACACCCGGTAAGACTGTGAGACTCAGACTCAGACACTCTGTAAGACAGTGAAACCCAGACTCAGACACTCTGTAAGACAGTGAAACCCAGACTCACACACTCTGTAAGACAGTGAGTCCCAGACTCACACACTCTATAAGACAGTGAGATCCAGACTCAGACACTCTGTAAGACAGTGAAACCCAGACTCACACACACTTGTAAGACAGTGAGACCCAGACTCACACACTCTGTAAGACAGTGAGACCCAGACTCACACACCCAGTAAGACAGTGAACACAAGACTCACTCCCTCTGTAAGACAGTGATACACAGATTCACACACTCTGTAAGACAGTGAGTCCCAGACTCACACACTTTGTAAGACAGTGAAACCCAGACTCACACACTCTGCAAGACAGTGAGACCCAGATTCACACACTCTGTAAGACAGTGAGACCCAGACTAACACACCCAGTAAGACAGTGAAAACAAGATTCACTCCCTCTGTAAGACAGTGATACACAGATTCACACACTCTGTAAGACAGTGAGACCCAGACTCACACACTCTGTAAGACAGTGAGACCCAGACTCACACACCCAGTAAGACAGTGAAACCAAGATTCACACCCTCTGTAAGACAGTGATACACAGATTATCACACTCTGTAAGACAGGGAGACCCAGACTCACACACTCTGTAAGACAGTGAGACCCAGACTCACACACCCAGTAAGACAGTGAAACCAAGACTCACACCCTCTGTAAGTCAGTGATACACAGATTCACACTCTCTGTAAGACAGTGAGACCCAGACTCACACACTCTGTAAGACAGTGAGACCCAGACTCACACACCCAGTAAGACAGTGAAAACAGGATTCACTCCCTCTGTAAGACAGTGAAACCCAGACTCACAGCCCCTGTAAGACAGTCAGTCCCAGACTCACATATTCTGTAAGACAGTGAATCCCAGACTCACACAATCTGTAAGATGGTTAGTCACAGACTCACACACCCTGTAAGTTTTTGTGTCCCAGACTCACACTCTGTAAGACTGTGAGTCCTAGACTCACACACTGTAAGACGGTCAGTCCCAGACTCACACACTCTTTAAGTCACTCAGTCCCAGTCTCACACTCTGCAAGACAGAGAGGCACAGACTCACATGCCCTGTAAGACACTGAGTCCCAGACTCACATATTCTGTAAGTCAATGAGTCCCAGACTCACACACTCTGTAAGACAGAGAGAACCAGATCAGATCAGAACCACAGACTCAGTCAAGGCTCACACTTTGTAAGACTGTGAGAACCAGACTCAAACACCCAGTAAGACTGTGAGACCCAGACTCACAGTTTGTAAGGTTGTGCGTCCCAGACTCACACAATCTGTAAGACAGTGAGACCCAGACTCAGACACTCGGTAAGACAGTGAAACCCAGACTCACACACCCAGTAAGACAGTGAAACCCAGACTCACACACCCAGTAAGACAGTGAGACACAGATTCACACACTCTGTAAGACAGTGAGTCCCAGACTCACACACTCTGTAAGACAGAGAGTCCCAGACTCACACACCCAGTAAGAAAGTGAAACCAAGACTCACACCCTCTGTAAGACAGTGAGACACAGATTCACACACTCTGTAAGACAGTGAGTCCCAGACTCACACACTCTGTAAGACAGTGAGACTCAGACTCACACACCCAGTAAGACAGTGAAAACAAGACTCACTCCCTCTGTAAGACAGTGATACACAGATTCACACACTCTGTAAGACAGTGAGTCCCAGACTCACACACCTTGTAAGACAGTGAGACCCAGACTCACACACCCTGTAACACAGTCAGTCTCAGACTCACACTCTGTAAGGCTGTGAGTCCCAGACTCACACGCCCTGTAAGACAGTCAGACCCAGACTTACACATACTGTAATACAGTCAGACCCAGAGTGACACACTCTGTAAGACAGTGAGTCCCATACTGACACACCCAGTAAGACAGTGAAACCCAGAATCACAGGCCCTGTAGACAGTCAGTCCCAGACACACACATTCTGTAAGACAGTTAGTCACAGACTCACACGCCCTGTAAGACGGTCAGTCCCAGAATCACATATTCTGTAAGACAGTGAATCCCACTCTCACACATTCTGTAAGATGGTTAGTCACAGACTCACACACCCTGTAAGTTTTTGTGTCCCAGACTCACACTCTGTAAGACGGTGAGTCCTAGACTCACACACTGTAAGACGGTCAGTCCCAGACTCACACACTCTTTAAGTCAGTCAGTCCCAGATTCACACTCTGCAAGACAGAGAGACACAGACTCACACGCCCTGTAAGACAGTGTCCCAGACTCACATATTCTGTAAGTCAGTGAGTCCCAGACTCACACACTCTGTAAGACAGAGAGAACCAGATCCACACACCCTGTAAGACAGTGAGACCCAGACTCACAAGCCCTGTAAGACAGTCAGTCCCACACTCACACATTCTGTAAGATAGTTAGTCACAGACAATCAGTCAAGGCTCACACTTTGTAAGACTGTGAGAACCAGACTCAAACACCCGGTAAGACAGTGAGACCCAGACTCACACACAGTAAGACGGTCAGTCCCAGACTCACACACTCTTTAAGTCAGTCAGTCCCAGACTCACACTCAACAAGACAGAGAGACACAGACTCACACGCCCTGTAAGACAGTGAGTCCCAGAGTCACATATTCTGTAAGTCAGTGAGTCCCAGACTCATACACTCTGTAAGACAGAGAGAACCAGATCCACATACACTGTAAGACAGTGAGACCCAGACTCACAAGCCCTGTAAGACAGTCAGTCCCAGACTCACACATTCTGTAAGATAGTTAGTCACAGACTCACACGCCCTGTAAGACAATCAGTCAAGGCTCACACTTTGTAAGACTGAGAGAACCAGACTCAAACACCCGGTAAGACTGTGAGACTCAGACTCAGACACTCTGTAATACAGTGAAACCCAGACTCAGACACTCTGTAAGACAGTGAAACCCAGACTCACACACTCTGTAAGACAGTGAGTCCCAGACTCACACACTCTATAAGACAGTGAGATCCAGACTCAGACACTCTGTAAGACAGTGAAACCCAGAATCACAGGCCCTGTAGACAGTCAGTCCCAGACACACACATTCTGTAAGACAGTTAGTCACAGACTCACACGCCCTGTAAGACGGTCTGTCCCAGAATCACATATTCTGTAAGACAGTGAATCCCACTCTCACACATTCAGTAAGATGGTTAGTCACAGACTCACACGCCCTGTAAGACAATCAGTCAAGGCTCACACTTTGTAAGACTGTGAGAACCAGACTCAAACACCCAGTAAGACTGTGAGACCCAGACTCACAGTTTGTAAGGTTGTGCGTCCCAGACTCACACAATCTGTAAGACAGTGAGACCCAGACTCAGACACTCGGTAAGACAGTGAAACCCAGACTCACACACCCAGTAAGACAGTGAAACCCAGACTCACACACCCAGTAAGACAGTGAGACACAGATTCACACACTCTGTAAGACAGTGAGTCCCAGACTCACACACTCTGTAAGACAGTGAGTCCCAGACTCACACACTCTGTAAGACAGTGAGTCCCAGACTCACACACTCTGTAAGACAGAGAGTCCCAGACTCACACACCCAGTAAGACAGTGAAACCAAGACTCACACCCTCTGTAAGACAGTGAGACACAGATTCACACACTCTGTAAGACAGTGAGTCCCAGACTCACACACCTTGTAAGACAGTGAGACCCAGACTCACACACCCTGTAACACAGTCAGTCTCAGACTCACACTCTGTAAGGCTGTGAGTCCCAGACTCACACGCCCTGTAAGACAGTCAGACCCAGACTTACACATACTGTAATACAGTCAGACCCAGAGTGACACACTCTGTAAGACAGTGAGTCCCATACTGACACACCCAGTAAGACAGTGAAACCCAGAATCACAGGCCCTGTAGACAGTCAGTCCCAGACACACACATTCTGTAAGACAGTTAGTCACAGACTCACACGCCCTGTAAGACGGTCAGTCCCAGAATCACATATTCTGTAAGACAGTGAATCCCACTCTCACACATTCTGTAAGATGGTTAGTCACAGACTCACACACCCTGTAAGTTTTTGTGTCCCATACTCACACTCTGTAAGACTGTGAGTCCTAGACTCACACACTGTAAGACGGTCAGTCCCAGACTCACACACTCTTTAAGTCAGTCAGTCCCAGATTCACACTCTGCAAGACAGAGAGACACAGACTCACACGCCCTGTAAGACAGTGTCCCAGACTCACATATTCTGTAAGTCAGTGAGTCCCAGACTCACACACTCTGTAAGACAGAGAGAACCAGATCCACACACCCTGTAAGACAGTGAGACCCAGACTCACAAGCCCTGTAAGACAGTCAGTCCCACACTCACACATTCTGTAAGATAGTTAGTCACAGACAATCAGTCAAGGCTCACACTTTGTAAGACTGTGAGAACCAGACTCAAACACCCGGTAAGACTGTGAGACCCAGACTCACACACAGTAAGACGGTCAGTCCCAGACTCACACACTCTTTAAGTCAGTCAGTCCCAGACTCACACTCAACAAGACAGAGAGACACAGACTCACACGCCCTGTAAGACAGTGAGTCCCAGAGTCACATATTCTGTAAGTCAGTGAGTCCCAGACTCACACACTCTGTAAGACAGAGAGAACCAGATCCACATACACTGTAAGACAGTGAGACCCAGACTCACAAGCCCTGTAAGACAGTCAGTCCCAGACTCACACATTCTGTAAGATAGTTAGTCACAGACTCACACGCCCTGTAAGACAATCAGTCAAGGCTCACACTTTGTAAGACTGTGAGAACCAGACTCAAACACCCGGTAAGACTGTGAGACTCAGACTCAGACACTCTGTAAGACAGTGAAACCCAGACTCAGACACTCTGTAAGACAGTGAAACCCAGACTCACACACTCTGTAAGACAGTGAGTCCCAGACTCACACACTCTATAAGACAGTGAGATCCAGACTCAGACACTCTGTAAGACAGTGAAACCCAGACTCACACACACTTGTAAGACAGTGAGACCCAGACTCACACACTCTGTAAGACAGTGAGACCCAGACTAACACACCCAGTAAGACAGTGAAAACAAGACTCACTCCCTCTGTAAGACAGTGATACACAGATTCACACACTCTGTAAGATAGTGAGACCCAGACTCACACACTCTGTAAGACAGTGAGACCCAGACTCACACACCCAGTAAGACAGTGAAACCAAGATTCACACCCTCTGTAAGACAGTGATACACAGATTATCACACTCTGTAAGACAGGGAGACCCAGACTCACACACTCTGTAAGACAGTGAGACCCAGACTCACACACCCAGTAAGACAGTGAAACTAAGACTCACACCCTCTGTAAGACAGTGATACACAGATTCACACACTCTGTAAGACAGTGAGACCCAGACTCACACACTCTGTAAGACAGTGAGACCCAGACTCACACACCCAGTAAGACAGTGAAAACAGGACTCACTCCCTCTGTAAGACAGTGATACACAGATTCACACACTCTGTAAGACAGTAAGTCCCAGACTCACACACTTTGTAAGACAGTGAAACCCAGACTCACACACTCGATAAGACAGTCAGACCCAGACTCACACTATGTAACGCTGTGAGTCCCAGACTCACACGCCCTGCAAGACAGCCTTTCCCAGACTGACACACTCTGTAAGACAGTGAGTCCCAGACTCACACATTGTGTAAAACAGTGAGACCCAGACACACACTCTGTAAGACAGTCCGTCCCAGACTCACACAGACTGTAAGACAATGAGACCCAGACTCACACACCCTGCAAGAGAGTGAAACACAGATTCACACTCGTTGCAAATCAGTGACACCCAGACTAACACACTCTGTAAGACAGTTATACCCAGACTCACACTCTGTAAGACTGTAAGTCCTAGACTCACACACTCTGTAAGACAGAGAGAACCAGATCCACACACCCTGTAAGACAGTGAGACCCAGACTCACAAGCCCTGTAAGACAGTCAGTCCCAGACTCACACATTCTGTAAGATAGTTAGTCACAGACTCACACACCCTGTAAGTTTTTGTGTCCCAGACTCACACTCTGTAAGACTGTGAGTCCTAGACTCACACACTGTAAGACGGTCAGTCCCAGACTCACTCACTCTTTAAGTCAGTCAGTCCCAGACTCACACTCTGCAAGACAGAGAGACCCAGACTCACACACTCTTTAAGACAGTCAGTCCCAGACTCACACTCTGCATGACAGAGAGACACAGACTCACACGCCCTGTAAGACAGTGAGTCCCAGACTCACATATTCTGTAAGTCAGTGTGTCCCAGACTCACACTCTGTAAGACAGTGAGTCCCAGATTCACACACTCTTTAGACAGTCAGTCCCAGAGTCACACCCAGTCAGCTTGTGAGCCCCAGACTCACACGCTGTAAGACAGTGAGACCCAGACTCACACACCCTGTAACACACAGTCTCAGACTCACACTCTGTAAGGCTGTGAGTCAAAGACTCACACGCCCTGTAAGACAGTCAGACCCAGACTTACACATACTGTAATACAGTCAGACCAGAGTGACACACTCTGTAAGACAGTGAGTCCCTGACTCAGACATTTTGTAGAAAAGTGAGACACAGACACACTATCTGTAAGACAGTAGGTCCCAGACTCAAACACTTTGTAAGACTGTGAGTGCCAGACTCACACATCCTGTAAGACAAACAGTACCAGACTCACACTTTGTAAGACTGTGAGAACCAGACTCAAACACCCGGTAAGACTGTGAGACCCAGACTCACACTTTGTAAGATTGTGCGTCCCAGACTCACACAATCTGTAAGACAGTGAGACCCAGACTCAGACACTCTGTAAGACAGTGAAACCCAGACTCACACACTCTGTAAGACAGTGAGTACCAGACTCACACAATCTGTAAGACAGTGAGATCCAGACTCACACAATCTGTAAGACAGTGAGACCCAGACTCAGACACTCGGTAAGACAGTGAAACCCAGACTCACACACTCTGTAAGACAGTGAAACCCAGACTCACAGGCCCTGTAAGACAGTCAGTCCCAGACTCATACTCTGCAAGACGGAGAGACACAGACTCACACGCCCTGTAAGACAGTGAGTCCAGGACTCACATATTCTGTAAGTCAGTGAGTCCCAGACTCACACTCTGTAAGACAGTGAGTCCCAGATTCACACACTCTTTAGACAGTCAGTCCCAGAGTCACACACAGTAAGCTTGTGAGCCCCAGACTCACACGCTGTAAGACAGTGAGACCCAGACTCACACACCCAGTAACACAGTCTGTCTCAGACTCACACTCTGTAAGGCTGTGAGTCAGACCCAGACTTACACATACTGTAATACAGTCAGACCCAGAGTGACACACTCTGTAAGACAGAGAGTCCCTGACTCAGACATTTTGTAGAAAACTGAGACACAGACACACTATCTGTAAGACAGTCAGTCCAAGACTCAAACACTTTGTAAGACTGTGAGTGCCAGACTCACACATCCTGTAAGACAATCAGTCCCAGACTCACACTTTGTAAGACTGTGAGAACCAGACTCAAACTCCCGGTAAGACTGTGAGACCCAGACTCACACTTTGTAAGGTTGTGCGTCCCAGACTCACACAATCTGTAAGACAGTGAGACCCAGACTCACACACTCTGTAAGACAGTGAGTCCCAGACTGACAAACCCAGTAAGACAGTGAAACCCCGAATCACAGGCCCTGTAGACAGTCAGTCCCAGACACACACATTCTGTAAGACAGTTAGTCACAGACTCACACGCCCTGTAAGACGGTCAGTCCCAGACTCACATATTCTGTAAGACAGTGAATCCCAGACTCACACAATTTGTAAGATGGTTAGTCACAGACTCACACACCCTGTAAGTTTTTGTGTCCCAGACTCACACTCTGTAAGACTGTGAGTCCTAGACTCACACACTGTAAGACGGTCAGTCCCAGACTCACACACTCTTTAAGTCACTCAGTCCCAGTCTCACACTCTGCAAGACAGAGAGGCACAGACTCACATGCCCTGTAAGACACTGAGTCCCAGACTCACATATTCTGTAAGTCAATGAGTCCCAGACTCACACACTCTGTAAGACAGAGAGAACCAGATCCACACACCCTGTAAGACAGTGAGACCCAGACTCACAAGCACTGTAAGACAGACAGTCCCAGACTCACACATTCTGTAAGATAGTTAGTCACAGACTCACACGCCCTGTAAGACAATCAGTCAAGGCTCACACTTTGTAAGACTGTGAGAACCAGACTCACAGTTTGTAAGGTTGTGCGTCCCAGACTCACACAATCAGTAAGACAGTGAGACCCAGACTCAGACACTCGGTAAGACAGTGAAACCCAGACTCACACACCCAGTAAGACAGTGAAACCCAGACTCACACACTCTGTAAGGCAGTGAGTCCCAGACTCACACACTCTGTAAGACAGAGAGCCCCAGACTCACACACCCAGTAAGACAGTGAAACCAAGACTCACACCCTCTGTAAGACAGTGAGTCCCAGACTCACAAACCTTGTAAGACAGTGAGACCCAGACTCACACACCCTGTAACACAGTCAGTCTCAGACTCACACTCTGTAAGGCTGTGAGTCCCAGACTCACACGCCCTGTAAGACAGTCTGACCCAGACTTACACATACTGTAATACAGTCAGACCCAGAGTGACACACTCTGTAAGACAGTGAGTCCCATACTGACACACCCAGTAAGACAGTGAAACCCAGAATCACAGGCCCTGTAGACAGTCAGTCCCAGACACACACATTCTGTAAGACAGTTAGTCACAGACTCACACGCCCTGTAAGACGGTCAGTCCCAGAATCACATATTCTGTAAGACAGTGAATCCCACTCTCACACATTCTGTAAGATGGTTAGTCACAGACTCACACACCCTGTAAGTTTTTGTGTCCCAGACTCACACTCTGTAAGACTGTGAGTCCTAGACTCACACACTGTAAGACGGTCAGTCCCAGACTCACACACTCTTTAAGTCAGTCAGTCCCAGACTCACACTCTGCAAGACAGAGAGACACAGACTCACACGCCCTGTAAGACAGTGAGTCCAGGACTCACATATTCTGTAAGTCAGTGAGTCCCAGACTCACACTCTGTAAGTCAGTGAGTCCCAGATTCACACACTCTTTAGACAGTCAGTCCCAGAGTCACACACAGTAAGCTTGTGAGCCCCAGACTCACACGCTGTAAGACAGTGAGACCCAGACTCACACACCCAGTAACACAGTCTGTCTCAGACTCACACTCTGTAAGGCTGTGAGTCAGACCCAGACTTACACATACTGTAATACAGTCAGACCCAGAGTGACACACTATGTAAGACAGAGAGTCCCTGACTCAGACATTTTGTAGAAAACTGAGACACAGACACACTATCTGTAAGACAGTCAGTCCAAGACTCAAACACTTTGTAAGACTGTGAGTGCCAGACTCACACATCCTGTAAGACAATCAGTCCCAGACTCACACTTTGTAAGACTGTGAGAACCAGACTCAAACTCCCGGTAAGACTGTGAGACCCAGACTCACACTTTGTAAGGTTGTGCGTCCCAGACTCACACAATCTGTAAGACAGTGAGACCCAGACTCACACACTCTGTAAGACAGTGAGTCCCAGACTGACAAACCCAGTAAGACAGTGAAACCCCGAATCACAGGCCCTGTAGACAGTCAGTCCCAGACACACACATTCTGTAAGACAGTTAGTCACAGACTCACACGCCCTGTAAGACGGTCAGTCCCAGACTCACATATTCTGTAAGACAGTGAATCCCAGACTCACACAATTTGTAAGATGGTTAGTCACAGACTCACACACCCTGTAAGTTTTTGTGTCCCAGACTCACACTCTGTAAGACTGTGAGTCCTAGACTCACACACTGTAAGACGGTCAGTCCCAGACTCACACACTCTTTAAGTCACTCAGTCCCAGTCTCACACTCTGCAAGACAGAGAGGCACAGACTCACATGCCCTGTAAGACACTGAGTCCCAGACTCACATATTCTGTAAGTCAATGAGTCCCAGACTCACACACTCTGTAAGACAGAGAGAACCAGATCCACACACCCTGTAAGACAGTGAGACCCAGACTCACAAGCCCTGTAAGACAGACAGTCCCAGACTCACACATTCTGTAAGATAGTTAGTCACAGACTCACACGCCCTGTAAGACAATCAGTCAAGGCTCACACTTTGTAAGACTGTGAGAACCAGACTCAAACACCCAGTAAGACTGTGAGACCCAGACTCACAGTTTGTAAGGTTGTGCGTCCCAGACTCACACAATCTGTAAGACAGTGAGACCCAGACTCAGACACTCGGTAAGACAGTGAAACCCAGACTCACACACCCAGTAAGACAGTGAAACCCAGACTCACACACTCTGTAAGGCAGTGAGTCCCAGACTCACACACTCTGTAAGACAGAGAGCCCCAGACTCACACACCCAGTAAGACAGTGAAACCAAGACTCACACCCTCTGTAAGACAGTGAGTCCCAGACTCACAAACCTTGTAAGACAGTGAGACCCAGACTCACACACCCTGTAACACAGTCAGTCTCAGACTCACACTCTGTAAGGCTGTGAGTCCCAGACTCACACGCCCTGTAAGACAGTCTGACCCAGACTTACACATACTGTAATACAGTCAGACCCAGAGTGACACACTCTGTAAGACAGTGAGTCCCATACTGACACACCCAGTAAGACAGTGAAACCCAGAATCACAGGCCCTGTAGACAGTCAGTCCCAGACACACACATTCTGTAAGACAGTTAGTCACAGACTCACACGCCCTGTAAGACGGTCAGTCCCAGAATCACATATTCTGTAAGACAGTGAATCCCACTCTCACACATTCTGTAAGATGGTTAGTCACAGACTCACACACCCTGTAAGTTTTTGTGTCCCAGACTCACACTCTGTAAGACTGTGAGTCCTAGACTCACACACTGTAAGACGGTCAGTCCCAGACTCACACACTCTTTAAGTCAGTCAGTCCCAGACTCACACTCTGCAAGACAGAGAGACACAGACTCACACGCCCTGTAAGACAGTGTCCCAGACTCACATATTCTGTAAGTCAGTGAGTCCCAGACTCACACACTCTGTAAGACAGAGAGAACCAGATCCACACACCCTGTAAGACAGTGAGACCCAGACACACAAGCCCTGTAAGACAGTCAGTCCCAGACTCACACATTCTGTAAGATAGTTAGTCACAGACAATCAGTCAAGGCTCACACTTTGTAAGACTGTGAGAACCAGACTCAAACACCCGGTAAGACAGTGAGACCCAGACTCACAAGCCCTGTAAGACAGTCAGTCCCAGACTCACACATTCTGTAAGATAGTTAGTCACAGTCAATCAGTCAAGGCTCACACTTTGTAAGACTGTGAGAACCAGACTCAAACACCCGGTAAGACAGTGAGACCCAGACTCACAAGCCCTGTAAGTCAGTCAGTCCCAGACTCACACTCAACAAGACAGAGAGACACAGACTCACACGCACTGTAAGACAGTGAGTCCCAGAGTCACATATTCTGTAAGATAGTTAGTCACAGACTCACACGCCCTGTAAGACAATCAGTCAAGGCTCACACTTTGTAAGACTGTGAGAACCAGACTCAAACACCCGGTAAGACTGTGAGACTCAGACTCAGACACTCTGTAAGACAGTGAAACCCAGACTCAGACACTCTGTAAGACAGTGAAACCCAGACTCACACACTCTGTAAGACAGTGAGTCCCAGACTCACACACTCTATAAGACAGTGAGACCCAGACTCAGACACTCTGTAAGACAGTGAAACCCAGACTCACACACACTTGTAAGACAGTGAGACCCAGACTCACACACTCTGTAAGACAGTGAGACCCAGACTCACACACCCAGTAAGACAGTGAACACAAGACTCACTCCCTCTGTAAGACAGTGATACACAGATTCACACACTCTGTAAGACAGTGAGTCCCAGACTCACACACTTTGTAAGACAGTGAAACCCAGACTCACACACTCTGCAAGACAGTGAGACCCAGATTCACACACTCTGTAAGACAGTGAGACCCAGACTCACACACCCAGTAAGACAGTGAAAACAAGACTCACTCCCTCTGTAAGACAGTGATACACAGATTCACACACTCTGTAAGACAGTGAGACCCAGAATCACACACTCTGTAAGACAGTGAGTCCCAGACTCACACACCCAGTAAGACAGTGAAACCAAGATTCACACCCTCTGTAAGACATTGATACACAGATTAACACACTCTGTAAGACAGGGAGACCCAGACTCACACAGTCTGTAAGACAGTGAGACCCAGACTCACACACCCAGTAAGACAGTGAAACCAAGACTCACACCCTCTGTAAGACAGTGATACACAGATTCACACACTCTGTAAGACAGTGAAACCCAGACTCACACACTCTGTAAGACAGTGAGACCCAGACTCACACACCCAGTAAGACAGTGAAACCAAGACTCACACCCTCTGTAAGACAGTGAGTCCCAGACTCACAAACCTTGTAAGACAGTGAGACCCAGACTCACACACCCTGTAACACAGTCAGTCTCAGACTCACACTCTGTAAGGCTGTGAGTCCCAGACTCACACGCCCTGTAAGACAGTCTGACCCAGACTTACACATACTGTAATACAGTCAGACCCAGAGTGACACACTCTGTAAGACAGTGAGTCCCATACTGACACACCCAGTAAGACAGTGAAACCCAGAATCACAGGCCCTGTAGACAGTCAGTCCCAGACACACACATTCTGTAAGACAGTTAGTCACAGACTCACACGCCCTGTAAGACGGTCAGTCCCAGAATCACATATTCTGTAAGACAGTGAATCCCACTCTCACACATTCTGTAAGATGGTTAGTCACAGACTCACACACCCTGTAAGTTTTTGTGTCCCAGACTCACACTCTGTAAGACTGTGAGTCCTAGACTCACACACTGTAAGACGGTCAGTCCCAGACTCACACACTCTTTAAGTCAGTCAGTCCCAGACTCACACTCTGCAAGACAGAGAGACACAGACTCACACGCCCTGTAAGACAGTGAGTCCAGGACTCACATATTCTGTAAGTCAGTGAGTCCCAGACTCACACTCTGTAAGTCAGTGAGTCCCAGATTCACACACTCTTTAGACAGTCAGTCCCAGAGTCACACACAGTAAGCTTGTGAGCCCCAGACTCACACGCTGTAAGACAGTGAGACCCAGACTCACACACCCAGTAACACAGTCTGTCTCAGACTCACACTCTGTAAGGCTGTGAGTCAGACCCAGACTTACACATACTGTAATACAGTCAGACCCAGAGTGACACACTATGTAAGACAGAGAGTCCCTGACTCAGACATTTTGTAGAAAACTGAGACACAGACACACTATCTGTAAGACAGTCAGTCCAAGACTCAAACACTTTGTAAGACTGTGAGTGCCAGACTCACACATCCTGTAAGACAATCAGTCCCAGACTCACACTTTGTAAGACTGTGAGAACCAGACTCAAACTCCCGGTAAGACTGTGAGACCCAGACTCACACTTTGTAAGGTTGTGCGTCCCAGACTCACACAATCTGTAAGACAGTGAGACCCAGACTCACACACTCTGTAAGACAGTGAGTCCCAGACTGACAAACCCAGTAAGACAGTGAAACCCCGAATCACAGGCCCTGTAGACAGTCAGTCCCAGACACACACATTCTGTAAGACAGTTAGTCACAGACTCACACGCCCTGTAAGACGGTCAGTCCCAGACTCACATATTCTGTAAGACAGTGAATCCCAGACTCACACAATTTGTAAGATGGTTAGTCACAGACTCACACACCCTGTAAGTTTTTGTGTCCCAGACTCACACTCTGTAAGACTGTGAGTCCTAGACTCACACACTGTAAGACGGTCAGTCCCAGACTCACACACTCTTTAAGTCACTCAGTCCCAGTCTCACACTCTGCAAGACAGAGAGGCACAGACTCACATGCCCTGTAAGACACTGAGTCCCAGACTCACATATTCTGTAAGTCAATGAGTCCCAGACTCACACACTCTGTAAGACAGAGAGAACCAGATCCACACACCCTGTAAGACAGTGAGACCCAGACTCACAAGCCCTGTAAGACAGACAGTCCCAGACTCACACATTCTGTAAGATAGTTAGTCACAGACTCACACGCCCTGTAAGACAATCAGTCAAGGCTCACACTTTGTAAGACTGTGAGAACCAGACTCAAACACCCAGTAAGACTGTGAGACCCAGACTCACAGTTTGTAAGGTTGTGCGTCCCAGACTCACACAATCTGTAAGACAGTGAGACCCAGACTCAGACACTCGGTAAGACAGTGAAACCCAGACTCACACACCCAGTAAGACAGTGAAACCCAGACTCACACACTCTGTAAGGCAGTGAGTCCCAGACTCACACACTCTGTAAGACAGAGAGCCCCAGACTCACACACCCAGTAAGACAGTGAAACCAAGACTCACACCCTCTGTAAGACAGTGAGTCCCAGACTCACAAACCTTGTAAGACAGTGAGACCCAGACTCACACACCCTGTAACACAGTCAGTCTCAGACTCACACTCTGTAAGGCTGTGAGTCCCAGACTCACACGCCCTGTAAGACAGTCTGACCCAGACTTACACATACTGTAATACAGTCAGACCCAGAGTGACACACTCTGTAAGACAGTGAGTCCCATACTGACACACCCAGTAAGACAGTGAAACCCAGAATCACAGGCCCTGTAGACAGTCAGTCCCAGACACACACATTCTGTAAGACAGTTAGTCACAGACTCACACGCCCTGTAAGACGGTCAGTCCCAGAATCACATATTCTGTAAGACAGTGAATCCCACTCTCACACATTCTGTAAGATGGTTAGTCACAGACTCACACACCCTGTAAGTTTTTGTGTCCCAGACTCACACTCTGTAAGACTGTGAGTCCTAGACTCACACACTGTAAGACGGTCAGTCCCAGACTCACACACTCTTTAAGTCAGTCAGTCCCAGACTCACACTCTGCAAGACAGAGAGACACAGACTCACACGCCCTGTAAGACAGTGTCCCAGACTCACATATTCTGTAAGTCAGTGAGTCCCAGACTCACACACTCTGTAAGACAGAGAGAACCAGATCCACACACCCTGTAAGACAGTGAGACCCAGACACACAAGCCCTGTAAGACAGTCAGTCCCAGACTCACACATTCTGTAAGATAGTTAGTCACAGACAATCAGTCAAGGCTCACACTTTGTAAGACTGTGAGAACCAGACTCAAACACCCGGTAAGACAGTGAGACCCAGACTCACAAGCCCTGTAAGACAGTCAGTCCCAGACTCACACATTCTGTAAGATAGTTAGTCACAGTCAATCAGTCAAGGCTCACACTTTGTAAGACTGTGAGAACCAGACTCAAACACCCGGTAAGACAGTGAGACCCAGACTCACAAGCCCTGTAAGTCAGTCAGTCCCAGACTCACACTCAACAAGACAGAGAGACACAGACTCACACGCACTGTAAGACAGTGAGTCCCAGAGTCACATATTCTGTAAGATAGTTAGTCACAGACTCACACGCCCTGTAAGACAATCAGTCAAGGCTCACACTTTGTAAGACTGTGAGAACCAGACTCAAACACCCGGTAAGACTGTGAGACTCAGACTCAGACACTCTGTAAGACAGTGAAACCCAGACTCAGACACTCTGTAAGACAGTGAAACCCAGACTCACACACTCTGTAAGACAGTGAGACCCAGAATCACACACTCTGTAAGACAGTGAGTCCCAGACTCACACACTTTGTAAGACAGTGAAACCCAGACTCACACACTCTGCAAGACAGTGAGACCCAGATTCACACACTCTGTAAGACAGTGAGACCCAGACTCACACACCCAGTAAGACAGTGAAAACAAGACTCACTCCCTCTGTAAGACAGTGATACACAGATTCACACACTCTGTAAGACAGTGAGACCCAGAATCACACACTCTGTAAGACAGTGAGACCCAGACTCACACACCCAGTAAGACAGTGAAACCAAGATTCACACCCTCTGTAAGACATTGATACACAGATTAACACACTCTGTAAGACAGGGAGACCCAGACTCACACAGTCTGTAAGACAGTGAGACCCAGACTCACACACCCAGTAAGACAGTGAAACCAAGACTCACACCCTCTGTAAGACAGTGATACACAGATTCACACACTCTGTAAGACAGTGAAACCCAGACTCACACACTCTGTAAGACAGTGAGACCCAGACTCACACACCCAGTAAGACAGTGATAACAGGACTCACTCCCTCTGTAAGACAGTGATACACAGATTCACACACTCTGTAAGACAGCGAGTCCCAGACTCACACACCTTGTAAGACAGTGAGACCCAGACTCACACACCCTGTAACCCAGTCAGTCTCAGACTCACACTCTGTAAGGCTGTGAGTCCCAGACTCACACGCCCTGTAAGACAGTCAGACCCAGACTTACACATACTGTAATACAGTCAGACCCAGAGTGACACACTCTGTAAGACAGTGAGTCCCATACTGACACACCCAGTAAGACAGTGAAACCCAGAATCACAGGCCCTGTAGACAGTCAGTCCCAGACACACACATTCTGTAAGACAGTTAGTCACAGACTCACACGCCCTGTAAGGCGGTCAGTCCCAGAATCACATATTCTGTAAGACAGTGAATCCCAGACTCACACATTCTGTAAGATGGTTAGTCACAGACTCACACACCCTGTAAGTTTTTGTGTCCCAGACTCACACTCTGTAACACTGTGAGTCCTAGACTCACACACTGTAAGACGGTCAGTCCCAGACTCACACACTCTTTAAGTCAGTCAGTCCCAGATTCACACTCTGCAAGACAGAGAGACACAGACTCACACGCCCTGTAAGACAGTGTCCCAGACTCACATATTCTGTAAGTCAGTGAGTCCCAGACTCACACACTCTGTAAGACAGAGAGAACCAGATCCACACACCCTGTAAGACAGTGAGACCCAGACTCACAAGCCCTGTAAGACAGTCAGTCCCACACTCACACATTCTGTAAGATAGTTAGTCACAGACAATCAGTCAAGGCTCACACTTTGTAAGACTGTGAGAACCAGACTCAAACACCCGGTAAGACTGTGAGACCCAGACTCACACACAGTAAGACGGTCAGTCCCAGACTCACACACTCTTTAAGTCAGTCAGTCCCAGACTCACACTCAACAAGACAGAGAGACACAGACTCACACGCCCTGTAATACAGTGAGTCCCAGAGTCACATATTCTGTAAGTCAGTGAGTCCCAGACTCACACACTCTGTAAGACAGAGAGAACCAGATCCACATACACTGTAAGACAGTGAGACCCAGACTCACAAGCCCTGTAAGACAGTCAGTCCCAGACTCACACATTCTGTAAGATAGTTAGTCACAGACTCACACGCCCTGTAAGACAATCAGTCAAGGCTCACACTTTGTAAGACTGTGAGAACCAGACTCAAACACCCGGTAAGACTGTGAGACTCAGACTCAGACACTCTGTAAGACAGTGAAACCCAGACTCAGACACTCTGTAAGACAGTGAAACCCAGACTCACTCCCTCTGTAAGACAGTGATACACAGATTCACACACTCTGTAAGACAGTGAGTCCCAGACTCACACACTTTGTAAGACAGTGAAACCCAGACTCACACACTCTGCAAGACAGTGAGACCCAGATTCACACACTCTGTAAGACAGTGAGACCCAGACTAACACACCCAGTAAGACAGTGAAAACAAGACTCACTCCCTCTGTAAGACAGTGATACACAGATTCACACACTCTGTAAGACAGTGAGACCCAGATTCACACACTCTGTAAGACAGTGAGACCCAGACTCACACACCCAGTAAGACAGTGAAACCAAGATTCACACCCTCTGTAAGACAGTGATACACAGATTAACACACTCTGTAAGACAGGAAGACCCAGACTCACACACTCTGTAAGACAGTGAGACCCAGACTCACACACCCAGTAAGACAGTGAAAACAGGACTCACTCCCTCTGTAAGACAGTGATACACAGATTCACACACCCTGTAAGACAGTAAGTCCCAGATTCACACACTTTGTAAGACAGTGAAACCCAGACTCACACCCTCGATAAGACAGTCAGACCCAGACTCACACTATGTAACGCTGTGAGTCCCAGACTCACACGCCCTGCAAGACAGCCTTTCCCAGACTGACACACTCTGTAAGACAGTGAGTCCCAGACTCACACATTGTGTAAATCAGTGAGACCCAGACACACACTCTGTAAGACAGTCCGTCCCAGACTCACACAGACTGTAAGACAATGAGACCCAGACTCACACACCCTGCAAGAGAGTGAAACACAGATTCATACTCGTTGCAAATCAGTGACACCCAGACTAACACACTCGGTAAGACAGTTATACCCAGACTCACACTCTGTAAGACTGTAAGTCCTAGACTCACACACTCTGTAAGACAGAGAGAACCAGATCCACACACCCTGTAAGAAAGTGAGACCCAGACTCACAAGCCCTGTAAGACAGTCAGTCCCAGACTCACACATTCTGTAAGATAGTTAGTCACAGACTCACACACCCTGTAAGTTTTTGTGTCCCAGACTCACACTCTGTAAGACTGTGAGTCCTAGACTCACACACTGTAAGACGGTCAGTCCCAGACTCACACTCTGCAAGACAGAGAGACCCAGACTCACACACTCTTTAAGACAGTCAGCCCCAGACTCACACTCTGCATGACAGAGAGACACAGACTCACACGCCCTGTAAGACAGTGAGTCCCAGACTCACATATTCTGTAAGTCAGTGTGTCCCAGACTCACACTCTGTAAGACAGTGAGTCCCAGATTCACACACTCTTTAGACAGTCAGTCCCAGAGTCACACCCAGTCAGCTTGTGAGCCCCAGACTCACACGCTGTAAGACAGTGAGACCCAGACTCACAAACCCTGTAACACAGTCAGTCTCAGACTCACACTCTGTAAGGCTGTGATTCAAAGACTCACACGCCCTGTAAGACAGTCAGACCAAGACTTACACATACTGTAATACAGTCAGACCAGAGTGACACACTCTGTAAGACAGTGAGTCCCTGACTCAGACATTTTGTAGAAAAGTGAGACACAGACACACTATCTGTAAGAAAGTCGGTCCCAGACTCAAACACTTTGTAAGACTGTGAGTGCCAGACTCACACATCCTGTAAGACAATCAGTACCAGACTCACACTTTGTAAGACTGTGAGAACCAGACTCAAACACCCGGTAAGACTGTGAGACACAGACTCACACTTTGTAAGGTTGTGCGTCCCAGACTCACACAATCTGTAAGACAGTGAGACCCAGACTCAGACACTCTGTAAGACAGTGAAACCCAGACTCACACACTCTGTAAGACAGTGAGTCCCAGACTCACACACTCTGTAAGACAGTGAGACCCAGACTCACACACTCTGTAAGACAGTGAGACCCAGAGTCACACACTCTGTAAGACAGTGAGACCCAGACTCACACACCCGGTTAGACAGTGAAAACAAGACTCACTCCCTCTGTAAGACAGTGATACACAGATTCACACACTCTGTGAGACCCAGACTCACACACTCTGTAAGACAGTGAGACCCAGACTCACACACCCAGTAAGACAGTCAGACCCAGACTCACACTATGTAACGCCGTGAGTCCCAGACTCACACGCCCTGCAAGACAGCCTGTCCCAGACTGACACACTCTGTAAGACAGTGAGTCCCAGACTCACACATTGTGGAAAACAGTGAGACCCAGACACACACTCTGTAAGACAGTCCGTCCCAGACTCACACAGTCTGTAAGACAATGAGACCCAGACTCACACACCCTGTAAGTCAGTGAAACACAGATCCACACTCGTTGCAAATCAGTGAGACCCAGACTAACACACTCTGTAAGATTGTTATACCCAGACTCACACTCTGTAAGACTGTAAGTCCTAGACTCACACACTCTGTAAGAAGGTCAGTCCCAGACTCACGCACTCTTTAAGACAATCAGTCCCACACTCACACTCTGTATGACAGTGAATCCCAGACTCACACAACCTCTAAGACAATCAGTCCCAGACTCCCACTCTGTAAGACTGTCAGAACCAAACTCAAACAACCTGTAAAACTGTGAGACCCAGACTCACACACTCTGTAAGACAGTGAGACCCAGACTCACACACCCAGTAAGACACTGAAACCAAGACTCACTCCCTCTGTAAGACAGTGTGACACAGATTCACACACTATGTAAGACAGTGAGTCCCAGACTCATACACTTTGTAAGACAGTGAAACCCAGACTCACACACTCTGTAAGACAGTCAAACCCAGACTCACACTATGTAAGGCTGTGAGTCCCAGACTCACACGCCCTGCAAGACAGCCTGTCCCAGACTGACTCACTCTGTAAGACAGTGAGTCCCAGACTCACACATTGTGTAAAACAGTGAGACCCAGACACACACTCTGTAAGACAGTTAGACCCAGACTCACACTCTGTAAGACAGTAAGTCCTAGACTCACGCACTCTGTAAGAAGGTCAGTCCCAGACTCACACTCTGCAAAACAGTCAGACCCAGACTCACACTCTGTATGACAGTGAATCCCAGACTCACACATCCTCTAAGACAATCAGTCCCAGACTCACACACTCTGTAAGACAGTGAGTCCCAGACTCACACACCCAGTTAGACAGTGAAACCCAGACTCACAGGCCCTGTAAGACAGTCAGTCCCAGACACACACATTCTCTAAGATAGTTAGTCACAGACTCACACGCCCTGTAAAACGGTCAGTCCCAGACTCACATATTCTGTAAGACAGTGAATCCCAGACTCACACATTCTGTAAGATGGTTAGTCACAGACTCACACACCCTGTAAGTTTTTGTGTCCCAGACTCACACTCTGTAAGACTGTGAGTCCTAGACTCACACACTGTAAGACGGTCAGTCCCAGACTCACACACTCTTTAAGTCAGTCAGTCCCAGACTCACACATTCTGTAAGTCAGTGAGTCCCAGACTCACACTCTGTAAGACAGTGAGTACCAGATTCACACACTTTTCAGACAGTCAGTCCCAGAGTCACACCCAGTAAGGTTGTGAGCCCCAGACTCACACTCTGTAAGACAGTGAGACCCAGACTCACACACCCTGTAACACAGTCTCAGACTCACATACTGCAAGACAGAGAGACACAGACTCACACGCCCTGTAAGACAGTGTCCCAGACTCACATATTCTGTAAGACAGTGAGTCCCTGACTCAGACATTTTGTAGAAAAGTGAGACACAGACACACTATCTGTAAGACAGTCGGTCCCAGACTCAAACACTTTGTAAGACTGTGAGTGCCAGACTCACACATCCTGTAAGACAATCAGTACCAGACTCACACTTTGTAAGACTGTGAGAACCAGACTCACACAATCTGTAAGACAGTGAGACCCAGACTCAGACACTCTGTAAGACAGTGAAACCCAGACTCACACACTCTGTAAGACAGTGAGTCCCAGACTCACACACTCTGTAAGACAGTGAGACCCAGACTCACACACTCTGTAAGACAGTGAGACCCAGAGTCACACACCCAGTAAGACAGTGAAAACAAGACTCACTCCCTGTGTAAGACAGTGATACACAGATTCACACACTCTGTAAGACAGTGAGACCCAGACTCACACACTCTGTAAGACAGTGAGACCCAGAGGCACACACCCAGTAAGACAGTGAAAACAAGACTCACTCCCTCTGTAAGACAGTGATACACAGATTCACACACTCTGTAAGACAGTGAGTCCCAGACTCACACACTTTGTAAGACAGTGAAACCCCGACTCACAAACTCTGCAAGACACTGAGACCCAGATTCACACACTCTGTCAGTGAGACCCAGACTAACACACCCAGGAAGACAGTGAAAACAAGACTCACTCCCTCTGTAAGACAGTGATACACAGATTCACACACTCCGTAAGACAGTGAAACCCAGATTCACACACTCTGTAAGACAGTGAGACCCAGACTCACACACCCAGTAAGACAGTGAATACAAGACTCACTCCCTCTGTAAGACAGTGATACACAGATTAACACACTCTGTAAGACAGGGAGACCCAGACTCACACACTCTGTAAGACAGTGAGACCCAGACTCACACACCCAGTAAGACAGTGAAACCAAGACTCACACACTCTGTAAGACAGTGATACACAGATTCACACACTCTGTAAGACAGTAAGTCCCAGACTCACACACTTTGTAAGACAGTGAAACCCAGACTCACACACTCTATAAGACAGTCAGACCCAGACTCACACTATGTAACGCTGTGAGTCCCAGACTCACACACCCTGCAAAACAGCCTTTCCCAGACTGACACACTCTGTAAGACAGTGAGTCCCAGACTCACACATTGTGTAAAACAGTGAGACCCAGACACAGACTCTGTAAGACAGTCCGTCCCAGACTCACACAGTCTGTAAGACAATGAGACCCAGACTCACACACCCTGCAAGAGAGTGAAACACAGATTCACACTCGTTGCAAATCAGTGACACCCAGACTAATACACTCTGTAAGACAGTTATACCCAGACTCACACTCTGTAAGACTGTAAGTCCTAGACTCACACACTCTGTAAGACAGAGAGAACCAGATCCACACACCCTGTAAGACAGTGAGACCCAGACTCACAAGCCCTGTAAGACAGTCAGTCCCAGACTCACACATTCTGTAAGATAGTTAGTCACAGACTCACACACCCTGTAAGTTTTTGTGTCCCAGACTCACACTCTGTAAGACTGTGAGTCCTAGACTCACACACTGTAAGACGGTCAGTCCCAGACTCACTCACTCTTTAAGTCAGTCAGTCCCAGACTCACACTCTGCAAGACAGAGAGACCCAGACTCACACACTCTTTAAGACAGTCAGTCCCAGACTCACACTCTGCATGACAGAGAGACACAGACTCACACGCACTGTAAGACAGTGAGTCCCAGATTCACACACTCTTTAGACAGTCAGTTCCAGAGTCACACCCAGTCAGCTTGTGAGCCCCAGACTCACACGCTGTAAGACAGTGAGACCCAGACTCACACACCCTGTAACACAGTCAGTCTCAGACTCACACTCTGTAAGGCTATGAGTCCCAGACTCACAAGCCCTGTAAGACAGTCAGACACAGACTTACACATACTGTAATACAGTCAGACCAGAGTGACACACTCTGTAAGACAGTCGGTCCCAGACTTAAACACTTTGTAAGACTGTGAGTGCCAGACTCACACATCCTGTAAGACAAGCAGTACCAGACTCACACTTTGTAAGACTGTGAGAACCAGATTCAAACTCCCGGTAAGACTGTGAGACCCAGACTCACACTTCGTA
This sequence comes from Hypanus sabinus, assembly GCF_030144855.1. NCBI lineage: Eukaryota > Metazoa > Chordata > Chondrichthyes > Myliobatiformes > Dasyatidae > Hypanus > Hypanus sabinus. The sequence goes on from NC_082706.1 coordinate 69,849,311, forward strand.
AAATTGTGCGTCCCAGACTCACACAATCTGTAAGACAGTGAAACCCAGACTCACACATTCTGTAAGACAGTGAGTCCCAGACTCACACACTCTGTAAGACAATGAGTCCCAGACTCACACTCTGTAAGACAGAGAGACCCAGAGTCACACACCCAGTAAGACAGTGAAAACAAGACTCACTCCCTCTGTAAGACAGTGATACACAGATTCACACACTCTGTAAGACAGTGAGACCCAGACTCACACACTCTGTAAGACAGTGAGACCCAGACTCACACACCCGGTAAGACAGTGAAAACAAGACTCACTCCCTCTGTAAGACAGTGATACACAGATTCACACACTCTGTGAGACCCAGACTCACACACTCTGTAAGACAGTGAGACCCAGACTCACACACTCTGTAAGGCAGTGAGTCCCAGAGTCACACACCCAGTAAGACAGTGAAAACAAGACTCACTCCCTCTGTAAGACAGTGATACACAGATTCACACACTCTGTAAGACAGTGAATCACATACTCACACAGTTTGTAAGACAGTGAAACCCAGACTCACACACTCTGCAAGACAGTGAGACCCAGACTAACACACTCGGTAAGACAGTGAAAACAAGACTCACTCCCTCTGTAAGACAGTGATACACAGATTCACACACTCTGTAAGACAGTGAGACCCAGACTCACACACTCTGTAAGACAGTGAGACCCAGACTCACACACCCAGTAAGACAGTGAAACCAAGATTCACACCCTCTGTAAGACAGTGATACACAGATTCACACACTCTGTAAGACAGTGAGACCCAGGCTCACACACCCAGTAAGACAGTGAAACCAAGACTCACACCCTCTGTAAGACAGTGATACACAGATTCACACACTCTGTAAGACAGTGAGACCCAGACTCACACACCCAGTAAGACAGTGAAAACAGGACTCACTCCCTCTGTAAGACAGTGATACACAGATTCACACATTCTGTAAGACAGTAAGTCCCAGACTCACACACTTTGTAAGACAGTGAGACCCAGACTCACACAGTCTGTAAGACAATGAGACCCAGACTCACACACCCTGCAAGAGAGTGAAACACAGATTCACACTCGTTGCAAATCAGTGACACAAAGATTAACACACTCTGTAAGACAGTTATACCCAGACTCACACTCTGTAAGACTGTAAGTCCTAGACTCACACACTCTGTAAGACAGAGAGAACCAGACTCACAAGCCCTGTAAGACAGTCAGTCCCAGACTCACACATTCTGTAAGATAGTTAGTCACAGACTCACACACCCTGTAAGTTTTTGTGTCCCAGACTCACACTCTGTAAGACTGTGAGTCCTAGACTCACACACTGTAAGACGGTCAGTCCCAGACTCACTCACTCTTTAAGTCAGTCAGTCCCAGACTCACACTCTGCAAGACAGAGAGACCCAGACTCACACACTCTTTAAGACAGTCAGCCCCAGACTCACACTCTGCATGACAGAGAGACACAGACTCACACGCCCTGTAAGACAGTGAGTCCCAGACTCACATATCCTGTAAGTCAGTGTGTCCCAGACTCACACTCTGTAAGACAGTGAGTCCCAGATTCACACACTCTTTAGACAGTCAGTCCCAGAGTCACACCCAGTCAGCTTGTGAGCCCCAGACTCACACGCTGTAAGACAGTGAGACCCAGACTCACACACCCTGTAACACAGTCAGTCTCAGACTCACACTCTGTAAGGCTGTGAGTCAAAGACTCACACGCCCTGTAAGACAGTCAGACCCAGACTTACACATACTGTAATACAGTCAGACCAGAGTGACACACTCTGTAATACAGTGAGTCCCTGACTCAGACATTTTGTACAAAAGTGAGACTCAGACACACTATCTGTAAGACAGTCGGTCCCAGACTCAAACACTTTGTAAGACTGTGAGTGCCAGACTCACACATCCTCTAAGACAATCAGTACCAGACTCACACACTGTAAGACTGTGAGAACCAGACTCAAACACCCGGTAAGACTGTGAGACCCAGACTCACACACTCTGTAAGACAGTGAGACCCAGACTCACACACCCATTAAGACAGTGAACACAAGACTCACTCTCTCTGTAAGACAATGATACACAGATTAACACACTCTGTAAGACAGTGAGACCCAGACTCACACACTCTGTGAGACAGTGAGACCCAGACTCACACACCCGGTAAGACAGTGAAAACAAGACTCACTCCCTCTGTAAGACAGTGATACACAGATTCACACACTCTGTAAGACAGTGAGACCCAGACTCACACACTCTGTAAGACAGTGAGACCCAGACTCACACACCCAGTAAGATAGTCAGACCCAGACTCACACTATGTAACGCCGTGAGTCCCAGACTCACACGCCCTGCAAGACAGCCTGTCCCGGACTGACACACTCTGTAAGACATTGAGTCCCAGACTCACACATTGTGGAAAACAGTGAGACCCAGACACACACTCTGTAAGACAGTCCGTCCCAGACTCACACAGTCTGTAAGACAATGAGACCCAGACTCACACACCCTGTAAGTCAGAGAAACACAGATCCACACTCGTTGCAAATCAGTGAGACCCAGACTAACACACTCTGTAAGACTGTTATACCCAGACTCACACTCTGTAAGACTGTAAGTCCTAGACTCACACACTCTGTAAGAAGGTCAGTCCCAGACTCACGCACACTTTAAGACAATCAGTCCCACACTCACACTCTGTATGACATTGAATCCCAAACTCACACACCCTCTAAGACAATCAGTCCCAGACTCCCACTCTGTAAGACTGTGAGAACCAAACTCAAACAACCTGTAATACTGTGAGACCCAGACTCACACACCCAGTAAGACACTGAAACCAAGACTCACTCCCTCTGTAAGACAGTGAGACACAGATTCACACACTATGTAAGACAGTGAGTCCCAGACTCATACACTTTGTAAGACAGTGAAACCCAGACTCACACACTCTGTAAGACAGTCAAACCCAGACTCACACTATGTAAGGCTGTGAGTCCCAGACTCACACGCCCTGCAAGACAGCCTGTCCCAGACTGACTCACTCTGTAAGACAGTGAGTCCCAGACTCACACATTGTGTAAAGCAGTGAGACCCAGACACACACTCTGTAAGACAGTTAGACCCAGACTCACACTCTGTAAGACAGTAAGTCCTAGACTCACGCACTCTGTAAGAAGGTCAGTCCCAGACTCACTCTCTGCAAAACAGTCAGACCCGGACTCACACTCTGTATGACAGTGAATCCCAGACTCACACATCCTCTAAGACAATCAGTCCCAGACTCACACACTCTGTAAGACAGTGAGTCCCAGACTCTCACACCCAGTAAGACAGTGAAACCCAGACTCACAGGCCCTGTAAGACAGTCAGTCCCAGACACACACATTCTGTAAGATAGTTAGTCACAGACTCACAAACCCTGTAAGACAGTGAAAACAAGACTCACTCCCTCTGTAAGACAGTGGTACACAGATTCACACACTCTGTAAGACAGTGAGACCCAGACTCACACACTCTGTAAGACAGTGAGACCCAGACTCACACACCCAGTAAGACAGTCAGACCCAGACTCACACTATGTAACGCCGTGAGTCCCAGACTCACACGCCCTGCAAGACAGCCTGTTCCAGACTGACACACTCTGTAAGACTGTAAGTCCTAGACTCACACACTCTGTAAGACAGAGAGAACCAGACTCACAAGCCCTGTAAGACAGTCAGTCCCAGACTCACACATTCTGTAAGATAGTTAGTCACAGACTCACACACCCTGTAAGTTTTTGTGTCCCAGACTCACACTCTGTAAGACTGTGAGTCCTAGACTCACACACTGTAAGACGGTCAGTCCCAGACTCACTCACTCTTTAAGTCAGTCAGTCCCAGACTCACACTCTGCAAGACAGAGAGACCCAGACTCACACACTCTTTAAGACAGTCAGTCCCAGACTCACACTCTGCATGACAGAGAGACACAGACTCACACGCCCTGTAAGACAGTGAGTCCCAGACTCACCTATCCTGTAAGTCAGTGTGTCCCAGACTCACACTCTGTAAGACAGTGAGTCCCAGATTCACACACTCTTTAGACAGTCAGTCCCAGAGTCACACCCAGTCAGCTTGTGAGCCCCAGACTCACACGCTGTAAGACAGTGAGACCCAGACTCACACACCCTGTAACACAGTCAGTCTCAGACTCACACTCTGTAAGGCTGTGAGTCAAAGACTCACACGCCCTGTAAGACAGTCAGACCCAGACTTACACATACTGTAATACAGTCAGACCAGAGTGACACACTCTGTAAGACAGTGAGTCCCTGACTCAGACATTTTGTACAAAAGTGAGATTCAGACACACTATCTGTAAGACAGTCAGTCCCAGACTCAAACACTTTGTAAGACTGTGAGTGCCAGACTCACACATCCTCTAAGACAATCAGTACCAGACTCACACACTGTAAGACTGTGAGAACCAGACTCAAACACCCGGTAAGACTGTGAGACCCAGACTCACACTTTGTAAGGTTGTGCGTCCCAGACTCACACAATCTGTAAGACAGTGAGACCCAGACTCACACACCCGGTAAGACAGTGAAAACAAGACTCACTCCCTCTGTAAGACAGTGATACACAGATTCACACACTCTGTAAGACAGTGAGACCCAGACTCACACACTCTGTAAGACAGTGAGACCCAGACTCACACACCCAGTAAGACAGTCAGACCCAGACTCACACTATGTAACGCCGTGAGTCCCAGACTCACACGCCCTGCAAGACAGCCTGTCCCAGACTGACACACTCTGTAAGACAGTGAGTCCCAGACTCACACATTGTGGAAAACAGTGAGACCCAGACACACACTCTGTAAGACAGTCCGTCCCAGACTCACACAGACTGTAAGACAATGAGACCCAGACTCACACACCCTGTAAGTCAGAGAAACACAGATCCACACTCGTTGCAAATCAGTGAGACCCAGACTAACACACTCTGTAAGACTGTTATACCCAGACTCACACTCTGTAAGACTGTAAGTCCTAGACTCACACACTCTGTAAGGTCAGTCCCAGACTCACGCACTCTTTAAGACAATCAGTCCCACACTCACACTCTGTATGACAGTGAATCCCAGACTCACACACCCTCTAAGACAATCAGTCCCAGACTCCCACTCTGTAAGACTGTCAGAACCAAACTCAAACAACCTGTAAAACTGTGAGACCCAAACTCACACACTCTGTAAGTCAGTGAGACCCAGATTCACACACTATGTAAGACAGTGAGTCCCAGACTCATACACTTTGTAAGACAGTGAAACCCAGACTCACACACTCTATAAGACAGTCAGACCCAGAATCACACTATGTAACGCTGTGAGTCCCAGACTCACACACCCTGCAAGACAGCCTTTCCCAGACTGACACTCTCTGTAAGACAGTGAGTCCCAGACTCACACATTGTGTAAAACAGTGAGACCCAGACACACACTCTGTAAGACATTCCGTCCCAGACTCACACAGTCTGTAAGACAATGAGACCCAGACTCACACACCCTGCAAGAGAGTGAAACACAGATTCACACTCGTTGCAAATCAGTGACACCCAGACTAACACACTCTGTAAGACAGTTATACCCAGACTCACACTCTGTAAGACTGTAAGTCCTAGACTCACACACTCTGTAAGACAGAGAGAACCAGATCCACACACCCTGTAAGACAGTGAGACCCAGACTCACAAGCCCTGTAAGACAGTCAGTCCCAGACTCACACATTCTGTAAGATAGTTAGTCACAGACTCACACACCCTGTAAGTTTTTGTGTCCCAGACTCACACTCTGTAAGACTGTGAGTCCTAGACTCACACACTGTAAGACGGTCAGTCCCAGACTCACTCACTCTTTAAGTCGGTCAGTCCCAGACTCACACTCTGCAAGACAGAGAGACCCAGACTCACACACTCTTTAAGACAGTCAGTCCCAGACTCACACTCTGCATGACAGAGAGACACAGACTCACACGCACTGTAAGACAGTGAGTCCCAGATTCACACACTCTTTAGACAGTCAGTTCCAGAGTCACACCGTCAGCTTGTGAGCCCCAGACTCACACTCTGTAAGACAGTGAGACCCAGACTCACACACCCTATAACACAGTCAGTCTCAGACTCACACTCTGTAAGGCTGTGAGTCAAAGACTCACACACCCTGTAAGACAGTCAGACCCAGACTTACACATACTGTAATACAGTCAGACCAGAGTGACACACTCTGTAAGACAGTGAGTCCCTGACTCAGACATTTTGTAGAAAAGTGAGACACAGACACACTATCTGTAAGACAGTCGGTCCCAGACTTAAACACTTTGTAAGACTGTGAGTGCCAGACTCACACATCCTGTAAGACAAGCAGTACCAGACTCCCACTTTGTAAGACTGTGAGAACCAGATTCAAACACCCGGTAAGACTGTGAGACCCAGACTCACACTTCGTAAAGTTGTGCGTCCCAGACTCACACAATCTGTAAGACAGTGAAACCCAGACTCACACAATCTGTAAGACAGTGAGACCCAGACACAGACACTCTGTAAGACAGTGAAACCCAGACTCACACACTCTGTAAGACAATGAGTCCCAGACTCACACTCTGTAAGACAGAGAGACCCAGAGTCACACACCCAGTAAGACAGTGAAAACAAGACTCACTCCCTCTGTAAGACAGTGATACACAGATTCACACACTCTGTGAGACCCATACTCACACACTCTGTAAGACAGTGAGACCCAGAGTCACACACACAGTAAGACAGTGAAAACAAGACTCACTCCCTCTGTAAGACAGTGATACACAGATTCACACACTCTGTAAGACAGTGAGTCCCAGACTCACACACTTTGTAAGACAGTGAAACCCAGACTCACACACTCTGCAAGACAGTGAGACCCAGACTAACACACCCAGTAAGACAGTGAAAACAAGACTCACTCCCTCTGTAAGACAGTGATACACAGATTCACACATTCTGTAAGACAGTGAGACCCAGACTCACACACACTGTAAGACAGTGAGACCCAGACTCACACACCCTGCAAGAGAGTGAAACACAGATTCACACTCGTTGCAAATCAGTGACACCCAGACTAACACACTCTGTAAGTCAGTTATACCCAGACTCACACTCTGTAAGACTGTAAGTCCCAGACTCACACACTCTGTAAGACAGAGAGAACCAGATCCACACACCCTGTAAGACAATGAGACCCAGACTCACAAGCCCTGTAAGACAGTCAGTCCCAGACTCACACATTCTGTAAGATAGTTAGTCACAGACTCACACACCCTGTAAGTTTTTGTGTCCCAGACTCACACTCTGTAAGACTGTGAGTCCTAGACTCACACATTGTAAGACGGTCAGTCCCAGACTCACTCACTCTTTAAGTCAGTCAGTCCCAGACTCACACTCTGCAAGACAGAGAGACCCAGACTAACACACTCTTTAAGACAGTCAGTCCCAGACTCACACTCTGCATGACAGAGAGACACAGACTCACACGCCCTGTAAGACAGTGAGTCACAGACTCACACATACTGTAATACAGTCAGACCAGAGTGACACACTCTGTAAGACAGTGAGTCCCTGACTCAGACATTTTGTAGAAAAGTGAGACACAGACACACTATCTGTAAGACAGTCGGTCCCAGACTCAAACACTTTGTAAGACTGTGAGTGCCAGACTCACACATCCTGTAAGACAATCAGTACCAGACTCACACTTTGTAAGACTGTGAGAACCAGACTCAAACACCCGGTAAGACTGTGAGACCCAGACTCACACTTTGTAAGGTTGTGCGTCCCAGACTCACACAATCTGTAAGACAGCCAGACCCAGACTCAGACACTCTGTAAGACAGTGAAACCCAGACTCACACTCTGTAAGAAAGAGAGACCCAGAGTCACACACCCAGTAAGACAGTGAAAACAAGACTCACTCCCTCTGTAAGACAGTGATACACAGATTCACACACTCTGTAAGACAGTGAGACCCAGACTCACACACTCTGTAAGACAGTGAGACCCAGACTCACACACCCGGTAAGACAGTGAAAACAAGACTCACTCCCTCTGTAAGACAGTGATACACAGATTCACACACTCTGTGAGACCCAGACTCACACACTCTGTAAGACAGTGAGACCCAGACTCACACACTCTGTAAGACAGTGAAACCAAGATTCACACCCTCTGTAAGACAGTGATACACAGATTCACACACTATGTAAGACAGTGAGTCCCAGACTCATACACTTTGTAAGACAGTGAAACCCAGACTCACACACTCTGCAAGACAGTGAGACCCAGACTAACACACTCGGTAAGACAGTGAAAACAAGACTCACTCCCTCTGTAAGACAGTGATACACAGATTCACACACTCTGTAAGACAGTGAGACCCAGACTCACACACTCTGTAAGACAGTGAGACCCAGACTCACACACCCAGTAAGACAGTGAAACCAAGATTCACACCCTCTGTAAGACAGTGATACACAGATTCACACACTCTGTAAGACAGTGAGACCCAGGCTCACACACCCAGTAAGACAGTGAAACCAAGACTCACACCCTCTGTAAGACAGTGATACACAGATTCACACACTCTGTAAGACAGTGAGACCCAGCCTCACACACCCAGTAAGACAGTGAAAACAGGACTCACTCCCTCTGTAAGACAGTGATACACAGATTCACACACTCTGTAAGACAGTAAGTCCCAGACTCACACACTTTGTAAGACAGTGAGACCCAGACTCACACACCCAGTAAGACAGTCAGACCCAGACTCACACTATGTAACGCTGTGAGTCCCAGACTCACACGCCCTGCAAGACAGCCTTTCCCAGACTGACACACTCTGTAAGACAGTGAGTCCCAGACTCACACATTGTGTAAAACTGTGAGACCCAGACACACACTCTGTAAGACAGTCCGTCCCAGACTCACACAGTCTGTAAGACAATGAGACCCAGACTCACACACCCTGCAAGAGAGTGAAACACAGATTCACACTCGTTGCATATCAGTGACACAAAGACTAACACACTCTGTAAGACAGTTATACCCAGACTCACACTCTGTAAGACTGTAAGTCCTAGACTCACACACTCTGTAAGACAGAGAGAACCAGACTCACAAGCCCTGTAAGACAGTCAGTCCCAGACTCACACATTCTGTAAGATAGTTAGTCACAGACTCACACACCCTGTAAGTTTTTGTGTCCCAGACTCACACTCTGTAAGACTGTGAGTCCTAGACTCACACACTGTAAGACGGTCAGTCCCAGACTCACTCACTCTTTAAGTCAGTCAGTCCCAGACTCACACTCTGCAAGACAGAGAGACCCAGACTCACACACTCTGTAAGACAGTCAAACCCAGACTCAAACTATATAAGGCTGTGAGTCCCAGACTCACACGCCCTGCAAGACAGCCTGTCCCAGACTGACTCACTCTGTAAGACAGTGAGTCCCAGACTCACACATTGTGTAAAGCAGTGAGACCCAGACACACACTCTGTAAGACAGTTAGACCCAGACTCATACTCTGTAAGACAGTAAGTCCTAGACTCACGCACTCTGTAAGAAGGTCAGTCCCAGACTCACTCTCTGCAAAACAGTCAGACCCGGACTCACACTCTGTATGACAGTGAATCCCAGACTCACACATCCTCTAAGACAATTAGTCCCAGACGCACACACGCTGTAAGACAGTGAGTCCCAGACTCACACACCCAGTAAGACAGTGAAACCCAGACTCAAACTATATAAGGCTGTGAGTCCCAGACTCACACGCCCTGCAAGACAGCCTGTCCCAGACTGACTCACTCTGTAAGACAGTCAGTCCCAGACACACACATTCTGTAAGATAGTTAGTCACAGACTCACAAACCCTGTAAGACAGTGAAAACAAGACTCACTCCCTCTGTAAGACAGTGATACACAGATTCACACACTCTGTAAGACAGTGAGACCCAGACTCACACACTCTGTAAGACAGTGAGACCCAGACTCACACACCCAGTAAGACAGTCAGACCCAGACTCACACTATGTAACGCCGTGAGTCCCAGACTCACACGCCCTGCAAGACAGCCTGTTCCAGACTGACACACTCTGTAAGACAGTGAGTCCCAGACTCACACACTCTGTAAGACAGTCAAACCCAGACTCACTCTATGTAACGCTGTGAGTCCCAGACTCACATGCCCTGCAAGACAGCCTGTCCCAGACTGACTCACTCTGTAAGACAGTAAGTCCCAGACTCACACATTGTGTAAAACAGTGAGACCCAGACACACACTCTGTAAGACAGTCAGACCCAGACTCACACTCTGTATGACAGTGAATCCCAGACTCACACATCCTCTAAGACAATCAGTCCCAGACTCACACACTCTGTAAGACAGTGAGTCCCAGACTCACACACCCAGTAAGACAGTGAACACAAGACTCACTCCCTCTGTAAGACAGTGATACACCGATTATCACACGCTGTAAGACAGTGAGACCCAGACTCACACACTCTGTAAGACAGTGAGACCCAGACTCACACACCCGGTAAGACAGTGAAAACAAGATTCACTCCCTCTGTAAGACAGTAATAAACAGATTCACACACTCTGTAAGACAGTGAGACCCAGACTCACACACTCTGTAAGACAGTGAGACCCAGACTCACACACCCAGTAAGACAGTCAGACCCAGACTCACACTATGTAACGCTGTGAGACCCAGACTCACACACCCAGTAAGACAGTCAGACCCAGACTGACACACTCTGTAAGACAGTGAGTCCCAGACTCACAGATTGTGTAAAACAGTGAGACCCAGACACACACTCTGTAAGACAGTCCGTCCCAGACTCACACAGTCTGTAAGACAATGAGACCCAGACTCAAACACCCTGCAAGAGAGTGAAACACAGATTCACACTCGTTGCAAATCAGTGACACCCAGACTAACACACTCTGTAAGACAGTTATACCCAGACTCACACTCTGTAAGACTGTAAGTCCTAGACTCACACACTCTGTAAGACAGAGAGAACCAGACTCACAAGCCCTGTAAGACAGTCAGTCCCAGACTCACACATTCTGTAAGATAGTTAGTCACAGACTCACACACCCTGTAAGTTTTTGTGTCCCAGACTCACACTCTGTAAGACTGTGAGTCCTAGACTCACACACTGTAAGACGGTCAGTCCCAGACTCACTCACTCTTTAAGTCAGTCAGTCCCAGACTCACACTCTGCAAGACAGAGAGACCCAGACTCACACACTCTTTAAGACAGTCAGTCCCAGACTCACACTCTGCATGACAGAGAGACACAGACTCACACGCCCTGTAAGACAGTGAGTCCCAGACTCACCTATCCTGTAAGTCAGTGTGTCCCAGACTCACACTCTGTAAGACAGTGAGTCCCAGATTCACACACTCTTTAGACAGTCAGTCCCAGAGTCACACCCAGTCAGCTTGTGAGCCCCAGACTCACACGCTGTAAGACAGTGAGACCCAGACTCACACACCCTGTAACACAGTCAGTCTCAGACTCACACTCTGTAAGGCAGTGAGTCAAAGACTCACACGCCCTGTAAGACAGTCAGACCCAGACTTACACATACTGTAATACAGTCAGACCAGAGTGACACACTCTGTAAGACAGTGAGTCCCTGACTCAGACATTTTGTACAAAAGTGAGATTCAGACACACTATCTGTAAGACAGTCGGTCCCAGACTCAAACACTTTGTAAGACTGTGAGTGCCAGACTCACACATCCTCTAAGACAATCAGTACCAGACTCACACACTGTAAGACTGTGAGAACCAGACTCAAACACCCGGTAAGACTGTGAGACCCAGACTCACACTTTGTAAGGTTGTGCGTCCCAGACTCACACAATCTGTAAGACAGTGAGACCCAGACTCACACACCCGGTAAGACAGTGAAAACAAGACTCACTCCCTCTGTAAGACAGTGATACACAGATTCACACACTCTGTAAGACAGTGAGACCCAGACTCACACACTCTGTAAGACAGTGAGACCCAGACTCACACACCCAGTAAGACAGTCAGACCCAGACTCACACTATGTAACGCCGTGAGTCCCAGACTCACACGCCCTGCAAGACAGCCTGTCCCAGACTGACACACTCTGTAAGACAGTGAGTCCCACACTCACACATTGTGGAAAACAGTGAGACCCAGACACACACTCTGTAAGACAGTCCGTCCCAGACTCACACAGACTGTAAGACAATGAGACCCAGACTCACACACCCTGTAAGTCAGAGAAACACAGATCCACACTCGTTGCAAATCAGTGAGACCCAGACTAACACACTCTGTAAGACTGTTATACCCAGACTCACACTCTGTAAGACTGTAAGTCCTAGACTCACACACTCTGTAAGGTCAGTCCCAGACTCACGCACTCTTTAAGACAATCAGTCCCACACTCACACTCTGTATGACAGTGAATCCCAGACTCACACACCCTCTAAGACAATCAGTCCCAGACTCCCACTCTGTAAGACTGTCAGAACCAAACTCAAACAACCTGTAAAACTGTGAGACCCAAACTCACACACTCTGTAAGTCAGCGAGACCCAGATTCACACACTATGTAAGACAGTGAGTCCCAGACTCATACACTTTGTAAGACAGTGAAACCCAGACTCACACACTCTATAAGACAGTCAGACCCAGAATCACACTATGTAACGCTGTGAGTCCCAGACTCACACACCCTGCAAGACAGCCTTTCCCAGACTGACACTCTCTGTAAGACAGTGAGTCCCAGACTCACACATTGTGTAAAACAGTGAGACCCAGACACACACTCTGTAAGACAGTCCGTCCCAGACTCACACAGTCTGTAAGACAATGAGACCCAGACTCACACACCCTGCAAGAGAGTGAAACACAGATTCACACTCGTTGCAAATCAGTGACACCCAGACTAACACACTCTGTAAGACAGTTATACCCAGACTCACACTCTGTAAGACTGTAAGTCCTAGACTCACACACTCTGTAAGACAGAGAGAACCAGATCCACACACCCTGTAAGACAGTGAGACCCAGACTCACAAGCCCTGTAAGACAGTCAGTCCCAGACTCACACATTCTGTAAGATAGTTAGTCACAGACTCACACACCCTGTAAGTTTTTGTGTCCCAGACTCACACTCTGTAAGACTGTGAGTCCTAGACTCACACACTGTAAGACGGTCAGTCCCAGACTCACTCACTCTTTAAGTCAGTCAGTCCCAGACTCACACTCTGCAAGACAGAGAGACCCAGACTCACACACTCTTTAAGACAGTCAGTCCCAGTCTCACACTCTGCATGACAGAGAGACACAGACTCACACGCACTGTAAGACAGTGAGTCCCAGATTCACACAATCTTTAGACAGTCAGTTCCAGAGTCACACCCCGTCAGCTTGTGAGCCCCAGACTCACACTCTGTAAGACAGTGAGACCCAGACTCACACACCCTATAACACAGTCAGTCTCAGACTCACACTCTGTAAGGCTGTGAGTCAAAGACTCACACACCCTGTAAGACAGTCAGACCCAGACTTACACATACTGTAATACAGTCAGACCATAGTGACACACTCTGTAAGACAGTGAGTCCCTGACTCAGACATTTTGTAGAAAAGTGAGACACAGACACACTATCTGTAAGACAGTCGGTCCCAGACTTAAACACTTTGTAAGACTGTGAGTGCCAGACTCACACATCCTGTAAGACAAGCAGTACCAGACTCCCACTTTGTAAGACTGTGAGAACCAGATTCAAACACCCGGTAAGACTGTGAGACCCAGACTCACACTTCGTAAAGTTGTGCGTCCCAGACTCACACAATCTGTAAGACAGTGAAACCCAGACTCACACAATCTGTAAGACAGAGAGACCCAGAGTCACACACCCAGTAAGACAGTGAAAACAAGACTCACTCCCTCTGTAAGACAGTGATACACAGATTCACACACTCTGTGAGACCCATACTCACACACTCTGTAAGACAGTGAGACCCAGAGTCACACACCCAGTAAGACAGTGAAAACAAGACTCACTCCCTCTGTAAGACAGTGATACACAGATTCACACACTCTGTAAGACAGTGAGTCCCAGACTCACACACTTTGTAAGACAGTGAAACCCAGACTCACACACTCTGCAAGACAGTGAGACCCAGACTAACACACCCAGTAAGACAGTGAAAACAAGACTCACTCCCTCTGTAAGACAGTGATACACAGATTCACACATTCTGTAAGACAGTGAGACCCAGACTCACACACACTGTAAGACAGTGAGACCCAGACTCACACACCCTGCAAGAGAGTGAAACACAGATTCACACTCGTTGCAAATCAGTGACACCCAGACTAACACACTCTGTAAGTCAGTTATACCCAGACTCACACTCTGTAAGACTGTAAGTCCCAGACTCACACACTCTGTAAGACAGAGAGAACCAGATCCACACACCCTGTAAGACAATGAGACCCAGACTCACAAGCCCTGTAAGACAGTCAGTCCCAGACTCACACATTCTGTAAGATAGTTAGTCACAGACTCACACACCCTGTAAGTTTTTGTGTCCCAGACTCACACTCTGTAAGACTGTGAGTCCTAGACTCACACACTGTAAGACGGTCAGTCCCAGACTCACTCACTCTTTAAGTCAGTCAGTCCCAGACTCACACTCTGCAAGACAGAGAGACCCAGACTAACACACTCTTTAAGACAGTCAGTCCCAGACTCACACTCTGCATGACAGAGAGACACAGACTCACACTCCGTAAGACAGTGAAACCCAGACTCACACTCTGTAAGACAGAGAGACCCAGAGTCACACACCCAGTAAGACAGTGAAAACAAGACTCACTCCCTCTGTAAGACAGTGATACACAGATTCACACACTCTGTAAGACAGTGAGACCCAGACTCACACACCCGGTAAGACAGTGAAAACAAGACTCACTCCCTCTGTAAGACAGTGATACACAGATTCACACACTCTGTGAGACCCAGACTCACACACTCTGTAAGACAGTGAGACCCAGACTCACACACTCTGTAAGACAGTGAAACCAAGATTCACACCCTCTGTAAGACAGTGATACACAGATTCACACACTATGTAAGACAGTGAGTCCCAGACTCATACACTTTGTAAGACAGTGAAACCCAGACTCACACACTCTGTAAGACAGTCAAACCCAGACTCACACACTCTGCAAGACAGTGAGACCCAGACTAACACACTCGGTAAGACAGTGAAAACAAGACTCACTCCCTCTGTAAGACAGTGATACACAGATTCACACACTCTGTAAGACAGTGAGACCCAGACTCACACACTCTGTAAGACAGTGAGACCCAGACTCACACACCCAGTAAGACAGTGAAACCAAGATTCACACCCTCTGTAAGACAGTGATATACAGATTCACACATTCTGTAAGACAGTGAGACCCAGGCTCACACACCCAGTAAGACAGTGAAACCAAGACTCACACCCTCTGTAAGACAGTGATACACAGATTCACACACTCTGTAAGACAGTGAGACCCAGACTCACACACCCAGTAAGACAGTGAAAACAGGACTCACTCCCTCTGTAAGACAGTGATACACAGATTCACACACTCTGTAAGACAGTAAGTCCCAGACTCACACACTTTGTAAGACAGTGAGACCCAGACTCACACACCCAGTAAGACAGTCAGACCCAGACTCACACTATGTAACGCTGTGAGTCCCAGACTCACACGCCCTGCAAGACAGCCTTTCCCAGACTGACACACTCTGTAAGACAGTGAGTCCCAGACTCACACATTGTGTAAAACAGTGAGACCCAGACACACACTCTGTAAGACAGTCCGTCCCAGACTCACACAGTCTGTAAGACAATGAGACCCAGACTCACACACCCTGCAAGAGAGTGAAACACAGATTCACACTCGTTGCATATCAGTGACACAAAGACTAACACACTCTGTAAGACAGTTATACCCAGACTCACACTCTGTAAGACTGTAAGTCCTAGACTCACACACTCTGTAAGACAGAGAGAACCAGACTCACAAGCCCTGTAAGACAGTCAGTCCCAGACTCACACATTCTGTAAGATAGTTAGTCACAGACTCACACACCCTGTAAGTTTTTGTGTCCCAGACTCACACTCTGTAAGACTGTGAGTCCTAGACTCACACACTGTAAGACGGTCAGTCCCAGACTCACTCACTCTTTAAGTCAGTCAGTCCCAGACTCACACTCTGCAAGACAGAGAGACCCAGACTCACACACTCTTTAAGACAGTCAGCCCCAGACTCACACTCTGCATGACAGAGAGACACAGACTCACACGCCCTGTAAGACAGTGAGTCCCAGACTCACATATCCTGTAAGTCAGTGTGTCCCAGACTCACACTCTGTAAGACAGTGAGTCCCAGATTCACACACTCTTTAGACAGTCAGTCCCAGAGTCACACCCAGTCAGCTTGTGAGCCCCAGACTCACACGCTGTAAGACAGTGAGACCCAGACTCACACACCCTGTAACACAGTCAGTCTCAGACTCACACTCTGTAAGGCTGTGAGTCAAAGACTCACACGCCCTGTAAGACAGTCAGACCCAGACTTACACATACTGTAATACAGTCAGACCAGAGTGACACACTCTGTAAGACAGTGAGACCCTGACTCAGACATTTTGTACAAAAGTGAGACTCAGACACACTATCTGTAAGACAGTCGGTCCCAGACTCAAACACTTTGTAAGACTGTGAGTGCCAGACTCACACATCCTCTAAGACAATCAGTACCAGACTCACACACTTTAAGACTGTGAGAACCAGACTCAAACACCCGGTAAGACTGTGAGACCCAGACTCACACTTTGTAAGGTTGTGCGTCCCAGACTCACACAATCTGTAAGACAGTGAGACCCAGACTCAGACAATCTGTAAGACAGTGAAACCCAGACTCACACACTCTGTAAGACAGTGAGTCCCAGACTCACACACTCTGTAAGACAGTGAGACCCAGACTCACACACTCTGTAAGACAGTGAGACCCAGACTCACACACCCATTAAGACAGTGAACACAAGACTCACTCCCTCTGTAAGACAGTGATACATTGATTAACACACTCTGTAAGATAGTGAGACCCAGACTCACACACTCTGTAAGACAGTCAAACCCAGACTCACACTATGTAAGGCTGTGAGTCCCAGACTCACACGCCCTGCAAGACAGCCTGTCCCAGACTGACTCACTCTGTAAGACAGTGAGTCCCAGACTCACACATTGTGTAAAGCAGTGAGACCCAGACACACACTCTATAAGACAGTTAGACCCAGACTCACACTCTGTAAGACAGTAAGTCCTAGACTCACGCACTCTGTAAGAAGGTCAGTCCCAGACTCACTCTCTGCAAAACAGTCAGACCCGGAATCACACTCTGTATGACAGTGAATCCCAGACTCACAGATCCTCTAAGACAATCAGTCCCAGACTCACACACTCTGTAAGACAGTGAGTCCCAGACTCACACACCCAGTAAGACAGTGAAACCCAGACTCACAGGCCCTGTAAGACAGTCAGTCCCAGACACACACATTCTGTAAGATAGTTAGTCACAGACTCACAAACCCTGTAAGACAGTGAAAACAAGACTCACTCCCTCTGTAAGACAGTGATACACAGATTCACACACTCTGTAAGACAGTGAGACCCAGACTCACACACTCTGTAAGACAGTGAGACCCAGACTCACACACCCAGTAAGACAGTCAGACCTAGACTCACACTATGTAACGCCGTGAGTCCCAGACTCACACGCCCTGCAAGACAGCCTGTCCCAGACTGACACACTCTGTAAGACAGTGAGTCCCAGACTCACACACTTTGTAAGACAGTGAAACCCAGACTCACACACTCTGTAAGACAGTCAAACCCAGACTCACACTCTGTATGACAGTGAGTCCCAGACTCACACACCCAGTAAGACAGTGAACACAAGACTCACTCCCTCTGTAAGACAGTGATACACAGATTATCACACGCTGTAAGACAGTGAGACCCAGACTCACACACTCTGTAAGACAGTGAGACCCAGACTCACACACACGGTAAGACAGTGAAAACAAGACTCACTCCCTCTGTAAGACAGTGATACACAGATTCACACACTCTGTAAGACAGTGAGACCCAGACTCACACACTCTGTAAGACAGTGAGACCCAGACTCACACACCCAGTAAGACAGTCAGACCCAGACTCACACTATGTAACGCTGTGAGTCCCTGGCTCACACGCCCTGCAAGACAGCCTTTCCCAGACAGACACACTCTGTAAGACAGTGTGTGTCTGTCTCACACATTGTGTAAAACAGTGAGACCCAGACACACACTCTGTAAGACAGTCCGTCCCAGACTCACACAGTCTGTAAGACAATGAGACCCAGACTCACACACCCTGCAAGAGAGTGAAACACAGATTCACACTCATTGCAAATCAGTGACACCCAGACTAACACACTCTGTAAGACAGTTATACCCAGACTCACACTCTGTAAGACTGTAAGTCCTAGACTCACACACTCTGTAAGACAGAGAGAACCAGACTCACAAGCCCTGTAAGACAGTCAGTCCCAGACTCACACATTCTGTAAGATAGTTAGTCACAGACTCACACACCCTATAAGTTTTTGTGTCCCAGACTCACACTCTGTAAGACTGTGAGTCCTAGACTCACACACTGTAAGACGGTCAGTCCCAGACTCACTCACTCTTTAAGTCAGTCAGTCCCAGACTCACACTCTGCAAGACAGAGAGACCCAGACTCACACACTCTTTAAGACAGTCAGTCCCAGACTCACACTCTGCATGACAGAGAGACACAGACTCACACGCCCTGTAAGACAGTGAGTCCCAGACTCACCTATCCTGTAAGTCAGTGTGTCCCAGACTCACACTCTGTAAGACAGTGAGTCCCAGATTCACACACTCTTTAGACAGTCAGTCCCAGAGTCACACCCAGTCAGCTTGTGAGCCCCAGACTCACACGCTGTAAGACAGTGAGACCCAGACTCACACACCCTGTAACACAGTCAGTCTCAGACTCACACTCTGTAAGGCTGTGAGTCAAAGACTCACACGCCCTGTAAGACAGTCAGACCCAGACTTACACATACTGTAATACAGTCAGACCAGAGTGACACACTCTGTAAGACAGTGAGTCCCTGACTCAGACATTTTGTACAAAAGTGAGACTCAGACACACTATCTGTAAGACAGTCGGTCCCAGACTCAAACACTTTGTAAGACTGTGAGTGCCAGACTCACACATCCTCTAAGACAATCAGTACCAGACTCACACACTGTAAGACTGTGAGAACCAGACTCAAACACCCGGTAAGACTGTGAGACCCAGACTCACACTTTGTAAGGTTGTGCGTCCCAGACTCACACAATCTGTAAGACAGTGAGACCCAGACTCACACACCCGGTAAGACAGTGAAAACAAGACTCACTCCCTCTGTAAGACAGTGATACACAGATTCACACACTCTGTAAGACAGTGAGACCCAGACTCACACACTCTGTAAGACAGTGAGACCCAGACTCACACACCCAGTAAGACAGTCAGACCCAGACTCACACTATGTAACGCCGTGAGTCCCAGACTCACACGCCCTGCAAGACAGCCTGTCCCAGACTGACACACTCTGTAAGACAGTGAGTCCCACACTCACACATTGTGGAAAACAGTGAGACCCAGACACACACTCTGTAAGACAGTCCGTCCCAGACTCACACAGACTGTAAGACAATGAGACCCAGACTCACACACCCTGTAAGTCAGAGAAACACAGATCCACACTCGTTGCAAATCAGTGAGACCCAGACTAACACACTCTGTAAGACTGTTATACCCAGACTCACACTCTGTAAGACTGTAAGTCCTAGACTCACACACTCTGTAAGGTCAGTCCCAGACTCACGCACTCTTTAAGACAATCAGTCCCACACTCACACTCTGTATGACAGTGAATCCCAGACTCACACACCCTCTAAGACAATCAGTCCCAGACTCCCACTCTGTAAGACTGTCAGAACCAAACTCAAACAACCTGTAAAACTGTGAGACCCAGACTCACACACTCTGTAAGACAGTGAGACCCAGACTCACACACCCAGTAAGACACTGAAACCAAGACTCACTCCCTCTGTAAGACAGTGAGACACAGATTCACACACTATGTAAGACAGTGAGTCCCAGACTCATACACTTTGTAAGACAGTGAAACCCAGACTCACACACTCTGTAAGACAGTCAAACCCAGACTCACACTATGTAAGGCTGTGAGTCCCAGACTCACACGCCCTGCAAGACAGCCTGTCCCAGACTGACTCACTCTGTAAGACAGTGAGTCCCAGACTCACACATTGTGTAAAGCAGTGAGACCCAGACACACACTCTGTAAGACAGTTAGACCCAGACTCACACTCTGTAAGACAGTAAGTCCTAGACTCACGCACTCTGTAAGAAGGTCAGTCCCAGACTCACACTCTGCAAAACAGTCAGAACCGGACTCACACTCTGTATGACAGTGAATCCCAGACTCACACATCCTCTAAGACAATCAGTCCCAGACTCACACACTATGTAAGACAGTGAGTCCCAGACTCACACACCCAGTAAGACAGTGAAACCCAGACTCACAGGCCCTGTAAGACAGTCAGTCCCAGACACACACATTCTGTAAGATAGTTAGTCACAGACTCACACGCCCTGTAAGACAGTGAAAACAAGACTCACTCCCTCTGTAAGACAGTGATACACAGATTCACACACTCTGTAAGACAGTGAGACCCAGACTCACACACTCTGTAAGACAGTGAGACCCAGACTCACACACCCAGTAAGACAGTCAGACCCAGACTCACACTATGTAACGCCGTGAGTCCCAGACTCACACGCCCTGCAAGACAGCCTGTCCCAGACTGACACACTCTGTAAGACAGTGAGTCCCAGACTCACACACTTTGTAAGACAGTGAAACCCAGACTGACACACTCTGTAAGACAGTCAAACCCAGACTCACTCTATGTAACGCTGTGCGTCCCAGACTCACACGCCCTGCAAGACAGCCTGTCCCAGACTGACTCACTCTGTAAGACAGTGAGTCCCAGACTCACACATTGTGTAAAACAGTGAGACCCAGACACACACTCTGTAAGACAGTTAGACCCAGACTCACACTCTGTAAGACAGTAAGTCCTAGACTCACGCACTCTGTAAGAAGGTCAGTCCCAGACTCACACTCTGCAAAACAGTCAGACCCAGACTCACACTCTGTATGACAGTGAATCCCAGACTCACACATCCACTAAGACAATCAGTCCCAGACTCACACACTCTGTAAGACAGTGAGTCCCAGACTCACACACCCAGTAAGACAGTGAACACAAGACTCACTCCCTCTGTAAGACAGTGATACACAGATTAACACACTCTGTAAGACAGGGAGACCCAGACTCACACACTCTGTAAGACAGTGAGACCCAGACTCACACACCCGGTAAGACAGTGAAACCAAGACTCACTCCCTCTGTAAGACAGTGATACACAGATTCACACACTCTGTAAGACAGTGAGACCCAGACTCACACACCCAGTAAGACAGTGAAAACAGGACACACTCCCTCTGCAAGACAGTGATACACAGATTCACACACTCTGAAAGACAGTAAGTCCCAGACTCACACACTTTGTAAGACAGTGAAACCCAGCCTCACACACAGTATAAGACAGTCAGACCCAGACTCACACTATGTAAAGCTGTGAGTCCCAGACTCACACACTTTGTAAGACAGTAAAACCCAGACTCACACACTCTATAAGACAGTCAGACCCAGACTCACACTATGTAACGCTGTGAGTCCCAGACTCACACGCCCTGCAAGACAGCCTTTCCCAGACTGACACACTCTGTAAGACAGTGAGTCCCAGACTCACACATTGTGTAAAACAGTGAGACCCAGACACACACTCTGTAAGACAGTCCGTCCCAGATTCACACAGTCTGTAAGACAATGAGACCCAGACTCACACACCCTGCAAGAGAGTGAAACACAGATTCACACTCGTTGCAAATCAGTGACACCCAGACTAACACACTCTGTAAGACAGTTATACCCAGACTCACACTCTGTAAGACTGTAAGTCCTAGACTCACACACTCTGTAAGACAGAGAGAACCAGACTCACAAGCCCTGTAAGACAGTCAGTCCCAGACTCACACATTCTGTAAGATAGTTAGTCACAGACTCACACACCCTGTAAGTTTTTGTGTCCCAGACTCACACTCTGTAAGACTGTGAGTCCTAGACTCACACACTGTAAGACGGTCAGTCCCAGACTCACTCACTCTTTAAGTCAGTCAGTCCCAGACTCACACTCTGCAAGACAGAGAGACCCAGACTCACACACTCTTTAAGACAGTCAGCCCCAGACTCACACTCTGCATGACAGAGAGACACAGACTCACACGCCCTGTAAGACAGTGAGTCCAAGACTCACATATCCTGTAAGTCAGTGTGTCCCAGACTCACACTCTGTAAGACAGTGAGTCCCAGATTCACACACTCTTTAGACAGTCAGTCCCAGAGTCACACCCAGTCAGCTTGTGAGCCCCAGACTCACACGCTGTAAGACAGTGAGACCCAGACTCACACACCCTGTAACACAGTCAGTCTCAGACTCACACTCTGTAAGGCTGTGAGTCAAAGACTCACACGCCCTGTAAGACAGTCAGACCCAGACTTACACATACTGTAATACAGTCAGACCAGAGTGACACACTCTGTAAGACAGTGAGTCCCTGACTCAGACATTTTGTACAAAAGTGAGACTCAGACACACTATCTGTAAGACAGTCGGTCCCAGACTCAAACACTTTGTAAGACTGTGAGTGCCAGACTCACACATCCTCTAAGACAATCAGTACCAGACTCACACACTGTAAGACTGTGAGAACCAGACTCAAACACCCGGTAAGACTGTGAGACCCAGACTCACACTTTGTAAGGTTGTGCGTCCCAGACTCACACAATCTGTAAGACAGTGAAACCCAGACTGACACACTCTGTAAGACAGTCAAACCCAGACTCACTCTATGTAACGCTGTGACTCCCAGACTCACACGCCCTGCAAGACAGCCTGTCCCAGACTGACTCACTCTGTAAGACAGTGAGTCCCAGACTCACACATTGTGTAAAACAGTGAGACCCAGACACACACTCTGTAAGACAGTTAGACCCAGACTCACACTCTGTAAGACAGTAAGTCCTAGACTCACGCACTCTGTAAGAAGGTCAGTCCCAGACTCACACACCCAGTAAGACAGTGAACACAAGACTCACTCCCTCTGTAAGACAGTGATACACAGATTAACACACTCTGTAAGACAGGGAGACCCAGACTCACACACTCTGTAAGACAGTGAGACCCAGACTCACACACCCGGTAAGACAGTGAAACCAAGACTCACTCCCTCTGTAAGACAGTGATACACAGATTCACACACTCTGTAAGACAGTGAGACCCAGACTCACACACCCAGTAAGACAGTGAAAACAGGACACACTCCCTCTGCAAGACAGTGATACACAGATTCACACACTCTGTAAGACAGTAAGTCCCAGACTCACACACTTTGTAAGACAGTGAAACCCAGCCTCACACACACTATAAGACAGTCAGACCCAGACTCACACTATGTAACGCTGTGAGTCCCAGACTCACACACTTTGTAAGACAGTAAAACCCAGACTCACACACTCTATAAGACAGTCAGACCCAGACTCACACTATGTAACGCTGTGAGTCCCAGACTCACACGCCCTGCAAGACAGCCTTTCCCAGACTGACACACTCTGTAAGACAGTGAGTCCCAGACTCACACATTGTGTAAAACAGTGAGACCCAGACACACACTCTGTAAGACAGTCCGTCCCAGACTCACACAGTCTGTAAGACAATGAGACCCAGACTCACACACCCTGCAAGAGAGTGAAACACAGATTCACACTCGTTGCAAATCAGTGACACCCAGACTAACACACTCTGTAAGACAGTTATACCCAGACTCACACTCTGTAAGACTGTAAGTCCTAGACT
This sequence comes from Hypanus sabinus, assembly GCF_030144855.1. Classification (NCBI taxonomy): domain Eukaryota; kingdom Metazoa; phylum Chordata; class Chondrichthyes; order Myliobatiformes; family Dasyatidae; genus Hypanus; species Hypanus sabinus. Next base: position 69,873,618 of record NC_082706.1, read on the forward strand.
CACACACTCTGTAAGACAGAGAGAACCAGACTCAAAAGCCCTGTAAGACAGTCAGTCCCAGACTCACACATTCTGTAAGATAGTTAGTCACAGACTCACACACCCTGTAAGTTTTTGTGTCCCAGACTCACACTCTGTAAGACTGTGAGTCCTAGACTCACACACTGTAAGACGGTTAGTCCCAGACTCACTCACTCTTTAAGTCAGTCAGTCCCAGACTCACACTCTGCAAGACAGAGAGACCCAGACTCACACACTCTTTAAGACAGTCAGCCCCAGACTCACACTCTGCATGACAGAGAGACACAGACTCACACGCCCTGTAAGACAGTGAGTCCAAGACTCACATATCCTGTAAGTCAGTGTGTCCCAGACTCACACTCTGTAAGACAGTGAGTCCCAGATTCACACACTCTTTAGACAGTCAGTCCCAGAGTCACACCCAGTCAGCTTGTGAGCCCCAGACTCACACGCTGTAAGACAGTGAGACCCAGACTCACACACCCTGTAACACAGTCAGTCTCAGACTCACACTCTGTAAGGCTGTGAGTCAAAGACTCACACGCCCTGTAAGACAGTCAGACCCAGACTTACACATACTGTAATACAGTCAGACCAGAGTGACACACTCTGTAAGACAGTGAGTCCCTGACTCAGACATTTTGTACAAAAGTGAGACTCAGACACACTATCTGTAAGACAGTCGGTCCCAGACTCAAACACTTTGTAAGACTGTGAGTGCCAGACTCACACATCCTCTCAGACAATCAGTACCAGACTCACACACTGTAAGACTGTGAGAACCAGACTCAAACACCCGGTAAGACTGTGAGACCCAGACTCACACACAGTAAGACGGTCAGTCCCAGACTCACACACTCTTTAAGTCAGTCAGTCCCAGACTCACACTCAACAAGACAGAGAGACACAGACTCACACGCCCTGTAATACAGTGAGTCCCAGAGTCACATATTCTGTAAGTCAGTGAGTCCCAGACTCACACACTCTGTAAGACAGAGAGAACCAGATCCACATACACTGTAAGACAGTGAGACCCAGACTCACAAGCCCTGTAAGACAGTCAGTCCCAGACTCACACATTCTGTAAGATAGTTAGTCACAGACTCACACGCCCTGTAAGACAATCAGTCAAGGCTCACACTTTGTAAGACTGTGAGAACCAGACTCAAACACCCGGTAAGACTGTGAGACTCAGACTCAGACACTCTGTAAGACAGTGAAACCCAGACTCAGACACTCTGTAAGACAGTGAAACCCAGACTCACACACTCTGTAAGACAGTGAGTCCCAGACTCACACACTCTATAAGACAGTGAAACCCAGACTCAGACACTCTGTAAGACAGTGAAACCCAGACTCACTCCCTCTGTAAGACAGTGATACACAGATTCACACACTCTGTAAGACAGTGAGTCCCAGACTCACACACTTTGTAAGACAGTGAAACCCAGACTCACACACTCTGCAAGACAGTGAGACCCAGATTCACACACTCTGTAAGACAGTGAGACCCAGACTAACACACCCAGTAAGACAGTGAAAACAAGACTCACTCCCTCTGTAAGACAGTGATACACAGATTCACACACTCTGTAAGACAGTGAGACCCAGACTCACACACTCTGTAAGACAGTGAGACCCAGACTCACACACCCAGTAAGACAGTGAAACCAAGATTCACACCCTCTGTAAGACAGTGATACACAGATTAACACACTCTGTAAGACAGGAAGACCCAGACTCACACACTCTGTAAGACAGTGAGACCCAGACTCACACACCCAGTAAGACAGTGAAAACAGGACTCACTCCCTCTGTAAGACAGTGATACACAGATTCACACACTCTGTAAGACAGTAAGTCCCAGACTCACACACTTTGTAAGACAGTGAAACCCAGACTCACACACTCGATAAGACAGTCAGACCCAGACTCACACTATGTAACGCTGTGAGTCCCAGACTCACACGCCCTGCAAGACAGCCTTTCCCAGACTGACACACTCTGTAAGACAGTGAGTCCCAGACTCACACATTGTGTAAATCAGTGAGACCCAGACACACACTCTGTAAGACAGTCCGTCCCAGACTCACACAGACTGTAAGACAATGAGACCCAGACTCACACACCCTGCAAGAGAGTGAAACACAGATTCATACTCGTTGCAAATCAGTGACACCCAGACTAACACACTCGGTAAGACAGTTATACCCAGACTCACACTCTGTAAGACTGTAAGTCCTAGACTCACACACTCTGTAAGACAGAGAGAACCAGATCCACACACCCTGTAAGAAAGTGAGACCCAGACTCACAAGCCCTGTAAGACAGTCAGTCCCAGACTCACACATTCTGTAAGATAGTTAGTCACAGACTCACACACCCTGTAAGTTTTTGTGTCCCAGACTCACACTCTGTAAGACTGTGAGTCCTAGACTCACACACTGTAAGACGGTCAGTCCCAGACTCACTCACTCTTTAAGTCAGTCAGTCCCAGACTCACACTCTGCAAGACAGAGAGACCCAGACTCACACACTCTTTAAGACAGTCAGCCCCAGACTCACACTCTGCATGACAGAGAGACACAGACTCACACGCCCTGTAAGACAGTGAGTCCCAGACTCACATATTCTGTAAGTCAGTGTGTCCCAGACTCACACTCTGTAAGACAGTGAGTCCCAGATTCACACACTCTTTAGACAGTCAGTCCCAGAGTCACACCCAGTCAGCTTGTGAGCCCCAGACTCACACGCTGTAAGACAGTGAGACCCAGACTCACAAACCCTGTAACACAGTCAGTCTCAGACTCACACTCTGTAAGGCTGTGATTCAAAGACTCACACGCCCTGTAAGACAGTCAGACCCAGACTTACACATACTGTAATACAGTCAGACCAGAGTGACACACTCTGTAAGACAGTGAGTCCCTGACTCAGACATTTTGTAGAAAAGTGAGACACAGACACACTATCTGTAAGAAAGTCGGTCCCAGACTCAAACACTTTGTAAGACTGTGAGTGCCAGACTCACACATCCTGTAAGACAATCAGTACCAGACTCACACTTTGTAAGACTATGAGAACCAGACTCAAACACCCGGTAAGACTGTGAGACACAGACTCACACTTTGTAAGGTTGTGCGTCCCAGACTCACACAATCTGTAAGACAATGAGACCCAGACTCAGACACTCTGTAAGACAGTGAAACCCAGACTCACACACTCTGTAAGACAGTGAGTCCCAGACTCACACACTCTGTAAGACAGTGAGACCCAGACTCACACACTCTGTAAGACAGTGAGACCCAGACTCACACACCCGGTTAGACAGTGAAAACAAGACTCACTCCCTCTGTAAGACAGTGATACACAGATTCACACACTCTGTGAGACCCAGACTCACACACTCTGTAAGACAGTGAGACCCAGACTCACACACCCAGTAAGACAGTCAGACCCAGACTCACACTATGTAACGCCGTGAGTCCCAGACTCACACGCCCTGCAAGACAGCCTGTCCCAGACTGACACACTCTGTAAGACAGTGAGTCCCAGACTCACACATTGTGGAAAACAGTGAGACCCAGACACACACTCTGTAAGACAGTCCGTCCCAGACTCACACAGTCTGTAAGACAATGAGACCCAGACTCACACACCCTGTAAGTCAGTGAAACACAGATCCACACTCGTTGCAAATCAGTGAGACCCAGACTAACACACTCTGTAAGATTGTTATACCCAGACTCACACTCTGTAAGACTGTAAGTCCTAGACTCACACACTCTGTAAGAAGGTCAGTCCCAGACTCACGCACTCTTTAAGACAATCAGTCCCACACTCACACTCTGTATGACAGTGAATCCCAGACTCACACAACCTCTAAGACAATCAGTCCCAGACTCCCACTCTGTAAGACTGTCAGAACCAAACTCAAACAACCTGTAAAACTGTGAGACCCAGACTCACACACTCTGTAAGACAGTGAGACCCAGACTCACACACCCAGTAAGACACTGAAACCAAGACTCACTCCCTCTGTAAGACAGTGTGACACAGATTCACACACTCTATAAGACAGTCAAACCCAGACTCACACTATGTAAGGCTGTGAGTCCCAGACTCACACGCCCTGCAAGACAGCCTGTCCCAGACTGACTCACTCTGTAAGACAGTGAGTCCCAGACTCACACATTGTGTAAAACAGTGAGACCCAGACACACACTCTGTAAGACAGTTAGACCCAGACTCACACTCTGTAAGACAGTAAGTCCTAGACTCACGCACTCTGTAAGAAGGTCAGTCCCAGACTCACACTCTGCAAAACAGTCAGACCCAGACTCACACTCTGTATGACAGTGAATCCCAGACTCACACATCCTCTAAGACAATCAGTCCCAGACTCACACACTCTGTAAGACAGTGAGTCCCAGACTCACACACCCAGTTAGACAGTGAAACCCAGACTCACAGGCCCTGTAAGACAGTCAGTCCCAGACACACACATTCTCTAAGATAGTTAGTCACAGACTCACACGCCCTGTAAAACGGTCAGTCCCAGACTCACATATTCTGTAAGACAGTGAATCCCAGACTCACACATTCTGTAAGATGGTTAGTCACAGACTCACACACCCTGTAAGTTTTTGTGTCCCAGACACACACTCTGTAAGACTGTGAGTCCTAGACTCACACACTGTAAGACGGTCAGTCCCAGACTCACACACTCTTTAAGTCAGTCAGTCCCAGACTCACACATTCTGTAAGTCAGTGAGTCCCAGACTCACACTCTGTAAGACAGTGAGTACCAGATTCACACACTTTTCAGACAGTCAGTCCCAGAGTCACACCCAGTAAGGTTGTGAGCCCCAGACTCACACTCTGTAAGACAGTGAGACCCAGACTCACACACCCAGTAACACAGTCTCAGACTCACATACTGCAAGACAGAGAGACACAGACTCACACGCCCTGTAAGACAGTGTCCCAGACTCACATATTCTGTAAGACAGTGAGTCCCTGACTCAGACATTTTGTAGAAAAGTGAGACACAGACACACTATCTGTAAGACAGTCGGTCCCAGACTCAAACACTTTGTAAGACTGTGAGTGCCAGACTCACACATCCTGTAAGACAATCAGTACCAGACTCACACTTTGTAAGACTGTGAGAACCAGACTCAAACACCCGGTAAGACTGTGAGACCCAGACTCACACTTTGTAAGGTTGTGCGTCCCAGACTCACACAATCTGTAAGACAGTGAGACCCAGACTCAGACACTCTGTAAGACAGTGAAACCCAGACTCACACACTCAGTAAGACAGTGAGTCCCAGACTCACACACTCTGTAAGACAGTGAGACCCAGACTCACACACCCAGTAAGACAGTGAAAACAAGACTCACTCCCTGTGTAAGACAGTGATACACAGATTCACACACTCTGTAAGACAGTGAGACCCAGACTCACACACTCTGTAAGACAGTGAGACCCAGAGGCACACACCCAGTAAGACAGTGAAAACAAGACTCACTCCCTCTGTAAGACAGTGATACACAGATTCACACACTCTGTAAGACAGTGAGTCCCAGACTCACACACTTTGTAAGACAGTGAAACCCCGACTCACAAACTCTGCAAGACACTGAGACCCAGATTCACACACTCTGTCAGTGAGACCCAGACTAACACACCCAGGAAGACAGTGAAAACAAGACTCACTCCCTCTGTAAGACAGTGATACACAGATTCACACACTCCGTAAGACAGTGAAACCCAGATTCACACACTCTGTAAGACAGTGAGACCCAGACTCACACACCCAGTAAGACAGTGAATACAAGACTCACTCCCTCTGTAAGACAGTGATACACAGATTCACACACTCCGTAAGACAGTGAAACCCAGATTCACACACTCTGTAAGACAGAGAGACCCAGACTCACACACCCAGTAAGACAGTGAATACAAGACTCACTCCCTCTGTAAGACAGTGATACACAGATTAACACACTCTGTAAGACAGGGAGACCCAGACTCACACACTCTGTAAGACAGTGAGACCCAGACTCACACACCCAGTAAGACAGTGAAACCAAGACTCACACACTCTGTAAGACAGTGATACACAGATTCACACACTCTGTAAGACAGTAAGTCCCAGACTCACACACTTTGTAAGACAGTGAAACCCAGACTCACACACTCTATAAGACAGTCAGACCCAGACTCACACTATGTAACGCTGTGAGTCCCAGACTCACACACCCTGCAAGACAGCCTTTCCCAGACTGACACACTCTGTAAGACAGTGAGTCCCAGACTCACACATTGTGTAAAACAGTGAGACCCAGACACAGACTCTGTAAGACAGTCCGTCCCAGACTCACACAGTCTGTAAGACAATGAGACCCAGACTCACACACCCTGCAAGAGACTGAAACACAGATTCACACTCGTTGCAAATCAGTGACACCCAGACTAACACACTCTGTAAGACAGTTATACCCAGACTCACACTCTGTAAGACTGTAAGTCCTAGACTCACACACTCTGTAAGACAGAGAGAACCAGAACCACACACCCTGTAAGACAGTGAGACCCAGACTCACAAGCCCTGTAAGACAGTCAGTCCCAGACTCACACATTCTGTAAGATAGTTAGTCACAGACTCACACACCCTGTAAGTTTTTGTGTCCCAGACTCACACTCTGTAAGACTGTGAGTCCTAGACTCACACACTGTAAGACGGTCAGTCCCAGACTCACTCACTCTTTAAGTCAGTCAGTCCCAGACTCACACTCTGCAAGACAGAGAGACCCAGACTCACACACTCTTTAAGACAGTCAGTCCCAGACTCACACTCTGCATGACAGAGAGACACAGACTCACACGCACTGTAAGACAGTGAGTCCCAGATTCACACACTCTTTAGACAGTCAGTTCCAGAGTCACACCCAGTCAGCTTGTGAGCCCCAGACTCACACGCTGTAAGACAGTGAGACCCAGACTCACACACCCTGTAACACAGTCAGTCTCAGACTCACACTCTGTAAGGCTATGAGTCCCAGACTCACAAGCCCTGTAAGACAGTCAGACACAGACTTACACATACTGTAATACAGTCAGACCAGAGTGACACACTCTGTAAGACAGTCGGTCCCAGACTTAAACACTTTGTAAGACTGTGAGTGCCAGACTCACACATCCTGTAAGACAAGCAGTACCAGACTCACACTTTGTAAGACTGTGAGAACCAGATTCAAACACCCGGTAAGACTGTGAGACCCAGACTCACACTTCGTAAAGTTGTGCGTCCCAGACTCACACAATCTGTAAGACAGTGAAACCCAGACTCACACACTCTGTAAGACAGTGAGTCCCAGACTCACACACTCTGTAAGACAATGAGTCCCAGACTCACACTCTGTAAGACAGAGAGACCCAGAGTCACACACCCAGTAAGACAGTGAAAACAAGACTCACTCCCTCTGTAAGACAGTGATACACAGATTCACACACTCTGTAAGACAGTGAGACCCAGACTCACACACTCTGTAAGACAGTGAGACCCAGACTCACACACCCGGTAAGACAGTGAAAACAAGACTCACTCCCTCTGTAAGACAGTGATACACAGATTCACACACTCTGTGAGACCCAGACTCACACACTCTGTAAGACAGTGAGACCCAGACTCACACACTCTGTAAGACAGTGAGTCCCAGAGTCACACACCCAGTAAGACAGTGAAAACAAGACTCACTCCCTCTGTAAGACAGTGATACACAGATTCACACACTCTGTAAGACAGTGAATCACATACTCACACAGTTTGTAAGACAGTGAAACCCAGACTCACACACTCTGCAAGTCAGTGAGACCCAGACTAACACACTCGGTAAGACAGTGAAAACAAGACTCACTCCCTCTGTAAGACAGTGATACACAGATTCACACACTCTGTAAGACAGTGAGACCCAGACTCACACACTCTGTAAGACAGTGAGACCCAGACTCACACACCCAGTAAGACAGTGAAACCAAGATTCACACCCTCTGTAAGACAGTGATACACAGATTCACACACTCTGTAAGACAGTGAGACCCAGGCTCACACACCCAGTAAGACAGTGAAACCAAGACTCACACCCTCTGTAAGACAGTGATACACAGATTCACACACTCTGTAAGACAGTGAGACCCAGACTCACACACCCAGTAAGACAGTGAAAACAGGACTCACTCCCTCTGTAAGACAGTGATACACAGATTCACACACTCTGTAAGACAGTGAGACCCAGACTCACACACCCAGTAAGACAGTCAGACCCAGACTCACACTATGTAACGCTGTGAGTCCCAGACTCACACGCCCTGCAAGACAGCCTTTCCCAGACTGACACACTCTGTAAGACAGTGAGACCCAGACTCACACACCCAGTAAGACAGTGAAACCAAGATTCACACCCTCTGTAAGACAGTGATACACAGATTCACACACTCTGTAAGACAGTGAGACCCAGGCTCACACACCCAGTAAGACAGTGAAACCAAGACTCACACCCTCTGTAAGACAGTGAAAACAGGACTCACTCCCTCTGTAAGACAGTGATACACAGATTCACACACTCTGTAAGACAGTGAGACCCAGACTCACACACCCAGTAAGACAGTCAGACCCAGACTCACACTATGTAACGCTGTGAGTCCCAGACTCACACGCCCTGCAAGACAGCCTTTCCCAGACTGACACACTCTGTAAGACAGTGAGTCCCAGACTCACAGATTGTGTAAAACAGTGAGACCCAGACACACACTCTGTAAGACAGTCCGTCCCAGACTCACACTGTCTGTAAGACAATGAGACCCAGACTCACACACCCTGCAAGAGAGTGAAACACAGATTCACACTCGTTGCAAATCAGTGACACCCAGACTAACACACTCTGTAAGACAGTTATACCCAGACTCACACTCTGTAAGACTGTAAGTCCTAGACTCACACACTCTGTAAGACAGAGAGAACCAGACTCACAAGCCCTGTAAGACAGTCAGTCCCAGACTCACACATTCTGTAAGATAGTTAGTCACAGACTCACACACCCTGTAAGTTTTTGTGTCCCAGACTCACACTCTGTAAGACTGTGAGTCCTAGACTCACACACTGTAAGACGGTCAGTCCCAGACTCACTCACTCTTTAAGTCAGTCAGTCCCAGACTCACACTCTGCAAGACAGAGAGACCCAGACTCACACACTCTTTAAGACAGTCAGTCCCAGACTCACACTCTGCATGACAGAGAGACACAGACTCACACGCCCTGTAAGACAGTGAGTCCCAGACTCACCTATCCTGTAAGTCAGTGTGTCCCAGACTCACACTCTGTAAGACAGTGAGTCCCAGATTCACACACTCTTTAGACAGTCAGTCCCAGAGTCACACCCAGTCAGCTTGTGAGCCCCAGACTCACACGCTGTAAGACAGTGAGACCCAGACTCACACACCCTGTAACACAGTCAGTCTCAGACTCACACTCTGTAAGGCTGTGAGTCAAAGACTCACACGCCCTGTAAGACAGTCAGACCCAGACTTACACATACTGTAATACAGTCAGACCAGAGTGACACACTCTGTAAGACAGTGAGTCCCTGACTCAGACATTTTGTACAAAAGTGAGATTCAGACACACTATCTGTAAGACAGTCGGTCCCAGACTCAAACACTTTGTAAGACTGTGAGTGCCAGACTCACACATCCTCTAAGACAATCAGTACCAGACTCACACACTGTAAGACTGTGAGAACCAGACTCAAACACCCGGTAAGACTGTGAGACCCAGACTCACACTTTGTAAGGTTGTGCGTCCCAGACTCACACAATCTGTAAGACAGTGAGACCCAGACTCACACACCCGGTAAGACAGTGATAACAAGACTCACTCCCTCTGTAAGACAGTGATACACAGATTCACACACTCTGTAAGACAGTGAGACCCAGACTCACACACTCTGTAAGACAGTGAGACCCAGACTCACACACCCAGTAAGACAGTCAGACCCAGACTCACACTATGTAACGCCGTGAGTCCCAGACTCACACGCCCTGCAAGACAGCCTGTCCCAGACTGACACACTCTGTAAGACAGTGAGTCCCAGACTCACACATTGTGGAAAACAGTGAGACCCAGACACACACTCTGTAAGACAGTCCGTCCCAGACTCACACAGACTGTAAGACAATGAGACCCAGACTCACACACCTTGTAAGTCAGAGAAACACAGATCCACACTCGTTGCAAATCAGTGAGACCCAGACTAACACACTCTGTAAGACTGTTATACCCAGACTCACACTCTGTAAGACTGTAAGTCCTAGACTCACACACTCTGTAAGGTCAGTCCCAGACTCACGCACTCTTTAAGACAATCAGTCCCACACTCACACTCTGTATGACATTGAATCCCAGACTCACACACCCTCTAAGACAATCAGTCCCAGACTCCCACTCTGTAAGACTGTCAGAACCAAACTCAAACAACCTGTAAAACTGTGAGACCCAAACTCACACACTCTGTAAGTCAGCGAGACCCAGATTCACACACTATGTAAGACAGTGAGTCCCAGACTCATACACTTTGTAAGACAGTGAAACCCAGACTCACACACTCTATAAGACAGTCAGACCCAGAATCACACTATGTAACGCTGTGAGTCCCAGACTCACACACCCTGCAAGACAGCCTTTCCCAGACTGACACTCTCTGTAAGACAGTGAGTCCCAGACTCACACATTGTGTAAAACAGTGAGACCCAGACACACACTCTGTAAGACAGTCCGTCCCAGACTCACACAGTCTGTAAGACAATGAGACCCAGACTCACACACCCTGCAAGAGAGTGAAACACAGATTCACACTCGTTGCAAATCAGTGACACCCAGACTAACACACTCTGTAAGACAGTTATACCCAGACTCACACTCTGTAAGACTGTAAGTCCTAGACTCACACACTCTGTAAGACAGAGAGAACCAGATCCACACACCCTGTAAGACAGTGAGACCCAGACTCACAAGCCCTGTAAGACAGTCAGTCCCAGACTCACACATTCTGTAAGATAGTTAGTCACAGACTCATACACCCTGTAAGTTTTTGTGTCCCAGACTCACACTCTGCAAGACAGAGAGACCCAGACTCACACACTCTTTAAGACAGTCAGTCCCAGACTCACACTCTGCATGACAGAGAGACACAGACTCACACGCACTGTAAGACAGTGAGTCCCAGATTCACACACTCTTTAGACAGTCAGTTCCAGAGTCACACCCCGTCAGCTTGTGAGCCCCAGACTCACACTCTGTAAGACAGTGAGACCCAGACTCACACACCCTATAACACAGTCAGTCTCAGACTCACACTCTGTAAGGCTGTGAGTCAAAGACTCACACACCCTGTAAGACAGTCAGACCCAGACTTACACATACTGTAATACAGTCAGACCATAGTGACACACTCTGTAAGACAGTGAGTCCCTGACTCAGACATTTTGTAGAAAAGTGAGACACAGACACACTATCTGTAAGACAGTCGGTCCCAGACTTAAACACTTTGTAAGACTGTGAGTGCCAGACTCACACATCCTGTAAGACAAGCAGTACCAGACTCCCACTTTGTAAGACTGTGAGAACCAGATTCAAACACCCGGTAAGACTGTGAGACCCAGACTCACACTTCGTAAAGTTGTGCGTCCCAGACTCACACAATCTGTAAGACAGTGAAACCCAGACTCACACAATCTGTAAGACAGAGAGACCCAGAGTCACACACCCAGTAAGACAGTGAAAACAAGACTCACTCCCTCTGTAAGACAGTGATACACAGATTCACACACTCTGTGAGACCCATACTCACACACTCTGTAAGACAGTGAGACCCAGAGTCACACACCCAGTAAGACAGTGAAAACAAGACTCACTCCCTCTGTAAGACAGATACACAGATTCACACACTCTGTAAGACAGTGAGTCCCAGACACACACACTTTGTAAGACAGTGAAACCCAGACTCACACACTCTGCAAGACAGTGAGACCCAGACTAACACACCCAGTAAGACAGTGAAAACAAGACTCACTCCCTCTGTAAGACAGTGATACACAGATTCACCCATTCTGTAAGACAGTGTGACCCAGACTCACACACACTGTAAGACAGTGAGACCCAGACTCACACACCCTGCAAGAGAGTGAAACACAGATACACACTCGTTGCAAATCAGTGACACCCAGACTAACACACTCTGTAAGTCAGTTATACCCAGACTCACACTCTGTAAGACTGTAAGTCCCAGACTCACACACTCTGTAAGACAGAGAGAACCAGATCCACACACCCTGTAAGACAATGAGACCCAGACTCACAAGCCCTGTAAGACAGTCAGTCCCAGACTCACACATTCTGTAAGATAGTTAGTCACAGACTCACACACCCTGTAAGTTTTTGTGTCCCAGACTCACACTCTGTAAGACTGTGAGTCCTAGACTCACACACTGTAAGACGGTCAGTCCCAGACTCACACACTCTTTAAGTCAGTCAGTCCCAGACTCACACTCTGCAAGACAGAGAGACCCAGACTAACACACTCTTTAAGACAGTCAGTCCCAGACTCACACTCTGCATGACAGAGAGACACAGACTCACACGCCCTGTAAGACAGTGAGTCACAGACTCACACATACTGTAATACAGTCAGACCAGAGTGACACACTCTGTAAGACAGTGAGTCCCTGACTCAGACATTTTGTAGAAAAGTGAGACACAGACACACTATCTGTAAGACAGTCGGTCCCAGACTCAAACACTTTGTAAGACTGTGAGTGCCAGACTCACACATCCTGTAAGACAATCAGTACCAGACTCACACTTTGTAAGACTGTGAGAACCAGACTCAAACACCCGGTAAGACTGTGAGACCCAGACTCACACTTTGTAAGGTTGTGCGTCCCAGACTCACACAATCTGTAAGACAGCCAGACCCAGACTCAGACACTCTGTAAGACAGTGAAACCCAGACTCACACTCTGTAAGACAGAGAGACCCAGAGTCACACACCCAGTAAGACAGTGAAAACAAGACTCACTCCCTCTGTAAGACAGTGATACACAGATTCACACACTCTGTAAGACAGTGAGACCCAGACTCACACACTCTGTAAGACAGTGAGACCCAGACTCACACACCCGGTAAGACAGTGAAAACAAGACTCACTCCCTCTGTAAGACAGTGATACACAGATTCACACACTCTGTGAGACCCAGACTCACACACTCTGTAAGACAGTCAAACCCAGACTCACACACTCTGCAAGACAGTGAGACCCAGACTAACACACTCGGTAAGACAGTGAAAACAAGACTCACTCCCTCTGTAAGACAGTGATACACAGATTCACACACTCTGTAAGACAGTGAGACCCAGACTCACACACTCTGTAAGACAGTGAGACCCAGACTCACACACCCAGTAAGACAGTGAAACCAAGATTCACACCCTCTGTAAGACAGTGATACACAGATTCACACACTCTGTAAGACAGTGAGACCCAGGCTCACACACCCAGTAAGACAGTGAAACCAAGACTCACACCCTCTGTAAGACAGTGATACACAGATTCACACACTCTGTAAGACAGTGAGACCCAGACTCACACACCCAGTAAGACAGTGAAAACAGGACTCACTCCCTCTGTAAGACAGTGATACACAGATTCACACACTCTGTAAGACAGTAAGTCCCAGACTCACACACTTTGTAAGACAGTGAGACCCAGACTCACACACCTAGTAAGACAGTCAGACCCAGACTCACACTATGTAACGCTGTGAGTCCCAGACTCACACGCCCTGCAAGACAGCCTTTCCCAGACTGACACACTCTGTAAGACAGTGAGTCCCAGACTCACACATTGTGTAAAACAGTGAGACCCAGACACACACTCTGTAAGACAGTCCGTCCCAGACTCACACAGTCTGTAAGACAATGAGACCCAGACTCACACACCCTGCAAGAGAGTGAAACACAGATTCACACTCGTTGCATATCAGTGACACAAAGACTAACACACTCTGTAAGACAGTTATACCCAGACTCACACTCTGTAAGACTGTAAGTCCTAGACTCACACACTCTGTAAGACAGAGAGAACCAGACTCACTAGCCCTGTAAGACAGTCAGTCCCAGACTCACACATTCTGTAAGATAGTTAGTCACAGACTCACACACCCTGTAAGTTTTTGTGTCCCAGACTCACACTCTGTAAGACTGTGAGTCCTAGACTCACACACTGTAAGACGGTCAGTCCCAGACTCACTCACTCTTTAAGTCAGTCAGTCCCAGACTCACACTCTGCAAGACAGAGAGACCCAGACTAACACACTCTTTAAGACAGTCAGTCCCAGACTCACACTCTGCATGACAGAGAGACACAGACTCACACGCCCTGTAAGACAGTGAGTCACAGACTCACACATACTGTAATACAGTCAGACCAGAGTGACACACTCTGTAAGACAGTGAGTCCCTGACTCAGACATTTTGTAGAAAAGTGAGACACAGACACACTATCTGTAAGACAGTCGGTCCCAGACTCAAACACTTTGTAAGACTGTGAGTGCCAGACTCACACATCCTGTAAGACAATCAGTACCAGACTCACACTTTGTAAGACTGTGAGAACCAGACTCAAACACCCGGTAAGACTGTGAGACCCAGACTCACACTTTGTAAGGTTGTGCGTCCCAGACTCACACAATCTGTAAGACAGCCAGACCCAGACTCAGACACTCTGTAAGACAGTGAAACCCAGACTCACACTCTGTAAGACAGAGAGACCCAGAGTCACACACCCAGTAAGACAGTGAAAACAAGACTCACTCCCTCTGTAAGACAGTGATACACAGATTCACACACTCTGTAAGACAGTGAGACCCAGACTCACACACTCTGTAAGACAGTGAGACCCAGACTCACACACCCGGTAAGACAGTGAAAACAAGACTCACTCCCTCTGTAAGACAGTGATACACAGATTCACACACTCTGTGAGACCCAGACTCACACACTCTGTAAGACAGTGAGACCCAGACTCACACACTCTGTAAGACAGTGAAACCAAGATTCACACCCTCTGTAAGACAGTGATACACAGATTCACACACTATGTAAGACAGTGAGTCCCAGACTCATACACTTTGTAAGACAGTGAAACCCAGACTCACACACTCTGTAAGACAGTCAAACCCAGACTCACACACTCTGCAAGACAGTGAGACCCAGACTAACACACTCGGTAAGACAGTGAAAACAAGACTCACTCCCTCTGTAAGACAGTGATACACAGATTCACACACTCTGTAAGACAGTGAGACCCAGACTCACACACTCTGTAAGACAGTGAGACCCAGACTCACACACCCAGTAAGACAGTGAAACCAACTCCCTCCCTCTGTAAGACAGTGATACACAGATTCACACACTCTGTAAGACAGTGAGACCCAGGCTCACACACCCAGTAAGACAGTGAAACCAAGACTCACACCCTCTGTAAGACAGTGATACACAGATTCACACACTCTGTAAGACAGTGAGACCCAGACTCACACACCCAGTAAGACAGTGAAAACAGGACTCACTCCCTCTGTAAGACAGTGATACACAGATTCACACACTCTGTAAGACAGTAAGTCCCAGACTCACACACTTTGTAAGACAGTGAGACCCAGACTCACACACCTAGTAAGACAGTCAGACCCAGACTCACACTATGTAACGCTGTGAGTCCCAGACTCACACGCCCTGCAAGACAGCCTTTCCCAGACTGACACACTCTGTAAGACAGTGTGTCCCAGACTCACACATTGTGTAAAACAGTGAGACCCAGACACACACTCTGTAAGACAGTCCGTCCCAGACTCACACAGTCTGTAAGACAATGAGACCCAGACTCACACACCCTGCAAGAGAGTGAAACACAGATTCACACTCGTTGCATATCAGTGACACAAAGACTAACACACTCTGTAAGACAGTTATACCCAGACTCACACTCTGTAAGACTGTAAGTCCTAGACTCACACACTCTGTAAGACAGAGAGAACCAGACTCACTAGCCCTGTAAGACAGTCAGTCCCAGACTCACACATTCTGTATGATAGTTAGTCACAGACTCACACACCCTGTAAGTTTTTGTGTCCCAGACTCACACTCTGTAAGACTGTGAGTCCTAGACTCACACACTGTAAGACGGTCAGTCCCAGACTCACTCACTCTTTAAGTCAGTCAGTCCCAGACTCACACTCTGCAAGACAGAGAGACCCAGACTCACACACTCTTTAAGACAGTCAGCCCAAGACTCACACTCTGCATGACAGAGAGACACAGACTCACACGCCCTGTAAGACAGTGAGTCCCAGACTCACATATCCTGTAAGTCAGTGTGTCCCAGACTCACACTCTGTAAGACAGTGAGTCCCAGATTCACACACTCTTTAGACAGTCAGTCCCAGAGTCACACCCAGTCAGCTTGTGAGCCCCAGACTCACACGCTGTAAGACAGTGAGACCCAGACTCACACACCCTGTAACACAGTCAGTCTCAGACTCACACTCTGTAAGGCTGTGAGTCAAAGACTCACACGCCCTCTAAGACAGTCAGACCCAGACTTACACATACTGTAATACAGTCAGACCAGAGTGACACACTCTGTAAGACAGTGAGACCCTGACTCAGACATTTTGTACAAAAGTGAGACTCAGACACACTATCTGTAAGACAGTCGGTCCCAGACTCAAACACTTTGTAAGACTGTGAGTGCCAGACTCACACATCCTCTAAGACAATCAGTACCAGACTCACACACTTTAAGACTGTGAGAACCAGACTCAAACACCCGGTAAGACTGTGAGACCCAGACTCACACTTTGTAAGGTTGTGCGTCCCAGACTCACACAATCTGTAAGACAGTGAGACCCAGACTCAGACAATCTGTAAGACAGTGAAACCCAGACTCACACACTCTGTAAGACAGTGAGTCCCAGACTCACACACTCTGTAAGACAGTCAGACCCAGACTTACACATACTGTAATACAGTCAGACCATAGTGACACACTCTGTAAGACAGTGAGTCCCTGACTCAGACATTTTGTAGAAAAGTGAGACACAGACACACTATCTGTAAGACAGTCGGTCCCAGACTTAAACACTTTGTAAGACTGTGAGTGCCAGACTCACACATCCTGTAAGACAAGCAGTACCAGACACCCACTTTGTAAGACTGTGAGAACCAGATTCAAACACCCGGTAAGACTGTGAGACCCAGACTCACACTTCGTAAAGTTGTGCGTCCCAGACTCACACAATCTGTAAGACAGTGAAACCCAGACTCACACAATCTGTAAGACAGAGAGACCCAGAGTCACACACCCAGTAAGACAGTGAAAACAAGACTCACTCCCTCTGTAAGACAGTGATACACAGATTCACACACTCTGTGAGACCCATACTCACACACTCTGTAAGACAGTGAGACCCAGAGTCACACACCCAGTAAGACAGTGAAAACAAGACTCACTCCCTCTGTAAGACAGATACACAGATTCACACACTCTGTAAGACAGTGAGTCCCAGACACACACACTTTGTAAGACAGTGAAACCCAGACTCACACACTCTGCAAGACAGTGAGACCCAGACTAACACACCCAGTAAGACAGTGAAAACAAGACTCACTCCCTCTGTAAGACAGTGATACACAGATTCACACATTCTGTAAGACAGTGTGACCCAGACTCACACACACTGTAAGACAGTGAGACCCAGACTCACACACCCTGCAAGAGAGTGAAACACAGATTCACACTCGTTGCAAATCAGTGACACCCAGACTAACACACTCTGTAAGTCAGTTATACCCAGACTCACACTCTGTAAGACTGTAAGTCCCAGACTCACACACTCTGTAAGACAGAGAGAACCAGATCCACACACCCTGTAAGACAATGAGACCCAGACTCACAAGCCCTGTAAGACAGTCAGTCCCAGACTCACACATTCTGTAAGATAGTTAGTCACAGACTCACACACCCTGTAAGTTTTTGTGTCCCAGACTCACACTCTGTAAGACTGTGAGTCCTAGACTCACACACTGTAAGACGGTCAGTCCCAGACTCACACACTCTTTAAGTCAGTCAGTCCCAGACTCACACTCTGCAAGACAGAGAGACCCAGACTAACACACTCTTTAAGACAGTCAGTCCCAGACTCACACTCTGCATGACAGAGAGACACAGACTCACACGCCCTGTAAGACAGTGAGTCACAGACTCACACATACTGTAATACAGTCAGACCAGAGTGACACACTCTGTAAGACAGTGAGTCCCTGACTCAGACATTTTGTAGAAAAGTGAGACACAGACACACTATCTGTAAGACAGTCGGTCCCAGACTCAAACACTTTGTAAGACTGTGAGTGCCAGACTCACACATCCTGTAAGACAATCAGTACCAGACTCACACTTTGTAAGACTGTGAGAACCAGACTCAAACACCCGGTAAGACTGTGAGACCCAGACTCACACTTTGTAAGGTTGTGCGTCCCAGACTCACACAATCTGTAAGACAGCCAGACCCAGACTCAGACACTCTGTAAGACAGTGAAACCCAGACTCACACTCTGTAAGACAGAGAGACCCAGAGTCACACACCCAGTAAGACAGTGAAAACAAGACTCACTCCCTCTGTAAGACAGTGATACACAGATTCACACACTCTGTAAGACAGTGAGACCCAGACTCACACACTCTGTAAGACAGTGAGACCCAGACTCACACACCCGGTAAGACAGTGAAAACAAGACTCACTCCCTCTGTAAGACAGTGATACACAGATTCACACACTCTGTGAGACCCAGACTCACACACTCTGTAAGACAGTCAAACCCAGACTCACACACTCTGCAAGACAGTGAGACCCAGACTAACACACTCGGTAAGACAGTGAAAACAAGACTCACTCCCTCTGTAAGACAGTGATACACAGATTCACACACTCTGTAAGACAGTGAGACCCAGACTCACACACTCTGTAAGACAGTGAGACCCAGACTCACACACCCAGTAAGACAGTGAAACCAAGATTCACACCCTCTGTAAGACAGTGATACACAGATTCACACACTCTGTAAGACAGTGAGACCCAGGCTCACACACCCAGTAAGACAGTGAAACCAAGACTCACACCCTCTGTAAGACAGTGATACACAGATTCACACACTCTGTAAGACAGTGAGACCCAGACTCACACACCCAGTAAGACAGTGAAAACAGGACTCACTCCCTCTGTAAGACAGTGATACACAGATTCACACACTCTGTAAGACAGTAAGTCCCAGACTCACACACTTTGTAAGACAGTGAGACCCAGACTCACACACCTAGTAAGACAGTCAGACCCAGACTCACACTATGTAACGCTGTGAGTCCCAGACTCACACGCCCTGCAAGACAGCCTTTCCCAGACTGACACACTCTGTAAGACAGTGAGTCCCAGACTCACACATTGTGTAAAACAGTGAGACCCAGACACACACTCTGTAAGACAGTCCGTCCCAGACTCACACAGTCTGTAAGACAATGAGACCCAGACTCACACACCCTGCAAGAGAGTGAAACACAGATTCACACTCGTTGCATATCAGTGACACAAAGACTAACACACTCTGTAAGACAGTTATACCCAGACTCACACTCTGTAAGACTGTAAGTCCTAGACTCACACACTCTGTAAGACAGAGAGAACCAGACTCACTAGCCCTGTAAGACAGTCAGTCCCAGACTCACACATTCTGTAAGATAGTTAGTCACAGACTCACACACCCTGTAAGTTTTTGTGTCCCAGACTCACACTCTGTAAGACTGTGAGTCCTAGACTCACACACTGTAAGACGGTCAGTCCCAGACTCACTCACTCTTTAAGTCAGTCAGTCCCAGACTCACACTCTGCAAGACAGAGAGACCCAGACTAACACACTCTTTAAGACAGTCAGTACCAGACTCACACTCTGCATGACAGAGAGACACAGACTCACACGCCCTGTAAGACAGTGAGTCACAGACTCACACATACTGTAATACAGTCAGACCAGAGTGACACACTCTGTAAGACAGTGAGTCCCTGACTCAGACATTTTGTAGAAAAGTGAGACACAGACACACTATCTGTAAGACAGTCGGTCCCAGACTCAAACACTTTGTAAGACTGTGAGTGCCAGACTCACACATCCTGTAAGACAATCAGTACCAGACTCACACTTTGTAAGACTGTGAGAACCAGACTCAAACACCCGGTAAGACTGTGAGACCCAGACTCACACTTTGTAAGGTTGTGCGTCCCAGACTCACACAATCTGTAAGACAGCCAGACCCAGACTCAGACACTCTGTAAGACAGTGAAACCCAGACTCACACTCTGTAAGACAGAGAGACCCAGAGTCACACACCCAGTAAGACAGTGAAAACAAGACTCACTCCCTCTGTAAGACAGTGATATACAGATTCACACACTCTGTAAGACAGTGAGACCCAGACTCACACACTCTGTAAGACAGTGAGACCCAGACTCACACACCCGGTAAGACAGTGAAAACAAGACTCACTCCCTCTGTAAGACAGTGATACACAGATTCACACACTCTGTGAGACCCAGACTCACACACTCTGTAAGACAGTGAGACCCAGACTCACACACTCTGTAAGACAGTGAAACCAAGATTCACACCCTCTGTAAGACAGTGATACACAGATTCACACACTATGTAAGACAGTGAGTCCCAGACTCATACACTTTGTAAGACAGTGAAACCCAGACTCACACACTCTGTAAGACAGTCAAACCCAGACTCACACACTCTGCAAGACAGTGAGACCCAGACTAACACACTCGGTAAGACAGTGAAAACAAGACTTACTCCCTCTGTAAGACAGTGATACACAGATTCACACACTCTGTAAGACAGTGAGACCCAGACTCACACACTCTGTAAGACAGTGAGACCCAGACTCACACACCCAGTAAGACAGTGAAACCAAGATTCACACCCTCTGTAAGACAGTGATACACAGATTCACACACTCTGTAAGACAGTGAGACCCAGGCTCACACACCCAGTAAGACAGTGAAACCAAGACTCACACCCTCTGTAAGACAGTGATACACAGATTCACACACTCTGTAAGACAGTGAGACCCAGACTCACACACCCAGTAAGACAGTGAAAACAGGACTCACTCCCTCTGTAAGACAGTGATACACAGATTCACACACTCTGTAAGACAGTAAGTCCCAGACTCACACACTTTGTAAGACAGTGAGACCCAGACTCACACACCTAGTAAGACAGTCAGACCCAGACTCACACTATGTAACGCTGTGAGTCCCAGACTCACACGCCCTGCAAGACAGCCTTTCCCAGACTGACACACTCTGTAAGACAGTGTGTCCCAGACTCACACATTGTGTAAAACAGTGAGACCCAGACACACACTCTGTAAGACAGTCCGTCCCAGACTCACACAGTCTGTAAGACAATGAGACCCAGACTCACACACCCTGCAAGAGAGTGAAACACAGATTCACACTCGTTGCATATCAGTGACACAAAGACTAACACACTCTGTAAGACAGTTATACCCAGACTCACACTCTGTAAGACTGTAAGTCCTAGACTCACACACTCTGTAAGACAGAGAGAACCAGACTCACTAGCCCTGTAAGACAGTCAGTCCCAGACTCACACATTCTGTATGATAGTTAGTCACAGACTCACACACCCTGTAAGTTTTTGTGTCCCAGACTCACACTCTGTAAGACTGTGAGTCCTAGACTCACACACTGTAAGACGGTCAGTCCCAGACTCACTCACTCTTTAAGTCAGTCAGTCCCAGACTCACACTCTGCAAGACAGAGAGACCCAGACTCACACACTCTTTAAGACAGTCAGCCCAAGACTCACACTCTGCATGACAGAGAGACACAGACTCACACGCCCTGTAAGACAGTGAGTCCCAGACTCACATATCCTGTAAGTCAGTGTGTCCCAGACTCACACTCTGTAAGACAGTGAGTCCCAGATTCACACACTCTTTAGACAGTCAGTCCCAGAGTCACACCCAGTCAGCTTGTGAGCCCCAGACTCACACGCTGTAAGACAGTGAGACCCAGACTCACACACCCTGTAACACAGTCAGTCTCAGACTCACACTCTGTAAGGCTGTGAGTCAAAGACTCACACGCCCTGTAAGACAGTCAGACCCAGACTTACACATACTGTAATACAGTCAGACCAGAGTGACACACTCTGTAAGACAGTGAGACCCTGACTCAGACATTTTGTACAAAAGTGAGACTCAGACACACTATCTGTAAGACAGTCGGTCCCAGACTCAAACACTTTGTAAGACTGTGAGTGCCAGACTCACACATCCTCTAAGACAATCAGTACCAGACTCACACACTTTAAGACTGTGAGAACCAGACTCAAACACCCGGTAAGACTGTGAGACCCAGACTCACACTTTGTAAGGTTGTGCGTCCCAGACTCACACAATCTGTAAGACAGTGAGACCCAGACTCAGACAATCTGTAAGACAGTGAAACCCAGACTCACACACTCTGTAAGACAGTGAGTCCCAGACTCACACACTCTGTAAGACAGTGAGACCCAGACTCACACACTCTGTAAGACAGTGAGACCCAGACTCACACACCCATTAAGACAGTGAACACAAGACTCACTCCCTCTGTAAGACAGTGATACACAGATTAACACACTCTGTAAGACAGTGAGACCCAGACTCACACACTCTGTAAGACAGTCAAACCCAGACTCACACTATGTAAGGCTGTGAGTCCCAGACTCACACGCCCTGCAAGACAGCCTGTCCCAGACTGACTCACTCTGTAAGACAGTGAGTCCCAGACTCACACATTGTGTAAAGCAGTGAGACCCAGACACACACTCTGTAAGACAGTTAGACCCAGACTCACACTCTGTAAGACAGTAAGTCCTAGACTCACGCACTCTGTAAGAAGGTCAGTCCCAGACTCACTCTCTGCAAAACAGTCAGACCCGGAATCACACTCTGTATGACAGTGAATCCCAGACTCACAGATCCTCTAAGACAATCAGTCCCAGACTCACACACTCTGTAAGACAGTGAGTCCCAGACTCACACACCCAGTAAGACAGTGAAACCCAGACTCACAGGCCCTGTAAGACAGTCAGTCCCAGACACACACATTCTGTAAGATAGTTAGTCACAGACTCACAAACCCTGTAAGACAGTGAAAACAAGACTCACTCCCTCTGTAAGACAGTGATACACAGATTCACACACTCTGTAAGACAGTGAGACCCAGACTCACACACTCTGTAAGACAGTGAGACCCAGACTCACACACCCAGTAAGACAGTCAGACCTAGACTCACACTATGTAACGCCGTGAGTCCCAGACTCACACGCCCTGCAAGACAGCCTGTCCCAGACTGACACACTCTGTAAGACAGTGAGTCCCAGACTCACACACTTTGTAAGACAGTGAAACCCAGACTCACACACTCTGTAAGACAGTCAAACCCAGACTCACACTCTGTATGACAGTGAGTCCCAGACTCACACACCCAGTAAGACAGTGAACACAAGACTCACTCCCTCTGTAAGACAGTGATACACAGATTATCACACGCTGTAAGACAGTGAGACCCAGACTCACACACTCTGTAAGACAGTGAGACCCAGACTCACACACACGGTAAGACAGTGAAAACAAGACTCACTCCCTCTGTAAGACAGTGATACACAGATTCACACACTCTGTAAGACAGTGAGACCCAGACTCACACACTCTGTAAGACAGTGAGACCCAGACTCACACACCCAGTAAGACAGTCAGACCCAGACTCACACTATGTAACGCTGTGAGTCCCTGGCTCACACGCCCTGCAAGACAGCCTTTCCCAGACAGACACACTCTGTAAGACAGTGTGTGTCTGTCTCACACATTGTGTAAAACAGTGAGACCCAGACACACACTCTGTAAGACAGTCCGTCCCAGACTCACACAGTCTGTAAGACAATGAGACCCAGACTCACACACCCTGCAAGAGAGTGAAACACAGATTCACACTCATTGCAAATCAGTGACACCCAGACTAACACACTCTGTAAGACAGTGAGTCCCACACTCACACATTGTGGAAAACAGTGAGACCCAGACACACACTCTGTAAGACAGTCGGTCCCAGACTCAAACACTTTGTAAGACTGTGAGTGCCAGACTCACACATCCTCTAAGACAATCAGTACCAGACTCACACACTGTAAGACTGTGAGAACCAGACTCAAACACCCGGTAAGACTGTGAGACCCAGACTCACACTTTGTAAGGTTGTGCGTCCCAGACTCACACAATCTGTAAGACAGTGAGACCCAGACTCACACACCCGGTAAGACAGTGAAAACAAGACTCACTCCCTCTGTAAGACAGTGATACACAGATTCACACACTCTGTAAGACAGTGAGACCCAGACTCACACACTCTGTAAGACAGTGAGACCCAGACTCACACACCCAGTAAGACAGTCAGACCCAGACTCACACTATGTAACGCCGTGAGTCCCAGACTCACACGCCCTGCAAGACAGCCTGTCCCAGACTGACACACTCTGTAAGACAGTGAGTCCCACACTCACACATTGTGGAAAACAGTGAGACCCAGACACACACTCTGTAAGACAGTCCGTCCCAGACTCACACAGACTGTAAGACAATGAGACCCAGACTCACACACCCTGTAAGTCAGAGAAACACAGATCCACACTCGTTGCAAATCAGTGAGACCCAGACTAACACATTCTGTAAGACTGTTATACCCAGACTCACACTCTGTAAGACTGTAAGTCCTAGACTCACACACTCTGTAAGGTCAGTCCCAGACTCACGCACTCTTTAAGACAATCAGTCCCACACTCACACTCTGTATGACAGTGAATCCCAGACTCACACACCCTCTAAGACAATCAGTCCCAGACTCCCACTCTGTAAGACTGTCAGAACCAAACTCAAACAACCTGTAAAACTGTGAGACCCAGACTCACACACTCTGTAAGACAGTGAGACCCAGACTCACACACCCAGTAAGACACTGAAACCAAGACTCACTCCCTCTGTAAGACAGTGAGACACAGATTCACACACTATGTAAGACAGTGAGTCCCAGACTCATACACTTTGTAAGACAGTGAAACCCAGACTCACACACTCTGTAAGACAGTCAAACCCAGACTCACACTATGTAAGGCTGTGAGTCCCAGACTCACACGCCCTGCAAGACAGCCTGTCCCAGACTGACTCACTCTGTAAGACAGTGAGTCCCAGACTCACACATTGTGTAAAGCAGTGAGACCCAGACACACACTCTGTAAGACAGTTAGACTCAGACTCACACTCTGTAAGACAGTAAGTCCTAGACTCACGCACTCTGTAAGAAGGTCAGTCCCAGACTCACACTCTGCAAAACAGTCAGAACCGGACTCACACTCTGTATGACAGTGAATCCCAGACTCACACATCCTCTAAGACAATCAGTCCCAGACTCACACACTATGTAAGACAGTGAGTCCCAGACTCACACACCCAGTAAGACAGTGAAACCCAGACTCACAGGCCCTGTAAGACAGTCAGTCCCAGACACACACATTCTGTAAGATAGTTAGTCACAGACTCACACGCCCTGTAAGACAGTGAAAACAAGACTCACTCCCTCTGTAAGACAGTGATACACAGATTCACACACTCTGTAAGACAGTGAGACCCAGACTCACACACTCTGTAAGACAGTGAGACCCAGACTCACACACCCAGTAAGACAGTCAGACCCAGACTCACACTATGTAACGCCGTGAGTCCCAGACTCACACGCCCTGCAGGACAGCCTGTCCCAGACTGACACACTCTGTAAGACAGTGAGTCCCAGACTCACACACTTTGTAAGACAGTGAAACCCAGACTGACACACTCTGTAAGACAGTCAAACCCAGACTCACTCTATGTAACGCTGTGAGTCCCAGACTCACACGCCCTGCAAGACAGCCTGTCCCAGACTGACTCACTCTGTAAGACAGTGAGTCCCAGACTCACACATTGTGTAAAACAGTGAGACCCAGACACACACTCTGTAAGACAGTTAGACCCAGACTCACACTCTGTAAGACAGTAAGTCCTAGACTCACGCACTCTGTAAGAAGGTCAGTCCCAGACTCACACTCTGCAAAACAGTCAGACCCAGACTCACACTCTGTATGACAGTGAATCCCAGACTCACACATCCTCTAAGACAATCAGTCCCAGACTCACACACTCTGTAAGACAGTCAGTCCCAGACTCACACACCCAGTAAGACAGTGAACACAAGACTCACTCCCTCTGTAAGACAGTGATACACAGATTAACACACTCTGTAAGACAGGGAGACCCAGACTCACACACTCTGTAAGACAGTGAGACCCAGACTCACACACCCGGTAAGACAGTGAAACCAAGACTCACTCCCTCTGTAAGACAGTGATACACAGATTCACACACTCTGTAAGACAGTGAGACCCAGACTCACACACCCAGTAAGACAGTGAAAACAGGACACACTCCCTCTGCAAGACAGTGATACACAGATTCACACACTCTGTAAGACAGTAAGTCCCAGACTCACACACTTTGTAAGACAGTGAAACCCAGCCTCACACACAGTATAAGACAGTCAGACCCAGACTCACACTATGTAACGCTGTGAGTCCCAGACTCACACACTTTGTAAGACAGTAAAACCCAGACTCACACACTCTATAAGACAGTCAGACCCAGACTCACACTATGTAACGCTGTGAGTCCCAGACTCACACGCCCTGCAAGACAGCCTTTCCCAGACTGACACACTCTGTAAGACAGTGAGTCCCAGACTCACACATTGTGTAAAACAGTGAGACCCAGACACACACTCTGTAAGACAGTCCGTCCCAGACTCACACAGTCTGTAAGACAATGAGACCCAGACTCACACACCCTGCAAGAGAGTGAAACACAGATTCACACTCGTTGCAAATCAGTGACACCCAGACTAACACACTCTGTAAGACAGTTATACCCAGACTCACACTCTGTAAGACTGTAAGTCCTAGACTCACACACTCTGTAAGGTCAGTCCCAGACTCACGCACTCTTTAAGTCAGTCAGTCCCAGACTCACACTCTGCAAGACAGAGAGACCCAGACTCACACACTCTTTAAGACAGTCAGCCCCAGACTCACACTCTGCATGACAGAGAGACACAGACTCACACGCCCTGTAAGACAGTGAGTCCAAGACTCACATATCCTGTAAGTCAGTGTGTCCCAGACTCACACTCTGTAAGACAGTGAGTCCCAGATTCACACACTCTTTAGACAGTCAGTCCCAGAGTCACACCCAGTCAGCTTGTGAGCCCCAGACTCACACGCTGTAAGACAGTGAGACCCAGACTCACACACCCTGTAACACAGACAGTCTCAGACTCACACTCTGTAAGGCTGTGAGTCAAAGACTCACACGCCCTGTAAGACAGTCAGACCCAGACTTACACATACTGTAATACATTCAGACCAGAGTGACACACTCTGTAAGACAGTGAGTCCCTGACTCAGACATTTTGTACAAAAGTGAGACTCAGACACACTATCTGTAAGACAGTCGGTCCCAGACTCAAACACTTTGTAAGACTGTGAGTGCCAGACTCATACATCCTCTAAGACAATCAGTACCAGACTCACACACTGTAAGACTGTGAGAACCAGACTCAAACACCCGGTAAGACTGTGAGACCCAGACTCACACTTTGTAAGGTTGTGCGTCCCAGACTCACACAATCTGTAAGACAGTGAAACCCAGACTGACACACTCTGTAAGACAGTCAAACCCAGACTCACTCTATGTAACGCTGTGACTCCCAGACTCACACGCCCTGCAAGACAGCCTGTCCCAGACTGACTCACTCTGTAAGACAGTGAGTCCCAGACTCACACATTGTGTAAAACAGTGAGACCCAGACACACACTCTGTAAGACAGTTAGACCCAGACTCACACTCTGTAAGACAGTAAGTCCTAGACTCACGCACTCTGTAAGAAGGTCAGTCCCAGACTCACACTCTGCAAAACAGTCAGACCCAGACTCACACTCTGTATGACAGTGAATCCCAGACTCACACATCCTCTAAGACAATCAGTCCCAGACTCACACACTCTGTAAGACAGTGAGTCCCAGACTCACACACCCAGTAAGACAGTGAACACAAGACTCACTCCCTCTGTGAGACAGTGATACACAGATTAACACACTCTGTAAGACAGGGAGACCCAGACTCACACACTCTGTAAGACAGTGAGACCCAGACTCACACACCCGGTAAGACAGTGAAACCAAGACTCACTCCCTCTGTAAGACAGTGATACACAGATTCACACACTCTGTAAGACAGTGAGACCCAGACTCACACACCCAGTAAGACAGTGAAAACAGGACACACTCCCTCTGCAAGACAGTGATACACAGATTCACACACTCTGTAAGACAGTAAGTCCCAGACTCACACACTTTGTAAGACAGTGAAACCCAGCCTCACACACACTATAAGACAGTCAGACCCAGACTCACACTATGTAACGCTGTGAGTCCCAGACTCACACACTTTGTAAGACAGTAAAACCCAGACTCACACACTCTATAAGACAGTCAGACCCAGACTCACACTATGTAACGCTGTGAGTCCCAGACTCACACGCCCTGCAAGACAGCCTTTCCCAGACTGACACACTCTGTAAGACAGTGAGTCCCAGACTCACACATTGTGTAAAACAGTGAGACCCAGACACACACTTGTAAGACAGTCCGTCCCAGACTCACACAGTCTGTAAGACAATGAGACCCAGACTCACACACCCTGCAAGAGAGTGAAACACAGATTCACACTCGTTGCAAATCAGTGACACCCAGACTAACACACTCTGTAAGACAGTTATACCCAGACTCACACTCTGTAAGACTGTAAGTCCTAGACTCACACATTCTGTAAGACAGAGAGAACCAGACTCACAAGCCCTGTAAGACAGTCAGTCCCAGACTCACACATTCTGTAAGATAGTTAGTCACAGACTCACACACCCTGTAAGTTTTTGTGTCCCAGACTCACACTCTGTAAGACTGTGAGTCCTAGACTCACACACTGTAAGACGGTTAGTCCCAGACTCACTCACTCTTTAAGTCAGTCAGTCCCAGACTCACACTCTGCAAGACAGAGAGACCCAGACTCACACACTCTTTAAGACAGTCAGCCCCAGACTCACACTCTGCATGACAGAGAGACACAGACTCACACGCCCTGTAAGACAGTGAGTCCAAGACTCACATATCCTGTAAGTCAGTGTGTCCCAGACTCACACTCTGTAAGACAGTGAGTCCCAGATTCACACACTCTTTAGACAGTCAGTCCCAGAGTCACACCCAGTCAGCTTGTGAGCCCCAGACTCACACGCTGTAAGACAGTGAGACCCAGACTCACACACCCTGTAACACAGTCAGTCTCAGACTCACACTCTGTAAGGCTGTGAGTCAAAGACTCACACGCCCTGTAAGACAGTCAGACCCAGACTTACACATACTGTAATACAGTCAGACCAGAGTGACACACTCTGTAAGACAGTGAGTCCCTGACTCAGACATTTTGTACAAAAGTGAGACTCAGACACACTATCTGTAAGACAGTCGGTCCCAGACTCAAACACTTTGTAAGACTGTGAGTGCCAGACTCACACATCCTCTCAGACAATCAGTACCAGACTCACACACTGTAAGACTGTGAGAACCAGACTCAAACACCCGGTAAGACTGTGAGACCCAGACTCACACTTTGTAAGGTTGTGCGTCCCAGACTCACACAATCTGTAAGACAGTGAGACCCAGACTCAGACACTCTGTAAGACAGTGAAACCCAGACTCACACACTCTGTAAGACAGTGAGTCCCAGACTCACACACTCTGTAAGACAGTGAGACCCAGACTCACACACTCTGTAAGACAGTGAGACCCAGACTCACAAACCCTGTAACACAGTCAGTCTCAGACTCACACTCTGTAAGGCTATGAGTCCCAGACTCACAAGCCCTGTAAGACAGTCAGACACAGACTTACACATACTGTAATACAGTCAGACCAGAGTGACACACTCTGTAAGACAGTCGGTCCCAGACTTAAACACTTTGTAAGACTGTGAGTGCCAGACTCACACATCCTGTAAGACAAGCAGTACCAGACTCACACTTTGTAAGACTGTGAGAACCAGATTCAAACACCCGGTAAGACTGTGAGACCCAGACTCACACTTCGTAAAGTTGTGCGTCCCAGACTCACACAATCTGTAAGACAGTGAAACCCAGACTCACACACTCTGTAAGACAGTGAGTCCCAGACTCACACACTCTGTAAGACAATGAGTCCCAGACTCACACTCTGTAAGACAGAGAGACCCAGAGTCACACACCCAGTAAGACAGTGAAAACAAGACTCACTCCCTCTGTAAGACAGTGATACACAGATTCACACACTCTGTAAGACAGTGAGACCCAGACTCACACACTCTGTAAGACAGTGAGACCCAGACTCACACACCCAGTAAGACAGTCAGACCCAGACTCACACTATGTAACGCCGTGAGTCCCAGACTCACACGCCCTGCAAGACAGCCTGTCCCAGACTGACACACTCTGTAAGACAGTGAGTCCCAGACTCACACATTGTGGAAAACAGTGAGACCCAGACACACACTCTGTAAGACAGTCCGTCCCAGACTCACACAGTCTGTAAGACAATGAGACCCAGACTCACACACCCTGTAAGTCAGAGAAACACAGATCCACACTCGTTGCAAATCAGTGAGACCCAGACTAACACACTCTGTAAGACTGTTATACCCAGACTCACACTCTGTAAGACTGTAAGTCCTAGACTCACACACTCTGTAAGAAGGTCAGTCCCAGACTCACGCACACTTTAAGACAATCAGTCCCACACTCACACTCTGTATGACAGTGAATCCCAAACTCACACACCCTCTAAGACAATCAGTCCCAGACTCCCACTCTGTAAGACTGTGAGAACCAAACTCAAACAACCTGTAATACTGTGAGACCCAGACTCACACACCCAGTAAGACACTGAAACCAAGACTCACTCCCTCTGTAAGACAGTGAGACACAGATTCACACACTATGTAAGACAGTGAGTCCCAGACTCATACACTTTGTAAGACAGTGAAACCCAGACTCACACACTCTGTAAGACAGTCAAACCCAGACGCACACTATGTAAGGCTGTGAGTCCCAGACTCACACGCCCTGCAAGACAGCCTGTCCCAGACTGACTCACTCTGTAAGACAGTGAGTCCCAGACTCACACATTGTGTAAAACAGTGAGACCCAGACACACACTCTGTAAGACAGTTAGACCCAGACTCACACTCTGTAAGACAGTAAGTCCTAGACTCACGCACTCTGTAAGAAGGTCAGTCCCAGACTCACACTCTGTATGACAGTGAATCCCAGACTCACACATCCTCTAAGACAATCAGTCCCAGACTCACACACTCTGTAAGACAGTGAGTCCCAGACTCACACACCCAGTAAGACAGTGAACACAAGACTCACTCCCTCTGTAAGACAGTGATACACAGATTATCACACTCTGTAAGACAGTGAGACCCAGACTCACACACTCTGTAAGACAGTCAGACCCAGACTCACACACCCAGTAAGACAGTCAGACCCAGACTCACACTCTGTAAGACAGTAAGTCCTAGACTCACGCACTCTGTAAGGAGGTCAGTCCCAGACTCACACTCTGCAAAACAGTCAGACCCGGACTCACACTATGTATGACAGTGAATCCCAGACTCACACATCCTCTAAGACAATCAGTCCCAGACTCACACACTCTGTAAGACAGTGAGTCCCAGACTCACACACCCAGTAAGACAGTGAAACCCAGACTCACAGGCCCTGTAAGACAGTCAGTCCCAGACACACACATTCTGTAAGATAGTTAGTCACAGACTCACACACCCTGTAAGACAGTGAAAACAAGACTCACTCCCTCTGTAAGACAGTGATACACAGATTCACACACTCTGTAAGACAGTGAGACCCAGACTCACACACTCTGTAAGACAGTGAGACCCAGACTCACACACCCAGTAAGACAGTGAGACCCAGACTCACACTATGTAACGCCGTGAGTCCCAGACTCACACTCTGTATGACAGTGAATCCCAGACTCACACATCCTCTAAGACAATCTGTCCCAGACTCACACACTCTGTAAGACAGTGAGTCCCAGACTCACACACCCAGTAAGACAGTGAAACCCAGACTCACAGGCCCTTTAAGACAGTCAGTCCCAGACTCACACTCTGCAAGACAGAGAGACACAGACTCACACGCCCTGTAAGACAGTGAGTCCCAGACTCACATATTCTGTAAGTCAGTGAGTCCCAGACTCACAGGCCCTGTAAGACAATCAGTCCCAGACTCCCACTCTGTAAGACTGTGAGAACCAAACTCAAACAACCTGTAATACTGTGAGACCCAGA
Source organism: Hypanus sabinus (assembly GCF_030144855.1). Classification (NCBI taxonomy): domain Eukaryota; kingdom Metazoa; phylum Chordata; class Chondrichthyes; order Myliobatiformes; family Dasyatidae; genus Hypanus; species Hypanus sabinus. Next base: position 69,906,424 of record NC_082706.1, read on the forward strand.
CTCACACACCCAGTAAGACACTGAAACCAAGACTCTCTCCCTCTGTAAGACAGTGAGACACAGATTCACACGCTATGTAAGACAGTGAGTCCCAGACTCATACACTCTGTAAGATAGTCAAACCCAGACTCACACTATGTAAGGCTGTGAGTCCCAGACTCACACGTCCTGCAAGACAGCCTGTCCCAGACTGACTCACTCTGTAAGACAGTGAGTCCCAGACTCACACATTGTGTAAAGCAGTGAGACCCAGACACACACTCTGTAAGACAGTTAGACCCAGACTCACGCTCTGTAAAACAGTAAGTCCTAGACTCACGCACTCTGTAAGAAGGTCAGGCCCAGACTCACACTCTGCAAAACAGTCAGACCCGGACTCACACTCTGTATGACAGTGAATCCCAGACTCACACATCCTCTAAGACAATCAGTCCCAGACTCACACACTCTGTAAGACAGTGAGTCCCAGACTCACACACCCAGTAAGACAGTGAAACCCAGACTCACAGGCCCTGTAAGACAGTCAGTCCCAGACACACACATTCTGTAAGATAGTTAGTCACAGACTCACACGCCCTGTAAGACAGTGAAAACAAGACTCACTCCCTCTGTAAGACAGTGATACACAGATTCACACACTCTGTAAGACAGTGAGACCCAGACTCACACACTCTGTAAGACAGTGAGACCCAGACTCACACACCCAGTAAGACAGTCAGACCCAGACTCACACTATGTAACGCCATGAGTCCCAGACTCACACGCCCTGCAAGACAGCCTGTCCCAGACTGACACACTCTGTAAGACAGTGAGTCCCAGACTCACACACTTTGTAAGACAGTGAAACCCAGACTCACACACTCTGTAAGACAGTCAAACCCAGACTCACTCTATGTAATGCTGTGAGTCCCAGACTCACACGCCCTGCAAGACAGCCTGTCCCAGACTGACTCACTCTGTAAGACAGTGAGTCCCAGACTCACACATTGTGTAAAACAGTGAGACCCAGACACACACTCTGTAAGACAGTTAGACCCAGACTCACACTCTGTAAGACAGTAAGTCCTAGACTCACGCACTCTGTAAGAAGGTCAGTCCCAGACTCACACTCTGCAAAACAGTCAGACCCAGACTCACACTCTGTATGACAGTGAATCCCAGAATCACACATCCTCTAAGACAATCAGTCCCAGACTCACACACTCTGTAAGACAGTGAGTCCCAGACTGACACACCCAGTAAGACAGTGAACACAGGACTCACTCCCTCTGTAAGACAGTGATACACAGATTATCACACTCTGTAAGACAGTGAGACCCAGACTCACACACTCTGTAAGACAGTGAGACCCAGTCTCACACACCCGGTAAGACAGTGAAAACAAGACTCACTCCCTCTGTAAGACAGTGATACACAGATTCACACACTCTGTAAGACAGTGAGACCCAGACTCACACACTCTGTAAGACAGTGAGACCCAGACTCACACACCCAGTAAGACAGTCAGACCCAGACTCACACTATGTAACGCCGTGAGTCCCAGACTCACACGCCCTGCAAGACAGCCTGTCCCAGACTGACACACTCTGTAAGACAGTGAGTCCCAGACTCACACATTGTGGAAAACAGTGAGACCCAGACACACACTCTGTAAGACAGTCCGTCCCAGACTCACACAGTCTGTAAGACAATGAGACCCAGACTCACACACCCTGTAAGTCAGAGAAACACAGATCCACACTCGTTGCAAATCAGTGAGACCCAGACTAACACACTCTGTAAGACTGTTATACCCAGACTCACACTCTGTAAGACTGTAAGTCCTAGACTCACACACTCTGTAAGAAGGTCAGTCCCAGACTCACGCACACTTTAAGACAATCAGTCCCACACTCACACTCTGTATGACAGTGAATCCCAAACTCACACACCCTCTAAGACAATCAGTCCCAGACTCCCACTCTGTAAGACTGTGAGAACCAAACTCAAACAACCTGTAATACTGTGAGACCCAGACTCACACACCCAGTAAGACACTGAAACCAAGACTCACTCCCTCTGTAAGACAGTGAGACACAGATTCACACACTATGTAAGACAGTGAGTCCCAGACTCATACACTTTGTAAGACAGTGAAACCCAGACTCACACACTCTGTAAGACAGTCAAACCCAGACTCACACTATGTAAGGCTGTGAGTCCCAGACTCACACGCCCTGCAAGACAGCCTGTCCCAGACTGACTCACTCTGTAAGACAGTGAGTCCCAGACTCACACATTGTATAAAGCAGTGAGACCCAGACACACACTCTGTAAGACAGTTAGACCCAGACACACACTCTGTAAGACAGTTAGACCCAGACTCACACTCTGTAAGACAGTAAGTCGTAGACTCACGCACTCTGTAAGAAGGTCAGTCCCAGACTCACACTCTGCAAAACAGTCAGACCCGGACTCACACTATGTATGACAGTGAATCCCAGACTCACACATCCTCTAAGACAATCAGTCCCAGACTCACACACCCAGTAAGACAGTGAAACCCAGATTCACAGGCCCTGTAAGACAGTCAGTCCCAGACACACACATTCTGTAAGATAGTTAGTCACAGACTCACACACCCTGTAAGACAGTGAAAACAAGACTCACTCCCTCTGTAAGACAGTGATACACAGATTCACACACTCTGTAAGACAGTGAGACCCAGACTCACACACTCTGTAAGACAGTGAGACCCAGACTCACACACCCAGTAAGACAGTCAGACCCAGACTCACACTATGTAACGCCGTGAGTCCCAGACTCACACGCCCTGCAAGACAGCCTGTCCCAGACTGACACACTCTGTAAGACAGTGAGTCCCAGACTCACACACTTTGTAAGACAGTGAAACCCAGACTCACACACTCTGTAAGACAGTCAAACCCAGACTCACTCTATGTAACGCTGTGAGTCCCAGACTCACACGCCCTGCAAGACAGCCTGTCCCAGACTGACTCACTCTGTAAGACAGTGAGTCCCAGACTCACACATTGTGTAAAACAGTGAGACCCAGACACACACTCTGTAAGACAGTTAGACCCAGACTCACACTCTGTAAGACAGTAAGTCCTAGACTCACGCACTCTGTAAGAAGGTCAGTCCCAGACTCACACTCTGCAAAACAGTCAGACCCAGACTCACACTCTGTATGACAGTGAATCCCAGACTCACACATCCTCTAAGACAATCAGTCCCAGACTCACACACTCTGTAAGACAGTGAGTCCCAGACTCACACACCCAGTAAGACAGTGAACACAGGACTCACTCCCTCTGTAAGACAGTGATACACAGATTATCACACTCTGTAAGACAGTGAGACCCAGACTCACACACTCTGTAAGACAGTGAGACCCAGACTCACACACCCGGTAAGACAGTGAAAACAAGACTCACTCCCTCTGTAAGACAGTGATACACAGATTCACACACTCTGTAAGACAGTGAGACCCAGACTCACACACTCTGTAAGACAGTGAGACCCAGACTCACACACCCAGTAAGACAGTCAGACCCAGACTCACACTATGTAACGCCGTGAGTCCCAGACTCACACGCCCTGCAAGACAGCCTGTCCCAGACTGACACACTCTGTAAGACAGTGAGTCCCAGACTCACACATTGTGGAAAACAGTGAGACCCAGACACACACTCTGTAAGACAGTCCGTCCCAGACTCACACAGTCTGTAAGACAATGAGACCCAGACTCACACACCCTGTAAGTCAGAGAAACACAGATCCACACTCGTTGCAAATCAGTGAGACCCAGACTAACACACTCTGTAAGACTGTTATACCCAGACTCACACTCTGTAAGACTGTAAGTCCTAGACTCACACACTCTGTAAGAAGGTCAGTCCCAGACTCACGCACACTTTAAGACAATCAGTCCCACACTCACACTCTGTATGACAGTGAATCCCAAACTCACACACCCTCTAAGACAATCAGTCCCAGACTCCCACTCTGTAAGACTGTGAGAACCAAACTCAAACAACCTGTAATACTGTGAGACCCATACTCACACACCCAGTAAGACACTGAAACCAAGACTCACTCCCTCTGTAAGACAGTGAGACACAGATTCACACACTATGTAAGACAGTGAGTCCCAGACTCATACACTTTGTAAGACAGTGAAACCCAGACTCACACACTCTGTAAGACAGTCAAACCCAGACTCACAGTATGTAAGACAGTGAGTCCCAGACTCACACATTGTGTAAAACAGTGAGACCCAGACACACACTCTGTAAGACAGTTAGACCCAGACTCACACTCTGTAAGACAGTAAGTCCTAGACTCACGCACTCTGTAAGAAGGTCAGTCCCAGACTCACACTCTGCAAAACAGTCAGACCCAGACTCACACTCTGTATGACAGTGAATCCCAGACTCACACATCCTCTAAGACAATCAGTCCCAGACTCACACACTCTGTAAGACAGTGAGTCCCAGACTCACACACCCAGTAAGACAGTGAACACAAGACTCACTCCCTCTGTAAGACAGTGATACACAGATTATCACACTCTGTAAGACAGTGAGACCCAGACTCACACACTCTGTAAGACAGTGAGACCCAGACTCACACACCCAGTAAGACAGTCAGACCCAGACTCACACTCTGTAAGACAGTAAGTCCTAGACTCACGCACTCTGTAAGGAGGTCAGTCCCAGACTCACACTCTGCAAAACAGTCAGACCCGGACTCACACTATGTATGACAGTGAATCCCGACTCACACATCCTCTAAGACAATCAGTCCCAGACTCACACACTAAGACAGTGAGTCCCAGACTCACACACCCAGTAAGACAGTGAAACCCAGACTCACAGGCCCTGTAAGACAGTCAGTCCCAGACACACACATTCTGTAAGATAGTTAGTCACAGACTCACACACCCTGTAAGACATTGAAAACAAGACTCACTCCCTCTGTAAGACAGTGATACACAGATTCACACACTCTGTAAGACAGTGAGACCCAGACTCACACACTCTGTCAGACAGTGAGACCCAGACTCACACACCCAGTAAGACAGTGAGACCCAGACTCACACTATGTAACGCCGTGAGTCCCAGACTCACACTCTGTATGACAGTGAATCCCAGACTCACACATCCTCTAAGACAATCTGTCCCAGACTCACACACTCTGTAAGACAGTGAGTCCCAGACTCACACACCCAGAAAGACAGTGAAACCCAGACTCACAGGCCCTGTAAGACAGTCAGTCCCAGACTCACACTCTGCAAGACAGAGAGACACAGACTCACACGCCCTGTAAGACAGTGAGTCCCAGACTCACATATTCTGTAAGTCAGTGAGTCCCAGACTCACAGGCCCTGTAAGTCAGTCAGTCCCAGACACACACATTCTGTAAGATAGTTAGTCACAGACTCACACACCCTGTAAGACAGTGAAAACAAGGCTCACTCCCTCTGTAAGACAGTGAGTCCCAGATTCACACACTCTTTAGACAGTCAGTCCCAGAGTCACACACAGTAAGGTTGTGAGCCCCAGACTCACACGCTGTAAGACAGTGAGACCCAGACTCACACACCCAGTAACACAGTCTGTCTCAGACTCACACTCTGTAAGGCTGTGAGTCAGACCCAGACTTACACATACTGTAATACAGTCAGACCCAGAGTGACACACTCTGTAAGACAGAGAGTCCCTGACTCAGACATTTTGTAGAAAACTGAGACACAGACACACTATCTGTAAGACAGTCAGTCCAAGACTCAAACACTTTGTAAGACTGTGAGTGCCAGACTCACACATCCTGTATGACAAACAGTCCCAGACTCACACTTTGTAAGACTGTGAGAACCAGATTCAAACACCCGGTAAGACTGTGAGTCCCAGACTCACACTTTGTAAGACTGTGAGACCCAGACTCACACTTTGTAAGGTTGTGCGTCCCAGACTCACACAATCTGTAAGACAGTGAGACCCAGACTCACACAATCTGTAAGACAGTGAGACCCAGACTCACACACTCTGTAAGACAGTGAGTCGCAGACTGACAAACCCACTAAGACAGTGAAACCCAGAATCACAGGCCCTGTAGACAGTCAGTCCCAGACACACACATTCTGTAAGACAGTTAGTCACAGACTCACACGCCCTGTAAGACGGTCAGTCCCAGACTCACATATTCTGTAAGACAGTGAATCCCAGACTCACACAATCTGTAAGATGGTTAGTCACAGACTCACACACCCTGTAAGTTTTTGTGTCTCAGACTCACACTCTGTAAGACTGTGAGTCCTAGACTCACACACTGTAAGACGGTCAGTCCCAGACTCACACACTCTTTAAGTCACTCAGTCCCAGACTCACACTCTGCAAGACAGAGAGACACAGACTCACATGCCCTGTAAGACACTGAGTCCCAGACTCACATATTCTGTAAGTCAGTGAGTCCCAGACTCACACACTCTGTAAGACAGTGAGACCCAGACTCACACATTCCGTAAGATAGTTAGTCACAGACTCACACGCCCTGTAAGACAATCAGTCAAGACTCACACATTGTAAGACTGTGAGAACCAGACTCAAACACCCGGTAAGACTGTGAGACCCAGACTCTCACTTTGTAAGGTTGTGCGTCCCAGACTCACACAATCTGTAAGACAGTGAGTCCCAGACTCACACACTCTGTAAGACAGTGAAACCCAGACTCACACGCCCAGTAAGACAGTGAGACCAAGACTCACACCCTCTGTAAGACAGTGAGACACAGATTCACACACTCTGTAAGACAGTGAGTCCCAGACTCACACACTCTGTAAGACAGTGAGACTCAGACTCACACACTCAGTAAGACAGTGAAAAGAAGACTCACTCCCTCTGTAAGACAGTGATACACAGATTCACACACACTGTAAGACAGTGAGTCCCAGACTCACACACTCTGTAAGACAGTCAGTCCCAGACTCACACAATCTGTAAGACAGTGAATCCCAGACTCACACATTCTGTAAGATGGTTAGTCGCAGACTCACACACCCTGTAAGTTTTTGTATCCCAGACTCACACTCTGTAAGACTGTGAGTCCTAGACTCACACACTGTAAGACAGTCAGTCCCAGACTCACACACTCTTTAAGTCAGTCAGTCCCAGACTCACTCTGCAAGACAGAGAGACACAGACTCACACGCACTGTAAGACAGTGAGTCCCAGACTCACATATTCTGTAAGTCAGTGAGTCCCAGACTCACACACTCTGTAAGACAGAGAGAACCAGATCCACACACCCTGTAAGACAGTGAGTCCCAGACTCACATATTCTATAAGTCAGTGAGTCCCAGACTCACACACTCTGTAAGACAGAGAGAACCAGATCCACACACCCTGTAAGACAGTGAGACCCAGACTCACAAGCCCTGTAAGACAGACAGTCCCAGACTCACACATTCTGTAAGATAGTTAGTCACAGACTCACACGCCCTGTAAGACAATCAGTCAAGGCTCACACTTTGTAAGACTGTGAGAAACAGACTCAAACATCCGGTAAGACTGTGAGACTCAGATTCACACTTTGTAAGGTTGTGCGTCCCAGACTCACACAAAATGTAAGACAGTGAGACCCAGACTCAGACACTCTGTAAGACAGTGAAACCCAGACTCACACACTCTGTAAGACAGTGAGTCCCAGACTCACACACTCTATAAGACAGTAAGACCCAGACTCAGACACTCTGTAAGACAGTGAAACCCAGACTCACACACACTTGTAAGACAGTGAGACCCAGACTCACACACTCTGTAATACAGTGAGACCCAGACTCACACACCCAGTAAGACAGTGAACACAAGACTCACTCCCTCTGTAAGACAGTGATACACAGATTCACACACTCTGTAAGACAGTGAGTCCCAAACTCACACACTTTGTAAGACAGTGAAACCCAGACTCACACACTCTGCAAGACAGTGAGACCCAGACTAACACACCCAGTAAGACAGTGAAAACAAGACTCACTTCCTCTGTAAGACAGTGATACACAGATTCACACACTCTGTAAGACAGTGAGACCCAGACTCACACACCCAGTAAGACTGTGAGACCCAGACTCACACACTCTGTAAGACAGTGAACACAAGACTCACTCTCTCTGTAAGACAGTGATACACAGATTCACACACTCTGTAAGACAGTCAGTCCCAGACTCACACAATCTGCAAGACAGTGAGACCCAGACTCACACACTCGGTAAGACAGTCAGACCCAGACTCACACTAAGTAACGCTGTGAGTCCCAGACTCACACGCCCTGTAAGACAGTCAGTTCCAGACTCACACATTCTGTAAGATAGTTAGTCACAGACTCACACACCCTGTAGGTTTTTGTGTCCCAGACTCACACTCTGTAAGACTGTGAGTCCTAGACTCACACACTGTAAGACGGTCAGTCCCAGACTCACTCACTCTTTAAGTCAGTCAGTCCCAGACTCACACTCTGCAAGACAGAGAGACCCAGACTCACACACCCTGTAAGACATTGATACCCAGACTCACACACTTTTTAAGACAGTCAGTCCCAGACTCACACTCTGCCTGACAGAGAGACACAGACTCACACGCCCGGTAAGACAGTGAGTCCCAGACTCACATATTCTGTAAGTCAGTGTGTCCCAGACTCACACTCTGTAAGACAGTGAGTCCCAGATTCACACACTCTTTAGACAGTCAGTCCCAGAGTCACACCCAGTCAGCTTGTGAGCCCCAGACTCACACGCTGTAAGACAGTGAGACCCAGACTCACAAACCCTGTAACACAGTCAGTCTCAGACTCACACTCTGTAAGGCTATGAGTCCCAGACTCACAAGCCCTGTAAGACAGTCAGACACAGACTTACACATACTGTAATACAGTCAGACCAGAGTGACACACTCTGTAAGACAGTCGGTCCCAGACTTAAACACTTTGTAAGACTGTGAGTGCCAGACTCACACATCCTGTAAGACAAGCAGTACCAGACTCACACTTTGTAAGACTGTGAGAACCAGATTCAAACACCCGGTAAGACTGTGAGACCCAGACTCACACTTCGTAAAGTTGTGCGTCCCAGACTCACACAATCTGTAAGACAGTGAAACCCAGACTCACACACTCTGTAAGACAGTGAGTCCCAGACTCACACACTCTGTAAGACAATGAGTCCCAGACTCACACTCTGTAAGACAGAGAGACCCAGAGTCACACACCCAGTAAGACAGTGAAAACAAGACTCACTCCCTCTGTAAGACAGTGATACACAGATTCACACACTCTGTAAGACAGTGAGACCCAGACTCACACACCCAGTAAGACTGTGAGACCCAGACTCACAGTTTGTAAGGTTGTGCGTCCCAGACTCACACAATCTGTAAGACAGTGAGACCCAGACTCAGACACTCGGTAAGACAGTGAAACCCAGACTCACACACCCAGTAAGACAGTGAAACCAAGACTCACACCCTCTGTAAGACAGTGAGACACAGATTCACACACTCTGTAAGACAGTGAGTCCCAGACTCACACACTCTGTAAGACAGTGAGACTCAGACTCACACACTCAGTAAGACAGTGAAAACAAGACTCACTCCCTCTGTAAGACAGTGATACACAGATTCACACACTCTGTAAGACAGTGAGTCCCAGACTCACACACTCTGTAAGACAGTCAGTCCCAGACTCACACAATCTGCAAGACAGTGAGACCCAGACTCACACACTCGGTAAGACAGTCAGACCCAGACTCACACTAAGTAACGCTGTGAGTCCCAGACTCACACGCCCTGCAAGACAGCCTGTCCCAGACTGACACTCTCTCTAAGACAGTGAGACCCAGACTCACACACCCAGTAAGACAGTGAAACCAAGACTCACTCCCTCTGTAAGACAGTGATACACAGATTCACACACTCTGTAAGACAGTGAGTCCCAGACTCACACGCTGTAAGACACTGAGACCCAGACTCACACACCCTATAACACAGTCAGTCTCAGACTCACACTCTGTAAGGCTGTGAGTCCCAGACTCACACGCCCTGTAAGACAGTCAGACCCAGACTTACACATACTGTAATACAGTCAGACCCAGAGTGACACACTCTGTAAGACAGTGAGTCCCAGACTGACACACCCAGTAAGACAGTGAAACCCAGAATCACAGGCCCTGTAGACAGTCAGTCCCAGACACACACATTCTGTAAGACAGTTAGTCACAGACTCACACGCCCTGTAAGACGGTCAGTCCCAGAATCACATATTCTGTAAGACAGTGAATCCCAGACTCACACAATCTGTAAGATGGTTAGTCACAGACTCACACACCCTGTAAGTTTTTGCGTCCCAGACTCACACTCTGTAAGACTGTGTGTCCTAGACTCACACACTGTAAGACGGTCAGTCCCAGACTCACACACTCTTTAAGTCACTCAGTCCCAGACTCACACTCTGCAAGACAGAGAGACACAGACTCACATGCCCTGTAAGACACTGAGTCCCAGACTCACATATTCTGTAAGTCAGTGAGTCCCAGACTCACACACTCTGTAAGACAGTGAGTCCCAGACTCACACAGTCTGTAAGACAGTGAGACTCAGACTCACACACCCAGTAAGACAGTGAAAACAAGACTCACTCCCTCTGTAAGACAGTGATACACAGATTCACACACTCTGTAAGACAGTGAGTCCCAGACTCACACACTTTGTAAGACAGTGAAACCCAGACTCACACACTCTGTAAGACAGTCAGACCCAGACTCACACTAAGTAACGCTGTGAGTCCCAGACTCACACTAAGTAACGCTGTGAGTCCCAGACCCACACGCCCTGCAAGACAGCCTGTCCCAGACTGACACACTCTCTAAGACAGTGAGACCCAGACTCACACACCCTGTAACACAGTCAGTCTCAGACTCACACTCTGTAAGGCTGTTAGTCCCAGACTCACACGCCCTGTAAGACAGTCAGACACAGACTTACACATACTGTAATACAGTCAGACCCAGAGTGACACACTCTGTAAGACAGTGAGTCCCAGACTGACACACCCAGTAAGACAGTGAAACCCAGAATCACCGGCCCTGTAGACAGTCAGTCCCAGACACACACATTCTGTAAGACAGTTAGTCACAGACTCACACGCCCTGTAAGACAATCAGTCAAGGCTCACACTTTGTAAGACTGTGAGAACCAGACTCAAACACCCGGTAAGACTGTGAGACTCAGACTCAGACACTCTGTAAGACAGTGAAACCCAGACTCAGACACTCTGTAAGACAGTGAACCCCAGACTCACACACTCTGTAAGACAGTGAGTCCCAGACTCACACACTCTATAAGACAGTGAAACCCAGACTCAGACACTCTGTAAGACAGTGAAACCCAGACTCACTCCCTCTGTAAGACAGTGATACACAGATTCACACACTCTGTAAGACAGTGAGTCCCAGACTCACACACTTTGTAAGACAGTCAGACACAGACTTACACATACTGTAATACAGTCAGACCCAGAGTGACACATTCTGTAAGACAGTGAGTCCCAGACTGACACACCCAGTAAGACAGTGAAACCCAGAATCACAGGCCCTGTAGACAGTCAGTCCCAGACACACACATTGTGTAAGACAGTTAGTCACAGACTCACATATTCTGTAAGACAGTGAATCCCAGACTCACACATTCTGTAAGATGGTTAGTCACAGACTCACACACCCTGCAAGTTTTTGTGTCCCAGACTCACACTCTGTAAGACTGTGAGTCCTAGACTCACACACTGTAAGACGGTCAGTCCCAGACTCACACACTCTTTAAGACAGTCAGTCCCAGACTCACACTCTGCATGACAGAGAGACACAGACTCACACGCCCTGTAAGACAGTCAGTTCCAGACTCACACATTCTGTAAGATAGTTAGTCACAGACTCACACACCCTGTAGGTTTTTATGTCCCAGACTCACACTCTGTAAGACTGTGAGTCCTAGACTCACACACTGTAAGACGGTCAGTCCCAGACTCACTTACTCTTTAAGTCAGTCAGTCCCAGACTCACACTCTGCAAGACAGAGAGACCCAGACTCACACACCCTGTAAGACATTGATACCCAGACTCACACACTTTTTAAGACAGTCAGTCCCAGGCTCACACTCTGCCTGACAGAGAGACACAGACTCACACGCCCGGTAAGACAGTGAGTCCCAGACTCACATATTCTGTAAGTCAGTGTGTCCCAGACTCACACTCTGTAAGACAGTGAGTCCCAGATTCACACACTCTTTAGACAGTCAGTCCCAGAGTCACACCCAGTCAGCTTGTGAGCCCCAGACTCACACGCTGTAAGACAGTGAGACCCAGACTCACAAACCCTGTAACACAGTCAGTCTCAGACTCACACTCTGTAAGGCTGTGAGTCAAAGACTCACACGCCCTGTAAGACAGTCAGACCCAGACTTACACATACTGTAATACAGTCAGACCAGAGTGACACACTCTGTAAGACAATGAGTCCCTGACTCAGACATTTTGTAGAAAACTGATACACAGACACACTATCTGTAAGACAGTCGGTCCCAGACTCAAACACTTTGTAAGACTGTGAGTGCCAGACACACACATCCTGTAAGACAATCAGTCCCAGACTCACACATTGTAAGACTGTGAGAACCAGACTCAAACACCCGGTAAGACTGTGAGACCCAGACTCACACTTTGCAAGGTTGTGCGTCCCAGTCTCACACAATCTGTAAGACAGTGAGACCCAGACTCAGACACTCTGTAAGACAGTGAAACCCAGACTCACACACTCTGTAAGACAGTGAGTCCCAGACTCACACACCCGGTAAGACAGTGAAACCAAGACTCACACACTCTGTAAGACAGTGAGACACAGATTAACACACTCTGTAAGACAGTGAGACCCAGACTCACACACTCTGTAAGACAGTGAGACCCAGACTCACACACCCAGTAAGACAGTGAAAACAAGACTCACTCCCTCTGTAAGACAGTGATACACAGATTCACACACTCTGTAAGGCAGTGAGTCCCAGACTCACACACTTCGTAAGACAGTGAAGCCCAGACTCACACTCTCTGTAAGACAGTGAGACCCAGACTCACACACTCTGTAAGACAGTGAGACCCAGACTCACACACCCAGTAAGACAGTGAAACCAACTCCCTCCCTCTGTAAGACAGTGATACACAGATTCACACACTCTGTAAGGCAGTGAGTCCCAGACTCACACACTTTGTAAGACAGTGAAACCCAGACTCACACACTCTGTAAGACAGTCAGACCCAGACTCACACTATGTAACGCTGTGAGTCCCAGACTCACACGCCCTGCAAGACAGCCTGTCCCAGACTGACACACTCTCTAAGACAGTGAGTCCCAGACACGCACATTGTGTAAAACAGTGAGACCCAGACACACACTCTGTAAGACAGTCCGTCCCAGACTCACACGCCCTGTAAGACAGTGAAACACAGATACACACTCGTTGCAAATCAGTGAGACCCAGACTAACACACTCTGTAAGACAGTTATACCCAGAATCACACTCTGTAAGACTGTAAGTCCTAGACTCACACACTCTGTAAGAAGGTCAGTCCCAGACTCACACACCCTCTAAGACAATCAGTCCCAGACTCCCACTCTGTAAAACTGTGAGAACCAAACTTAAACAACCTGAAAAACTGTGAGACCCAGACTCACACACCCAGTAAGACAGTGTAACCAAGACTCACTCCCTCTGTAAGACAGTGAGACCCAGACTCACACACTTTGTAAGACAGTGAAACCCAGACTCACACACTCTGTTAGACAGTCAAACCCATACTCACACAATGTAAGGCTGTGAGTCCCAGACTCACACGCCCTGCAAGACAACCTGTCCCAGACTGACACACTCTGTAAGACAGTGAGTCCCAGACTCACACATTGTGTAAAATAGTGAGACCCAGACACACACTCTATAAGACAGTCCGTCCCAGACTCACACAGTCTGTAAGACAATGAGACCCAGACTCACACACCCTGCAAGACAGTGAAACACAGATTCACACTCGTTGCAAATCAGTGACACCAGACTAACACACTCTATAAGACAGTTATACCCAGACTCACACTCTGTAAGACTGTAAGTCCTAGACTCACACAATCTGTAAGACAGAGAGAACCAGATCCACACACCCTGTAAGACAGTGAGACCCAGACTCACAAGCCCTGTAAGACAGTCAGTCCCAGACTCACACATTCTGTAAGATAGTTAGTCACAGACTCACACGCCCTGTAAGACAGTCAGTCCCAGACGCACATATTCTGTAAGACAGTGAAACCCAGACTCACACATTCTGTAAGATGGTTAGTCACAGACTCACACACCCTGTAAGTTTTTGTGTCCCAGACTCACACTCTGTAAGACTGTGAGTCCTAGACTCACACACTGTAAGACGGTCAGTCCCAGACTCACACACTCTTTAAGACAGTCAGTCCCAGACTCACACTCTGCATGACAGAGAGACACAGACTCACACGCCCTGTAAGACAGTGAGTCCCAGACTCACATATTCTGTAAGTCAGTGTGTCCCAGACTCACACTCTGTAAGACAGTGAGTCCCAGATTCACACACTCTTTAGACAGTCAGTCCGAGAGTCACACCCAGTAAGGTTGTGAGCCCCAGACTCACACCCTGTAAGACAGTGAGACCCAGACTCACACACCCTGTAACACAGTCAGTCTCAGACTCACATATTCTGTAAGTCAGTGAGTCCCAGACTCACACACTCTGTAAGACAGTGAGACCCAGACTCACACACTTTGTAAGACAGTGAGACCCAGACTCACACACTCTGTAAGACAGTGAACACAAGACTCACTCTCTCTGTAAGACAGTGATACACAGATTCACACACTCTATAAGACAGTGAGACCCAGACTCACACACTCTGTAAGACAGTGAGACCCAGACTCACACACCCAGTAAGACAGTGAAAACAAGACTCACTCCCTCTGTAAGACAGTGATACACAGATTCACACACTCTGTAAGACAGTGAGACCCAGACTCACACACTCTGTAAGACAGTGAGACCCAGACTCACACACCCAGTAAGACAGTGAAACCAAGACTCACACCCTCTGTAAGACAGTTATACACAGATTCACACACTCTGTAAGACAGTGAGACCCAGACTCACACACTCTGTAAGACAGTGAGACACAGACTCACACACCCAGTAAGACAGTGAAAACAAGACTCACTCCCTCTGTAAGACAGTTATACACAGATTCACACACTCTGTAAGACAGTGAAACCCAGACTCACACACTCTGTAAGACAGTCAGACCCAGACTCACTCTATGTAACGCTGTGAGTCCCAGACTCACAAGCCCTGCAAGACAGCCTTTCCCAGTCTGACACACTCTGTAAGACAGTGAGTCCCAGACTCACACATTGTGTAAAACAGTGAGAACCAGACACACACTCTGTAAGACAGTCAGCCCCAGACTCACACAGTCTGTAAGACAATGAGACCAAGACTCACACACCCTATAAGACAGTGAAACCCAGATTCACACTCTTTGTAAATCAGTGAGACCCAGACTAACACACTCTGTAAGACAGTTAGACCCAGACTCACACTCTGTAAGACAGTGAGACCCAGACTCACACACCCTGTAAGACAGTGAGACCCAGACTCACACACCCTGTAACACAGTCAGTCTCAGACTCACACTCTGCAAGACAGAGAGACACAGACTCACACACAATGTAAGACACTGAGTCCCAGACTCACATATTCTGTAAGACAGAGAGAACCAGATCCACACACAGTGTAAGACAGTGAGACCCAGACTCACACACTCTGTAAGACAGTGAGACCCAGACTCACACACTCTGTAAGACAGTGAGACCCAGACTCACACACTCTGTAAGACAGTGAACACAAGACTCACTCCCTCTGTAAGACAGTGATACACAGATTCACACACTCTATAAGACAGTGAGACCCAGACTCACACACTCTGTAAGACAGTGAGACCCAGACTCACACACCCAGTAAGACAGTGAAAACAAGACTCACTCCCTCTGTAAGACAGTGATACACAGATTCACACACTCTGTAAGACAGTGAGACCCAGACTCACACACTCTGTAAGACAGTGAGACCCAGACTCACACACCCAGTAAGACAGTGAAACCAAGACTCACACCCTCTGTAAGACAGTTATACACAGATTCACACACTCTGTAAGACAGTGAGACACAGACTCACGCACCCAGTAAGACAGTGAAAACAAGACTCACTCCCTCTGTAAGACAGTTATACACAGATTCACACACTCTGTAAGACAGTGAAACCCAGACTCACACACTCTGTAAGACAGTCAGACCCAGACTCACTCTATGTAACGCTGTGAGTCCCAGACTCACAAGCCCTGCAAGACAGCCTTTCCCAGTCTGACACACTCTGTAAGACAGTGAGTCCCAGACTCACACATTGTGTAAAACAGTGAGACCCAGACACACACTCTGTAAGACAGTCAGCCCCAGACTCACACAGTCTGTAAGACAGTGAGACCCAGACTCACACACCCTGTAAGACATTGAGACCCAGACTCACACACCCTTTAAGACAGGCTGTCCCAGACTGACACACTCTGTAAGACAGTGAGTCCCAGACTCACACTTTGTGTAAAACAATGAGACCCAGACACACACTCTGTAAGACAGTCAGTCCCAGACTCACACAGTCTGTAAGACAGTCAGTCCCAAACTCACACACCCTTTAAGAAAGTCGGACCCAGACTCTCAGACTCTGTAAGATAGTGATTCCCAAACTCACACACCCTTTAAGACAGTCAGACCCAGACTCACGCACCCTGTAAGACAGTGAAACCCAGACTCACACCTTCTGTAAGACAGTGAGACACAGACTCACACACTCTGTAATACAGTCAGACCCGGACTCACACTCTGTAATACAGAGAGTCCCAGACTCACACACCCTGTAAGACAGTGAGTCCTAGACTCACACATTCTGTAAGATAGTTAGTCAGTCTCACACACCCTGTAAGTCAGTGTGTCCCAGACTCACACTCTATAAGACATTGAGACCCAGACTCACACTCCCTGTAAGACAGTGAGACCCAGACTCACACACCCTGTAAGACAGTGAGACCCAGACTCACACACCCTGTAAGACAGTGATACCCAGACTCACACCCTCTGTAAGACAGTGAGACACTGACTCACACCCTCTGTAAGACAGTCAGTCCCAGACTCACACCTCCTGTAAGACAGTGAGTCCCAGACTCACACTGTATGACAGTGAATCCCAGACTCACACACCCTGTAAGACAGTCAGTCCCAAAATCACTGTTGTACCATCAATAACTCTCTGAGACGTTGTGTTGGTTAGCCTAACTGGAGGTGTCAGCCCACTAGGTGTCAGTGATCCCTCATGCGTGTGCGAGGTGCCTGGTATATATGTGTACGAGACGCCCGGTATAGGAGTGTTGTGAGGAGTCTGGGTAGGGCTCGGTGTGCGCGGTGTCACCTCGGGTACAGGGTTCATAGTTACCGTGGAGCGTTTGGGGTAGTGGTCTGCTGCTCCTGTGGGCGCCAGGTCGTGGACGGAGACCGTATCCTCCCTCCCATCAGGTAAGACCACGTAGGCATACTAGGGGTTCACATGTAGAAGGTGAACCCTCTCGACCAGCGGGGAGTATTTATTGCTCCTCACATGTTTCCAGAGTAGGATAGCGAGTCGGGTGGTTCCAAACACACATTTGTCCCTGTTGTAAGGTTCAGAGCTTCGGCCACTTGGAAAAATCGCTGGAGGTTGGCGTTGTGATCCGGCCAGTCGTGACCACAAATGGTGATGTTATCCAGATAGGGAAATGTGGCCTTCAGTTGGCACTGGTCCACCATCCGGTCTATTTCCCTCTGGAAGACAGAGACACCATTCGTGACACCGAAGGGGACGCGCAGGAAGTGATAGAGCCTGCCGCCCGCCTCAAAGGCGGTGTAGGGGCGGTCCTCCAGGCGGTTGGGGAGCTGGTGATAAGCGGATTTCAGATCTATTGTCGAGTACACCTTGTACTGAGCTATCTGGTTGATCATATCCGTGATGCAGGGTAGGGGGTACGCGTCAAGCTGCGTGAATCTATTGATGGTTTGGCTGTAGTCCACGACCATCCTATTTTACTGTCCTGTCCAAACAACGACCACCTGGGCCCTCCAAGGACTTGTGCTTGGCTCAATGATCCCCTCCCTGAGCAGCCGCTGCACTTCTGACTGAATGAAGACCCTGTCCCCCGCGCTGTACCTCCTGCTTTTAGTTGCCACAGGTTTACAGTCGGGCGTCAGGTTGGTGAACAGCGGTGGGGGACGGTGTGTGTGTGTGGTCAGTAGCGGGGTATATGACGAAGTCCCACCAAACTGAGGATTCCTGACAGTGAGTGGTGGGAGGGGCTCGTCATATGCCATAGTCATACTTTCGAGGTGGCTCTGGAAGTCCAGCCCCAATAGCACAGGCTTTTGAGGCATGACCAGTAGCGCAAAAATTCTGTGCCCTGCACCACCAATGATGCTACACAACCCACCCGGATGTCTGTGGAATGCGACCCAGAAGCCATGGTGACCCTCTGGCTTACCGGCTGTGTCACGAGTCCGCAGCGTTGCACCGTGTCCGGGTCAATAAAACTCTCAGTGCTGCCCATGTCAAACAGGCAGCTTGTCCTGTGCCCCTCCACCAGGATGTTCATCATTGACCTTGCAAGCTGGTGTGGGGCGCTTTGGTCGAGGGTTACGGAGGCCAGAGTTGAACTGCCGTCTTGGTGCCCAGTAATTTGGGGCTGGGGCGAGGTGGCGCCGACAAAGATGGCCGCCCCCATCCAGGCAGGCAAGACGGCGGTCCCCATGCTTCGCACAAGGCAGGCAGGTAAGATGGCAGCCCCCATGCCTCACACGCAGCATTGCCCGCTCGTGGTTCAGACTTACAGACCCTGGAGAAATGGCCCTTCTTCCCGCAGCTGGAACAGGTCACTTCCCGGGCCAGGCAGCGTTTTTGGGGGTGCTTTACGAGTCTGCAGAAGCAACACTGCACAGACTTGCGACCGGCAGCAGCTGTGGTCAGATTTGGGGAGTTCTTGGACTTACGACTGGCAAAGGCAGCGGTGAATTCGCTCGCGGGTGGCGGGGTCTGAGGTGTCCACAGGACCGGTGGGAGATCACGCAGCTGGACAGCGTCAGCGTTGTGCAGAGCGGCCTCCAGCGTGTCAGCCATCTCGATCGCCGAGCGTAAGGTAAGATCGACATTTTCCTGCAGCCGCTGGGGCACGTACACTGACCTGATCCCTGTAACAAAGGCATCTCGTACCAGGAGCTCCGCATGCTGTTCTGCCATGAGAGCTTTGCAGTCACAAGTTCGCACGAGTGTCTGTAGGGCTCAGAGAAACATGGCGCTCGTCTCATCGGGTTGTTGTCGTTGCGTCTCATCGGGTTGTTGTCTTGCGTAGACGGTGTTCACCAGCCATAGGTACTGTCTTTTGAGGGCATCCAATGCCCCTTGCTAGGTCGGCAGGTCTCTGTTAAGTGAGTAAACCTTCGGGGTGACCCCCGGGAGGAGAATTCTGTGCATAACAGCGGACTCAGTCGCATGAACCTCCTCCAAGTATGATTGGAAGCATGCAAGCCAGAGTTCAAAAGCAAGAGCTGCTTCTGAGTTTTGAGGGTCCAAGTCCAATTTTTCCGGACGTAAAATACTTTCCATGTTTTAAAACTTCCAGTCAATAAAATTGATGCACCATCAATAACTCTCTGAGACGTGAGGTGAGATATCGGCTTTTATTGACTGGAAGAAAGAACAAGCAGCAATTGACCACCATGCTACATCTTGGTGACTGAGGGCAGGGCTCAGGCCTCAATCGCCTTTATACCAGGGTCTGTGGGAGGAGCCATGGTCAGTGGTCGGGGGGGGGGGGGGGGCGTGGTATATGTAGTTCACCACACTCACACACTCTGTAAGACAGTCAGTCCCAGACTCACACACTCTGTAAGATGGTCAGTCCCACACTCACACACTCTGTAAGACAGTCATTCCCAGACTCACACTCTGTAAGATGGTCAGTCTCACACTCACACACTCTGTAAGACAGTCAGTCCCACACTCACACACTCTGTAAGACGGTCAGTCCCACACTCACACACTCTGTAAGATGGTCAGTCCCACACTCACACACTCTGTAAGATGGTCAGTCCCACACTCACACACTTCGTAAGACAGTGAGTCAGATGAGAGTAAACTGGTTTGTCACCAAAGACTCTGATTAATGTTACAGATGCACCATAGAGAGTATTCTAACTGATTGCATCATCATCTGGTATGGTGGTTGCTGGGTGGTGAATGCTACTGCTTGGTATCAGAAAAAGTTGTAGAGGGCTATAAACTCAGCCAGTTCCGTTATGGCCACTAGCCTCACCAGCATCAAGGACACCTTCAATAAGTGATATCTCAGAAAGGCAGAATCTATCAATAAGATCCACCATTACCCACGGCGTATTCTCTTCTCAGTGCTACCAGCAGTAAGGATGTACAGAAGCCTGATGACGCACACTCAACTTTATAGGAACAGCTTCTTTGGCTGGAATTGACAATGGACAATGAACCCATATACACTACTTGGCTATTTTTTCTCTGGTTGCTCTCTCTTTGCACTACTAGTTTATTTTTATATACATTTTTACTTAACGCAATTTATAGATTTTTATTATTATGTATTGTTCTCTACTTCTGCCGCAAAGCATCAAATTTCACTATGAATGTCAGTGATGGTAGACCAGATTCTGCTTCTCCTGAAAGGCAGAGCTTTCTGAACTTTAAACCTGGTCCCTTAGTTAAAATATTTAGTACATCTCTCCAAGTGCCTGCCTGAAGTCGATGTCTTCTACTGATTATGATTCAAGTTCAAAGTACATTTATTATCAAAGTACGTATACATTATACAACCTTAATATTTGTCTCCTAACAGGCAGCCACTAAACAGACACCCAAAAAAGAACGTATACTGTATATATGAAAAGAGCACTGTCTAACAATCAATGTGCAGAGATTAAAAACCACATCATGCCCATAAAAAAAGAATTAAATAACCCATAAACAGAAGACTGCCGATCAGCAATGTGCAGTGAAAAAAAAATGTCATGCAAACAGTAACTGCAAGGAAACAGAAGTCTGCAAAGTGAGTTCCATAGTTCAGCGCAGAGCCGAGTGAAAGTTGTGGGGCAGCAAGCTGAACTGCTCCCCCCCCCCCCCGAGCCTCAAGCCCCCACACTCTGACATTTTCAATCTGGCCTGGCGTTTAACTCCCCATCCAAACACGCGTTCTGCCGCATCAATCAGCGACCTGGACCGACCTGTACCCTGCCTCCAGCCTAGATACCCGGAACTTTTCAATCTGGCCTGCCATTTAAATCTCTGTCTGAACAAGGAGTAATGATGCTTGGATATGCCGGACTTTGCCACCTCGATTCGGCCTTTAAATCTCCGTTCACACGTTGTGTACAGTAGCATCAACACGCTCTGGGCCTGGACTCTGCGGCTTCAATTCGGCCTGCGCCTGACCTTTCATGCTCTTGGCAACTGGCACGCTACCTCACCTTGCCTCGGTTCTGCCACATCGAATTGCCTCCAAGTCCAAAGGTAAATTACAGACTTACTTAAGATGATCATTTGTCAGAAAAAGTGATATTGATGAAGTATTTAATTGCTATCCTTGTCTCATTAGCCAGCAGCCAGAATCGCTAAGCATCACCAGTGCCTATGCATTTTGTCTAATCCTCTTTTAACTCTTGAATACCTTTTTCCTTATCCTTTGAGCCTTTTCATTGGCTGTATCCTAGGGTCTGACTTGCCCCAACAACCGTAGCCCTACTGCAGATCCACGGACTCCCTTCACAAGCCAGCACAGTGTGGACACTGGGTACTGATGTGGATTTAAGAAACATCTATAGATGCACAGTGGAGAGTTCCTCAGTGGTGCATCATGGCCTGGTATGGAAACACCAGTGCTCAGGAATAAAAAAAGCAATGCCTTTCCCTCCACTGAGCATGTCTACCAGGAGCACTGCTTCAAGGAACAGCGTCCATCATCAAGGACTCCCACCATCCAGGCCATGATCTCTTCTTTGGCAGAGGCTATAAAAGCCTTGGGTCTCACACCACCAGGTTTAGGAGCAGATTGTACCCAGCAATAATCAGGCTCCCGAGCCAATGTGGATAATTTCACTCACTTCAACACTGAACTGATTGTATAACCTACAGTCTCACTTTCAAGGACTTTTTCAACTTATGTTCTCAGAAGATTCTTGTAGCTAAGATCCTTCAGGAAGGAGCAATCAGAAAAATGCGGAACGTAGGGATTAAAGTAATGTAGCTCAATCCACAATGAAGGACCACCTTGATCATTAGATAACTGAACAAGCAAACTAAAAATGTATGAGGCATGAATTAACCACACTTGCGTACTTCACGGCAGTGTTTTCAGATAACGCTTTCCAGATTGTCAGTTGAGTGATTTCACATGCAGTTCCTGAGTAAATTCATGTCACTCCCTGCTAATGGAAGGTGATAATTTGTTTTCCAATCTTTTTTCTACCGTTCCTCCTGTGAAATGCACAGCGACTGGAGGTGTGCCACAAGGATTCGTGTTGGGGCCCTTATTATTTGTTATTGATATAGAAGTTTTGGATGCAAATGCACAAACTCTGATCAGTAAATTTGCAGATGACATAAAATCAAGAGGCACTGTTGATAGTGAAAATTGTTATCATGGATCATGATCAGTTCTGGAAGTGGTAAATGGATTTTGTTATAGATGGGTGTGAGGGAGGTACTGTATATTGTGAAGTCAAACCAGCATTGTACTTCTAGTAAGAATGATAGGACACTAGGGAGTGTGGTGGTACAGAGGCACCCAGCGGTACAAGTGCACAGTCCATCAAAGGAGAATCACAGGTGGACTATATGGTGAAAAATGTACACTGGACTTCATCAGTTAGGACATTGAGTATAGGAGTAGGAACATGATGTCGTATAACTCATTGGTAAGACCGCACATGGAGTACTGTGTACACTTTCAGTCACCCTCTTATAGGCAAGATATAATTAAGCTAGAAAGAGTGCAGAAATAAATTTACCAGGATGTTAGCAAGACTAGAGGGCACAACTTTATTACAGTAGGAGCAACTCGGGTTTAATTCTGCCACTGTCTGTAAGGCACCTGTGATCACGTGCGTTTGCTCCATGTGTTCTGTTTTCCTTCCACATTTCAAGTTGTGTGGTTAGTAAGTTAATTGGTCACTTGGGTGAGATTAGGTGGTGTGGGCTCTTTGTTACCATGCTGGATTTGTAAGTAAGTAAATAAAAATCAAGTTGATTGCACTGACATATGTCATGAAATTTTTTTGTTTTGGGGCAGCAGTACAATGCAAGATGTGAAATGTTCCTATAAGTTACAATAATAAGAAAAGAAAGAAGGAAATATTGTTAAAGAAATAGTAAGGTAGCATTCATGGGCTTAAGAGCCATTCAGAAATCTGATGGCAGGTGGGAAGGAATTGTTCCAAAAGCATTAAGTGTGGGTCTTCAGTTTTCTCTTTCTTCTCCCTGAGGGTAGTAATCAGAGGAGGGCATGTACCAGACAGCAAGGCCCTTAATGATGGATGCCATGTTCTTGACACAAGACATTTTGAAGATATGCTCGATGGTGGAGAGCATTGTGCTTGTGATGAACTGGCTGAATCTACAAACCTCTGCAGCTTCTTTCGATCCTGTGCATTGCAGCTTCCATACCAAACAATGATACACCATATATCTGTAGAAAGTTGCTACAGCTTTTGGTGATATACCAAATTTCCCTGAATACCAAATGAAGCATAGCTGCTGATGAATCTTCTTTGTGAACACATCAATGTGTTAGGACCAGTAGAGATCCTCTGAGATATTGATACCCAGGAACACAAAGCTGCTCACTCTTCCACCAATGTCCCCTCAATGAGGACTGGTGCATGTTCTCCCAGTATCCTCTCCTGGTCTACAGTCAGTTTCTTGGTCATGGTGACATTAAGTGTAAAGTTGTTGTTGCGACACCACTCAACCAGCCAATCTATCTCGACCTGTATTCCCCCTTGTCACCATCTGAAATAAGGAGTGGTGTAACAGTCTTTTTCCCAGAATAGGAGGGAGACCAAAACTAGGAGGCAAAGATTTATCCAATATTTATTTATTTACTTATATAGCAATATTTTGTTTCTAAAGTCTTCCTTAAAGAGTTGCCATATGTAAGGATGATTGAATTGCAGAGGATTCTGTTTAAGATCTTGCAGGGCTTTGTCAATTATAATTAGAATATTGTGGTAACAATTACCAAGCAGTCATATTTAGCACTTCTACAAATCTAATCTATGTAGGAAAATTAATGATATGTCCCAGTACTATTAAAGTGTCATATTTTACATACTGACATATCAGGACAAATACAATTGCAGTTTCTGTTTTCCCATTCAATATCTTTTGTTTTGTTTATCTGTAGTTATTCTACACCATATTTTGTGCTTGTTAGCAATTTCCAATCACCCTTACATAAATCAACAGTCATGCAAGAGTATTTTATAGTGTATAAGCAAATGGAATGCTGATAAATTATGCTATCCCTGGTTCCAAGCTTTTCATTTGCAAAACAAAAGGAATAGTCAGCACTCAAGGTCAAGCCCTGAAGCAGAATTTTAATTACATATAAAACATAGAATATAGACCAGTACAGCACAGGAACAGGCTCTTCAGCCCACATTGGTGAGCAAGTTCAAATAAATTAGCAATCAAATGACTAACTAAACTAATCCCCTCAGCTTACACAATGTCCATATCCTTCTACTTTCTTCACATTCATGTGTCTATCTAAATATCTCCTAAAAATCCCTAATGTATCTATCTCCACCAATTATATTAGAAGAATTGTTATATCACCCTGGTAATGTATATGACAGGCAATAAATGAGGGGCAGTTCTAGGCAGTAGTGTTGCATGTTCCTTCTGGAACATTCCATCATTTACATTCAATTATTTCCTCCAGTAACTGTGACAGTGCCTGTATACTGCATATACAAGGAAGCAAAACTCCTAAAACAATAGGTGCATGAATCAGAATCACTCACAGAATGGAACTGCACAGTCTTCCTCAAGAAATTCCATGGACAATGAGCTCATCCGGAAAGCATATCTGACACAACAAGCTATCTGAGATGCCAAGGTTTTGGGAGAATGCTGGTTACCTCAGGGTTACCATTTAATTGGAACTGCCTCTCATCAATCTTCAAGTGAGAACTTTATTGAGATGATTGCAAAATGCAAAGGAATTGAATTGTGGGTGAGAAAGAAACTCCATCACTTAAAATATATTGGCACTGTATGAGTACTTTCAACCTACTGTCCTGCCAATGATGTAAGAAGAATGCAGAACAAATACTATACTTCCTCAATTTGTGTGCATGATTCTGTTTCCATTGTTTTTTTTTCCATAGGAAGGAACTATTCATGTGAATCTGCTCCACCCTGCTTTCTCTCTAGTCCACTTTCACAACAGGCAACACTGTCCATTATTCTTTCTGACACACTGATTAGTTTTCACAGAATTTCTACATGACAGGAATTGGCTTTAATCTTTGAATGCAAACAGGATGTGTTCATTAAACCCTGACTGTCATGTCACAATAGCTCATTTGATTTGAAACAAAAAGCAAACAGTTGGAAGAACTCGACGAGGGAAATGGCTGCTATGGAGGCAAAGGGGTGGTTGACTTGTTGAGCTAAGACATGACCTAAAATATTAGCTATCCCTTTGTCTCCAGAGATACCATTTGAACTGCTGAGATCGATCCAGATTCAATCACCTGCTATCTCTTGCATCTCTTGAGTAATTAAGAAATCCATCTATAGCAGGAACAGCAGGTAAATTGATTGGGATTTTGACAGGATGTAGCTGGGCACATTCCACACAGATCAGCAATTATCCACTGTATTTATAAAGAGCTAAGATAATAGAATAAATAGTTATATATCTAGTTAGTCAAAGTCAAAGTAAATTTGTTATCAAAGTATAGCTATACTCAGTGGCCACTTTATTCAGAACCTCCTACACCCAATAAAGTGGCCAGCGAGTGTGTATTTGTGATCTTCTACTGCTGCAGCCCAGACACTTCAAGGTTTGACGTTTTGTGCTTTCAGAGATGCTCTTCTGTACACCACAGTTGTAATGCATGTCACCTTCCTGTCAGCTTGAACTAGTCCCGCCATTGTCCTCTGACCTTTCTTGTTAACGAGGCATTTTTTACCGCAGAACTGCTGCTCACTGGACGTTTTTTGTTTTTGATCCCACCACTTGAACTGACCAGCTGGCTACCTATCTTTAGTTCCCCTGGATATCGACAAGCTGACACTGCACCCAATTCTGCCTTTGTGGTGAACTACATATACCTGTCTGGACACGCCCCCTGCTGACTGCTCCTGTGGCCCCTCCCACAGACCCCGGTATAAAGGCGATTGAGGCCTGAACCCGGCCTCTCAGTCTCCAGGATGTAGTATGGTGGTCAACCACTGCTTGTTCCTTCTTCCAGTCAATAAAAACCGATATCTCGCCTTACGTCTCAGAGTGAGTTATTGATAGTGCATCAATTTTATTGACTGGAAGTTTTAAAACATGGAAACCGTTTTACATCCGGAAAGATTGGATTTGGACCCCCAAGACCCTGAAGCAGCTCTTGCTTTTGAACTCTGGCTTGCATGCTTCCAATCATACTTGGAGGAGGTTCGTGCAACTGACCCCGCTGTTATGCACAGAATTCTCCTCTCGAGAGTCGCCCCAAAAGTTTATTCATTTATCAGAGACCTGCCGACCTACAAAGGGGCACTGGATGTCCTCAAAAGACAGTACCTGCGGCCGGTGAACACCGTCTACGCAAGACATCATTTAGCTATGAGACGACAGCGGCCTGGAGAATCGAGCCCCAAGTTTCTCCGAGCACTACAGACACTCGTCCGAACTTGTGACTGCAAGATGCTCACGGCAGAACAGCATGCGGAGCTGCTAGTACGAGTTGCCTTCGTTACAGGACTGAGGTCAGAGGTTGCTGGAAAAAGCCGATCTTACGCTCGGCGATCAAGATGGCTGACACTTTGGAAGCTGCTCTGCACAATGCTGACGCTGTCCATTCCGGTTCCCGCGAGCGAATTCACCAATGCCTCTGCCAGTCGCGATTCCACGAGCTCCCCGAACCCGACCACGGCTGCGGCCTGTCAAAAGCCCATGCTGTGTTATTTCTACGGAGTCGGAAAACATCCCCGACAACATTGCCCGGCGTGAGAAGCGACCTGCTCCAGCTGCGGAAAGCGGGGCCATTTCGCCATGGTCTGTAAGTCTAAACTACGCGCGGAATGCAGCGCTGC
This sequence comes from Hypanus sabinus, assembly GCF_030144855.1. Lineage (NCBI taxonomy): Eukaryota > Metazoa > Chordata > Chondrichthyes > Myliobatiformes > Dasyatidae > Hypanus > Hypanus sabinus. The sequence goes on from NC_082706.1 coordinate 69,933,986, forward strand.
GGGTGAGACATGGAGGCTGCCATCTTGCATGCCCAGATGTGCGCGGCCATCTTTGTCGGCGTCAACATGCCCCGCCCCCGACCCGCCGGTGTTTACCGGGCACCAAGACGGCTCAACTCTGGCCACCGTAACCCTCGACCAAAGCGCCCCACACCAGCTTGCAAGGTCAATGATGGACATCCTGGTGGAGGGGCACAGGACGAGATGCCTGTTTGACACAGGCAGCACTGAGAGTTTTATTGACCCGGACACAGTGCAACGCTGCGGACTCGTGACACGGCCGGTAAGTCAAAGGATCAATTTGGCTTCTGGGTCACATTCCACAGACATCCGGGTGGGTTGTGTAGCAACATTGGTGGTGCAGGGCACAGAATATCGGAACTTTGCGCTACTGGTCATGCCTCAACTGTGTGCACCTGTGCTATTGGGGCTGGACTTCCAGAGCATCTCGAAAGTGTGACTATGGCATATGACGGGCCCCTCCCACCACTCACTGTCAGGAATCCCCAGTTTTGTGGGACTTCATCATATACCCCGCTACTGACCACACACACACACACACACACACACACACACACACACACACACACACACACACACACACACACACACACACACACACACACACACACACACACACCGACCCACACATCCCACCCTGCACCATGCCGACAGCTGCGCTACCGACACCACTTGCAGTCTCTCCACTCTCAAGGTCCCTCCCCCACCGCTGTTCGCCAACCTGACCCCCAACTGTAAACCTGTGGCAACTAAAAGCAGGAGGTACAACGTGGGGGACAGGGCCTTCATTCAGTCAGAGGTGCAGCGGCTGCTCAAGGAGGGGATTATTGAGCCAAGCATGAGTCCTTGGAGAGCCCAGGTGGTTGTTGTTCGGACTGGGCAGAAAGATAGGATGGTCGTGGACTATAGTCAATCCATCAAAAGGTTCACGCAGCTTGACACATACCCCCTACCCCGCATCGCGGATATGGTCAACCAGATAGCTCAGTACAAGGTGTACTCGACAATAGATCTGAAATCCGCTTATCACCAGTCCCCATCCGCCCGGAGGACCGCCCCTAGACCGCCTTCGAGGCAGGTGGCAGGCTCTATCACTTCCTGCGCGTCCCCTTCGGTGTCACGAATGGTGTCTCTGTCTTCCAGAGGGAAATGGACCGGATGGTGGACCAGTGCCAACCGAAAGCCACATTTCCGTATCTGGATAACATCACCATCTGTGGTCGCGACTGGCCGGATCACAACGCCAACCTCCAACGATTTTCCCAAGTGGCCGAAGCTCTGAACCTTACAACAGGGACAAATGTGTGTTCAGAACCACCCGCCTCGCTAACCTTGGGTATGTCGTGGAAAACGGGGTCATTGGCCCTGATCCCGAACGTATGCGCCCCCTGTTAGAACTCCCTCTTCCCACCACTCTCAAAGCCCTCAGACGGTGCCTGGATTTTTTTCCTATTACACCCAATGGGTCCCCCATTACGCAGACAAGGCTCGCCCCCGGTCAGGTCTACCAGTTTTCCCCTCTCTGCCGAGGCCCGCGTGGCCTTCAGCTGCATTAAAGGGGACATTGCCAAAGCTACGATGCATGCGGTGGACGAGACCATTCTCTTCCAAGTAGAGAGTGATGCCTCCGACTTCGCGCTGGCTGCTACCCTCAACCAGGCAGGAAGGCTGGTAGCATTCTTCTCTAGTACCCTTCAAGGCCCTGAAATTCGGCCCTCCGCGGTGGAGAAAGAAGCCCAGGCCATAGTGGAAGCTATTAGGCACTGGAGGCACTATCTCGTCGGCAAAAGGTTCATCTTGCAGACCGACCAGCGCTCGGTTGTGTTCATGTTCAGCAACCAACAGCGGGGCAAAATCAAAAATGATAAAATTTTGCAGTGGAGAATAGAACTCTCCACCTACCACTATGATATTCTGTGCCAGCCTGGCAGACTCAATGAGCCCCCTGATGCCCTATCCCGGGGAACTTCTGCTAGTGCACAGCTCGACCAGCTATACGCCCTTCATGCGCATCTTTGCCATCCGGGGGTCACCCGATTTTATCATTTCATGAAAGCCCGGAACCTGCCGTACTCCCTGGAGGACATCAGGATGATGACCAGGGACTGCCAAATCTGCGCTGAGTGTAAACCGCACTTCTACCGTCCTGACACGGCGCAACTTGTCAAGGCCACCCACCCTTTTGAGCGACTGAGTGTTGACTTTAAGGGCCCCCTTCCCTTCACTGGCCGCAATGTCTATTTTCTCAATATTATCGACGAGTACTCACGGTTCCCCTTTGCCATTCCCTGCCCCGACACCACTACCACGTCCATCATAAAAGCCCTGCGCCAGCTCTTCACTCTGTTCGGATATCCCTACTATATCCACAGTGATAGAGGGTCCTCCTTTATGAGTGACAAGCTGCGCCAGTACCTGCTAGCTAGGGGCATTGCTACTAGTCAGACCACGAGTTATAATCCCTGGGGAAATGGACAGGTGGAGAGGGAGAATGCCACAGTGTGGAAGGCCACACTTTTAGCCCTTAAGTCAAAAGGGTTGCCGGTCTCTCGATGGCAGGAGGTCCTCCCTGAGGCACTCCACTCTATCCACTCTCTGTTATGTACGTCCACCAATACCACCCCTCACGAACGCCTATTCTCTTTTCCCAGGAAGTCTGTCACTGGGACCACCCTACCAGTCAATAAAATTGATGCATCATCAATAACTCACTCCGAGACGTAAGGCGAGATATCGGCTTTTATTGACTGGAAGAAAGAACAAACAGTGAGTGACCACCATACTACATCCTGGAGACTAAGAGGCCGGGCTCAGGCCTTGATTGCCTTTATACAGGGGTCTGTGAGAGAAGCCACAGGAGCAGTCAGCAGGGGGTGTGTCCAGACAGGTATTTGTAGTTCACCAAGTGCTGCTCCGGAGACATGTGAGGAGTACTAAATACTCCCTGCTGGTCGAGAGGGTTCACCTTCGACATGCGAACCCCCAGTATGTCTACGTGGTGTTACCTGATGGGCAGGAGGACACGGTCTCCGTCCGCGACCTGGCACCCGCAGGTGCCGCAGACCACTACCCCGAGCACTCTCCGGTAACTATGAACCCTGTACCCAAGGTGACACCGCGCACACCAGGCCCTACACAGACTCCTCACGACACTCCTATACCGGGCGTCTCGTATGCGAATATACCAGGTGCCTCGCACATGCGTGAGGGATCACTGACGCCTAGTGGGCTGACACCTCCAGTTAGGCCGGAACCAGCACAACCTCCGTTTCCGGTGCAATCACCACCACTGGCACCTGTACAATCACAGCCAGTGCTATATAGATCACAGCGACAGATTCGACCACCTGATAGACTTAACCTGTAAGAAACTTCGCCACATGGGGACTCTTTTTTAAAACAAAGGGGGGGTGAATGTGGTGAACTACATATACCTGTCTGGACACGCCCCCTGCTGACTGCTCCTGTGGCTCCTCCCACAGACCCCGGTATAAAGGCAATTGAGGCCTGAGCCCGACCCTCAGTCTCCAGGATGTTGTGTGGTGGTCAACCACTGCTTGTTCCTTCTTCCAGTCAATAAAAGCCGATATCTCGCCTTACGTCTCAGAGTGAGTTATTGATGGTGCATCAGCCTTGCACCATCCAGCAAGACAGAACAAACTCTTGAGTGGTAAAAGAGGTGCAGACAGGAAGTTCTGAGCCTAGACCACCCTTAAGATCCATAAAAACTTGTGATCTTTTTATGGCCTTGTGTAAAAACATTCCGCCACTCCCATCTCTGTAAACCCCCCTCCCTACACTCTTCAACCCTCATTGTAACTCTCCCTTAAAAAAAAGCAAAGTAAAGTTGGTCATGCTGTTCGTATGTGGCACAAGGTTGGAGATGCATTTAAATAACTGAGCAACACACAATCTCTTGTTTATGATTTAAATAACTGAGATAGCCAGCCAGGCGTGTTGTGAAGATCGTGGTCAGATGCAAGCAACATCCCAACCTAATCAGAATCAGGTTTATTATCACGGACGTATGCTGTGAAGTTTGTTGTTTTGTAGCAGCAACAGTACAATGCAATGCAGAAAAAAATACTACTGTATAAGTTACAAAAATAAACAAATAGATAAATAAGTAGATACATATATCTATTTATACATAAAATAATGTAAAAGAGGAATAATGTACTCATAGAGTTTTAAGACATTTAATGGTGGAGGGAAAGAAGCTGTTCCTAAAACATTGAGCATGTCCTCTTTCGGTTGTCAATAAAGTTCAAGCTTATTGTCATACACATATACCTCCAAATGAAACAATGTTCCTCTGGACCAAGGTACATACCACACTACATATAACACACACACACACACACACACACACACACACACACACACTTCTTCGGTTGTCCATCGAAATCCGATGACGACATCCACTCCTTTAATGGTGAGATCTTTGATGACTATACACTCCTATCCTGGACACACAAGCTCTACTGCAACTGGGACATGTATATGTGGTAGTGGTGGTAGTGATGGTAACCATGGCTGCATTTCTCGTGGCTCTCTTCTGCTGTCTTCTGGTTGTTATTTCTATCTCTAGAATGCGAACCCCGTCCCTACACAGCTGTCACCAAGTGGTACGGTCAGCAGCACCATCCTCCAGGTCCTCGAGTCTGATCTTGTACTTCCTTAAACCATTCTTCATCAGATCCTTATAGCGCTTTATCTGCCCTCCAGCTGAGCGTTGAGCATGATGTAGCTGGCCGTATAACTCTCCGCGGGGTAGCCGACATGGGGGCATCCTTTTCACGTGCCCCAGTCACTGCAGCTGATGCTGGGTGGTCATGGCCTCAATATTTCTGCAGTTGGTCTTTACAAGTATTTCAGTGTGAGGCACCCGCTCACGCCAGGTAATTCCCAGGATACGCTGAAGGCAGCTTATGTGGAAGTGCTCCAAAGACTTGATGTGACGGCTGTAGGTTACCCAAGCTTCACAGCTGTAAAGGAGGGTGGTGACACAGACTGCTTGGTATACGGCGACCTCTGGAGGGACGAAGGCTCCTGTTCTGAAAGACTCTACGCCAAACTCTCCCACAGGCAGCTGATGCCTGTTTAATGCGGCTCTGGATGTCGTTGTCAATGCCACTACCCTCAGAGAGGATGCTCCCCAGATATTTGAAAGATGGCAAGACTGTCAGCTTTTCATCACCAACAGTGAAGACAGGTAGAGTGGGTGGGACACTGCTACTCCATTGGCAAACCACTTCAGTCTTGATGTTATTGACGGTCAGCCCCATCCTGCTGTACGCTCTCACCACCACAGCAAGGACAGTCTGAAGATCCTCTGGAGTGTGGGCCACAAGAGCACAGACGTCTGCATACTACAGCTCCAGGACCCGCTCTCTACAGAGTTTATTGGTTGTGTGGAGCCTGCAGATGTCAAAGAGGTTGCCATCTAATCTGACGTTCTCTGCCACACTGCTGCTGTCCTCAATCTCGTTGTGGAGAAGCTTGGTAACACACAAGAGGAAGATGTTAAAGAGCACTGGCACTTGCACACACTCCTGCCTCACCCCGTGTGTACAAGGAAGGGCTCGGACTCTTGTCCTCCTATGGTCACCCGAGCAGTCATCCCGTCATGGAACTGGCAGAGGACATTAACAAATTTATTGGGACAGCCAAACCTGAGGACATCCCATAAGAGATCTCTTTGCACAGTGTCAAATGCTTTGGAGAGGTCGACAAGGGCCATAAGCAGGTCCTGATGTTGCTCCCGGCACATTTCCTGAAGCTGCCGGGCTGTGAAGATCATGTCGATCATGCTCCTGTTCCTCCTAAATCCACTGTGATTCAGGCAGCGTTAACTTGGTGATAACAGCGTTAACTTAAGGCTGATGAGCCTCTGAAGCGTCACCTTAGCCAGGACCTTTCCAGCAACAGGAAGCAGTGATATGCCCCTAGTATTGCCGCAGATGGCCTTGTCACCCTTGTTCTTATAAATTACAATGATGTTTACATTTCTCCATTGCTGTGGGATGTTCTCATCAGTCCAGGCCTTGGGATGTACTGGTAGAGGCTGCGTATACACAGGTACCCTCCGTTCTTCAGTATTGTCAGTGCCAGGGGACTTGTTGTTCTTAAGGGAATGGACAGCTGATAGAACCTCCTGGAAGGTTGCTGGTAGACTGAGGTCGTGGTTAGGAGGATGTTCAGACAGTTTGTCCAGGATGGTGGGGTCTGCGTCAGAGTCCTGATTAAGCAAGGTGTTAAACTGCTCAGCCCACCTCAGCAGAATGGTATTCTGATTCTTCAGAAGTGTTAGTCCATCTGCTGCTTTCAGGGGAGTAACACATTGATTTATTGAGCTGTAGATGGTTTTGACAGCATTGTAAAAATTATGCATGTCATTATTATCAACAAAGGACTGAATTTCATGTCATTTCAGTCCAGCACTCATTTTGTATTTATTGCCTTTTGCACCTTCCTCCGAGCTGCCTGCCAACACTGCCTGATGCAGGTGGATGAAGGGTTATCCAAAGTTGCCCGGTGTGCTTTGTGCATGTCCTTAAGCATGTTGGGGATGGTGTCGAGTTATTGTCAAACCAGTCCTGCTCTTATGTCCGATGGATTGGGCTACTGCCTCATAGAGAGCAGAGCTGATAATCCGTCCACTGTTGTTCCATGGTATTTTCTGAGTTCAGACAAGGTTCCAGCTCCCTTAGTTTCTCAGCTACGATGCATCGAAACTCACTTCTTGCTTCTTTGTTTCTCAGGCGGTTGCAACGTAGCTTCTTTTTGTTAGGTTTTTGCAGCAGCTTGGTGGGGGGGGAGAGACACTTTCATATGGACCTTGGCCACAATCATACGATGGTGAGTCCAGCACTCTGCACCCCTCATGGCATGGGTGATGAGAACATCCTTGATGCCACTATGTCTCACAATGATGAAGCTGATCATGTGCCAATGTTTAGAGCGAGGGTGCATCCACGAGGTCTTATATTTTGCCTTCTGCTGGAAGATGGTGTTGGTTACGGTAAGGTTATGCTCAGAGCAAAGAGTAAGCAGCCTCATGCCATTTGCATTCACCTTGCCAATACCATGCCTCCCTAGCACTCCACTCCATATCCTGTTGTTCTGTCCCGCCCTAGCATTGAAGTCCCCAAACAAAAGGACCTTATCATTCTCAGGGATCCAGCAAAGATCTTCATCCAATGTCCGTTAAAAACATTGGCCTCATCCTCAATGGCAAAGTTGGTGCGTAGGCACTGCGAAGCATGGCATAACGTTTCTTTGCCGGGGGATATGGAGGGTCATTAGTCTTTCACTAATGCCAACAGTTGTCTCTGTGAGACTTGGTAGAAAGGTGTTCTTGATGGCCAATCCTACTCCGTGGAGATGTTGTCCACCTGGGGGGAAGCCTTTCCAGAAGAAGGTGTACCCATCCCTTCTTCTGTTAAGGAGCCCTCATCCAGAAGCCTGGTCTCACTCAGAGCAGCAATGTTAATGATGTAGCGGTTCAGCTCAGCAACAATCAAGGGTCTTCTCCAGTGAGGTCTGTCAGAGAAGCCATGTGAGTTCAGGAGAGTTCTTACATTCCATGTTGTCAGTTTTAATACATAGAAAATAGAACAATACAGCACAGTACAGGCTCTTCGGCCCACAATGTTGTGCCAACCCTTAAACCCTGCTTCCCATATAACCCTCCACCTTAAAGTCCTCCATATTCCTAGTCGTCTCTTAAATTTCACTAGTGTATCTGCCTCCACCATTGACTCAGGCAGTGCATTCCACACACCAACCACTCTCTGAGTAAAAAACCTTCCTCTAATATCCCCCCTTAAAGTCATGTGTCCTCTTGTATTGAGCAGTGGTGCCCTGGGGAAGAGGCACTGGCTGTCCACTCTATCTATTCCTCTTAATATCTTGTATACTTCTATCATCAGGACCTGACAAACGGTCTCGGCCCGAAACGTTGACTATTTGTTTCCACGGAAGCTGCAAAACCTGCTGAGTTCCTCCAGCTTGTTTGTACATGTTGATTTGACCACAGCATCTGTAGTGTACTTTGGGTATAACTCTAACATGTTTCCTCTCATCCTTCTTCTTCTCATTTCTCCAGAGAATAAAGCCCTAGCTCCTTTAATCTCTGATCATAATGCATACTCTCTAAACCAGGCAGCATCCTGGTAAATCTCCTCTGTACCCTTTCCAGTGCTTCCACATCCTTCCTATAGTGAGGCAACCAGAACTGGACACAGTACTCCAAGTGTGGCCTAACCAGAGTTTTATTGAGCTACATCATTACCCCATGACCCTTAAATTCTATCCCTCGACTTATGAAAGTTAACACTCCATAAGCTTTCTTAACTACCCTATCTACCTTTCAGGGATCTGTGGACCTGTACCCCCAGATCCCTCTGCTCCTCCACACTTCCAAGTATCCTGCCATTTACTTTGTTCTTTGCCTTGGAGTTTGTCCTTCCAAAGTGTACCACCTCACACTTCTCCGGGTTAAACTCCATCTGCCAGTTCTCAGTCCACTTCTGCATCCTATCAATGTCTCTCTGCAACAATCCTCTTCAACAATCCTTTACACTATCTACAACACCAACAACCTTTCTGTCATCTGCAAAGTTGCCAACCCACCCTTCCACCCCCACATCCAGGTCGTTAATAAAAATCACGAAAAGTGGAGGTCCCAGAACCGATCCTTGTGGAACACCACGAGTCACAACCCTCCAATCTGAATGTACTCCCTCCACCACGACCCTCTGCCTTCTGCAGGCAAGCCAATTCTGAATCCACCTGGCCAAACCTCCCTGGATCCCATGCCTTCTGACTTTCTGAATAAGCCTACCATGTGGAACCTTGTCAAATGCCTTACTAAAATCCATGTAGATCACATCCACTGCACTATCCTCATCTATATGCCTGGTCACCTCTTCAAAGAACTCTATCAGGCTCGACACGATCAGACACAATCAGCCCTTCACAAAGCCATACTGACTTTCTCTGATCAGACCATGATTCTCTAAATGCCCATAGATTCCATCTCTAAGAGTCTTTTCCAACAGCTTTCCCACCACAGACATAAGGCTCACTAGTTTATAATTACCCAGACTAACCCTACTACCTTTTTTGAACAAGTGGACAACATTCACCTCCCTCCAATCCTCCGGTACCATTCCCATGGACAATGAGGACATAAAAATTCTAGACAGATGCTCAGCAATCTCTCCCCTCACCTCGTGGAGCAGCCTGGGGAATATTCCGTCAGACCCCAGGGTCTTATCCATCCTTATGTATTTTAACAACTCCAACACCTCTTCTCTCTTAATATCAACATGCTCCAAAACATCAACCTCAGTCATACTGTCCTCACCATCATCAAGTTCCCTCTCTTTGGTGAATACCGAAGAGAAGTATTCATTGAGGACCTTGCTCACTTCCACAGCCTCCAGGCACAATCTTTTAGGTTGTATTGCTTCTTATTTCGACTGCAGTAATGGAATAGCCCGATAGGTGCGGTAACTTATCCAGGTGAGTGACTGAATGGGCAATTTTTAGGCCACCTTTTCTAGGCCCTTCCCCAATAGGGGTGAGCAGTGCGGTCCCTAAACAGGGCTGCTCAGTCGCACAGGGGTCTGCCGAAAACAGCTGTCACTCAGTCCCAGCTGCTTGTGACCAAAAACCCTGTGCCGTTGCCGTGCAGGGTTCTGACTAGGAGCTCCCAGTGCATTCGTACCTGCTCCCATTGCCAGATGCCCCATCATCGTCAGACTTCAACCATATGTAAGGTCCAGGTATTGTTCACCGTGGTCAGGCCTGCGCAAGGATATACATACACATACACATGCACATGCGCACACAGACACACCACATAAATTAATATCACCACAAATAAATTAACAAATACATAATAAGGTGCATTTATGCCACAAGCTACTGGCACTTTGTACAGTGGGTGGTGAGATCTGGGTGGCAACAAGGAGTTCCGTAGTCTTAGAACCTGGGGAAAGAAGCTGTTTCCATCCTAACAGTCCTTGTCCTAATGCCTGATGGTAGGGGTCAAAGAGATTGTTGGCCTGATGGGAGGGATCATTGACAGTGCTAAGGACCCTACATACTCCTCCTGGTAAGTATCACAGATGGGTGGAAGACAGACAAGTAAACTACTATTTGTTAACGGAACTAGCATGTGCATCCCCTATTAATTTACAATACACAATATTGAAAAACAGGACAAATAATTGTTTACACTTCTATTGCAATAACTGAGGTTGCGGGGTATAATCTGCTTAGAAGTCATTTATTGCTTCAAGCACTATTATCAGGCAACAGCATGAGGAGAACTGATCCTGCCATTTTCACATGCCATCATTGCTCTAAGAATTTCAGTGGTAATGAACCCAAGAACAGACGTTTGATTAAACAGAGAGATTTCCCTTTCCAAGCCAACAGTTATGAGTTCTTCACTAGTTAGTTCTATGTTGACTGGGTCACCAACTAGAGTGGGAAAAACAAGAACAAATGATGGAGCTTTATACTTGGGTAGCCATGCTCAGTGGCTCACTTACAATTCAGACAATGAGCTCCCTGTTCATATCCTGTGCCCAAAAGGCTTTGGAGCACAATAGGTCTCTTTGTCTGCCTGATGCTCAACTCAGCCTGTTAATCCCCCTGCTCCAGTCATGAATAGTGAACATATCATCGCTGCCAGTTTGTGAAAGGGTCTGACAAGTTTTGTGTCTGTCCATCTTGGCTCATCAAGCATGTTTACATTCTGATTGTTTTTATGAATGGAAATGACAGTCAAAACATACCAATAACAATGGAGGAGTCTGACTGTGTGGCTTAAGACTGCTAATTTCTTACTTTATACCACCAGGAGTCAGGGTGGGGGGTGAGGGGGTTGAATTTTAGTTGCTAACTAGCCAACAGCAGGGTTGCTGCATGTAGTGCAGACTGGTGTTGGAGGTGCTGTGGCATGGGATCCATGCTGGCAGACAGTGCTGTCCTCCAGTACCCGCTTGGTGGATAACAATCTGCATTGCACTTCATCTGCCAACTGCTGCGGGTTTGCTCTTGCCAAAAATATTCATGGACTTGACCTATATTATTTTTTATGTGTGACTGCTTGTTTACTGTCATCTTAGATGTGCTATAAATGCCTTGTGCTGTGTATGACTGTTGGTACTGTGTTTTGCACTATGGCCCTGGAGGAACACCGTTTCGTTTGGCTGTATTCATGATCGGTTGAATGACAGTTAAACTTGTACATGAACTTGTTTTCTCCCAACACAACGGTAACCAGCATTTCAAAGCTGGGGAGGCAGGTGGAAGGGATAAAGAGCCACTTTGGCTGGATCTCTGCTCTGCTGCAGTGTTCAGTTAAAGCCGTTAATGGAATGGCAGCACATCAGCCTCGATCACTTAGTAGTATCAGATATAGAAAGGCCTGCATGGAGTGCCGTGGAGATGATGTTTCCTATGGTGCCTATCACCTCCATCTGCTATTCTGAGGCTGTGCCCTCTGGATGGGAGCTGCAAGAAAGTGGTAGGCCCAGACGAAGGGAATCTTTGCCTTCTTGAGGCAGTGCCTCGCACACATATTTTTGATGTGGGGGGGATGTGCCCATACTTGGCTGAGATGACCACTCTCTGCAGATTATCCTTGACTGGTTGTGCTGCCTGGCTGCTCAAATCTCCAGAGATATTTGCTCTCTACCTTAGGAAGGTCATCATAGTTCAAAGCCTTTTAGCAGCAGTGGGAGCTTTTTGAAGATTGGAGTAGCCACACCTGTTTGTGAGATGTAGATACTGGTTCAAATTAGATTGCTTGATTGTGACGGAAAGGGGAAGTGAGAAGCGTAGCATTTATTTATTTGTTTGTTTTTTTAAGGATACAGCATGGTAACAGGCCCTTCCAGCCCAATGAGCCTGCACCACCTAATTAACCTACTAACTTCAGAACATTCAGAGGAAACCAACATGCTCATAGTGAAGATGAACACACTCCTTACAAACTGTGGAGGGAATTGAACCTGGGTTGCTAGTGCTGTAAAGCTTTACATTAACCTCTTTATGTAAATAGAGTATATTTGTCAAAATCTGGTTTAATATCACCGCCATATGTTGTAAAATTTTTTGTCTTTGCGCCAGCAGTACAATGCAATACATGATAACAGAAAAAAAGAAAGCATGAATTACAGTAAGCATATCCTGTATGAATGTATATGTGTGTGTTTTTATGTTAATAAATATAGTTTCATTGAGTATGCCCACAAGTAAGTTAATCTCAAGATTGTATAATGTCACATATATGCACTTTGATAATAAACTTCCTTTGAGCTCAAGAAAGCAACATTGATCATCAAAGAATCCCACCTCCCTGGTTATGCCACCTTCCCACAGCATCCATCAGGCAGGAGGCTGAACTCGCACAACACCAGGTTGAAGAACATTGTACTCGTGCATTGTATTATATAAGATTGCTATTATATTGGTATTTATGGTGTTTATTTTGTTTGCTTGTATAATGTATTCTAGATGTTTGTTGTGTTTTTCTGCAGCATCAGATCTGGAGTAACAATCATTTCATTCTCCTTCACACTCATGTACTGAAGAATGACAATAAACAGTCTTGAATCTTGAAGAACAGCGACTTCCCTTCAACCATTCTGTTCTTGAATCAATCAGCACAATAATCGCTATAGTTTAGCAACAGCAGGACCACTTTGCACTAAAGTTGACATTTTCTGTCCTTTCTTGTAAAAAGTGGGTACAATTTATCTGTTGCTGTGTGCCTGTGATGTAAGTTTTCCAATGCACCTGTGCGTACATTGAAAAAAGCTTTGACCAGCGGCCAATCCGCACATCAGATTTCTGAAGTTTGAGAAGAAGGGACTTCAATCAGCTCTTCAAATCTTCAGCAAAGTGAGGGTTCATTCCGAGAAAGCAAATGAAAAGAAAAGCTCTAGGTTGTTTTTTCCCTTTCCTTCTTTAAATCTGTTCAGCTAGGACAGTAGAGATGCGAGGCAGGGTTGTGGATGCTCCTCAGCAGGGAGACCTCCGGTGTCCCTGATAACTACGGCTACAAGAAGTGCATCCAGCTGCAGCTTCTAACACTCTGCATTAAGGAGTTGGAGCTGGAAATGGATGAACTCTGGATCATTTGGAAGGCTGAAGAAGAACTTATGGAGAGGTAGTTACATACAGGATATCTCGGATCGAGCTCTCACCATTCTTAAGTGGGAGGGTGAACAGCTAGAAGTCATGGTCCATAGCATGGGTATGACAAGTGACGAAGTTCTGCATAGGGAGTTCAGGGATTTAGATGCTAAATCATAGGGTAGGACCCTCAGGGTTGTGATCTCAGGATTGCTACCCATGCCAGGTGCTAGTGAGACCAGAACTAGGAAGATTATACAGTTTAATATGTGGCTACTGAGTTGGTGTAGGAGGGAAGGGATAAGATTTTTGGATCTTTGGGCTCTCATCCAGGGAAGATGAGACCTGTGCAGAGGGGACAGTTTGCACCTGAACTGGAGGGTGTCTAATATACTAGTGGGAAGGTTTGTTAATGCTGTAGGGTGGAGTTTAAACTAGAGTTGCAGAGGGATGGGAACCAGAGTGCCAGAACAGTTAGTGGAGAGGTTGTGGAGACAGATGCTGGTAAGACCTCAAACAAAGTTAGGAATTGAAAGCTTGAGCATGGTGCGACTTGTATCCTGAGCTGTTTATATTTCCGTGCAAAAATTATCAAAGGAAAGGTGGATGATAGTGCTGAAGATGACATAGCTGGTTTACAGAGGTGATGTGTAATGAGGAGAGGCTGTTGATAGGGAAAAATTGCTGTCAACTAGATGAGTTGCAATGTAAAAGGTGGACAAAATCTAAAAAGGTGAATACAGGACTGAAGGTGCCGTATTTGAATGTGTGTGGCATACAGAATAAGGTCAATGAACTGGCAGCACAGTTGAAGGAGTCACAGAATTGTGACTGAAAGAAGATAATATCTGGGAGCTTACTGTCAAGGGTACACATTGTATCTAAAGGATAGACAGGAAGAAAGAGGGGACGACATTGCTCTGTTAGTAAAAAAATGAAATAAAGTCATTAGAAAGAAGTGACATAAGGTCAGAAAGTGTTGAACCATTGTGGATAGATGAAGGGTAAAAAGACCCTGATTGGGAGCTGTATGCAGGTCCCCAAACAACACTTAGGATGTGGCCAACAAATTACAACAGGAGATAGAAAATGCATGCCAAAAGGGCAATGTTACAATAGTCATGGGGATCAGCTATTCTGGATTGGTGTTGTGCAATGAACCAAAATTGATTAGAGAGATTAAAGTAAAAGAACCCTAAAGAAAGTGGTCATAATATGAACAAATTCACCCTGAAATTTGAGAAGGAGAACCTAAAGTCAGGTGTATCAATATTACAGTGGAATAAAGTGAATTACAGTGGCATGAGAATGGAGGTGACCAGAATTGATTGGAAAAGAACACCAGCAGGAATGACAGCAGAGCAGCAATGGTTGGAATTTCTGGAAGTAATTTGGAAGGCACAGGATATATACAGTCCAAAGAGGAAGTATTTTGCATCAGTCTTCTCTGTGGAAAACACTAACATTATGGTAGAAGTTCAGGGTCTCAGGGGTCATGGAGTGTGTTGAGTCCAAACAGTTTAAAAAGAAGGCAGCCATATGCAGCGGGCAGCAGAGTGAAAGGGCTTTGGTTTCACGGGCTTCGGAGGTAACGGGACGAGGTGAGGCAATTGTTGATTGCAAAAGGAGGTAGTATGTGTGTGAGGCCAGTTTTCTGTGGTCTGTGTCAGATGTGGGAGGTCCCGGCGTCCCAGATGGCCACATTTGCACCCGGTACATTGAGATGCATCTCCTAAGGGACCGTGTTAGGGAACTGGAGCTGCAGCTTGATGACCTTCGTCTGGTCAGGACGAGTGAGGAGTTGATAGAGAGGAGCTACAGGCAGGTGGTCACACTAGGGCCACGGGAGACAGACAAGTGGGTCACAGTCAGGAGGGGGACGAGGAAGAGTTAGGTACTAGAGAGTACCCCAGTGGCTGTACCCCTTGACAATAAGTACTCCTGTTTGAGTACTGTTGGGGGGGGGGGGGGGGACAGCCTACCTGGGGCAAGCGACAGTGGCCGTGCCTCCAGCGCAGAGTCCGGCCCTGTGGCTCAGAAGGGTAGGGAAAGAAAGAGGAAGGCAGTAGTGACAGGGGACTCTATAGTCAGGGGTTCTGACAGGCAATTCTGTGGATTCAGGAAAGAAACTCGAATGGTAGTTTGCCTCCCAGGTGCCAGGGTCCGGGATATTTCTGATCACATCCAAAATATCCTGCGGTGGAAAGGAGAACAGCCAGAGGTTGTGGTACATATCTGTACCAATGACATAGGTAGGAAAAGGGAAGAGGTCCTGAAAGAAGACTACAGGGAGTTAGGAAGGACCTCAAAGGTAGTAATCTCGGGATTACTGCCGGTGCCACGCGACAGTGAGAATAGGAGTAGATGAGGTGGAGGATAGATACGTGGCTGAGGGATTGGGGCAAGGGGCAGGGATTCAGATTTCTGGATCATTGGGACCTCTTTTGGGGCAGGTGTGACCTGTATGAAAAGGAGGGGTTGCACTTGAACCCCAGGGGGACTAATATTATGGCAGGCAGGTTTGATAGAGCTGTTGGTTTAAACTAGTTTGGCAGGGGGGTGGGAATCCGAATGTGAGTGCAGGGATTAAGGTAGAAGGACAAGGGCATGATGCTAAAAGTTCAGAGTTGATGAGGAAGGACAGGCAGGGGACAGAACATAATTGTAGCCAGTTAAAGGGGTTGAAATGTGTCTATTTAAATGGTAAGAGTATTAGGAAAAAGGAGGATGAACTTAGAGCATGGATTGGTGCGTAGAACTATGATGTTGTGGCTGTTACTGAAACTTGATTGGAGGAAGGACAGGATTGGATGATGCAGGGCCCAGGGTTCAGGTGTTTTAAAAGGAATAGGATGTGAGGTAGAAAAGTGGGTGGAGTGGCATTGCTGGTCAGGGATAGTATCACAGCTATAGAAAGGGAGTACGCTGCAGAAGGATTGTCCACGGAGTCAGTCTTGGTGGAAGTCAGAAATAGGAAGAGATCAATCACTGTGCTGGGAGTAGTCTATAGACCCCCAAGCAGCCCTTCGGATACCAAGGAGCAGATAAGCAGGCAGATTTTAGGATGGTGCAGGAAATACAGGGTAGTAGTTATGGGCGATTTCAACTTCCCTCATATTGACTGGCACCTCCTGAGTGCAAGGGGGATAGATGGGGATGAATTTGTCAGGTGTGTTCAAGAAGGATTCCTGACACAGTATGTCGACCGGCCGACGAGAGGAGAGGCCATACTGGATCTAGTTCTGGGTAATGAACTTGGTTAGGTCAGCAAAGCATTTGACAAGTTCCCTCATGACAGACTCATCCAGAAAGTCATGAGGCATGGGATAAGTGGAACCTTGGCTGTTTGGATAAAAAATTGGCTTAAAGGAAGAAAGCAGAGGGTACTTGTGGAAGGAAAGTATTCTGCCTGGAGGTTGGTGACTAGTGGAGTGCCGCAGGGATCTGTTCTGGGACCCCTGCTATTTGTGATTTTTATAAATGACCTGGATGTAGAGGTGGAAGGACGAGTGAGTAAGTTTGTGGATGACATGAAGATTGGAAGAGTTGAGGATGGAGCTATAGGTGGTCGAAGGTTACAAGAGGATATAGACAGGCTGCAGTTGGGCAGAAAAATGGCAGTTGGAGTTCAATCCGGACAAGTGTAAGGTGATGCATTTTGGAAGGACAAACCAGAAGACTGAGTACAGGATTAATGGTCTGTTACTTAAGAGCGTGGATGAACAAAGGGACCTTGGGGTTCAAATCCATACATCCCTCAAGGTCGCTGCACAGGTTGATAGGGTAGTTAAGAAGTCCTATGGAATGCTAACACGAGGAAATCTGCAGATGCTGGAAATTCAAACAACACACACAAAATACTGGTGGAACACAGCAGGCCAGGCAGCATCTATAGGAAGAAGCACTTTTGACATTTTGGGCCGAGACCCTTCATCAGGACTAAAGAAGGACTGACGAAGGGTCTCGGCCTGAAATGTTGACAGTGCTTCTTCCTGTAGATGCTGCCTGGCTTGTTGATTTCCATCAGCATTTTGTGTGTGTTCTATGGAATGCTAGGCTTCATTAACAGGGAGATTGAGTTCAAGAGTAGAGAGGTCATGTTGCAACTCTGCAAATCTCTGGTGAGACTGCACTTAGAGTATCGTGTACAATTCTGGTCACCTCATTATAGGAAGGATGTGGAAGCTATGGAGAGGGTGCAGAGGAGATTTACCAGGATGTTGCCTGGTTTGGAGAACAGGTCATATGAAGCAAGGCTAGCAGAGCTGGGACTTTTCTCTTTGGAGTGTAGAAGAATGAGAGATGACTTGATAGAGGTCTACAAGATTATGAGAGGCATAGATAGGTTAGATAGTCAGTACCTGTTTCCCAGGGCACCAATAGCAAACACCAGAGGGCATATGTACAAAATTAAGGGAGGGAAGTTTAGGGGAGACAGCAGGGGTGAGTTTTTTACTCAGAGGGTTATAAGTGCCTGGAATGACTTGCCAGGGATGGTGGTGGAGGCTAAAACATTAGGGGTATTTAAAAGCCTCTTGGACAGGCACATGGATGAAAGAAAAATGGAGGGTTATGGGGTAGTGTGGGTTTAGTACTTTATTTTAAGGATTATATGGGTCAGTACAACATGGAGGGCTGAAGGGCCTGTACTGTGCTGTAGTGTTCTATGGTTCTATGGTTCTATCTTGACCTTGCTCTGACTACATCTCATTGACCATGTCTCAACCTCGCCACAACTTTGTATTGCACCCACATGCTTCAACCCTCAAGTCAGCTTCTTCTTCACTCAGGTCTTCGTTATTTGCTGTGATCAAAGTTTATGGATGATACCAAGAGTGCTGGAGTTGTGGATAGTGTAGAAGACTGACAATACAGTTACCACAATACAGTTACAGATACGGGCAGAGAAATGGCAGATGGCGATTAACCCAGACAAATGTGAAGTATTTCACCTTGCTAGGGCAAATACATGGAGACAGTATACTGTTAAGAGCAAGACACTTAACGGTGTTGCTGAGCAGAGAAAGCTGAGGTCCAAGTTCATAGCTCCACAGGTCAAGAAGGCTTATAGAGTTTTTGCTTTTATTAGTTGAGGTATTGAGTTCAAAAGTCAAGAGGCTATATTGCAACTTTATAAAACTTAGCTTAGGCCACTTCTGGAGTACTGCGTCGTGTTCTGATCACCACACTATAGGAAGGTTGTTGAGGCTTTGGATTGGGTTCGAGGAGGTTCACCAGGATGCTGCCTGGTTTAGAGGGCATATACTACCACAAGAGGCCAGATAAACTTGGGTTGTTTTCTCTGGAGCAGCAGAGGCTAAGGGGGAGATCTGATAGAGGTTTATAAGATCATGAGAGGCGCACATAGAGTGGGCAGAGAGTATCTGTTTCCCAAGTTTGAAATGTCTAATAGCAGAGGGCATGCATTGAAGGTGAGAGCAGTTAGATTCACAGGGGATGTGAGCAGCCAGTTTTTCACTCAGAGTGCTGGATACCTGGAATGCATTGCCTGATATGGAGGTAGTGTCAAATATGTTAGACACTTTTCAGAGATGTTTGGATTGTGAGGAATTTGAAGGAATATGGACATTGTGTAGGTAAGAGGAATTAGTTTGGGGGGGTGCATTGATTTACTTTTTAGCTCTTTTGGCACAACATTCTGTGGCTAAGGGCCTGTTCCTATGTGCTGTTCTATGTTCTAGTTGGGTGGTCAACACAGACTTGTTGGCCAAAAGGCATGTATTTGTGCTATAAACAAGTATTCATGCTCTAAAACAAGAAAATAAATGTGTGAGAAATATCAATGATGCTGCCAATGCAAGCTCATCTATTTCTCATATTGGCACTGAATGAGAATTGCACCACCTGCTTTTAGAGAACAGTTTGTTTATCATAATTTTCCTACTTGAATTCTCTGCAGTGTAGCACAGCTCTTTACTTTGATCTGATAATTCACCTTAATGCATGCCTTTGACATGTTCCCAGTGAACAGACTTCAAGGGCTCCTGAAATCTTCTTGATTATTGAAGAAAGTGAGAAACAGGTTTAGGTTGTGATCTGTCAATGCTTGGAAATAACACTGTACATGAAGGAAGTTGGGAGGAGAGAGGAGCAAGAGGTTTTGTACAGAAAGAAAGCAGATATATCAGATGAGTCAGATTAATCCAAATATTGTGCTGAGATGATTCAATATCTGAAGGCCAACCAGGCAGGGATGGGGTGATTGCCTGTAGGTTCTGATAGATAGCAGATTTCAGCAGCATCTACTGAAAAGGAATTGTCAATGTTTTGGATCTAAACTCTGTAGGAGAATGAAATAACAACAATTCCTTTCCTCTCACAGATGCAATGGACCTATCGATTTCCTCCAGCGGATTGATTGGTATCCAATATACACCTACAAATCTGGTGTTGTGTTTGTGTAAGTTCTGGGTAGGTCATGTTGGTGCCAGAAGCATGATAACACTTGTGGGCTGCCCCCAGTACATCCTTGGATGGTGTTGATTGTTGACACAAACAATGAATTTTAGTGTGCATTTCAAAATTTCAATGTATGTGTGACAAATAGCTTACTTGTTGCCCATTACACCACTGATGTATAGAGTAGCAATGAAGGCACTCTATCTCTGGTGGTGTTCAGGGCTTCCTTCATCATGTCAGTAGCTTCTTCTCAGTTCTCACTACTACCAGTAATGCAAGTCCCAGGTAGAGACTCAGAAATACCGTCACACTCAGATGTAGAAGGAATCTTCATTGCTGTTACCACACCAGTTTTGTTTTACCAGTCAGAGTTGTTAGCTCTGAACCTGGAGGACCGGTGGACCATTCTTAGTCTGGCCTCTACTCTTTGACCTGCTTGGCATGGGTGACCCTACCAAGAGCCGAAGCATAAAGCCCTGAATTCAGCCAACATAACTTTCCATGTCATAGAGGCACACAAGCCTCCAAACCCCGATGACAAGGTTATAGGTGTGACAATTAAAGCTAATCTTTAATCTTTATGGCAAAGGAGTATAATGCCGTGGTTAAAATTTTTACTGCTATGTTGTTGGTATTTCACGTTTGCAGTTCTGTAAAAGCAGAGTGTTCTGTTTTCAGAATGGTTTCGGCTAAAAGATAAGGAGCTATGATGTTCAACTTAGGAATGTAGTGTCAGCCAATCAGGATGGTGCAATCAGAAGACAGTTTGAGAGAGCGGGGCAGAGAGAGATTTGTGACAGACAATGTGATTTGTGGTTTTTTTTGGCAGGATTTGCAGAGAGAACAGGAGAGAAGATGGCTGAGAATGCTGTCCCTGTTGCACAAGTTGCTTTCTTGGATGCCTGGTTCCAAAGAGAACAGGGCAAAACTCCCAATGAGAGTGCCCATTTGTTCAAGATGGATTTTGAGCGGCGTTTGAAATGTGGTGTGTACTTTCACGCAGACTGAGGGTCCAGCATGTGAGTTACTGACGATTCCACTATGAGCTCCATCTACAGGTTGGACTGGGTGAACTGGAATGGGTGAAAATGGGAATGGGTGGACTGAAAATGAACTGGAATCATTTTCTTTTTCCTAATAACTTCTTGATAAAGCTGAAATTTATAAATATGTTTTCTTTATAAGTTTATGTGGTGTATGGTTTGTTATTTCAGCCAACTGGCAAATGTATTTGGGCAGAATTTATACAGCATTCACTCCAATTGAGGTTTCTTTAAACGGAACATCATGATGCTCCTGTTTGGTTGAACCCCAAGTCATTCTGACCCTAGTCGCTTATTTTTGAGAAATGCAGTCTTCTCACTGTTGAGTCCCTTGGCTGTTAATGGGTCCAACAATGAGCCAAGTTTACAATCGAGCACAGTAAGGGGGCTTCATTGTGGTGGCTTTTGTCCGGCGATTCACTGAATTCTGTGTAATTGCTGTTAAGAATTGATTAAGCAGTGGCTTGTGTGTTTAAATTTGAGTTTAAACTAGTGTTGGGGAAAGTGATTAAAATACTTTATTATGGATTACCGCAGGGATTAATTTTGGTGTGAGTCAAAGAGATTACCCACAAACAATGCTTGTGTTCTGAGCGGGATGGAATCTGCAGCCCTGATGAATTGCTAATTAGAGTGCCTAGTTCTGTGAAAGTATTGACAAAGTTATGCTGCTTGAATGGCAGTAAGGATGTCGTGTTAGTCCAGACTAGCAGTGATGAGACTGAAGTCACACTGCCTGATTGTGATAAACTATGTATACCTGTCTGGACACGCCCCTCTGCTGACTGCTCCTGTGGCTCCTCCCACAGACCCCTGTATAAAGGCAATTGGGGCACTGCTCCTCCCTCAGTCTCCGAGATGTCGTGCTCCCTTTTGCTGCTAATAAAAGCCTATCGTTCACTTCCAGTTTCCGAGAGTTATTGATGGTGCATCAATTTTATTAGCAACATTTTAAAACATGGAGAGGATTTTACGACCTAACAGATTGGATCTCGACCCTCAATCCCAGGAAGCCGGAGACGCTTTTGAACTCTGGCTAGCATGCTTCGAATCGTACCTGGAGGAGATTCATGTGACCGATCCTGCCACAATGCACAGGGTTCTCCTCTCCAGGATCAGTCCGAGGGTCTACTCCATGATCAGAGACCAAACGGACTACCAGGGTGCGATGGATGCTCTCAAAAGGCAATACTGGCTGCCAGTGAACACCGTCTACGCAAGACATCGCTTAGCGACACGGTAGCAGCGGGCCGGAGGGTCGAGTGCTGAGTTTGTCCGGGCCGTACAGACACTCGTGCAGGCCTGCGACTGCAAGGGACTGAAGGTGGAACAGCATGCGGAGCTGCTAGTAAGAGACGCCTTCATTACGGGGATCAGGTCAGTGTACGTGCGCCAGCGGCTGCTGGAAAACACTGATCTTACCTTACAGTTGGCGATCGAGCTGGCCGACATATTGGAGGCCACTCTGCACAATGCTGACGCTGTCCAAGTGCGCGATCTCCCACCGGCTTCATGGATGCCGCAGACCCCACAACCCGCCGGCGAATCGACCACGGCTGCTGCCAGTCGCAAGTCCGCGCAGTGTTACTTCTGCAAACTCGAAAAGCACCCCCGAAAATGCTGACCGACCCGAGAACCTACCTGCTCCAGCTGCGACAAGAAGGGCCACTTCGCCAAGGCCTGTAAGTCCAAACCACGAGCAGGGTCGAGCAGCGCCGCGTGCGAGGCATGGGGGCCACCATCTTGCCAGTCCGCCGCGTACGAGGCATGGGGGTTGCCATCTTGCCTGCCCGCCGCGTGCGAGGCATGGGGGCTGCCATCTTGCCAGTCCGCCTCGTGCGAGGCATGGGGGTCGCCATCTTGCCAGTCCGCCTCATGCGAGGCATGGGGGTCGCCATCTTGCCAGTCTGCCTCATGCGAGGCATGGGGGTCGCCATCTTGCCAGTCCACCTCCTGCGGGGCATGGGGGTCGCCATCTTGCCAGTCCACCTCCTGCGAGGCATGGGGGTCGCCATCTTGCCAGTCCACCTCCTGCGAGGCATGGGGGTCGCCATCTTGCCAGTCCGCCTCGTGCGAGGCATGGGGGTCGCCATCTTTGTCGGTGCCACCTCGCCCCACCTCCGACCCACGGGTGCTTACCGGGCACCAAGACGGCGATTCAACTCTGGCCTTCGTAACCCTCGACCAAAGCGCTCCACACCAGCTCGCAAGGTCAATGATGGACATCCTGGTGGAGGGGCACTGGACTAGATGCCTGTTTGACACGGGCAGCACTGAGAGTTTTATTCACCCAGACACAGTGCAACACTGCGGACTCGTGACACGGCCGGTAAGCCAGAGGGTCACCATGGCCTCTGGGTCGCAGTCCACAGACATCCAGGGGGGGTTGTGTCGTGACATTGGTGGTGTAGGGCACAGAATATTGGGACTTTGCGTTACTGGTCATGCCTCATCTGTGTGCCCCTGTGCTATTGGGGCTGGACTTCCAGAGCCACCTGAAATGTGTGACATGGAGTATGACTGTCAGAAATCCTCAGTTCTGTGGGACTTCATGACATACCCCGCTACTGACTACACACACACACACACACACACACACATACACACACACACACACACACACACACACACACACACACACACACACATCCCACCCAACACTATGCTGACAGCCGCGCTACCGACACCACTTGCATCCTCTCCACCCTCAAGATCCACCCCCTCCGCTGTTCGCCAACCTGACCCCCGACTGTAAACCTGTGGCAACTAAAAGCAGGAGGTACAGCGCGGGGGTCAGGGCCTTCATTCAGTCAGAGGTGCAGCGGCTGCTCAGGGAGGGGATCATTGAGCCAAGCACAAGTTCTTGGAGGGCCCAGGTGGTCGTTGTTCAGATCGGACAGAAAAATAGGATGGTCATGGACTACAGCCAAACCATCAATAGATTCACGCAGCTTGACGCGTTCCCCCTACCCTGCATCGCGGATATGGTCAATCAGATAGCTCAGTACAAGGTGTACTCGACCATAGACCTAAAATCCACTTAGTATCAGCTCCCCATCCACCCGGAGGACCGCCCCTACACTGCCTTTGAGGCAGGCAGCAGGCTTTATCACTTCCTGCGTGTCCCCTTCGGTGTCATGAATGATGTCTCTGTCTTCCAGAGGGAAATAGACCGGATGGTGGACCAGTGCCAACTGAAGGCCACGTTCCCATATCTGGATAACATCACCATCTGCGGTCACGACTGGCAGGATCACGACACAAACCTCCAACAATTTATCCAAGTGGCCAAGGCTCTTAACCTTACCTATAACAGGGACAAGTGTGTGTTTGGAACCACCCGACTTGCTATCCTTGGGTATGTCATGGAGAACGGAGTCATTGGCCCTGACCCCAACCGTATGCTGTTGGAACTCCCTCTTCCCACCACCCTCAGAGCCCTCAAACGGTGCCTGGGCTTCTTTTCCTATTTCACCCAATGGGTCCCTCATTACGCAGACAAGGCCCACCCCCTGGTCAAGTACACCACATTTCCCCTCTCAGCTGAGGCCCGCGCGGCCTTCAGCCGCATTAAAGGGGACATTGCCAAAGCAACGATGCATGCGCTGGACGAGACCATTCTCTTCCAAGTAGAGAGTGATGCCTCCGACTTCGCGCTGGCTGCTACCCTCAACCAGGCAGGCGGGCCAATAGCATTCTTCTCTAGTACCCTTCAAGGCCCTGAAATTCGGCACTCCGCGGTGGAGAAAGAAGCCCAGGCCATACTGGAAGCTATTAGGCACTGGAGGCACTATCTCGCCGGCAAAAGGTTCACCTTGCAGACCGACCAGCGTTGTGTTCTTGTTTAGCAACCAACAGCGGGGCAAAATCAAAAATGATAAAATTTTGCGGTGGAGAATAGAACTCTCCGCCTACAACTATGACATCCTGTACCGGCCTGGAAGGCTCAATGAGCCCCCTGATGCCCTATCCCGGGGAGCATGTGCCGGTGCACAGCTCGACCAGCTATACGCCCTCCATGCAGATCTTTGCCACCCGGGGGACACCCGATTTTACCATTTCGTGAAAGCCCTGAACCTGCCTTACTCACTTGAGGAAATCAGGATGATGACCAGGGACTGCCAAGTCTGCGCTGAGTGCAAACTGCACTTCTACTGTCCTGAAAAGGCACAACTTATCAAGGCCACCCACCCCTTTGAGCGACTGAGTGTCAACTTAAAGGCCCCCTTCCCTCCTCCGACCGCAATGTCTACTTCCTCAACATAATCGACGAGTACTTGCAGTTCCCCTTTGCCATCCCCTGCCCCGATACCACTGCCACGTCCGTCATAAAAGCCCTGCGCCAGCTCTTCACTCTGTTCGAATATCCCTGCTACATCCACAGTGATAGAGGGTCCTCGTTTATGAGCGACGAGCTACGCCAATACCTGCTGGCTCGGGGTATTGCTACTAGTAGGACCACGAGTTATAATCCTCGGGGGAATGGACAGGTGGAGAGGGAGAATGCCACAGTGTGGAAGGCCACACCCTTAGCCCTTAGGTCAAAGGGATTGCCAGTCTCTTGCTGGCAGGAGGTCCTCCCCAAGGCAATCCATTCCATCCGCTCCCTGTTATACACGTCAGCCAATGCCACCCCTCATGAGCGACTTTTTTCTTTTCCCAGGAAGTCTGCCAGTGGGACTACCCTACCGGTTTGGCTGACGTCCCCAGGGCCAGTGCTGCTCCGGAAACATGCGAGGAGCAATAAATACTCCATGATGGTCGAGAGGGTTCACCTACTTCATGCGAACCTCCAGTATGCCTACGTGGTCTTACCCGATGGGCGGGAGGACACGGTCTCCGTACACGACCTGGCACCCGCAGGAGCACCAGACCCCTACCCCAAACACTCTACGATGACTATGAACCCCGTACCCAATGTATATACCCACAAGACACTGCGCACGCCAATCCCTACACAGACTCCTCATGACACTCCTATACTGGGCACATGCATGAGGGGTTACTGATGCCTAATGGTGCTACGTAGACTGTAGCGACAGACTCGACCGCATGATAGACTTGACCTGTAAGTATAGTGGTAAGAAACTTCGCCCCATGGGGACTCTCTTTTAAAACAAAGAGGAGGGGTGAATGTGGTAAACACATCTGTCTGGACACGCCCCCTGCTGACTGTGGCTCCTCCCACTGACCCCTGCATAAAGGCAATTGGGGCACTGCTCCTCCCTCAGTCTCCGAGATGTCGTGCTCCCTTTTGCTGCTAATAAAAGCCTATCGTTCACTTCCAGTCTCCGAGAGTTATTGATGGCGTATCACTGATAAATTGGGAGACCCTGGAGAGGTGAGGTCATGGGAAGTCCATATTTTTAGAGAATGGGGCCATGTAGCTGAGGGCAAAGACATTAAAGGCAAGTTGTTTTCATTCCTGCAAAGTGAGGGGAAAGAGTTGCCTGATTTGAAAGGTCTAATGGGTCCTTCAGGTGTTGATTTAAATCCTGAGCTGGTTTTGGCTATTACATCACCAGTTTGTAAATGCAGACGTGTATTTGTGAACAGCCGAAGTTATTGTTGGCTGTGAGAGCTCTCCGGAGTCAAGCCCACAGGAGCAAAATGGGAAAAGTTGCATCCCTGTTTAGTCCTTGATGTTGTAGCCTGTGACTTTCTTTAAGAACAAAACTTAATGAATGGATTACAAAGTAAAATGGCAGGCATTGAGTTGACTTTTCATAATAAAATTGGCACTCTACCTTCATGATGTGATAAACAATGAGAGGATCATGGGATAACTTGTTTATGGTGTTATCAGTAATTCTACAATATGACATTCTAGAAAATAGTGTTAAATCAGCACTCTTTGGTGGTGTGGGGTAGGGGAGAGGGACAGATTACTTCATCGCTCCCTCACACAAAAGAGTCAAAGTGCCATGTATAGAATAAAATAGCTTTGCACATTCTGTGCGTATACAAAGATCTTTCATCAGTTAACTGTGTCATTAATGAAGGGTCTCAACCCAAAATGTCAACTGTTTAGTCCTCTCCTTGGATGCTGCCTGACCTGATGTGCTCCTTCAGTATGGTTGTGTGTTTACTCTGGATTTTCTGCATCTGCAGAATTTTCCTGTTTATAATTTGTAGAGTCCTTGAACATGAGCCCATTAGTGTTGAGATGAGTAAAGATAACCACCTGGTGGTTTTAGGATAATATCTATTCCTGAACCTGATGGTGTGGGACCAAAGGCTCCTGTACCTCCTCCCTGATGGCAGCAGCGAGAAGGGAGCATACCATTGGTGATGGATGCTGCTTTCTCGTGGCAGCACTCCTTGTGTAGTAGATGTGCACGATGATGGAGAGGACTTTGCCTGTGATGGACTGGGCTGTAGTCACCACTTTCTGTAGACTTTTCCATTCCTGGACATTGGTGTTGCCATACCAGTCAGGATGCTCTCCACTGCATATCTACAGAAATTTGTCAAAGTTTTAATGTGACATTTGGGAATGTACATTATGAAGGGTATAAAATACATTTGACAGGAGCTTGCCTGATGGTTGTAGCGTAATCATTGTTCCTCGACCTATTTGTATAGCGCAAGATCCTAAAATAATGACAGACAATCTACATTTAAACTATTGACTGAGGATTACATATTGTGCCTTTTGTAATATGAACAAAGTCACTGGATAGGTGCAGCTGGTAGTTATAAAGTTGTCTTTTATTCGACAGAAGGAGACATTCACTTTTCTGTTCAACCCAATATTACATGACAGTTTATATACTAAAGATCAAAGGCTAGTTCTATATTTACAATGTATCTACAATGCTTCCTTTGAATTATAAATAAATTTCATACTTTCTTCTTCACACCCCCACTCCAGAAAACCAAAATGAATCTTAATCAGCACTGTCTGGTTTTTCGATTACCTGCTGTCAACAGCTCTGGGAACCTATTGTCCCAGACACATTTTAAATTTTATCTTTAATCCACATACAGGTCAAAAATTTGCTGAAGTTAGTTGCTGTCATTAATATTTTGCTATGCACCATAAATCCAGGATATACCCTAACAGGCCCTCCTCTTCCCCTCCCCAGATAAAAGTAAATTTGTTCCAGGAAAAGCCAAACCTTAAGGAGGATCTAATCAAAATGGGCAGCAAAAATGCCCTGCACTTCAGAACCCCTTCTTCAATTACTCTATGTGCATCTACATCTATGCTATCATCCCTAACAGCTACCTACAAAACTCTAAGCAGAGATTGTTCCGGCAATTTGACTAACAGTCTTTACAATACAGCTTTGTCATTCCTATACCTTGTGATGTGTGATGATCAAACCAGGCTGAGATGGTGCCCAGAGTTGACTATGCTGCTAACGAGAGAGAGAGAGAGAGAGAGAGAGAGAGAAGAAGAGGGGGGAGACCTCCTGCTGCAGATGCTGTTAATGAGAGAGAGAGGGATGATTTAGTATTATGACTTCTTCGCTAATTGTTTACTTTGCTTTAAGGACACTTACTTTGCCTGCTTGTGTGGATTCCTGCGGAGACAGCAAGGTGGGACCAGGTGATGGACAGCTGATGGATGACTGGTACCCCGTCAGGGGAGATAAAAAGCAAGTCTGCTGAGACACAAGCAGACACACCATGGGGCACTGAAAGAACATTGTGCACCCACGCAAAGGTGGGAGTTTGGAGGATTGATTTGGGGGTATCGATCAGAGGCTCACAGTGTGTGAAGGGGGCTTGTGTGTCCACCCTCACCTGGGTGACAGGCTCACCACTGAAGAATGGTCTGGCCTCGTATGGAAGGTCACAGTCAGTGGCCACAACAGAACAAGAAGACAACGGAAGGTTTGACTGCAACTGCATCACCTCTTTCTCTCTCTCTCTCTCTCTCTCTCTCTCTCTCTCTCTCTCTCTCACCCCCCCCCCACAATGGTACAACAGCAACTACCTCGACCTAAACTAAACTGAACAGAACTGAACTCTGCATCATCGTAAGACTATTCATTTACCCCGAGACTTGGAAAGAGCTTGATTTTGATTCCTAATTCCACACTTATGTATATATTATTGCTAACCTGTTTTATATATATTTGCATTTTATAGTACTGTATTACTTAGTTTACTAATAAACACTATTAGTTAAAGTAATACCAGACTCCAATGTATTATTCCATTTCTGCTGGTTCGGTAACCCAGTCACGGGGTACGTGACAACCTATTGCCTCTTTCTCTGCTGGTCGATTGCAGTTTAATCACATTCTTTATCTACATCCCTTCCTTTTCTGATTGCTAAAACTCTAAAGTGGCTATGAATGGTTACTCTATTTCCAAGAGCACCAGCAAGGTAAATGTATCAGACACCCAGGCCCTTTCATTGATATACAGAAGGAGTTGGGGTGGTCTGCAAGGACCTCTCCCCAGTTGTACCCCCTTCTGGACTGTCCATTCAATCACTGGCCCAATCATCTTGCACTGATGCCAACCCACTCATTCTTTTCTGTTCCTTTCTATCCCCTTTCTGGTGAGCCTTTACTTCAATCACTGCTCCCTCCTTAGGCGACTGCACTACTTCTGACAGCTCATTACTGTGACATGATTCCCATACATTGTCCTGTCTTTCCTCCCTGCTTGGGCTGGTGTCTCTCTGTGGGCCATGTTAGCTGCTTTGTCAGTCACACATGTTTGTTTTCCCTGTTTTGTCCATGTTATATCTCCTTT
This sequence comes from Hypanus sabinus, assembly GCF_030144855.1. Taxonomy (NCBI): domain Eukaryota; kingdom Metazoa; phylum Chordata; class Chondrichthyes; order Myliobatiformes; family Dasyatidae; genus Hypanus; species Hypanus sabinus. Next base: position 69,963,346 of record NC_082706.1, read on the forward strand.
TCCTGAGTCTACGATAGTGGAGTTTGAAGAGTTTTGGCAAGTCAACAAATATACTCAAAAACTCCTATAGTTGTACTGTGGAGAGCATTCTGATAAGCTGCATCACTGTCTGGAATGGAGGGGCTACTGCACAGGACTGAAGGAACCTGCAGAAGTTTGTAAATCTAGTCATCTCCATCTTGGGTACGAGCCAACAAAGTACCTAGGACATCTTCAGGGAGCGGTATCTCAGAAAGGCAGTGGCCATTATTAAGGACTTCCAGCACCCAGGGCATGCCCTTTTCTCACTGTTACCATCAGGTAGGAGGTACAAAAGCCTGAAAGCACACAGTCAATGATTCAGGAACAGCTTCTTCCCCTCTGCCAACCGATTCCTAAATGGACAATAAAGCTTTGGACACTACCTCACTTTTTAAAAAAAATATATAGTATTTCTGTTTTTGCATTTTAATCTATTCAATGTACATACTTGATTTACTTAGTTATTTATTATTATTATTTTATGTTTTATTATTATGTTTGTTTTTTCTGCTAGATTATGTATTACATTGAACTGCTATTGCATGAACAAATGTCATGTCACATGCCGGTGATAATAATCCTGATTCTGATTCTGATGGCACCTGCTTTACTCAGTGTGTCTATCCCCAGGATAGTACCTTTATTGTTTGTGCACACCCATAAATCTACTGGAAGCTACACTCCCTCAATCTCAAGTACCTAGGGCTGATTTCTGTTTGCCCTCATTGTTTCACCTCCTGCAATGGCAATGTAAATCACTTCTCCAGTCATGGGCAAGGGTGGATCCGTTATTGATACTGATGATCCTGTGTCCACTAACATTTTGCATTGCTAGCCTCCTAATAAACATCTTGTTGATTCCTGGGATGGCAGGGCTGTCTTACGCAGAGAGATTGGAGAGATTGGGCTTGTACACGCTGGAATTGAGGAGATTGAGAGGGGATCTGATTGAAACGTTTAAGATAATTAAAGGATTTGATAGGATTGAGGCAGGAAATATGTTCCAGATGTTGGGAGAGTCCAGTACCAGAGGGCATGGATTGAGAATAAGAGGTCAGTTATTTAAAACAGAGTTGAGGAAGAGCTTCTTCTCCCAGAGAGTTGTGCAGGTGTGGAATGCACTACCTCGGAAGACGGCGGAGGCCAATTCTCTGGATGCTTTCAAGAAGGAGCTAGATAGATATCTGATGGATAGGGGAATCAAGGGATATGGGGACAAGGCAGGGACTGCGTATTGATAGTGAATGATCAGCCATGATCTCAGAATGGCGGTGCAGACTCGAGGGGCCGAATGGTCTACTTCTGCACCTATTGTCTATTGTCTATTATCTTGTCTATGTCTGTGAATGAGCACCAATGGCAATAGAGGCTGACCTCACTAGCTCTATAATCTGGTCAGCAGCCAAGTCGGAAAGAAAAGGTGCTACTCTGGACTGTACCTGCTAGAGGGAGTGATTTTCACACTTACCACATTCTTCAGGGCACTGCCTCCAATCGCAGCCTGAGAAACCACAGCTGTAACAAATAATTTCATTTACCCACCCACATCTTTTCCAGCAGTTCCTTGCTACATGCCCCATCTGTTGGCACACAAAACAAGTTCTCTGTGATGTCACAGCAGCTACATTCACTAAGCCACTTTATGACTTCTCTTGCCCCTCCTCTGCTCTACTTCACAGGTCCATGCCAGTGTAGGTCGATCTCACCACTATCCCCAAATCTGAAGTTTCCTGGTGGGCTGAGAAGCCTTTTTTCAGCATTTTCAGGCAGACTGGGTCATCCCTTCCTGAATTTTCCAACCCTGAATACTCCTCAAATATTCGATATTACGGTCGAAGGCAAGCTCGTCAGCTCTCTGAACTATTGACACTATCTCTCACCTTCCCCCAGATGATGCCTCACTTTCTCCTTAATGAAGCGACATCTCTCTTCATTGCTGGCATCCCCAGAATTTGTCCATGTACCATCTTGCACCTCCTGGGCTACACTGTCCCACATTTTCCTCGGGCACTTTGCTTTTGCCAACACATGGGTATCTTTAGGGTGCTTCTAATGAATTTTAATCATTCCTTGAGCTTGTGCCAGTATTCTGTATTCCAGGAGATGACCTGAAGTGAAGGCAACTTTGACAAAATGCTCTGCTGGTGGCAGAGGTGTAGTATTTTGCCATGCACCCTAAATAGAAACATAGAAACTTAGAAAACCTACAGCACATTAGAGGCCACTCAGCCCACAACATTGTGCCGAACATGTCCATAACTTAGAAATTACTAGGCTTACCCATAGCCCTCTATTTTTCTAAGCTCCATGTACCTATCTTAGAGCCTCTTAAAAGACCCTATCGTATCCACCTCCACCACCGCTGCCAGCAGCCCATTCCACGCACTCACCACTCTCTGAGTAAAAAACTTACCCCTGCCACCTCCTCTGTACCTACTCTCCAGCACCTTAAAACTGTGTCTTCTTGTGGCAAAAGTTTCAGCCCTGAGAAAAAGCCTCTGACTATCCTCATGATCAATGCCTCTTGTCATCTTGTACACCTCAATTAGGTCACCTCTCATCCTCTTTTACTCCAGGTAGAAAAGGCCGAGTTCACTCAACCTATTCTCTTAAGGCATACTCCCCAATCCAGGCAACATCCTTGTAAATCTCCTCTGCACCCTTTCTATGGCTTCCACATCCTTCCTGTAGTGAGGCGACCAGAACTGAGCACAGTACTCCAATTGGGGTCTGACCAGGGTCCTATATAGCTACAACATTACCTCGTGGCTCCTAAATTCAATTCCACAATTGATGAAGGCCAATGCACCATATGCTTTCTTAACCACAGAGTCAATCTGTGCAGCAGCCTTGAGGGTCCTATAGACTCAGACCCCAAGATCCCTCTGATCCTCCACACTGCCAAGAGTCTTACCATTAATACTATATTCTGCCATCATATTTGACCTACCAAAATGAACTTCTTCGCACTTATCTGGGTTGAACTCCATCTACCACTTCTCAGCCCAGTTTTGCATCCCATCAATGTCCTGCTGTAACCTTTGACAGCCCTCCACACTATCCACAACACCTCCAACCTTTGTGTCATCAACAAACTTACTAACCCATCCTTCCACTTCCTGATCCAGGGCATTTATCAAAATCACGAAGAGTAAAGGACTCAGAACAGATCTCTGAGGCACTCCATTGGTGACAACCGCCATGCAGAATATGACCCGTCTACAACTACTTTTTGCCTTTTGTGGGAAAGCCAGTTCTGGATCCACAAAGCAATGTCCCCTTGGATCCCATGCCTCCTTACTTTCTCAATAAGCCTTGCATGGGGTACCTTATCAAATGCCTTGCTGAAATTCATATACACTACATCTAATGCTCTTCCTTCATCAACGAATTTAGACACATCCTCAAAAAATTCAATCAGGCTCGTAAGGCACAACATGCCCTTTACTAAGCCATACTGACTACTCCTAATCATATTATACCTCTCCAAATGTTCATAAATCCAGCCTCTCAGGATCTTCTCCATCAACTTACCAACCACTGAGATATGACTCACTGATCTATAATTTCTTGGGGTATCTCCACTCCCTTTCTTGAATGAAGGAACAATATCCGCAACCCTCCAATCCTCAGGAACCTCTCCCATCCCCATTGATGATGCAAAGATCACTACCTGAGGCTCAGCAATCTCCTCCCTCTCCTCCCACAGTAGTCTGGGTTACATCTCATCCAGTCCTGGTGACTTATCCAACTTGATGCTTTCAGCGCATCCTCTTTCTTAATATCTGCATGTTCAAGCTTTTCAGTCTGCTGCAAGTCATCACTACAATCACCAAGATCCTTTTCCATAGTGAATACTGTAGCAAGGTATTCTTTAAGTACCTCTGCTATTTCCTGCGGTTCCATACACACTTTCTCACTGTCACACTTGATTGGTCCTCTTCTTTCATATCTTATCCTCTTGCTCTTCACATACTTGTAGAATGCCTTGGGGTTTTCCTTAATTCTGCCTGCCAAGGCCTTCTCATGGCCCCTTCTGGCTCTCCTAATTTCCTTCTTAAGCTCTGTGGTGAACTACGTGTGCCTGTCTGGACACGCACCCCTGCTGACTGCTCCTGTGGCTCCTCCCACAGGCCCCTGTATAAAGGCGATCGAGGCCTGATGCTCGGCCTCAGTCTCCAGGATGTAGCATGATGGTCACTCACTGCTGGTTCCTTCTTCCAGTCAATAAAAGCCGATATCTCGCCTTACGTCTCAGAGTGAGTTAGTGATGGTGCATCAAGCCCCTTCCTAGTACCTTTATAATCTTCTAGATCTCTAATATTACCTTGCTCCAGAATAAGTCTTAACAGTGCCAACAATAACTCCTCAATTCCACTGAAAATTTGTGGCACAGAATCTTTTACCTATCAGACATGATACACAGTTAATTTCTCAATGAATGAAAATCCCTCTGAAAGAACAACTCTACTCACTAGAAATTACATCATTTCCCTTTCATTCGCCTTCAACAAGAGGCTTCTATTACATAGCTGATTTCAGGCAGTTGTAGCTCCTTGTGGACGAGAAGCCAGGTGTGCTGAGGTGTTTCACCATACCTAGTTATCTCTTTAATTACAAGGCAAATATCTACAACTTCTAGTATTCCCTTGATGATTTAAAAGATTCCTTTTCTTCTGGTTTGCAATTGAGGTAGGGATTTCTTTCATTTCCAAACCTGAGGTCTGAATTATGAAGCAAAAAGATATTCTGAAAATCACTTGAGGATTTTATCTTCATCAGGTTTAAGTACAAAACACTTGTTTTTCCTGAGCATTGCAGTAATAATAGTCCTACAAACAAGCAGATTTGCAGCACTTGACAGTTTCCTGCAGCGAGTTCCTTTGCCGAAGTGTAATTATACTGGTGGATGAAGGCACAAAAGTAAAACAGTAGACTTGATGTCAAGAGGACTGCAGTATTGAGAAAAGCAAGGTAATAGTGTGATGCTAAAAGTTACAGAGATATGCTCTATGCTGATATTTTACTGAACTGGATTTTGAGCTGTGTGCACGTTTGTTTTATGGGAGTCTTTTCAAGAGATTAAATAAAATAGATGCCTTGAGTAGTGCAGTTAATGGGAAATGCAACAACAAAAGAGAGCCTCCCTTTTGGTAAACATTGTCTTCCTGTGAGTGTGTACACCCTTCCAGAACCTTCATTCTTGTCTAACTCCTTTGAGTCGAATAGGATGTTCCCCGAAGAGATTATTTACTGGAGGGTCCTCAGGTGCCTGTAGAATGGAATCTGGGACATGTGGAGGCAACAAATGATCATAGGTCAAGGATTAATTTCATTTACCATATACCATACATTCACATGTATTAGGAATTTGCTGCAGTATGTTGGTCAGGGCATAACAATAGACAATAGACAATAGGTGCAGAAGTAGACCATTCGGCCCCTCGAGTCTGCACCGCCATTTTGAGATCATGGCTGATCATTCACTATCAATACCCTGTCCCTGCCTTGTCCCCATATCCCTTGATTCCCCTATCCATCAGATATCTATCCAGCTCCTTCTTGAAAGCATCCAGAGAATTGGCCTCCACCGTCTTCCGAGGCAGTGCATTCCACACCTCCACAACTCTCTGGGAGAAGAAGCTCTTCCTCAACTCTGTTTTAAATAACTGACCTCTTATTCTCAATCCATGCCCTCTGGTACTGGACTCTCCCAACATCTGGAACATATTTCCTGCCTCAATCCTATCAAATCCTTTAATTATCTTAAACGTTTCAATCAGATCCCCTCTCAATCTCCTCAATTCCAGCGTGTACAAGCCCAATCTCTCCAATCTCTCTGCGTAAGACAGCCCTGCCATCCCAGGAATCAACCTAGTGAATCTACACTGCACTTCCTCAATTGCCAGAATGTCCTTCCTTAAACCTGGAGACCAAAACTGTACACAATTTTCCAGGTGTGGTCTCACCAGGGCCCTGTACAAATGCAAAAGGACATCCTTGCTCTTGTACTCAATTCCCCTTGTAACAAAGGCCAACATTCCATTTGCCCTCTTCACTGCCTGTTGCACTTGCTCATTCACCTTCATTGACTGGTGAACTAGGACTCCCAGGTCTCTTTGCATTTCTCCCTTACCTAACTCGACACCGTTCAGACAATACTCTGCCCTCTTGTTCCAGCTTCCAAAGTGGATAACTTCACATTTATTCACATTGAATGACATCTGCCAAGTATCTGCCCACTCACTCAGCCTATCCAAGTCTCCCTGTATTCTCCTAACATCCTCTTCGCATGTCACACTGCCACCCAGTTTAGTATCGTCAGCAAACTTGCTGATATAGTTTTCAATGCCCTCATCTAAATCATTGACATAAATCGTAAAGAGCTGTGGTCCCAATACAGAGCCCTGTGGTACCCCACTAGTCACCTCCAGCCAGTCTGAGAAACACCCATTCACTGCTACCCTTTGCTTTCTATCTGCCAACCAGTTTTCTATCCATGTTGAAACCCTGCCCCCAATGCCATGAGCTCTGATTTTACTCACCAATCTCCTATGTGGCACCTTATCGAATGCCTTCTGAAAATCTAGGTACACAACATCTACTGGCTTACCCTCGTCTAACATCCTTGTTACACCCTCAAAAAACTCCAACAGATTAGTTAAGCATGACTTGCCCTTGGTAAATCCATGCTGGCTCGGCCTAATCCTATTTCTGCCACTATTTCGTCCTTAATAATGGACTCAAGTATCTTCCCCACGACTGACGTTAGGCTAACAGGGTGATAGTTCTCCGTTTTCTCCTTCTCTCCCTTCTTGAAAAGTGGGACAACATTCGCCACTCTCCAATCTTCAGGAACTGATCCTGAATCTAAGGAACATTGGAAAATGATTACCAATGCATCCGCAATTTCCTGAGCCACCTCTTTTAGAACCCTCGGATGCAGATCATCTGGACCCGGGGATTTATTAGCCTTCAGTCCTACCAGTCTACTCATCACAGTTTCTTTCCTAATGTCAATCTGTCTCAATTTCTCTGATATCTTATGGCCCTGGCCCATCCATACATCTGGGAGATTGCTTGTGTCCTCCCTGGTGAAGACAGATCTAAAGTATGCATTAAATTCTGTTGCCATTTCCCTGTTTCCCATAACAATTTCTCCCAATTCATTCTTCAAGGGGCCAACATTGTTCTGAACAATCTTCTTTCTCTTCACATAGCTAAAAAAGCTTTTGCTATCCCCTTTTATATTCCTGGCTAGACTGAGCTCATACCTGATTTTTTCTCTCCGTATTGCTTTTTTAGTTAAGATCTGCTGTTCCTTAAAACTTTCCCAATCATCTGTATTCCCACTCATCTTAGCCCTGTCATACTTCTTTTTTCTTTAATGCTATACTATCTCTGACTTCCTTTGTGGCCCCTTCCCCCTCTTTGAATCCTTCCTTCTCATTGGAATGAACTGCATTTGCATCTTTAGTATTATGCCCAAGAATATCTGCCACTGCTGATCCACAGTCTTTCCTGACAGGGCATCCGCCCATTTAACTTTGGCCAGCTCATCCCTCATGGCTCCGTAGTCTCCTTTATTTAATTGCAACACTGACACCTCTGATCTGCCCCTATCCCTCTCAAATTGTAGATAAAAACTTATCATGTTATGATCACTACTTCCTAATGGCTCCTTTACTTCAAGATCACTTATCAATTCCTGTTCATTACACATCACCAAGTCCAAAATAGCCTCGTTCCTGGTTGGCTCAAGCACAAGCTGCTCCAAAAATACATCCCTTAGACACTCCACAAACTCCCTATCCTGGGGTCCAGCACCTACCTGATTCTCCCAGTCCACCTGCATGTTGAAATCTCCCATAACGACTGCATTACCTTTAGCACATGCCAATGTTAACTCCCTAATCAACTTGTACCCAATATCCACGCTAAAAATCAACACTCAACAATTATATAAAAAAGATAAAGTTAGAAGTAAAAGTATGGATATGGAATAATATGTACATAAATATCAACATGTATTTACAATGTAAACTGCATAATAACAAGTGGTTTAAAGTGTTGAATGGTGGGGGTGGTTGGTGTTCACAAAGATTTTTTCTCCCCGCTTCTTTGTCGCCACATAATGAGAATTGATCATCATTATCCTCTGAACCATGGCAGAAACAAACTCGAATCTGATGCTGTGATATTCCATTCCATCCCTCAGCCTCTGTGGATTGGAGCTTCAGCAGTATATGGTTGCCGTTATTGAACATTTACTCAATTGGGAGTCTGGCTATTCTTGAAAATTGTCCACATTTGTTCTGCCTGCTGAGTCAGTTCAATGTGCCTGTGCTGATATTAGTGTTGTAGTAGAAATGAAATCATGATTTGCTGACCATAAGACCATAGACCATACTATATGACCATAATACAAAAAGTTTCATCAGATATATAAAGTGTAAAAATGGCAAGAGTAGAAATCAGAACACAGGAAAACAATGCTGGAGAGGTAGTAATGGGAAACCCTTAAGGAAATGGAGGATGAACTGAATAAGTATTTTGAATCAGTCTTCATTGTGAAAGACATTAACAGTATGCCAGGGCCTCTGCACCTCCCTCTGCAATTGGATCCTTGACTTCTTAACCAGAAGACCTCAATCTGTGTGGATTGGTGATAATATCTCCTCCTCACTGACAATCAACACGGGTGCACTTCAGGGGTGTTTTTAGCCCACTGCTGTACTCTCTATATACCCATGACTGTGTGGCTAGGCATAGCTCAAATACCATTTGTAAATTTGCTGATGATAGAGTTGTTGGTAGAGTCTCAGATGGAGACAAGAGAGCATACAGGAAAGAGATATGCCAGCTAGTGGAATGGTGTCACAGCAACAACCTGGCACTCAATGTCAGTAAGACAAAAGAGCTGATTGTGGACTTCAGGAAGGGTAAGACCAAGGAACACATACCAATCCTCATAGGGGGATCAGAAGTGGAGAGAGTGAGCAGTTTCAAGTTCCTGGGTGTCAAGATCTATGAGGTCTAACCTGGTCTCAACATATCGATGTAGTTACAAAGAAGGCAAGACAGTGACTATACTTCATTAGGAGTTCGAAGTGATTTGGTATGCCAACAAATACACTCAAAAACTTTTACAGGTGTACTATGGAGGGCATTCTGACAGACTGCATAACTGGCTGGTATGGGAGGGAACCGAAAGAAGCTGTGGAGGGTTTTAAGTTTAGATGGCTCCATCTTGGGTACTAGCCTCCAAAGAACCCAGGACATCTTCAAGTAGCAGTGTCTCAGAAAGGCAGCATCCATTATTAAAGATCTCCAACACCTAGGACATGCCCTTTCCTCACTTTTTGTCATGGTCCAGTCCATGAAATCTGTGTTCCGGTTCACGGTCCGGTCTGTGGGCTCCAGGCTCTGGGTCTTTGGATGTCCCTTGTTTCAGTTGGGCTTAATCACAGGCACCTGATTCTCATATTGGGGCTGGAATATAAGTGGCCCTGGGTTTGAGTGTGGTTGCTGGTTTGTCTTGTCAGTATTCTGTCCTTGTCTTTGTTGGGTAAGTCTTTGCTGTTACCCTGAGGTGGGACTGTTCCCTTCCTTCTCTCTACCACCTTGCCTGGAGCCCTGCCTACTACCCCCTTGACCAGGATCTGTGTACCTGTTCCCCCTTGACCAAGGCTCTAGGCTCTGTGTTCCTGTCTCCCAAGGCCAAGTCTGAGCTTTATGTCCTTGTCCAGCCCTGTTGCCTTGCCATGTCTTGTTCTTGCATGGATCAGAAGTCTGAGCCTGAGTCAAGACCCAGGTTCTGGGTCCCTGACCAGTCCTGGCTTGGAGTCCTTGTCCAGGTTCCTAGTTCCTTGTCCAGGTCTTGCATTCCTAGTCTAGTCTAGTCCTAACCCAGGACCTGTCTCCTAGTCTTGTCCTGGGCCTGTGTTTTGTCCAGTGTTGTTTCTTCCCCACTTTCCTTGCTTTCTTGACACACCTAGTCCTGTCCCTAGTACTTCAGTGCCTGTGTCTTGCATTTGGGTCTGTTCTCAATACCCACCTTATGACACTTTTACCATCAGGTAGGAGGTACAGAAGCCTGATGGAACACACTCAGTGATTCAGGAACAGCTTGCATCTGATTCCCAAATGGACAATGAACCCTTGAGCACTATCTCACTTTTTAAAATATATATTCTGCTTTTGTATGATTTTTAATTTATTCAATATACATGTCCTGTAATTGATTTATTTAATTATTACGATGATTTTATTTTGTTTTTTTTCTTCTATATTATATATTGCATTGATCTGCTGCTGCTAAGTTAACAAATTTCACAGCACATGCTGATGATAATAAACCTGATTCTGATTCTGATATGTTTGTGAATGTCAGAGAGCAGATGTGAATGAAGTTGCCATTACTTGGGAGAAGGTTCTTGGGAAACTGAAAGGCCTGAAAATAGATAAGTCATCTGGACCAGATGGTGTATACCCCAGGGTTCTGAAAGTGGTAGCTGAAGAGATTGTGGAGGCATTAGTACTGATCTTTCAAGAATCACTAGACCAGGGGTGGACAAACTTTTTGACTTGTGGGCCACAATGGGTTCTAAAATTTGACGGTGGGGCCAGACCAGGAGCAGATGGAAGGAGTGTTTTGGTAATACACCTCATAAGAGAAAATAAAATATCATGGGATATGTAGAAAACATGTGCTTTAATTTCAATTAAAAATGAACAAATGCATTACAACAAAATATCTGTCTTTGAAGTCCCGTGGTATTTAGCTATTTATTGAAATGACTTTTAAAACACTGAAAATTAAATTAATAAAATACAGCTTTTTTAATGGTAACAGTTATTATTTTAAAGCACTGTAAATTCTGTTATCCTTCAAGATATTATCATCATCACTCTCCTCCTGACTGTCTTTATTTCAAAAATGGTAGGAGATGCAGGTCTACTTGTCCTGCTCCTTCTTATTCAATTGTCCCTTGTGCCAAAACTCTACAACAACCAGCACAAGGACAGTACAGTGACAGCGCGCCAGTATGCGGAGCGTGTTATTTGATCTGGAGCGCATTTTTTATTTTGAGAACGTACGTGCACCTGCGCACCACTCATGTCCATCACTTAACAGAAATGACATGTAACATGTAAGGCTTATTGAAAAAAATATTTTCAAATGCATTTTTTACATAACACAACGAAGAAACTTATTTTTAATTTCAGTGGGAACAGTGTTGTTGGTCTCCCTTTTTAGCCAGTGCATCAAAGTCTGGATTTAGTTTTGTTGTGGCGATTCTCAGGATGGATCTGAGGTGTTGGTCAGTTAACTTGGATCTGTGGCTGGCTTTGTTGATGTTCATGACGCTGAATGCCTGTTCACAAAAAATAGGTCGAGCCGAACAAAGAGTAAAGTGCAAATGTGGAGTAATACGCTGCACCTCAACAAAGGTCAATGTATATAGAGTGCGTCATCTATTGGGAAAATGCCAGAATTGCGGGGAAAAAACGTTAACAAGGTTTATTAATATAATTTCATCAAGTTCTGCGGGCTGGATTAAAAAGCTTAACAGGCTGTAGTTTGCCCATGCCTGCACTAGACTCTAGCATGATTCTGAAGGAATAGAAAATTGCAAATGTCATTTCTCCCCAAGAAGGGAGAGAAGCAGAGAAAGGAAATGATGGGCTTATTAGTCTAACCTCAGTGGTTAGGAAGATGTTGGAATCAGTAGTTCTGGATATGGTTTCAGGGTACTTGGAGGCAAGTGATAAAATAAGTTGTAGTCAGCATGGTTTCCTTAAGGAATATCTTGCCTGAGAAATGTGTTGGAATTCTTTGAAGAAACAACAAGCAGGACAAGCAGGATGTTGTTTACTTGGATATCCAGAAGGCCTTTGACAAGGTGCCACCATGAGGCTGCTTAACAAGTTAAGAGCTCATGGTACTACAGGACAGGTACAATTATCGATGTAGTATTTGCTGATTGACAGGAGGCAATGAGTGGGAATAAAGGCAATTTTTTCTGGTTAGCTGGCAGTGACAGAGTTGGGACCACTTCTTTTTCCGGCATATGTCAATGATTTGGATGACAGAATTGCTGGCTTTATGGCCACATTTGTGGATGATACAAAGACAGGTGGAGGGGCAGATAGTTTTGAGGAAATAGGCTACAGAACAATGATGGAGAAAAGAAGTGGCAGATGGAATACATTGCCAGGAAATGTATGGCCATTCACTTTGTGCACATAAGGAATAAAAGCAAATACTATGTTATAAATGGAGAGAAAATTTAAAAATCTGAGGTGTACAGGGACTTGTTCAGGATTCCCTAAAGGTTAATTTGCAGCTTAAGTTGGTTAGAAAGTAAAAGTGACATTAGTGTTCATTTTGAGAGGACTAGAATACAAAAGCAAGGATATGATGCTGAAGCTTTATGAGGCACTGCTGAGGCCTCACTTAGGGTATTATGAGTGGTTTTTGGCCCCTTTTCATAGAAAGGATGTGCTGACATTGGAGAGAGTTCAAAGGAGGCTAACAAAAGTGATTCCAGAATTGAAAGGCTTGGCATGTGAGGACCATTTGATAGCTCTGGGCCTCTTCTGACTGGAATTCAGAAGAATGAGGGGTGACTTATTGAAAACTATCAAACATTGAAAGGTCTTGATTGAATAGATGTGGAAAGGATATTTTCTATGATGGAGGTATCTAAAACCAGAGAACACTGCCTCAGAATAGAGGGGGGTCCTTTTGGAAAAGAGGTAAGGAGGAATTTCTTTAGCCAGAAAATAGTAGATCTGTGGAATTCATTGTTACAGGCAGCTGTGAAGTCCAAGTCACTGAGTGTATTTAAGGCAGACATTGACAAATTCTTGATTAGTCAGCCTTGGAAGAATACAGGGAAAAGGAAAGAATAGGGGCTGAGAGGGAAAATGGATCAGCCATGATGAAATAAAGGAGCAAACTTGATGGGCCAAATGGCATAATTCTGTTCCTATATCTCATGGCCTTATGATGTTATAATTAGGCTATTTGGCCCATCGAGTCTGCTCAGCCATTACATCATGGCTGATTTGGAGCCGCCACCAAGCAGGATAGAACCAGACTACAGCGCACAGTGAGGACTGTTGAACGTATCATTGGAGCCTCCCTGCCCTCTATTGTGGACCTGTACTCTTCCAGGTTGAAGAAGAGGGCGAGGAACATCATAAAGGACTCCTTCCATCCTGTGCACGGACTGTTTGAACTGCTTCCGTCTGGTAGGCACTTCAGATCCCTCCAGACTAAGACTAATAGGCACTGGAGAAGTTTTTCCCCTACTGCGGTCACTTTGCTGAACAGTTAACTGCCGGTTAACTGTCGGCTAACTATTACTTGGATTGCACTACTTGTATGTATAATCTATATTTTCATTTATATTTATCATTATTATTGTTATGAGCAGAGAGACAATATCTGCCGGAAGTAAATTCCTTGTATGTGCACAGGTACTTGGCGATTAAAGTCTGATTCTGATTCTGATTCTGATTTATTATTCCTCTTAGCCCCAATCTCTCTTCAAATTCAAGTTCAAGGTTATTGTAATTCAATCATTCATATTTATCCAGCTAAATGAAACATTGTTCCTCTGTGGCCAAGACACAAAACACAGCACATAGTCACACACAGCACATGTGGTTACCATACAACACATATGGTTACAGCCAACACATTAAAGTAGCGGTTAGCACAATACTATTACAACCCTGAGCTTTTCAGAGCTTGGAGTTCAATCCTGGTGTCATCTGTAAAGAGTTTGTAAGTTCTCTCCATGAACCACAAGGACTTCCTCTAGTTGATTTTATTTCCTGCCACAGCCCAAAGATGTACTGGTTAGTAGGTTAACTGGTCATTGTTAATTATCCTTCAATAAAAGAGGTGGATTGTTGGGTGATGTGGCTTGTTGGGCCAGATGGTTTGTTTCATCACCCTGTCTCTGAATAAAATGAAATAAATTCCCTGATTGGCATGGCCTAAAGATTGGTGGTGGATGGGATGTTGTCCTGGAGCCATGTTTCAGTATGATTAAGCATATAGCAGTTCCTCATTCATGTTGGGTCAGTTGCAGATGAAGGTAATTCAGTTTGTTTTTCTAGGAATCAAACGTTGGAAAACAGTGTTGTTGGGAGATCAGACTGCAGGGGTTACCCTTATAACTTGACACGGACTTCAGCATGCTGTCTGACCCCATCTCCCCATGAACATTAATGGCTTTACTAAACAACTTATGAACTCTGCCGACAGGTCACACTACCTGTAATGTCAAAACAACTGTCAACATACAGCACAGATGTCTAGTCTATTTTAATAATAGGAGAAAAGTCACTGAGGACTAACACTTCTGTCTGCTGAGACTTCTGTCACATTACCTTGCTTCAAAATCTAACTATATTTTTCTGGCAGAATATTTTCGGTATCACTGGGTTGTTGACCAACTAGTTACTCACACTTTTTTGCTGAATTAGTGCCACTCAGCAGAGCACTTACATCGTTATGAAGATGTCTGCCAAACGAGATGTATTTGTCTATCTTTTCCCCAAGGAATACAAGTTCCTGGAAGAACTTTGGTTGGATTCTTTTGGGACCCAAACCGGGTGGCATAATAGCATAGTAGTTAGTGGTAGTGTAGCATTGAATTGACTTTATTACTTGCGTCCTTCAAATACATGAGGAGTAAAAATCTTTAAATTACATCTCCATTCAAATATGTAATGTACAATTTATAGTAATTTATAATAAATATTATGTACAACAGGATAGTCAATATAACATAGAAATACAATTGTATCTGCATGAATTAAGCAGTCTGATGGCCTGGGGGAAGAAGCTGTCCTGGCTTTTCTCAGATGGTAGCAGCTGGAACAGTTTGTGGTTGGGGTGACTTGGGTCCCCAATGATCCTTTGGGCCCCTTTTACACATCTGTCTTTGTAAATGTCCTGAACAGTGGAACGTTCACATCTACATGTGCTGGGCTGTCCACACCACTGTCTTTAGAGTCCTGCGATTGAGGGAAGTACAGGCAGTGATGCAGCCAGTCAGGATGTTCTCAATTGTGCCCCTGTAGAAAGCTCTTAGGACTTGGTGGACCATACTAAACTGAAAGAAGTGCTGTCGTGTCTTTTTCACCACACGGCCAGTATGTACAGACCATGTGAGATCCTCAGTGATGTGTATGCTGAGGAACTTAAAGCTGTTCACCCTCTCAACCTCAGATCCATTGATGTCTATAGGGGTCAGCCTGTCTCCATTCTTGCGGTAGTCCACAACCAGCTCCTTTGGTTTTGTGACATTGAGGGAGAGGTTGTTTTCTTGACACCATTGTGTCAGAGAGATGACTTCTCTGTACACTGCCTCATTATTATTTGAGAAGGCCAATCAGCGTAGTATCGTCAGCAAATTTTGTTATCAGATTGGAACTGTGGGTGGTGACACAGTCATGGGTATACAGAGAGTAAAGGAGGGGGCTTAGGTCACAGCACTGAGGGGCTCCTGTGTTGAGAGTCAGAGGGGTGAGGGTTAAGGAGCCCACTCTTGCCACCTGCCAGCGATCTACAGGAAGTCCTAGATCCAGCTGCACAGGGCAAGGTCAAGGCCGAGGTCTCTGAGCTTGTTGAGCCTGGAGGGAATTATGGTGTTGAATGCTGAACTGTAGCCAAGAACAGCATTCTCACACAAGCATCCTTCTCCAGTTATGTCAGGACAGTGTGTAAAGTTGTAGCTATTGTGTCATCTGTTGATCGATTGTGTCGGTAGGTGAATTGTAGGGTGTCCAGTGTGGGTAGTAGCAAGCAAGTCCTTAACCAGCCTCTCAAAACATTTGCTTATTGAGGTGGGTGCAACAGGATGCCAGTGCTTCAGACGTATAACCTTGGTCTTTTTAGGTATGGGAACAATGGTGGATGTTTTTAAGCAGGAAGGCACTCTACACTGGTAGAGGGAGAGATTAAAAATGTCTGTAAACACACCTGCCAGTTGTGCTGCACACATCCTAAGTACTTGCCCTGGGATGCCATCTGGTCCTGCAGCCTTGCAACTGTCCATCCATTGGAAACACCTGCATACTTCAGCCTCAGAGATGACAAAGTTGCCAGTCACACTATCTGCAGGTGTCCTCAGGGGCTCAGTATTGGTTACATCGAATCGAGTGTAAAAAATATTTAGCTAGTCTGGGAGAGAGGCATCGATGTTGAAAACTCCTCTGCTACAGTACCAGTGATCATCAATCATGGGTCCTTCCTCACCACTGTCTGTAAGGAGTCTATACATTCTCCCATGATTCTGCGTATTTCCTCCAGGTGCTCTGGTTTCCTTTCTCATTCTAAAGACATGCAGTCAGAGTTAGTAAGTATTGGGCATGCTATGTAGGTGTCACAATTATGACAACACTTGTGAGCTGCCCTCAGCACATCCTTGGACTGTGTTTTTCATTGATGCAAATAGCATCAATGTATATGTGACCAAAAGCTAATCTTTGCATCTTTTTGAAATAGCAATGTAAGAATGAGGACTAATACCTTTTGTATTTATTCACTTATGTTCTTATTTATATGGTTACAGCTTTATTTATGGTAATTATCTGTGACAATTAATCCCGACATCTACCTTGGATTTAATAGTTACCCTAATAGTCTGTATCTGAATGCACTTACACTTTTGCTCTCAGAATGTGCCTATTGTAAGTTGGTCTGGAATGTGTATACTATGAAGAACTTTTTTTTGTTCTTCATCTGTGTTAGCTTCCACCATAATAATGGAATGCTGAATTTCATGATAGATATTTGTGCTCTGTTGATTTTTATCATTGAGGTAGCATTGAACAGAAGATAATTTGGTATTGTGAAACATCCATTGGCCAGTACTCAATCACCATGGTCCAGTCCTGACTGCAGAATATGAACACAGGGTCCAATCCTTCTTAAACACTATTTTCCCTCTGTGACAACGACATCTCTGCCGTTGCTAGCTATTCATTGCCATGATCAGATCTTTTTCCATCTGTCTAAGCCTCCTAACTGCTCTCCACAAATATTCCATTAGCTTGTTATGCAGTGAGTGTTGCTGGAATGCGTACTTAGAGCAATCATTCTAGAGCAGTGGGATAACTACCATGATGTGTGTCTCTCATACATAGCAGATTTGTCAAAATCAAAAAGGGCTCTCCAATGCCCAAAATGAGCCACGTGTGGTGCTCAAATGAGATATCTGTAGCAGAAGCAAATTGAACTTCAAGTATGTTATTACGCTTCTGCATCAAACCTTCTCAATGGTATAATGTTCAAAAACCTAAGTTCAAAGAAAAAAAAAGAAAAAATGTCGCCATATATCTCCCTGAGATTATAAAAGTAAATTTATGTATGCGGTAAATGAAATATACATACATACTTACATTTAAACATATATGTAGTATATGTACCACATATGTCACTATATACAACCTTGAGATTTGTTTTCTTGCAGGTACTAAACGCAATTGAGTCAACTAAAAAAAACCTCAAAGACCAATAAACAGCCAATGTCCAAAAAAGACAAACTGTGTATATCAAAAAATAACAACAAATAGATAATATTGAGAACATGAGTGTAGAGCGTGGAAAGTGAGTTCATAGCTGGTGAAATCAGTTCAGAGTAGAGGTGAGTGAAGTTACCTGTACTGGTTTTGGTATCCCATGGTTGGAGATTAACAATTCTATAAAGTAATAACTTGCATTGAGATAGTGTGTTTAACACAATATACTGTCCCTACACTTTTTATAGGGGCATTACCAAACAATATTTTATTCTGAGACACAGAATGAAACACCCTTAAGTCAAAAAGAAAGATGGTAGTGAGGTGTTTAGAAGTCAGGGTTGGGGTGCGGAGTAGAGAGGCAGGGTCCCCAATAATGAGGCTATGAAGGTCATAACTGGAAAACAATCTATCTGAGAAGATTGAAGAAGGAATGCAGTGTTGTAGGAAGGCAGATCAGCTCACACAGAGCCATTAAGTCAAGAATTTCAAGGCTGAATTAAAACTCAGGAAGCAAAAGATTCAAGACCCAAGTTTATTTCTCACATGTACTTGGAAACCTATAGTGAAATGTGTTCGTGTTGACAACCGACACACACGAGGTTATGCTGGGGGCAGCCTGGTGTTGCACACATCGCCCAAATGCTTGGCAGAACAACACTCAATGAGCAACACAACAACAACAGCAGAACAAGCCTCATCTGCCTCCCATCCATATACAGTTACCTACACTGTCCTTCAGCCCCAGGGCAGGCCTTCTTTAGCCTCCAGCTTCCAGTGAACTACCACTCACAGATATTCAGCCTTAAACTTCCCCCACTAAACGCATGTCCTCGAAAATTTGATATTTCTATCCTCTGAAAATAAAGTCTAAACGTAACAAAGTTCATCAGGAACAGATGAGCTGAGGCTGGGTAAAAATATTTTTCAAAAACAAAAATAATAACTTGACACATGTACATTGAAACATCCAGTGAAGTATATCACTTGCATCAAATCAACTCAGTGAGAATGGTGCAGGGCAGTCCACAAGTGTCACCACACCTTCACTGCCAACGTAACATGGCCACAACTTTCTTACCCTAACCAACTGTCTTTGGAATGTGGGAAGGAACTGGAGTGCCTGAAGGAAACCCACTGAGAACATACAAACTCCTTACAGGCAGTAGTGGAAATTGACCCAGATGTTGCAGCTGGGGCTGTAAAGTGATTGTTATTAATTCTGATCAGTAGCCAAGCATTTTAATTTCCATTTCCATTCCAACATGTCAGTTCATGGCCTCTGCTTGTCCAAAGATGAGGCCACCCTCAGGGTGGAGGAACAATAGCACATATTTCATCTGGGTAGCCTCCCCCCTTCCCAACTTCATTCCTTTATTCCCCACTCTGAATTTTTATCTCTTGTCACCTACCTATCACATACCCCTGGGTCCCTTTCTCTTCCCCCCTCTCCTTTGGTCCACTCTCTGTTCTGATCAGATTCCTTCCTCTCCAGCCCTTTACCTTTTCCACTCACCTGGCTTCACCTATCACCTTCCAGCTAGCCTCCTTCCCCCCTCCCCCCTACCTTTTTATTCTGGCATCTTCCCCTTCCTCAGTGTTTTGAAGGGTCTCAGCCTGAAGTATCATCTGTTTTTTTAATTTCCATGGCTTCTGCCTGACCTACTGCATTTCTCCAGCATCTTGTATGTTTTACTCAGGATTTCCAGCATGTACGTGTACAGACTTTCTCATTATAAGTATATGATGTGAGGCAGATCACCACTGCTGCAGCAAAAAGACAGCCAATGATGTTATCAACACAGTGATGAACACAACAAAGTGGTCAAATCTAACTTTGCTTCTATGTAAGCTGATGAAATCAATAAATAAGAAGACTGGAATGTCCAGTTAATGATAAAAAAGGGTGGGGTTATGGAAAACAGGAAGGGGTGGAATGGAGAACAATGAACTTGGGGGGTATAGGAGTAGCTATATGGAGAACTATGAGCAGTTTTCATTCCTTGTGTGCTTGCATTGGAGAGGATGTTCACAGGAATGATCCCAGGAAGGAAATGGTTAACATATAAGGAGCATTTGGTGGCCCTGGGCCTGCACTCGCTGGAGTTTAGAAGAATGGGGGGCATATCATTGAAACCTATCAAATATTGAAAGGCCTAGGTAGAGGGTGAGTCTGGGACCGGAAGTCACAGTCGCTTTAGTATGGAGATGAGGTAGAACTTCTTTAGCCAGAGGAGATTAATCTGTGGAGTTCATTGCCAAAGACCACTGTGGAGATCAGGTATATTTAAAGTGGAGATGGATAAGTTCCCTGATTAATGAGGATGTCTGAGGTTATGGGGACAAGGCAGGAGAATTGGTTTGAGAGGAATAATAAATCAGCTATGATGGAATGGCGAAGCAGGCTCATTGGTCCAAATGGCCTAATTCTCCTGCTATGACTTATGGTCCTTATGGTCCTACAAGTATAAGGGAGCTGAGGGGGGATCAAAATCAGTGAAAATGAGGAGGAACAAATGAAGTGTCGGGAAAAGAACAGCACACACATTCTCAGATCCTGAGCTGAGTGCTGTGATGGTGTTCACATTAACTCTAGGGTTATAACTACATCCCTGGCTGGTCTCTCATTGGAGAGATATAAAAGGAATAATTCTGTTGCGGTAGGTCATAAAATTCAAAGCAGACTTTAGGAAACTGATTGGGAAATGATGCATGTGGGAATGAACCATGATCCCCTACCCAACGTCATAGGATAAAGCTGACCACAAAATTTTGTTCCATTACTGCCTTGTATCAGCACTACAAACCTTCAAACTCAAAGTTGCACTTTGTCAATAAATGTTGAAATTAAGTCACAATTTTGATCATTAGTGTTATTCATTACTTACGTTTGAATCAATAGTGCAGTACTTTCTCCAGGGTGACTATCATTGGATTTAAAGTGAGATTCTCTACCTTACAATTAAATAGTGCTAACTTCATACAGAAATTACATTGAGTGGGGTTACTTATTTCACTGTTAAGCAATTTAAATGTTATTTCTCCTGAGTAAAATGTATTAATGACAATTTCCTGTTTCCTATCCTAGATCAATTTATTCTCCAATTTATTGTTGTTTATTTCTCCACAGCAAATAAACTTTTAAACCCCCTCTTTGCATCTTACTAAGAGCAAAGGAGAGGAACAGATGCCCTGATCACCATAATTAAGACCAATTGATGATGAGTCTGAGTACAGAGGAAATTAAGAACCTGGTGGCATGGTGCAAAGACAATAATCTATCCCTCAACATAAGCAGGATGAAGGAATTGCTTGTTGACTTCAGAGGAGTAGCAGACCGCACGACCCCATCTACATCGGTGGTGCGCAGGTGGAACAGATCAAAAGCTGTAAGTTCCTCGGGGTGAATATCACAAATGACCTGACTTGGTCTAACCAAGCAGAGTCCACTGCTAAGAAGACCCACCAGCGCACTTACTTCCTGAGAAAGCTGAAGAAATTTGGCCTGTCTCCTAAAACCCTCACTAATTTTTATAGATGCACCGTAGAAAGCATTCTTCTAGGGCATCACAACCTGGTATGGAATTTGTCCTGTCCAAGACCGGAAGAAGCTGCAGAAGATTGTGAACATAGCCCAGCACATCACACAAGCCAATCTTCCATCCTTGGACTCACTTTACACCGCACTCTGTCGGAGCAGTGCTGCCAGGATAATCAAGGACACGTCCCACCCAGCCAACACACTTTTTGTCCCACTTCCCTCCAGGAGAAAATGAAGGAGAAAGAGCATGAAGATAAGAATGGACAGATCTGGGAACAGCTTCTTTCCAACTGTGATAAGACTGCTGAACAGATCCTAACCCGGATCTGGGCCGTACTTTCCAAATATCTGGACCTGACTTGCACTACCATACTAGGGCAGAAACAAATATCACTGTGACGATTGTATGCTCTAGTATCAATTGTTTTGGTGGCAA
Source organism: Hypanus sabinus (assembly GCF_030144855.1). NCBI lineage: Eukaryota > Metazoa > Chordata > Chondrichthyes > Myliobatiformes > Dasyatidae > Hypanus > Hypanus sabinus. The sequence goes on from NC_082706.1 coordinate 69,984,891, forward strand.
TAAAGTATTTGAACTTGATGAGTTGCCTTTTTGATTGCTTTTTTCAGCTGATGCTTATCCTAATGTGGAATTTGCATCATTCTCTCTTTAGCACTTTTCCCAATATAGCTTGCAGCACAAGCTCAATTCCCACTGCTATCTGTAAGGAGCTTGTACGTATTCGGGGACTGTTCAATAGTCTTATATCGGTCAAATAGAAGCAGCCTTTAAGCCTGGTGGTATGTGGTTACAACCTTCGGCATCTTCTGCCCAATGGGGGGGAGGGGGTAAAGAAGAGGGAATATCCATGGTGATTGGGGTTTTTTAAATTACATTGCCAGTGAGAAGTATAGACAGAGTTTATGAAAGGGAGCCTGGTTTCTGAGATGTGCTAAGCAGTGTCGGCAACTTTCTGCAATTTCTTGCAGTCAAAAACAGAGCAGTTGCCATAACAAGTTGTGAAACACCTGGATAAGATGTTTTCAATGGTGGATCAATAAAAATTAATGAAGTATAAAGAGGACATGCCAAATTTCTTTAGCCTCCTGAGAAAGTAGAGACATCGGTAAGTTCCTTGTCTGTGGCAAAAATATGCAAAAATAGCAGAGGCTATTAGTTGACTCCTCAGAACTTGAAATCTCAGTCCACTCAACCTCATTGCATTGGCGTAAACAGGAACGTGTACACTGCCCTGTTTGCTGAACTCAACAGCTATTTTGTTTTGCCGATATTGAGGGGAAGGTTACTGTCATGATGCCATGTCACCAGGCTTTCTATCTCCCTCCTGTTCTCCGACTCTTCATAATCTGAGATACATCCTATTAATGCAAAATGTAGATGGAGTCGGTAGAATCTGGCTACACAGTCATGAATATACAGGGAGTAGAGTAGGGGCTGAGGACACAACCTTGTGGAATTATATTGAAGATAATTAAGCTGGCAGAAAGTGGATGAAGGACACTCTCCCAGATCAGCAAGCAGTTGATGGGTTCCAGAGTTAGAATTATGTGCAAGCAGGAGGAACAAATTCTGATGAACCCCTGGGTTTGTGAATCAGTTAGACTCAACTATAAGGCCTAGTGTTCAATGATGGCAGTCCTGTGATTGAAGCTGAAGATTGAGGCCTAAGGGACAAATTGGAAGTTTGGAAGTCAAGGCTTGTTGTCCACAGCCGAGTCTGCAAATTTCTGAGTCCACCAGGAAAGTCAGTCCAAAGTCAACAAAGTAAAAATTACTGGGAAGATAGAGGATTGGGAAGTTTTTAAAAACCTACAGAGAGCAACTAAAAAAATCATTAGAAGGGAAAAGATGAGATATGAAAGCAAGCTAGCAAATAATGTCAAAGAGGATAGTAAAACATTTTCAAGTATGTAAAAAAATAAAAGATGAGAGTGGATATAGGACTGCTAGAAAATGAGGCAGGAGAAATAATAATGGGAGACAAGGAGATGGCAGAAGAAGTAAATGAGTATTTTGCTTCAGGCTTCACTGTGGAAGGCACTAGCAGTGTGCCAGATGTTGTAGTGTGTGAAGGAAGACAAGTGGGTGCAGCTACTATTACAAAGGAGAAGGGGCTCAAAAAACTAAAAGACCTAAAAGAACATAAGACACTCAGACCAGAGGAACTGCACCCTAGAGTCCTGACAACGGTAGCATTAGAGATGGTGGTGGCATTAGCAATGATCTTTCATAAATCATTGGGCACTGGCATGGTGCCAGAGAACTGGAAAATTGCAAATGTCACTCCACTCTTTAAGAAAGGAGAAAGGCAGCAGGAAGGAAAGTATAGACCAGTTAGCCTGACCTCAGTGATTGGGAAGATGTTGGAGTCAATTGTTAAGGACAAGGTGATGGAATACTTGGTGACACAGGACAAGATAGTACAAAGTCAGCATGGTTTCTTTCAGGAAAAATCCTGCCTGATGAACCTGTTGGAATTCTTTGAGGAGATTACAAGTAGGATAGATAAAGAGAATGCTGTGGATGATGTATATTTGGACTTTCCAAAGACCTCTGACAAGGTTCCATGCATGAGGCTGCTCACCAAGTTAAGAGCCCATGATATTACAGGAAGTTACTAACATGGTTAGATCATTGGCTGATTGGTAGGAAGCAGTGCTTGGGAATAAAAGGATAATTTTCTGTTTGGCTGCCAGTGTCTAGTGGTGTTCTTTTTATGCAGTATATAAATAATTTAGATGATGGAATAGATGGCTTTGTTGCCAAGTTTGCAGGTGATACGAAGATAGGTGGAAGGTCAGGTAGTGTTGAGAAAACAGGAAGGATGCAGAAGAATTTAGAGGGATTAGGAGAATGGGCAAGAATGTGGCAAATGAAATACAATGTTGGAAAATGCACGGTCATGCACTTTGGTAGTAGAAATAAATGTGCAGACTGTTTTGGGCCCTCATCTTGGAAAAGATATGCTGGCATTGGAGAGGGTCCAGAGAAGATTCACAAGGATGAATCATATGAGGAACGTTTGATGGCTCTGGGTCTGTTCTCGCTGGAATTCAGAAGGATGAGGGAGGATCTCATTGAAAGCTTTTGAATATTGAAAGGGCTAGACAGAGTAGATGTGGAAAGGATGTTTCCTATGGTGGGAGAGTCTAGGACAGGAGGGCACAACCTTAGTCTAGAGGGGTGTCCATTCAGAACAGAGATAAGGAGAAATTTCTTTGGCTAAATCTGTGGAGGGTGGTAAATCTGTGGAATTTGATGCCATATGCAGCTGTGGACAACAGGTCGTGGGGTATTTTTAAGGTAGAGATTGATAGGTCCTTGACTGGACATGGCATCAAAAGTTATGGGGAGAAGTCCGGGAACTGGGGTTGAGGAGGAGAAAAAACAAAGGACTGCAGACTCAATGGGCCAAATGGCCTATTTCTGCTCCTATGTCTTATGGTCTTATTGTCTGCAGGCCCGACTCTGCTTAAGGCTGGAGACCTCTCCTGAGGCTAAAATACGGTGTATATAGCTGGGAGGGAGGAATGCGATTTGTTGTTGTTTTGATCCTTTTTGTCTTCTCTGTTGCATGCTATGTTGGCACTGGAAAGTATGGCAATACTTACAGGCTGCCCCCAGCATAACCTCAGGTGTTCTAGTTGTTAATGGAAACTACACATTTCATTGTATGTTTCAATGCACACATGATAAACTTGAATCTTAGTCATAGAGGAAGTGTTGGGGCTGTCCTTAACTGATTGTGGTCTATTGGCCCGGAAGTCGAGAATTCACTTGTAAAGTGGGGGACTGAGTACCTGGCCTAGGAGTTTCTCCAGAAGTACTTAATAAAATGCTAACTGGAAGTTAAGAGCTCGTGGCATTTGGAGTAGAAAGGAGAGAGGATTGATAAATTAATAGAAAGGAACAAGTTGAGATAAATACATCACTTTCAGGTTGTAAGTCAGGAGTGCTACGAAGATCAGTATTCTAATATTTGCCATCTTGGCCGAATTATAAATACATTTTGATGGATATTCCCTGTCCAGGGCCAGGCAGCATTTCGTGTTTTTTGCCAAGCTCAGCTTTCTAAACATCAGCAGCTGACACTTTTATAGATCAAATAGTGTTTTTGTGTAAGATAAACTTCCAACCAATGCTCTTTGCTTAGCTTCTTGTTGAAAACAGGATCCAGTCTTAACGTAAATGGAAAGCAATGATCAGTTTGAAGTTAAAAGGACAGCTTTGCAAGCACACACTGTCGACAGAACCACAGACTTAACGGCCTGCAGTACCTGGGTTTATTGCTCAAGAGGTGAAGTGTTCAATGTTCAAAGTTAAAAGTAAAGTTATTAACAAAGTACAAAAGGTTATTAAGAAGGTGAATGGAATGTTGGCCTTCATTGCTAGAGGGATTGAATTTAAGAGTAGGACAGTCATGCTACAACTATACAGGGTACTGGTGAGGCCGCATCTAGAGTACTGTGTGCAGTTCTGGTCTCCATATTTGAGGAAGTATATACTGGCTTTGGAGGCTGTGCAGAGAAGGTTCACCAGGTTGATTCCAGGGATGAATCAACAAGGAGAGGCTAAGTTGCCTGGGACTATACTCTCAGGAATTCAGAAGAATGAGAGGAGATCTTATAGAAACATATAAAATTTTGAAAGGGATAGATAAGATAGTAGGAAAGTTGTTTCCATTGGTAGGTGAGACTAGAACTAGGGGACATTGTCTCAAGATTCAGGGGAGAAGATTTAGGACAGAGATGAGGAGAAACTGTTTTTCCCAGAGAGTGGTGAATCTGTGGAATCTGTGGAATAAGCCACAACTGCCCAGGGAAGCAGTTGTGGCTTCTTCACTAAATATATTTAAGATACAGTTAGATAGATTTTTACATAGTAAGGGAATTAAGGGTTATGGAGGAAAGGCAGGTAGATGGATTTGAGTTTATGGACAGATCAGCCATGATCTTATTGAATGGTGGGGCAGGCTCGATGGGCCAGATGACCTACTCCTGCTCCTGTTTCTTATATTCTTATGTTCTAATTAAGCAATATTTATCAAGAACATGAGAGAAAGAATCCTTGAAAGTGAATCCATTGGTTGTGGGAATATTTGATTAGATGGGCCAAGTGGAGTTGAGTGAAGTATTTCCCTGTGGTTTAAGAGCCTAATGGCTGAGGGGTAATAACTGTTCCTGTACAAGGTGGTGTTAGTCCTGAGGCTCCTGCACCTTCTTCCTAATGACAGCATGACCTGGGTGATGAATGGTGCTGCTTTCCTGCAACAGCATTTCATGTAAATGAGCTCAATAGTGGAGAGGGCTTTATCTGTGTCAGACTGCGCTGAATCCAAGACCTTTTGTAAGATAATTGGTTACATTAATTAGGGTTGTTTCAAACCAGACAAGCTGGCTAAGTTATTTAGTTCAAGAAAGCTTGCAGAGCATTTCATTAGTATATGAAATGAATGATGTGTTAACAGTAGGAAGGTTTCTGTACTCAAAGACTGAGCGTCATAGCATTAGTTGTGGGTACCTGGGAATTCTGCCACCAATTTTAGACCACTTGTGTTAAAAGGAACCTGAGAAAAATCATGTGACTGAATTCACCCAAGAGGCAAAGAAACAGTATATATCTAGAAAATCAAAGCAAGAGGCTGAGAGTGAAGAGTAAGGAATCTCGGAGGGACTCCATTTTTTTTACACTCCTCGGGAAAAACAGGCTAGAATGCACAGGTGCATGACGTAGAGCACCCCAGGTTTAAAAAGGTGACCACCATATGCAGCGGGCAGCATTGAGAGTGGGCTGTGGAGTGAGAGGCAGCAGAGTGGGATGGCTTTGGCTCAACAGGCTTCGGTGTGAACAGATTCCAGTAAGTTTTGTTTTTTTTTGTTTAGAGTAGAGAGTTTTAGAGTAGAGAGAATGCCAGGCAGGATGTTGGAATGCTCCAGTTGCAGGATGTGGGAAGTCAGGGAGACCGGAGGAATGATACCTACAGGAAATGCATCCAACTGCAGCTCCTAACAAACCACGTTAGGGAACTGGAGCAGGAGCTGGATGACCTCCGGATCATTCGGGAGAATAATGAGTTTATAGATAGTAGTTTAAGGAGGTAGCTACGCCAAAGGAGCAGGGTAATTGGGTTACTGTCAGGTGAGGGAAGGGGAAAGGGCAGGTAGAGCAGGGCTCCCCTGTGGCCATTCCCCTCAACAACAAGTATACTGATTTAGATACTGTTGGGTGATGGGGGGGATGACTTACCTGGGACAAGCTGTGGCAGCTAGATCTCTGGCACTGAGTCTGGTTCTGCAGTGCAGAAGAGAGGGGGGAAGAAGAGGAGAGCGGTAGTGATAGGGGACTCAATAGTTAGAGGTACAGACAAGAGGTTCTGTGGTCGCGACAGAGACTCCCGTTGGTTTGTTGCCTCCTGGGTGCCAGGGTCAGGGATGTCTCTGATCGCATGCACAGCATTCTGAAGTGGGAGGGTGAGTACCCAGATGTCATGGTACACATCGGTACCAATGATGTAGGAAGAAAGAGTGAAGAGGTCCTGAAGAGGTGAGTATAGAGAGCTTTGTAGGAAGTTAAAAAGCAGGACCTCAAGGGTGGTAATCTAAGGATTACTGCCTGTGATACGTGCTAGTGAGGGTAAGTGTAGGATGCTCTGGAGGATGAACACGTGGCTGAGGAATGGTGTAGGGGGCAGGGTTTCAGATTTCAGGATCATTGGGACCTCTTCTTGGGCAGGTGGGACCTGTACAAGAGAGATGGTTACACCTGAACTACAGGGGGACCAATATCCTTGCAGGGAGGTTTGTTAGTGCTATTGGGGAGGGTTTAAACTAGATTTATAGAGGGATGGGAACCAGAGTGACAAAGCAGATAGTGGAGCAGGGGTGAAAATAAATAACGTTAAACGTTCATGCGAAGTCACAAATAGGTTTGTGTGTGATGATAATAATCTTCTGAGGTGTGTCTATTTCAATGCGAGGAGTATTGTGGGGAAGACAGACGAGCTGAGAGCATGGATTGACACACGGAATAACGACATTATAGCCGTTAGTGAAACTTGGCTACAGGAGGGGCAGGACTGGCAGCTTAATGTTCCAGGGTTCCGATGTTTCAGACGTGATAGAGGCAGAGGAATGAAGTGTGGGAGGGGATGGCATTGCTAGTCAGGGAAAATGTTAGAGCAGTGTTCAGGCACGACAGATTAGAGGGCTTGTCTACCGAGGCCATATGGTAGCTGAGAAACAGGAAAGGTATGACCACATTAATGTGGTTGTATTATAGACCACCCAAAAGTCAGAGAGAATTGGAGGAGCAAATCTGCAGAGAGATAGCAGACAACTACAGGAAACATAAAGTTGTGATAATAGGGGATTTTAATTTTCTGCATTGATTGGAACTCCCATACTGTTATAGGTCTAAATGGGTTAGAGTTTGTAAAATGTGTTCAGGAAAGTTTTTTGAATCAATATATAGAGGTACAAACCAGAGAGGATGCAATATTCTCCTATTAGGAAACGAGTTAGGACAGTTGACGGAAGTGTGTGCAGGGGAACACTTTGGTTCCAGTGATCACAACACCATTAGTTTCAACTTGATCATGGATAAAGATAGATCTGGTCCTTGGATTGAGGCTTTAAACTGGAAAAAGGCCAAGTTTGAAGAAATGAGAAAGGATCTAAAAAGTGTGGATTGGAACAGGTTCTTCTCTGGCAAGGATGTGATTGGTAAGTGGGAGGCCTTCAAAGGAGAAATTTTGAGAGTGCAGAGTTTGTATGTTCCTGTTAGGATTAAAGGCAAAGTGAATAAGATTATGGAACCTTGGTTCTCGAGTGATATTGGAACTCTGACAAAGAAGAAGAGAGAGATGTATGATATGTATCGGAAACAGGGAGCAAATAAGGTGCTTGAGGAGTATAAAAAGTGCAAAAAAATACTTAAGAAAGAAATCAGGATGGCTAAAGGAAGACATGAGGTAGCTTTGCAATCAAGGTGAAGGATAATCCAAAAAGTTATAGATAAAATTGGTCCTCTTGAAGATCAGAGTGGTTAGCTATGTATGGAAGCAAAAGAAATGGGGGAGATTTTAAATGGGGTATTTTGCTAAGGAATTTAAGGAATTTTGCTAGGGTATTTACTAAGGAAACTGGCAATGGAGTCAATGGAAATAAGGTCAACAGGTAGTGAGGTCATGGAAACTATACAGATTGAAGAGCAAGGTGAAGATTGAACAGCACTATACAGCAAGGTGCTTGCTGTCTTGAGACAAATCAGGGTAGAGAAATCCCCAGGACCTGGTGGAGTATTCCCTCGGACCTTGGAGGAGACTGGTGTTGAAATCGCAGGGGCCCTGACAGACATACTTAAAATGTCGATATCCAAGGGTGAGGTGCCAGAGGATTGGAGGATACTCATGCTGTTCTGTTGTTTAAAAAAAGCTCAAAAAGTAATCCGGGAAATTATAGGCCAGTAAGTTTGATGTCAGCAGTAGGTAAATTATTGAAGGAGTCCTAAGAGATAGGATCTACAAATATTTGGATAGACAGGGACACAGCTTTGTGTTGACTCCTGTGCCCCCCAGCTATGTGGAGTACTTTAGCATGTCTTCAATCTGAGCCTGAGTCTCCAGAGGGTTCCTGTGCCGTGGAAGACGTCCTGCCTCATTCCTGTACCGAGGACACCGCACCCCAGTGGCTCCAATGGAGACAGACTAGTGGCATTGACCTCCCACATCATGAAGACGCTGGAGAGACTTGTTCTAGAGCAGCTCCGGCCTATGGTTGGGCCACACTTAGACCCCTCCAGTTTGCCTACCAGCCCCGACTAGGAGTTGAGGATTTCATTGTCTACTTGCAGAACTGTGTCTACGCCCACCTGGACAAGCCGGCGAGCACTGTGAGGGTCATGTTTTTTGACTTCTGCAGCATGCTCAACACCATCCACCCTGTTCTGCTGTGTGAGAAGCTGACAGTGATGGAGATGGATGCTTCCCTGGTGTCATGGATTATTGATTACCTGACTGGCAGACCACAGTACATGAGCTTGCAACACTGTGTGTCAGACAGAGTGGTCAGCAGCACTGAGGCTCCACAGGGGACTGTCCTGTCTCCCTTTCTCTTCACCATCTACACCTCAGACTTCAACTACTACACAGAGCCTTGCCATCTTCAGAAGTTTTCTGATGACTCTGCCATAGTTGGATGCATCAGCAAGGGAGATGAGGCGGAGTACAGGGCTACGGTGGGAAACTTTGTCACATGGTGCGGGCAGAATCATCTGCAGCTTAATGTGAAAAAGACTAAGGAGCTGGTCATGGACCTGAGGAGGGCTAAGGCACCGCTGGCCCCTGTTTCCATCCGAGGGGTCAGTGTGGACATGGTGGAGGATTAGAAATACCTGGGGATACGAATTGACAATAAACTGGACTGGTCAAAGAACACTGAGGCTGTCTACAAGAAGGGTCAGAACCGTCTCTATGTCCTGAGGAGACTGAGGTTCTTTAACATCTGCTGGACGATGCTGAGGATGTTCTGCGAGTCTGTGGTGGCCAGTGCTATCATGTTTGCTGTTGTGTGCTGGGGCAGCAGACACCAACTGAATCAAGAAACTCATTCGTAAGGCCAGTGATGTTGTGGACTCTCTGACAGTGGTGTCTGAAAAGAAGATGCTGTCCAAGTTGCATGCCATCTTGAACAATGTCTCCCATCCACTCCATAATGTACTGGTTAGGCACAGGAGTACGTTCAGCCAGAGACTCATTCCACCGAGATGCAACACTGAGTGTCATAGGAAGTCATTCCTGCCTGTGGCCATCAAACTTTACAACTCCTCCCTCAGAGTGTCAGACACCCTGAGCCAATAGGCTGGTCCTGGACTTATTTCCACTTGGAGTAATTTACTTATTATTATTTAATTATTTATGGTTTTATATTGCTATATTTCTACACTTTTCTTGGTTGGTGTCACTGTAACAAAACCCAATTTCCCTCGGGATCAATAAAGTATGTTTGTCTGTCTGTCTGTTTGTGCATGGAGGGGCATGTTTAACAAATAGACAATAGACAATAGGTGCAGAAGTAGACCATTCGGCCCCTCGAGTCTGCACCGCCATTCTGAAATCATGGCTGATCATTCACTATCAATACCCAGTCCCTGCCTTGTCCCCATATCCCTTGATTCCCCTATCCATCAGATATCTATCCAGCTCCTTCTTGAAAGCATCCAGAGAATTGGCCTCCACCGTCTTCCGAGGCAGTGCATTCCACACCTCCACAACTCTCTGGGAGAAGAAGCTCTTCCTCAACTCTGTTTTAAATAACTGACCTCTTATTCTCAATCCATGCCCTCTGGTACTGGACTCTCCCAACATCTGGAACATATTTCCTGCCTCAATCCTATCAAATCCTTTAATTATCTTAAACGTTTCAATCAGATCCCCTCTCAATCTCCTCAATTCCAGCGTGTACAAGCCCAATCTCTCCAATCTCTCTGCGTAAGACAGCCCTGCCATCCCAGGAATCAACCTAGTGAATCTACGCTGCACTTCCTCAATTGCCAGAATGTCCTTCCTTAAACCTGGAGACCAAAACTGTACACAATATTCCAGGTGTGGTCTCACCAAGGCCCTTTACAAATGCAAAAGAACATCTTTGCTCTTGTATTCAATTCCCCTTGTAACAAAGGCCAACATTCCATTTGCCCTCTTCACTGCCTGTTGCACTTGCTCATTCACCTTCATTGACTGGTGAACTAGGACTCCCAGGTCTCTTTGCATTTCTCCCTTACCTAACTCGATACCGTTCAGACAATGCTCTGCCCTCTTGTTCCAGCTTCCAAAGTGGATAACTTCACATTTATTCACATTGAATGACATCTGCCAAGTATCTGCCCACTCACTCAGCCTATCCAAGTCTCCCTGTATTCTCCTAACGTCCTCTTCGCATGTCACACTGCCACCCAGTTTAGTATCGTCAGCAAACTTGCTGATATAGTTTTCAATGCCCTCATCTAAATCATTGACATAAATCGTAAAGAGCTGTGGTCCCAATACAGAGCCCTGTGGTACCCCATTAGTCACCTCCAGCCAGTCTGAGAAACACCCATTCACTGCTACCCTTTGCTTTCTATCTGCCAACCAGTTTTCTATCCATGTTGAAACCCTGTCCCCAATGCCATGAGCTCTGATTTTACTCACCAATCTCCTATGTGGCACCTTATCAAATGCCTTCTGAAAATCTAGGTACACAACATCTACTGGCTTACCCTCGTCTAACATCCTTGTTACACCCTCAAAAAACTCCAACAGATTAGTCAAGCATGATTTGCCCTTGGTAAATCCATGCTGGCTCGGCCTAATCCTATTTCTGCCATCTAGATGTGCCACTATTTCGTCCTTAATAATGGACTCAAGTATCTTCCCCACGACTGACGTTTTCTCCTTCCCTCCCTTCTTGAGAAGTGGGACAACATTAGCCACTCTCCAATCTTCAGGAACTGATCCTGAATCTAAGGAACATTGAAAAATGATTACCAATGCATCCGCAATTTCCTGAGCCACCTCTTTTAGAACCTTTGGATGCAGACCATCTGGACCCGGGGATTTATTAGCCTTCAGTCCTACCAGTCTACTCATCTCAGTCTCTTTCCTAATGTCAATCTGTCTCAATTCCTCTGATATCTTATGACCCTGGCCCATCCATACATCTGGGAGATTGCTTGTGTCCTCCCTGGTGAAGACAGATCTAAAGTATGCATTAAATTCTGTTGCCATTTCCCTGTTTCCCATAACAATTTCTCCCAATTCATTCTTCAAGGGGCCAACATTGTTCTGAACTATCTTCTTTCTCTTCACATAGCTAAAAAAGCTTTTGCTATCCCCTTTTATATTCCTGGCTAGACTGAGCTCATACCTGATTTTTTCTCTCCGTATTGCTTTTTTAGTTAAGATCTGCTGTTCCTTAAAACTTTCCCAATCATCTGTATTCCCACTCATCTTAGCCCTGTCATACTTCTTTTTCTTTAATGCTATACTATCTCTGACTTCCTTTGTCAACCACTGTGGCCCCTTCCCCCTCTTTGAATCCTTCCTTCTCATTGGAATGAACTGCATTTGCATCTTTTGTATTATGCCCAAGAATATCTGCCACTGCTGATCCACTGTCTTTCCTGCCAGGGCATCCGCCCATTTAACTTTGGCCAGCTCTTCCCTCATGGCTCCGTAGTCTCCTTTATTTAATTGCAACACTGACACCTCTGATCTGCCCCTATCCCTCTCAAATTGTAGATAAAAACTTATCATGTTATGATCACTACTTCCTAATGGCTCCTTTACTTCAAGATCACTTATCAATTCCTGTTCATTACACATCACCAAGTCCAAAATAGCCTCGTTCCTGGTTGGCTCAAGCACAAGCTGTTCCAAAAATACATCCCTTAGACACTCCACAAACTCCCTATCCTGGGGTCCAGCACCTACCTGATTCTCCCAGTCCACCTGCATGTTGAAATCTCCCATAATGACTGCATTACCTTTAGCACATGCCAATGTTAACTCCCTAATCAACTTGTACCCAATATCCACGCTACTGTTTGGGGACCTGTACACAACACCCATTAGGGTCTTTTTACCCTTACTGTTCCTCAGCTCAATCCACACAGACTCTACTTCCCCTGTTCCCAAGTCACCTCTTGCTAAGGACTGAATCTCATTCCTCACCAACAGGGCCACCCCACCCCCTCTTCCCATATTTCTGTCTCTACGATAGCCTGGTACACCCTGGTACACTCAATTCCCAGGCCTGATCCCCTTGCAGCCATGTCTCCGTTATCCCAACAATATTTGAGTTAAAATAAAATCTATTTAAGTTTTTAGAGGAGGTTACCAGGAAAGTGGATGAAGGGAAGGCAGTGGATGTTGTCTACATGGACTTCAGTAAAGCCTTTGAAAAGGTCCCAAATGGGAGGTTAGTTAGGAAGATTCAATTGCTAGGTATACATGGAGAGGTAGTAAATTGGATTAGACACTGGCTCAATGGGAGAAGCCAGAGAGTGGTAGTGGAGGATTGCTTCTCTGAGTGGAGGCCTGTGACAAGTGGTGTGCCACAGGGATCAGTGCTGGGTCCGTTGTTATTTGTCATCCATATCAATGATCTGCATGATAATATGGTAAATTTGATCAGCAAATTTGTTGATGATACAAAGATTGGAGGTGTAGTGGACAGTGAGAAAGGTTTTCAAAGCTTGCAGAGGGATCTGGACCAGCTGGAAAAATGGGCTGAAAAATGGCAGATGGTGTTTAATGCAGACAAGTGTGAGGTATTGCACTTTGGAAGGAAAAACCAAGGTTGAACATACAAGGTAAATGGTAGGACACTGAGGAGTGCAGTAGAACAGAGGGATCTAGGAATACAGATACAAAATTCCCTAAAAGTGGCATCACAGGTAGATAGGGTAGAAAGAGAGCTTTTGGTACATTGGCCTTTATAAATCAAAGTATTGAGTATAAGAGTTGGAATGTTATGGTGAGGTTGTATAAGGCATTGGTGAGGCCGAATTTGGAGTATTGTGTACAGTTCTGGTCATTGAATTACAGGAAGGATATTAATAAAGTTGGAAGAGTGCAGAGAAGGTTTACAAGGATGTTGCTGGGACTTGAGAAACTGAGTTACAGAGAAAGGTTGAATAGGTTAGGACTTTATTCCCTGGAGTGTAGAAGAATGAGGGGAGATTTGATAGAGGTATATAAAATTATGATGGGTATAGATAGAGTGAATGCAAGCAGGTTTTTTCCACTGAGGCTAGGGGAGAAAAAAACCAGAGGACATGGGTTAACGGAGAAGGGGGAAAAGTTTAATGGAAACATGTGGGGGGGGGAGGGCTTCTTCACAGAGTGGTGGGAGTGTGGAATGAGCTGCCAGATGAAGTGGTAAATGCGGGCTCACTTTTAACAACTTGGACAGGTACATGGATGAGAGGTGTATGGAGGGATTTGGGTCAGGTGCAGGTCAGTGGGACCAGGCAGAAAAATGGTTCAGCACGGCCAAGAAGGGCCAAAAGGCCTGTTTCTGTGCTGTAATGTTCTATGGTTCTAAAACCAGTCATCAAAAATCAAATCAAATCAAGTTTAATTCTCAGTCATGCAGACAGCCAACTGTGACAGTGTTTCCCTGGGGTCAAGGTGCAAAAGCATGCATGCACATTCAAAATAATGAGCAAGGGGGAAAACAAGAACATTATCAGGTAAGAAAACACACATTTTACTCCTGAGAAGAACATGCAAACTCCAGAGATAGGACATGAGATTAAAATTAAGTTTAGCTCAGTGGAACAGTGAGGTATGTACAGCAGCTTCTGAGCCTCTGGCCCACCTTGATCAATACAATCCATCTCCCAAAATGTGGTAAGTGAATGTATAGAAATGGAATTACATAGAAAATGCTCCTCAGGATTTTGCTTGTACTAACCTCTGTGCGTGCATCTTCAACCAACCCATCAGCATTCCTCAAGACAAGTCAAGTTTACTATAATGTGCACAGGTACAGTGAAAGAAAGAACGATTAGCTGTATTTGTCACATGTACATTGAAACATGTGTTGGCGCGTGGCCTAGTGGGCAAGGTATCAGACTAGTAACCTGAAGGTCACTGGTTCGAGCCTCAGCTGAGGCAGCATGTTTGTGTCCTTAACAACACATTGCTCTGCGATGTCACCGGTGCCAAGCTGCATGGGTCCTAGTGCCCTTCCCTTGGACAAGATCGGTGGCATGGAGAGGGGAAGGCCTACAGCTTGGATAACTGCTGGTCTCCCATACAACCCTGCCCAGGCCTGCGCCCTGGAAACTCCAGGTGCAGATCCATGGTCTCTCGAGACCGACAGATGCCACCACCACATTGAAACATTGAATTGTACAGTGAAATGCACCATTTGCATCAACAGCCAACATTGTATTGTGGGCAGTCCACAAGTGTGAACATGCTTTATTTGTGGATATTACAACCACCTAACCTTAACCTTAAGCTGTACATCTTTATAAAATGTGACAGGAAACTGGAGTAGCTGTAAAAGTGCTGGCAATTCAAGGGGTTTGTCACAAAGCAAAAGATGTACAGTAGAAGGGAAATTTCCTTCAGGATTGATACATCTGACACATGATTGTGTTAGTGGTTATTTTGGGTTGACATCAGCCAAATTGAGGATTTTTCAGGAAATTTTCAGCCCATGTTAAATGTATAATAAAGGATTGGCAGTGCCAGGGCTTCATTACCTTGTGCTTACATCTCACACAGCACCGGGTAGTAGAACATAGCAATAGCTCTGTCAGCAGTCCTTCAGGCTGAGTGTGTTCCCTGTAGGAACTCAGGCTGAAACTTCCAAAGGATGAGAACGTGAAGTGATGCAATATTGAGTGCCGGCTGGGAACATGACTTAGTTAATCACTTTCATGAAATGGGCATTTCTGCACACAAACAACCGTTTAAGTATGAGTAGGAAGGTTCAATTTGAAGAAGGGGAATCACACTGAAACTTTTCAAATATTGAAAGACCACAATAGAGTAGATGTGGAGAGAATGCTTCCTTTAGTGGGGTAACAGTAGGATCAGAGGGCACAAACTCAGAATGCAAAGACATCCCTTTAGAATAGAGACGAGGAGAAGTTTTTTTTAAAACTCGAGAGTGATGAATATCTGGAATTCATTGCCAAAGATAGCTATGGAGGCTAAGGCATTGGGTATACTTAAAGTGAAGGTTGATAGATTCTTGATTAGTAAGGGTGTCAAAGATTACAGGGAGAAGTCAGGAGAACGGGGTTGAGAGGGATAATAAATCAGCCATGATGGAATGGTGGAGCAGACTCAATGGGCTGAATGGTCTAATTATGCTCCTTTATCTTATAGTCAATTAACAATTTCCAGCTTATATTTCTCATTTTCTCTTCATTGTTTGATTCTGCTCATTGTTTTCAGTTTATTTCCTGCAATCATTGATTTTTTTTCAATTGAGGGGATCGGAAGAATGCAGGCTGAGGTAATGGAAGCTGGCACAGGAGGACACATGCAATCAAAGATTGGTTAATTTGGACCATGGTGTGCTGTCAAGGACTGGCATTCTCTGTCACACTCCATAAGCAATGGAATGCCATGTTGATCATCAGCCAGTAAAAGTTAATGAATATATCTGTCAAGATAACAACCATTATATTTGCAATTAATGATAACAAATTGCAGTTGTACAGTTCGTTCTTAACTATTCTTCAAGATAAAGATTAGCTTTCTTTGTCATATGTACATTGAAACAAACAGTGAAATACTTTGTTAAAGTCAAGTCCTGTGAGGGCTGTGCTGGGAACAGCCCGGAAGGGTCAACATGCTTCTGGGAGCCAACAGAGCAAACCCACAACTCACTAACCCTAACCCATATGTCTTTGAAAACTGGAGCACCCCAAGGAAGCTCATGCAGTCATGGGGAGAACATACAAACTCCTTACAGACAACGGTGGGGATGGTCAGTGACACTATAAAGTATTACACTGCTATGCTACAGTGGCCATGTGAGACCAAAGGTGATAATGTGATAAAGCAATGAAGCGTTATTTAGTCAGACTTTGCAGAAACCAAAGAAAGTCACAAATTCAGAACCATGAGTGATTATATAATTGTGCTGCCAATCCCAACTCTTTAGTTTTAGTGTTTCTCCTGAATGAAGTGCTGTGGGATGTTTATGTTTGTTATAACAGATGAACAAATGTAGTTTAAATTATCAGATACACAAGATTTAACACTGGAACCAACATGTAAAAGCATTAAGTTAACAGAGATGGCATTCAAAATCAATGAGGAGTTACTATCAGTGTGTCACGTCAAGGCTGGTGTGGTATGTGGACAAACAGTAGCGGTGTAGTTATGAATATTAAGCCTGGATCACATGAAGAAGATTCAAAGTAATTTTGTTATTGAAGTACATATAAACTCAGTGGGTACTTTATTAGGTACACCTCTAATAAACCAGTCATGTGGTAGCAACTCCTCAGTTGTCAATTTGTTGTTCAGAAGAAATGTGACTTTGACCCTGGAGTGATTGTTGGTGCCGGAAGGGTTGCTGTGAATATCTCAGAAGCTCCCAGTCTTATGGGATTTACGCACACAACAATCTCTAGAATTTACACAGATTGGTGTGAAAAACAGAAAGCATCCAGAGAGCAGCAATTCTGTAGGTGAAAATACCTTGTTAATGAGAAAAGTCACAAGACAATGGCCAGACTGGTTCAAGGTGACAGGAAATTGACAATAACTCAAATAACCTCACGTTTACAACAGTGCTGTGCTGAAGAGCATCTCTGAGCACATAACACATCAAACTTTGAAGTGGATGGGCTACAGGTGCAGAAGATCATGAACATTCACTAAATGGCCTCTTTATTTGGGTCAGGAGGTTCACACAAAGACTGATAAACAATCAATGTGCAAAAGAAGATGAACAATGCAAATAAAAACAAATAAATAAAATAATACTGAACACTTGAATCTTGGAGAGAAATTTGTTAGAAAAATTTAAAATTTGGATTGGGAAAATGCATTGTTTGCTAGTGCTGTTGGGGAGGTTTTAAACTAATATGGCAGGGGGATGGGAACCCACACAGAAAAGAAGAGGGAAGTGATGCAGAGACCAAAGCTAGAGTTAGGGAAGAAAAAAGTAAGTAAAGTGCATAAAAGTAAAAAGCAATTTTCGCATAGGTCACTAAATTCTTAAAGGACAATAAGGGCACTTTATCTAAATGCCCGTAGTATTAGAAACAAGGTTAGTGAACTTGTGGCACAGATCAGTACCAAGGCGTATGATTTAGTGGCCATTACAGAAACCTGGTTGTAAGGTGGGGATGACTGGGAATTAAATATCCAAGGGTATCAGGTAATACAGAAAGATAGGCAGGAGGTGGGGTGGCACACTTAATTAAGGATGTGGTCAGGGCGATTGTGAGAGACAATATAAGATTTACAGAGCAGAATGTTGAGTCCATCTGGGTAGAGATTAAGAATAGTAAGGGGAAAAAAATCACAGGTGGGAGTTGTCTATAGGCCACCTAGTAAAAATATTGCAGTAACAGAGGCGATTAACCAAGAAATAACTGAGGCTTGTAAGAACAGAACAGTGGCTGTCATGGGGGATTTCAACTTCCACATTGATTGGGTGTATCAAGTTGGTCCAGGATGTCTTTAGGAGGAATTCATAGAATGCATCCATGATGGCTTTCTTGAGCAGCGTGTTAGTGAACCGTGATGGTACGGCAACAATGAATATAGAATTAAGACAGGTTTTTTATAAACAAATTAAACATTTATTTAAACTCAGCTCAACAACAAAATGAAAAGTAAACAAATGACTAGCTTAACCGGAAGTTAACTGCTATACGGCAACTTGAACAGATCTTAAAGCGATAAATGCAAAGACAGTTCTTAAGGCGATAAATGCGAACACAGTTCTTAAAGTGATAAATGTGAGCACAGTTCTTAAAAGTGGCAAATGCAAAAGTCCAAATGATTTACACAGTCAATTAGGAGAGACTTCCTGAAGTAACGAATTCCTCGATGACATGACGTTACTGCCGATCCTAGCCGAAATATGCCTTGCCCGAAGGATTTACAATGAAGGAAGTAAACACGGATTAAAGGAACTGAGCTTTTCCTTGGCAAATGAACACTGCAAACCCTTTCTGCTCTCATAAGGTAGGGATTATCTCAGATGCAGGTCACTACCTTCTGAACGAGGATTCAATAAGGTCTTACCGCCAACGACACCAACTTTACTCGATCCTTCAGGTTTTCCGTACTTCAATAAATTCTTCACTCTCCGACTAGATTAAAACTGGCAGTGTTGTGATGAAACTGCAGGCAATAAACTTTGAGACTTAGGATAGAAAGTAAAACTCCACCTTAAAACAAAACTGCGTCATGAGACGAACACACAACATAACAGAGTAACTTAAACGACATCCCATCAAAAACTCCTGCGTCACAGTAAGGCTTCCCGTTTTACACCTGTTGAAATAGGTCATCACATGACCTCTCACTGGTGGGAAAATTACATCATGTGACCTCACACTGGTGGGAAATTACATCACCCCACCATCACAAGACTATTACATCATGCTTACCAGATACTCAATTACATCATGGTCATAAGACAGTCTCAAGCTACCCACAGGGTATGCAACACCACCTTCCAAATAAAAATTTTGCTCTGTCATGAGCAAAATTTTAACAATTAACTATTTACAAAAAATACAAATATATAAAATTTACGACATACGCAGTATACATAGTATTATCATACAGAACTTTACAAATTACTATACAGTAGGAGTGTTACAAATGTTAAAATATCACTCTATAAAAAATTACATTGTACATTCAACATCTAGATAGACAATCAGCAATTACATTATCTTTGTCTTTAATATGAGTTATCAAAATATTGTACTTCTACAATATCAAACTTTTGTTGCTAAATTGGAGTCTGATTTATTTCCTTAGCCAAACCCGGACCTACAACATAACCAAGGTAAGTCACAATGGCATGACCAAATTCACTTTTAGCTAAGTTAATAGTTAAGTTAGCTTTTGAAAGCCTTTCAAACAGTTTCTCCACCGCAGTAATATGTGTTTCCCAAGTATCATTTCCTGTAACTAAATCATCAATATAGGCATCTGTATGAATCACAGAGTTAATCATCCGCTGGAAAGTACCTGGGGTATTCTTCATCCCAAATGGAAGAACATTATATTCACATAACCCAGATGGGGTTACAAATGCAGAAATCTCTCCACCTCTATCCATCAATGGAACACACCAATACCCTTTCAACGAATCAATCTTTGTAAGGAACTTTGCTTTTCCGACTTTATCTACACATACATCCACTATGCATCTGTTTTCGTTACAGCGTTCACTTTTCTGCAGTCAGTACAAAACCAAATACTACCGTCTGGCTTAGGTGAACAATTTGAATTAGAAGATCTAATAATATTATTCTCTAACATATACTTAATTTCTTTCTCAGCAAGTTCACATTTTTCCATATTCATCCTGTATGGATGTTGCTTTATGGGTTTGGCATCTCCAACATCTACATCAGAGTGGCAGTGCTCTGAGATGCCCCAGTTGTTATGAGCCAGTGCGGCCACCCAACAGCCGACCGGGAGTCATACCCACTAAGGGAATGGACTAAGCAAGAGGGCTGCTAGTGAACGGGATTCCGCAAGAAGGGGAACAATCAGTATTGTCTGCTATAACTGAGGGGAAGAGGGACATATGGACAGGAAAGTGCTCAGGGAGTGTCTGAAGCTGAAGAAGTAGATGATGTGTTAAGGAGGTCTCAGAGAGTCAGGAAACCCCCAGACAGACTGGCCTATGTTGCCCCCGGGGAACAGAGTGTGGCATCTATCCCCTTGGTGAGATATGTCACTGCCATTTACTCCTCAGTTGGGGGTCCTGATATCATGAAATTTCTGTGATTCTTTGTACTATTTATGAAGGGGTGATAAATTACCTCAAGGTCATGAGGGCATGGCTAATTTTGGTGGGGTGAGAGTGTAACACCCTGGAAAAAGTTTCACTGCTAACTTAATGGTCTTTCTGTAGAAGCGGTATTTGGGTTATAGAACCATAGAACCACAGAACATTACAGCACAGAAACAGGCCTTTTGGCCCTTCTTGGCTGTGCCGAACCATTTTTCTGCCTGGTCCCACTGACCTGCACCTGGCCCATATCCCTCCATACACCTCTCATCCATGTACCTGTCCAAGTTGTTAAAAGTGAGCCCGCATTTACCACTTTATCTGGCAGCTCATTCCACACTCCCACCACTCACTGTGTGAAGAAGCACCCTCCCCAATGTTCCCTTTGAACTTTTACCCCTTACCCTTAACCCATGTCCTCTGTTTTTTTTCACTCCCCTAGCCTCAGTGGAAAAAGCCTGCTTGCATTCACTCTATCTATACCCATCATAATTTTATATACCTTTATCAAATCTCCCCTCATTCTTCTACGCTCCAGGGAATAAAGTCCTAACCTATTCAACCTTTCTCTATAACTCAGTTTCTCAAGTCCCAGCAACATCCTTGTAAACCTTCTCTGCACTCTTCCAACTTTATTAATATCCTTCCTGTAATTCAATGACCAGAACTGTACACAATACTCCAAATTCGGTCTCACCAATGCCTTATACAACCTCACCATAACATTCCAACTCTTATACTCAATACTTTGATTTATAAAGGCCAATGTACCAAAAGCTCTCTTTACTACCCTATCTACCTGTGACGCCACTTTTAGGGAATTTTGTATCTGTATTCCCAGATCACTATGTTTTACTACACTCCTCAGTGCCCTACCATTTACCTTGTATATTCTACCTTGGTTTGTCCTTCCAAAGTGCAATACCTTACACTTGTCTGTATTAACTCCATCTGCCATTTTTCAGCCCATTTTTGCAGCTGTTCCAGATCCCTCTGCAAGCTTTGAAAACCTTCCTCACTGTCCACTACACCTCCAATCTTTGTATTACCAGCAAATTTGCTGATCCAATTTATCACATTATCATCCAGATCATTGACATAGATGACAAATAACAAAGAGAATATGTGTGCTTTGGAATGTGAGCCATCCAATCAGGAGAGCAGAGTCTTTTTGTGTGTCTGACACTGCTGTGAGCTGGGTCTGTGTTTGGCGGGTGATGAAGAGAGAGATGCTAGAAAGAGTCAGCCATAGGATTCAGACCGGTGGGGGACCGTAATTCAATGGAGCAAGGTACTGAGGAGCAGTGAATATGACTTCTGGAAGAACTGAACTCCAACTTGTGTGTATTTGACTGTTTAATTATAATGGACCTTTTTCAGTTTATTCTTTCTTCTCTTTACTAACCATTTAGTTAACTTATGTTAACTTTAGTTAAATATGCTTCCTTTAATCGCATGCAGTGTGTGGTCTGTTACTTCCTGGCACCAAATTGTAACAGGGTAGCTAATCGTACAGCATTCACACAAACTGGTGTTTGAGGTGGGAGAGCCGCCCCCAATCTCACTGATCTGGCGGGAACAGAGTGTGTATTCTCTAGACATACACAGCCCAAGGAAACCAGGGTTTCAGGTGTATGAAGTAAGAAGGTGGAATGTGAAAGGTGGAAGAAGAAAATGGCTGAGGAAGAAGAAATGTGATACGAGAGGACAGTGGACCATGGGGTAAAGGGAAGAAAAAGAGACACCAAGTGATGGGCAGGGGAGGAGTAAGAAGGGGCTTGATGGGAACTGAAATGGGAAATAGAAAAGAGAGAAGGGGGAGAAAATACTGGAAGTTAGAGAACTCAAAGTTCATGCCAGTGTTGGGAGGTCTGTATGCTGGGGATCAAATTCTTAATTCTTTTGGACCCAACTGATAGATGTGAACAATTTAATATAGGTAAAGATAGCTAACATTCCCTAATAATCAATGAAATAATAAGTTTATTCACTTAGCAAGCTACCTTATCATGGTAAGACATCACCCAAAATTCTTCAGGCCACTGTGGTCAAAAATATAAAGGAAATTTGACAGCTTCTGTTTATCCAAGGTAGTTTCCATTACAACCGTTGCAGACTAGGCTTCATGAGTGATTCAGTAAACATTCCTTCATGCAGTAAAAGGTGATTTGTTTGTGCCTAAGAGTAGTGCCAAATTGTCAAAGAAAACGTTGATGCCATTATTGAGGCCAAAACTCCTGAAAATGTTACTGGATTTCTATCTTTCTTCACCATGACCTAATAATATGCCAGGCGTCTGCAGGACATCTCTGAAGCACTGACGCCCCTGCAGTAACTGTCGGAGAAAGATGAAGCCTGATGATGAGAAAAGGAACAGCAGAAGACAAGTAATGTCTGGTACAGAAGTGAGTCCCTTCTGGTCTATTAGGATACAACTCACAAGCTAAAGTTTGCCTGTGATTTTTCCAATACAGATCTGAGCCTTCTATAAGGCATGTTATGGACAATAAACAGTCCTTTTACTTTGCTTCACAAGACACTAACAATGAGCAAAGGGAACTGCACACAACCAAGAGGAGATTTAGTCAGCAGTCCAGTAAAGTGTGATATTATCACATCCAGCGAATCCACAGCCACTTCCAGGACAGCGGCGACACGTGGCGCATGTGGAAGGGCATTCAGGACGTCACCAACTACAGGACAACATCACCTGACTGTGCGGGTGATGCCCCTCTCCCAGATGCGCTCAATAACTACGCTCATTTTGAGGTGGAAAATGGCAGCAAGGAAGTCCACCCTCCTCCAAATGATCAGGTGCTGTGTCTCACCGTGGCCGATGTGAGAAGAACCCTGTGCAGGCACCCCACAGAAGGCTGCTGAACCAGACAATGTTCCTGGCAGAGTGCTCAGAGGATGTGCAGACCAGCTAGCAGATTTTCTCACTGACATCTTCAACATCTCCCTGAGCAGCACAACCATTCCAACGTGCTTCAAGGCCACCACCATCGTCCCCTGAAGTCTTCAGTGCCCTGCCTCAATGACTACCGTCCCATTGCAGTCACATCCATCATCATGAAGTGTTTCGAGAGGCTCGTCACGAGGCATATCAAGACCCTGCTGCCCCCCTCATTGGACCCCCTGCAGTTTGTGTACCGTCCTAACTGTTCAACAGACGACGCTATTCCCATCACCCTCCACCTGGACAAAAAAGACACGTACATTCAAATGTTGTTCATAGACTGCAGTTCAGCATTCAATATATTCATCCCTCAGAAACTGATGGGAAAGCTGAGCCTACTGGGCCTGAACACCTCCCTCTGCAACTGGATACTAGACTTCCTGACTGGGAGACCTCATTCAGTCGGGATCAGAGGCAGCATCTTCAACATCATCACACCGAGCACGGGGGGCCCCCTAGGGCTGTGTGCTCAGTCCACTGCTGTTCACTCTGCTGACCCACGACTGTGCTGCAACACACAGCTCGAATCACACCATCAAGTTCGCCGATGACACGACCGTGGTGGGTCTCATCAGTAAGAATGACGAGTCAGCTTACAGCGAGGAGGTGCAGTGGCTAACGGACTGGTGCAAAGCTAACAACCTGTCTCTTAATGTGAACAAAACAAAAGAGATGGTTGTTGACTGCAGGAGGGCACGGAGCGACCACTCCCCACTGAACATCGACAGCTCCTCGGTAGAAATCGTTAAGAGCACCAAATTTCTTGATGTTCACCTGGTGGAGAATCTCACCTGGTCCCTCAACACCAGCTCCATAGCAAAGAGAGCCCAGCAGCATCTCTACTTTCTGCGAAGGCTGAGGAAAGTCCATCTCCCACTCCCCATCCTCATCACATTCTACAGGGGTCGTATTGAGAGCATCCTGAGCAGCTGCATCACTGCCTGGTTCAGAAATTGCACCTTCTCAGATCGCAAGACCCTGCAGTGGATAGTAAGGTCAGCTGAGAAGATCATTGGGGTTTCTCTTCCCACCATTACAGACATTTACACTACACGCTGCATCCACAAAGCAAACAGCATTATGAAGGACCCCACACACCCCTCATACAAACTCTTCTCCCTCCTGCCGTCTGGGAAAAGACACCGAAGCATTCGGGCTCTCACAACCAGACTATGTAACAGTTTCTTCCCCCAAGCTATGACTCCTCAATACCCAGAGACTGGCCTGACACCAGCTTACTGCCCTCTATTGTGCCTATTGTCTTGTTTATTATTTATTGGAATGCCTGCACTGTTTTGTGCACTTTATGCAGTCCTGGGTAGGTCTGTAGTCTAGTGTAGTTTTTTTTTGTGTTGTTTTCATGTAGTTAAGTGTAGTTTTTGTACTGTTTCATGTAGCACCATGGTCCTGAAAAACATTGTCTCATTTTTACTGTGTACTGTACCAGCAGTTATGGTCGAAATGACAACAAAAAGTGACTTGACTTGATATTTCTGGACACTGCATTTGATCACGTCTGTATCTCGTGTGCTCATGGATAACCAAAGTCAAGGTAAATTTATCATCAAAGTACATATATATCAGCAACAGTTTGCAGTTTGCAGTTTGTTGCTTTCATTTTCTTGCAGGCACCTACAGGGAAATAAAGAAACAATAGAATTTTTGATCATCTTTACATAAAGACTATCAAACAACCAATGTGCAACATAAGACAAATTGCACAAAATAAAAATAAATCAATATAAATATAAATAAGTAAATAACACTGACAACGTGAGTTGACAAGTCCCAAAAGTGAGTCTGTAGCTTGTGGAATCTGTTCAGAGTTGAGGTGAGTGAAATTATCGATGCTGGTTCAGGAGCCTGATGTTTGAAGGGTAATAACTGTTCCTGAATCAGGTAGTGTGACCAATGGCTCCTGATTCTCCTCCCCAATGGCAGCAGTGAGAAGGGAGCATAGCTGGATGGTGAGGGCTCTCGGTGTCAGATTCTGCTTTGTGGATGTGCTCGGTGATGAGGAGGACTCTGCCTGCGATGGATTGGAATATATTCACCATTCTCTGATGGTGTTTCCATACCAAGCCGTGATGCAACCAATCAGAATACTCTCCACTGTGCATCTGTAGAAATGTGTCAAAGTTTAGGTGCCTTGCCTTCTTTTGTTATGACAATTACATGCTGGTCTTGGAACCAGGAATAAAACAGTCATAGCTCATAGAATTCTTTGTTTCGTATGCATCAATTTACACAGTCCACTACAGATGAGGAACTCACAAGGCCACATTGCTAAAGCTTCTGAGCCAGACACCTGTGTGTGCTTGGTCAATGACAGTGTTCAAATACTGTTTGGTTACCAAAGGAATTAGGTCTAAAAGTGCAGCATGAACCTTGCTGACTTGCACGACAGGAACAATGGATAACAATGGCCTGTTATTTATCCAAATTCTTTTTTTTCTCCAAATTCCTTTTTCAGGATCTGGGTTTGCTGAAAAGACGCCACTTATTGCCCACCCCAAATCGTCCTCAAAGTTGACAGTTTTGAATTAAGTTCTTGAAGCACTGCAATTAATGTATAGTTCAGTGTCCATGGGCAGCTCTGGGCTGTTCCTAAAAGTCCTCTGTCACCCACTTTGCTTTTATATGGAGCTACATTATGACCCAGGCTCATTTCCTCCTCTGGTGAATACAATTGAACCTGGTTGTCATTCATGACTGTCCAATAGCCCCATAATCACAATTATGGAGACAGTAGTTTGTAGTTAGGGCTTGGCACTTTAGGTTGGAGGTCTGAAGATGCCCTGTTCAGGGGTTGAAGTGTGTGGGTGTGTAAGTGGGAGGGAGAAAAAGTGCTTGTTTTGCAGTTTGTTGCTTTCATTTTCTTGCTACAGTTATGATCAATCCAAGTCAAGTATAATTGTCTTTGAATCATACATGAATACCCATGGATACAGCCAAGTGAAACAACACCATTCTAGGGTCAATGTGCAAAACACAGTACCAACAGCACAAAACACACATAGCACATACAAGATAGCAAGCACGTGTAAGATATCAATGAAATACAGCCACACAAGAAATAGACCAGACCTTGAGTCTATGCGTGCTGCAGAAATCCAGTTGACCATAATATAGCTTATCTTCTGCCAAGCAAACAGTGGGGGACAGCACCGACTCCAGCCACGTCACCTTTGATGGAGTGCACCAGTTCTGACACCTCTGTCCTACTGTTGTTGTTGTTTGTGTTTTGCTGAACATTGAGGGCCATGCTATGTTGGCATCGGAATGTGTGATAACACTTATGGGCGGCTCCCATCATATCCTTAGTTCAGTTGGTTGTTAATGCAGTCAACACGTTTCACTGTATTTTTCGATGTAGCTGTGATAAATCCATGAATCTGATTCTGAATTGTGGACTCCGCCATTTTTAAGATTTCAGATTGCTTTCATTTCCTGAATTTAAACTCCATATCTGCCATGCCGGGGAATTTGATTTCACACCTCGCATTTGAGAATGGTTTCAGCCACAGAATCTAGCCCAGCTGAGGCACATCAGGATGTTACCTGGCACAGCTCCGAGTTGGAGTGACTACCACAATCTCCCCAAGGCTCAAGTGACACGGAAGTGTTAAATCCAGTTCATGGATTCCGGTCTACTTATCCAGCATACTTTAACATTTTCAAATATCAGTCAGCATTTGAAAAAGGAGTTGTTACTGGATACTGATAAGTTTGTGATTCATTTGCAAAAGTCATTTTAGATGAGTCCTGATAATTTATGAAATTTTAATGAAACAAATGTGGATGAAGTGTGATAAACTAGCTCACAAATGACAGACTGGTGAGAGACTGATTAGTATATATTTGATCAGCATATGAGACTCCAAACTATGCCTGATAAATATGTAAAATCTTTAAATTGTTCTATGTAATCAACTTGTCTGCAAGAATAAAAAGATGAAGCAATGTTTATAGAATAAAAAGTGTGATTGTGCAGAACTAAATGCTGTTCATAACTGTGAAAGGCTTATAACTCTGACTACGTTCAGTGTCTAGATTGTTAGATACACCTGGTCACCAGCTTGTTAATACAAATATCAAATCAGCCAATCATGTGGTGGCAACTCAATGCATAAAAGCATGGTCAAGATAGTTAGCTGTTGGTCAGAACAAACATCAGAATGGGGAAGAAATGTGATCTGAGAGGCTTTCACTGGGGAATGTGGTGGTTTGTTTATCTTGGAAACTGCTGATCTCCTGGTATTTTCACGCACAACAGTTTCTAGAGTTTACAGAGAATGATGTGAGAAACAAAAAAAAACCAGTGTTTCATTTTAGTTCTGTAGGTGAAAGTGCCCTATAAATGAGAGCTCAGAGGAGAATGGCTGGACTGGTTCAAGCTGACAGGAAGGTGACAGTAACTCAGATAACCAATGTATTACATCAGTGGTGTACAGAAGAGCATCTCTGAATGCATAATACATTGAACCTCAAAATGCATAGACTACAGCAGAAGACCACAATGGCCACTTTCTTAGGCACAGGAGGAGGCCAATGTGTATATGTCATTACTATTTAGAAGACAGTCTTCTCCATATGAGCAATAAAACATCTTTTGTTTAACCCAAGTGAATAACTCCATTTTATACTTCAAACTCAGTTCTGACAGACACAGAAAAGAACACATTGTCGATATCAAAACCATCTGTTGGCCTAAAACCTTCTATCCTTTCACCAACACTTCTAAACAGAAGTATTACTTTCATAAATTACTTTCATAAAAGTTTTCATAAATGCAGCATGCCATCTAAAACTTTGACATACTTCTATAGGTGCACAGTGGAGAATATCTAACTGGTTGCATCATGGATTAGTATGGGAACACTTATACCTGGGAATGTAAAATCCTACAAAAAGTGGTGGATACAGCCTAGTCCATCACAGGCAAAGCCTCCCTCACCATTGAGCACAACTACAAGAAGTGTTGCTAAGGAAAGAGGCATCCATCATCCAGGCCTTGCTCTCTTCTCACTACTACCATTGAGCAAGCGTACAGGAGCCTTGGGTTCCCATGTACTGAGGTCCTCATGTCCAGCCTTTTACATAAATCTCACATCAATACTGTTTTAAACACAAGAAATTCTGCAGATGCTGGAAATCCAGAACAACACATTGGATAATGTAATACACACAGGTCAGTCAGCATCTATTGAGATAGAACAAGCAGTCAATGCTTCAGGCTGAGACCTTGAGTGCTTATAAAGGCTTTCAGCAAGAAAAATTGAGGTCATGGACCATATACAGATTATTACAGAGAAAGATGTGTTTGCTGCCTTGAAGCATATTAGGATGGATAATTCCCCAGTACCTGACAAGGTGTTCCCTCAGACCTTGTGGGAGGCAATTGCAGAAACTGTAGGGGGCCTAACCATGAAGGTATTTTCAAGGACTGGATATACTGTATATGTACACTGGATTCCAGTTAATTGGGGCACATTGGGACCAGTACTTCGTGGCTCAATTAAGCATCTGCTCACTTAGCAGAAGTTTCATAGAAATACTTAAAAAGGTGTGAAAAAGACCACGAGACCATGAGACATAGGAACAGAATTAGGACATCTGGGCCATCAAGTCTTCTCCACCATTCAGTCATGGCTGATCCTATTTCCCCTCCTCAGCCCCACCCTCCCGCCTTCTCCCCATAACCTTTGATGCCAAGAACCTATGAATCTCCACCCAATGGCCTGGCCTCCACAGATGCCTGTGATAATAAATTCCACAAATTCACCATTCTCTGGCTAATGGAATGTCTCTGCATCTCTGTTTTAAATGGATGCCCCTCTATCCTGAGGCTGTGCCCCACAATGAGAGATGTTCTTTCCACATCTATTCTGTCTATGCATTTCAACATTCGAAAGGCCTCAAAGAGATCCCCCTTAACCTTCTAAGTTCCAATGAATGCAGTCCTAGAATTATCAAACATTCCTCATATGATAACCCTTTCACTCCCAAAGTCTTCCTTGCAAACCTCCATTGAACCCTTTCCAATGCCAGGATATGTTTTCTTACATAAGGAACCCAAAACTTCACAATACTCAAGGTGAAGCCTCACCAGTGCCTAATAAAGCCTTAGTACCACATCCCTGCTCTTGTATTCTAGACCTCTTGAAATGAATGTTAACATTGCTTTTGCCTTCCTCAGCCATCAAATCTAACTGCAAGTTAACCTTTAGAGTATTCCACACAAGGACTCCCAAGTCCCTTTGCATCTCCAATATTTGAATTTTCTCCCTGTTTGGAAAATAGTCTGCACTTTTATTTCTTCTACCAAAGTGCATGACCATACATTTTCCAACATTGTATTTCATTTGCCACCTTCTTGCCCATTCTCCTACTCTGTCTAAATCCTTCTGCAGCCCACCTGTTTCCACAACACTACCTGCCTCTCCACCAACCTTCATATCATCATCAAACTTGTTTGCAAAGCCATCTATTCCATCATCTAAATCATTGATATACAGCATAAAAGGAGGCGGTCCCAACACCAACCCCTGCAAAATACCACTAGTCACTGGTAGCGAAGCAGAAAAGGATCCTTTTATTCTCACTCACTGCCTCCTATCAATCAGCCAATGCTTTAACCATGCCAGTAACTTTCCTGTAACACTATGGCCTCTTAACTTGATAAGCAGCCTCACGTGTGGCACAGACAGACATACTTTATTGATCCCAAGGGAAACTGGGTTTCGTTACAGCCGCCCCACCAAGAATAGTGAAGAAATATAGCAATATATAACCATTAATACTTAAATAATAATGTTAATCATGCCAACTGGAAAAATAAGTCCAGGACCAGCCTATTGGCTCAGGGTGTCTGACACTCCGAGGGAGGAGTTGTAAAGTTTGATGGCCACAGGTAGGAATAGCTTCCTATGACGCCTCAGTGTTACATCTCGGTGGAATAAGTCTCTGGCTGAATGTACTCCTGTGCATAACCAGTGCATTATGGAGTCGTTATCCAAGATGGCATACAACTTGGACAGCATCCTCTTTTCAGACACTACCATCAAAGAGTCCAGTTCTACTCCCACAACATCACTGGCCTTACAAATGAGTTTGTTGATTCTGTTGATGTCTGTTACCCTCAGCCTGCTGCCCCAGCACACAACAGCAAACATGATAGCACTGGCCACCACAGACTCGTAGAACATCCTCAGCACCTTGTCAAAGGCCTTCTGAAAACCCAAATATACAACATATACTACATCCCCTTTATCTATCCTACTTGTAATCTTCTCAAAGAATTCCAACAGGTTTGTCAGGCAAGATATTCCCTTAAGGAAACCATGCTGACTTTGCCCTACCCAATCATAACCCAAACATTTCAACTAAACAGAGTATTACTTCATCAGTTACCTACAAAGAAGCTATTTCATTACAATGCTACAGAGAAGCCATTTTATGTATGCAGCTAACAGTTAACATCACGGTTAATAATCTGAGAACCCCGCATTCCAAATCTTCACTTTCATTATAAATTCAAGATGATTGCTGATACTTTTGGATTCTTTGTATTTTCTAACTTGTTGAAGTAGTGAAATCATTTCATTTTCACTCCCAGCCATTTCTGGCTTCTCCAGGTCTGAATGCTTGAGACTGCAGTGAGCAAAACTTCTTACTCTTAATTCTCTCTAACTGTCGGTGAAAGAAATCACTGCTTTTTTGAACAAACACATGCAACTGATGCTATTTAAAAACTGTACGCTCTAAGCATGGTGTAGTGTCTAATGGCTACACAAATGAATGCGTCTGATGCTAGTTAGAAACTACTTGGCAATGGTCTCCTGCCCCAATTATGTGGCACAGTGTCCCAGATAAATGAAGGGAATCCTAGCTATTTTCTTGATTAGTTTTTACTCTTTTAAGAGTTGGTCCAAATAAATGGCTGCCATGAGTAACTGATAGCCCAGTTAACCAGGATCCACTATATTTGGACACACAGGGACTAATTAGGGATAGTCAACATGGCTTTGTGCATGGTAGGTTGTGTCCAGCCAAACTTATAGAGTTTTTCATGGAAGTTACCAGGAACGGTGTTGAAGGCAAGCCAGTAAATGTTGTCTACATGGACCTCAGCAAGGTTTTTGACAAGTGGGAGGTTGATCAGGAAGGTTCAGTCCCTTGGAATTCAGGATCAGGTAACAATTGGATTAGACACTGGCTTCACGGTTGCCTCTCTGAATAGAGGCCTGTGACTAGTGGTATGCCACAGGGATCGATTCTGGGCCCATTGTTGTTTGTCATCTATATCAATGATGAAGATGATAATGTAGTAGCCTGGAGGCATAGTGAACAGTGAGGAAGGCTATCAAAGCTTGCAGTGAGATCTGGACAAGCTGGAAAAACAGGCTGAAAAATGGCAGATGGAATTTAATCATAGGCAAGTGAAAGGTGTAACCTTTGGGAGGACAAACCATGGTATGACTTACATGCAGAGCGGTTGTAGAAGAGAGGGGTCTGTGAATAGAGATCCATAATTCCTTGAAAGTAGCTATACAGCTAGTTACTAGGGTCATAAAGGAAGCTTTTGGTACATTGACCTTCATAAATCAAAGGACTGTGTACAGGAGTTGGGACTTTATGTCGAAGTTGTATAAGACATTGGTGAGGCCTAATATGGGGTACTGAGTGCAGTTTTGGTCACCTACCTACTGGAAAGATATCAATGTGATTGAAGGAGTCCAGAGAAAATGTCCAAGAATGTTGCCATGACTTGAGGACCTGAGTTAAAGGTTTCTTAGGTTAGAACTTTATTCCCTAGAATGTAGGAGAGTGAGGGGAGGTTTGATAAAGGTATGCAAAATTATGAGGGGTATAGTTAGAGTAAATGGAAGCAGGCTTTTTTCACCAAGGTTGGGTGAGTCTAGAGGTCATGGGTTAAGGGTGAGAGGTGAAGTTTAATGGAAACATGCTGGAGTACTTTTTCACTCAGAGAGTGGCGAGAGTGTGGAATGAGCTACCAGCAGAGCTGATGGATGTGGGTTCAATTTCAACATTTAAAAGAAGTTTTGATAGGTACATGGATTAGAAAGGTGTGGAGGGCCAAGTGCAGGTTGATGGGACTAGGCAGAACCATAGTTTACTATGGACTAGGTGGCCAAGAGGCCATTTCTGTGCTTTAGTGCTTTATCACTATGAATCTATATATGTTGAGTGAGGAATAAATATTAAAATAGTGACTATTTCTCTCTGTTCTAGTTCAAAATAGTGGCCTTATGCCTTTTTATATCAGTTTAGAGGGAAGCTTTCTGAAGCATTGAAGTACTAACAGCATTAAACAATTTCAAAGTTTAATCAAAATTTTCAACATAAAATATAATTGATCTAGAATTAACTGAAATGGGTTTGAGTTACATTGTCATGTCACAATTCAGAAATCTAATCACAGCTCTCAAAATAATCACTTAATTGGAACCTCAAATTCAAGCCAGTGTGGATGATGATTGGCTACATCAGTAATTGGGAAATCTGTACCTAATTAGGCAAGGGAGATTACCAACTAGACACAGCCTTTCCAAATGAGTTGCACAAAAACACTGCCAGCTGCAAAATTATTTACTATTGTCTTTATGTTGAGGGAGGTAACATTGTTGGAAGGGGGAAACTTAGGTTACTAAGATTACAAAGCACAATAAGCAATAATGAACAACTGATTGGTGCTCCCCAGTGAAATGCAATGGGTGAACAAATATAAGTGGACAACGGCCATTCATTTTCAAAAACAACGTTGACCAGGCACCTGGATAAGTAAATGGGTAAAGGGTGTTGGATTAGGGTCCAGATTGTTTTTTTTTGCTCATCTTATTTTTGTAGGCTTAGCTTTCTTTACATTTGCTTTTTTATATATCTAGAGATGCAGTGTGAAATCAGCCCTTTGGACCGCACCATCGATGTAATCTGAGCCTAAACATGGGACAATTTACAATGACCTACTAACTGGTACTTCGTTGGACTGTAGAAGGAAACCAGAGCACCTGGAGGAAACCCACACATTCAAGGGAAGGACTGCTTACAGATGGCATCAGAAATGAACTCCGATCACAAACCATCCTGAGCTGTAATAGCACCATGCAAGCTGCTATGCTACTGTGGCACCCACATAGCACATGGAACATTACAGTGCAGTACAGGCCCTTCGGCCCATGATATTGTGCCAACCTTTTACCTTATGCTAAGATCAATCTAACCCTTTCCTCCCACATAGCCCTCCATTTTTCTATCATCCATGTGCCTATTTAAGAGTTTTGTTAAATATCCGAAACACATCTGTCTCTACCACCATCCGTGTCAGGGCATTCCACACACCCACCACCCTCTTTATAAAAAAATTACCTCTCACATTCCCCCCCTATACTTTCCTTCAATTGCCTTAAAATTACCCCCTCTCATATTAGCCATTTCTGCCATGGGAAAAAGTCACATCTCCTTCGCTCCAAAGAGAAAAGCCTAAGCTCACTCGATCTTCCCTCATAACAGATGCTTTCTAATCCTGGTAAATGTTCTCTAAAGCTTCCACATCCTTCCTATAATTATATTCCAAGTGTGGGTTAATCAGTTTGAGGGACCCCAAGATTCAGTTGTTCCTCAACACTGATAAGAATCCTGCCATTACCTGTATTTCACCTTCAAGTTCCATCTTCCAAAGTGAATCACTGCACGCTTTTCCAGATTGAATGCCACCTGCTACTTCTTAGCCCTGATCTTCGTCCTGGCAATGTCACACACTATCCACAACACCACCAATCTTCATATCATCTGCAGACTTACTAACCCTCCCTTCCATTTCCTCATGCACATGATTAATGAAAATCACAGAGAGTGGGTTTCCCAGACCAGATCCCGGCGGATCACCTCTGATTACCAAACTCCTGGCAGAAAATACTTCATCTACAACCAGCCTCTGTCTTCCATGAGCAAGCCAATTCTGAATCTACATAGCCAGACTTCACTGGATCCCACTCATTCTGACTTTCTGAATCAGTGGTCCCTCTTCTCAATCATCTTACAGTAATGACATTTCTTTGTTGTCAAGTGCACCCGTTTTAGGTGAAGTGATTATGATATTGGCAAGCTTTTTACAACCACTGGAAAATCTCCTGTTTAAGCTAGAAAAAACAGTGGCATCAACATTACTTCTGTACAAGGCTGCTAGAAAATCCTTCAGACTTTCACTTGTAGAAAGTGCCTTAGCCATGATCTTCACCTACAAACCCTGTGTGTCTCTCAAAATGAGACATATGAACCTCAGTTAAAAAGGAAAAGGCCAAAATGTAGAAAGAGGATGAACATGTTGCAAAACATTACTGGAAAGTATGGGGAGCACACACACCACAACCTTGGTATCATGAGTCCAGTAGCAGCTAGGCTGAATGACAAGCTGGCAAATTGAGGGAACCCTAATTCATAAGGGATATTGAGGTTCTGGTCAGGAAAAAGGAGGTAGACGTTAGGTAATCAGGAACATAGTTTTAAGATGAGAGATGAGAAATTTAAAAGGGAACTGAGAGGCAAATTCTTCATGCAGAGGACATGATAGAGATGTATAAGATGATGAGAGGCATTGATTGTGTGGATAGTCAGAGGCTTTTTCCCAGGGCTGAAATGGCTAACACAAGAGTGCACAGTTTTAAGGGATATCAGGGGTGAGTTTTTTTACACAGAGAGCGGTGAGTGCATTAAATAGGCTGCCGGCGACGGTGGTGGAGGAGGCGGACACAATAGGGTCTCTTAAGAGAATCCTACCTAGGTATATGAAGCTTAGAAAAATAGAGAACTATGGGTAACCCTAGGTAATTTCTAAGGTAATTACATGTTCGGCACAGCATTGTGGGCTGAAGGGCCTGTATTGTGCTGTAGGTTTTCTATGTTTCTATGTACATGTGACAAATAAACTTGAATCTTTTATCACTACTTAACACATTGACTATGAATGTAAGCATAAAAATATATTGTGCGGCTTATTCTTGTAAATATTTTTAAAATTATGAACAAGTTTTATTTTGATATAAATCTTTCTGTATAAAATGTAAATAAGTCATGCGGAAGAGCTTATAATGTCATCTATAGATAACACAAGTATCACGTACTCTATAATGTGATTGCTGTAAGATTAGAATGGAATATCTGCTTTTGATCTGAGGCTCTATCATGTAGAATTATTTTTCTGGTTCAAAATTAACAGCATGTAAGCATAACAAAAGGTACATGTCAAAGTATATTAGAAACACCAACCTCTATCACAAAGGCTTGGCAAAACAACATGAAAAATCTAAAATCATGCCAACCACTTTGGAAAAGAACAGTGAACTCCATCCAAATTGCCAGCCAGTTGGAAGAAACTACAGAATGAATCCAAAGAGACAAGTGATTCTACAGATGTTAGAAATCTTGAGAAATGCACACAAAATGTGTCAAGCAGCATCCATGGAGCAATATAAACAGACAACATTTTGGGCCAAGTCAAGAATCTCAAACATTTATTTTAATCACACAAGATTCTGCAGATGCTGGAAATCCATAGTAATACACATTAAAATGATAGAGGAACTCAGCAGATTATGTCTGAATCAGAACTGGAATCAGGTTTAATGTCACTTGGGTATGTCATGCAATTTGTTGTATTATGGCAGAAATAAATTGCAGTACAAAATAAAATATAAAAAATTACCATAAAAATATGTACAGCATATAAATAAAATTAAATTAAATTAATAGTCCAAAAAGAGAACAAATAAAGAAAAAAATAGTGAGGATTCATTTGAAATATTGCAGAATATGGATTCATTGTCCCTTCAAAATTCTGACAGCTGTTCCTAAAACATAAAGTGTGGGCCTTCAGGTTCCAGTATCTCCCCTCTGAAGTTAGCAGGGAGAAGTTAGCCATCATGTCCTGAATGATGGGTGTAATGATACATGCTGCCTTTTTGAGGCATTGCTCCTTGATGCCGGGGAGGTCAGTGCCAACGATGGAGCTGGCTGAGCTTGCAACTCATAGATGCAAAGATTGCATGCATAGATACACAGGTAATCATAGATGCTGTCTGACCTGCTTAGCTCCTACAGTTTATTTTGTGTTCAATTGTGTATTCCCCTCCATGAATACAGCCTGACCCATTAAGTTTCTCCATCATGTGAGGAGCAACATTGTGTGTGTCACTATAGAATATATCCTGAAAACTCTTCATTGGCCATCAATAGAATTAGCACAGTCTGCAGAAGTTGTGGAGTATCTCCACAAGTCGGAGATACTCTATGAGTTACTATGTTTGGTGTTGGATCCGGATACTTTGGTGATCCAAAGGTTCTTTGGAAATCATGAACGAGGCATGAAACTTGTTGCTCATTGCCATTTTACTAAGTGTTACAAGAGGGTAAAATGAGCAGAGAAGCCAAGAGAACAAAGAAAAGACAAAAGAAAAAGCAACCATAATCTCATTTTCAGACCTGAGATGCCAAAATTCCAGTGATAACAATTAACCTAAAAAATAGACAGTTTGAAGTGGAGTGACACCTACTAAACAAAACTGAGAAGTTTCTTGAAAAATGTAGAGGCAACTTTACCTCATTACTTGAAAATGCACTGAACATTTACATGTAAAGATGTAATTATGTAAAAATACAAGCAAGCATAGGAAAGTTAACCTACAAGAAAAATAACAACTCTACACCCCAATCCAACACTGGTCACCTTCAAGCCTATATTTCTATCCCAATCTTCCACTTCCACACCTTCCATTTGCTCCTATCCACCATTTTTGTCTCAATCTTGGCTCTACCATCCACCAACCTAGGTCTCCATGGCTCCACCCCATCTCTCCTGTCTCATCTGCCTATCATCATCCTCCACTCTTAGATCCATCAATAGCCTGTCAGCCTCACATTTTTCTATTGGCTATATCCCATCTACATATTCAGTTCAGGTTCCCAGCATGAAACATCAATATCCTTTTCCTCCACAGATGCTGCCTGACCTGTATAGTTTGGTCTGATTTTTATTCCAGCTCCCAGCACCTGCCGTCCCTTGGGTTGCATTTCAGACTCACAGTGGTGGAGCAAGCAGCATTTTGAAAGCCTGGTTAATTTTTGTAGGTGCTGCTCTTCACAATAATGACCCCTCATTTCTATCATCTCCCATAAACATGTTTTCAGTCCAAGAATGTGTCATGCAATCAAAAAACTGTGAGATAGTTTTAGCTTTGGAAAGATTCAATATTGCAAAGGACACAATTACATTTCACTCCAGGACTATTCATAGCTCTGAAAATGCAGCAGAACTTGACAGAGTTTCTAGGCAATGATGACAAGCAATGTGTAAGAGGATCAGTTGTTCCTTATTCTTCAGTGTAATCTTCAGCTACAAGTGCCAAGTAGCTGATTCACCTCAACCTCCTCCAATAATCCTCACTGTCATACAAGCCTGTCTTTGGGCAATGTAATCCACTTCAAGTGAAATCAGAATAGAGATAACAGTAACAGATACAGCAAAACCAGACTACCTTCTACAATCGTATGAAAGACCACCACTTCAGAACCAGTGTGCCTCTAACTAAGCTGGTCTGCTACTGGCATCTAGTTTACAATGTAGAAAGTTGCTCAACTGCATCCTTTTCACATAAAAAACAATTAAATTAGTTGAACAAAGAAAATAAATTCTCAGCCACTTAGTCCAGTCTTTTGAATAAGACCGTAAGACTAAAAGACATCAGAACATAATTAGGCCATTCAGCCTATTGAGTCTACTCCATAGCTGATTTATTACAAGGAGCTGATTATAGAGCAAACATTCATGAAACTCACAATGCTGTCTGTAAACAAGAAATGGACCGTCCTGACATACTACAGTCATCAAAGTAAACCAGGTCTGTTTGATGGAAAACCTGCCCAATTATCAACAGCGTGTAATTTGTTGCACAGAGGTCCAAACACATTAGACCATTGCTTCTGGAACCTGCTGTGAGTCAGATCAGAGACTTTCAAGTCTGGAAATCATGGATGTTACAAGAGGTGCAGGTTTGATCTCTGGAAAGTCATCTCTCGGGTGAAGTGGAGATTCTGGACTAGACTGGAACCATAGACATGTGTGCTTAGTCCCCTACTCTACTGGCTTTACACCTAAGACTGAGTAGTTAAATATAGCTCCAACAACATATACAAATTTGCTGACAACACCACTGTTGTTGGCTATATCAAAGGGGGTGATGAATCAACATACAGGAGGGAGATTGATCATTTGGTTGAGTGGTGTAATAACAACCCCTCACTCAATGTCAACAAGGAGCTGATTGTAGACCTCAGGAGAGGGAAACCAGAGGTTTATGAACCAGTAATCACTGGAGGATCAGAGATGCAGAGAGTCAGTAGCTTTAAATACCTGGTTGTCACTTTCTCAGAGGACCTGTCCTGGACCTATCATATAAATGTAACTGCGACAGCACCTCTACTTCCTCAGGAGTCTGTGGAGATTCAGCCTGTCATTAAAACTTCGGCAAACTTCTATAGATATGCAGTGGAAAGTGTGCCTACTGGCTGCATCATGGCCTGGTATGGAAACACCAATGTCTTTGAGTGCAAAATCCTACAAAAGGTAGTGGATTTGGCCCAGGGCATCATGGTAAAACCACCCAACCACTGAGCACATCTACATGAAATGCTGCTGTTGAAAAGTAGCATCAATCATCAAAGATCCTCACCACCCAAGCCAGGCTATTTTCTTGCTGCTGCTATCAGGTAGAAGGTACAGGTGCCCCAGGACTTAGTCCACCATGTTCAAGAACAGTTACTACCCCTCAACCATCAGGCTTTTGAACAAAAGGAGTTAGCTAAACTCATTTAAGGACTCTATTATATTGTAACTTCATGCTGGTTATTTATTGCTATTTACTTATATCTGCATTTGCACAGTTTGTTTACAGTTACTGTTCTATAGATTTGCTAAGTATGCCCACAGAGAAAGAAAAGAATCTCAGGGTTGTATGTGGAGACGTGCATGTACTTTGATAATAACTTTTACTTTGAACTTTTTGAACTTTGAATTATTATCCCTCTCAACCTCTTTTCCTGACCTCTTCCCATAACCTTTGACTCCCTTACCAATCAAGAGCCTATCAACATCCACTTTAAATACATCCAATAACTTGTCCTCTGCAGCCATCTGTGGCGATGAGTTCCACAGCATCATCATCCTCTTTTTCATCATTGTTCTAAAAGGAAGTCCTTTCATTCTGCAATGTGCCCTCTGGTCCTAGACTCCTGCACTCTAGGAAACATCCTCCATCTATTCTGTCTAGGCCTTTCAACATTCGATTGGATTCATAAGATCCCCCTTCATTCTTCTAAACTCCAGTGTGTACAGTCCCAGAGCCATCAAGCACTCCTCATACATTAATCCTTTCGTTCCTGGAGTCACTCTCATGAGTGTTCTCTGGAATGTCCCCAGTGCCAGCACATCCCTTCTGAGATATCGTATTAATGGTAAGACTCCTGGCAGTGTGGAGGATCAGAGGGATCTTGGGGTCCAAGTCCATAGGACGCTCAAAGCAGCTGCGCAGGTTGACTCTGTGGTTAAGAAGGCGTATAGTGTATTGGCCTTCATCAATCATGGAATTGAATTTAGGAACCGGGAGATAATGTTGCAGCTATATAGGAACATGGTCAGACCCCACTTGCTCAGTTCTGGTTGCCTCATGACAGGAAGGATGTGGAAGCCATAGAAAGGGTACAGAGGAGATTTATAAGGATGTTTCCTGGATTGGAGAGCATGCCTTATGAGAATAGGCTGAGTGAATTTGACCTTTTCTCCTTGGAGCGAAGGAGGATGAGAGGTGACCTGATAGAGGTGTACAAGATGATGAGAGGCATTTATCATGTGGATAATCAGAGGTTTTTTCCCAGGGCTGAAATGGTTGCCACAAGAGGACACAGATCTAAGGTGCTGGGGAGAAGGTACGGAGGAGATGTCAGGGGTAAATTTTTTTACTCAGAGAGTGGTGAGTGACTGGAATGGGCTGCTGGCAACAGTGGTGGAGGTGGATATGATAGGGTCTTTTAAGATGTTTTTAGATAGGTACATGAAGTTGAGTAAATTAGAGGGCCATGGGTAAGCCTAGTAATTTCTAAGGTAAGGACATGTTCAGCACAACTTTGTGGGCTGAAGGGCCTGTAATGTGCTGTAGGTTTTCTATGTTTCTATAATGGGCCTAAAACTGCTCACAGTACTCCAAATGCAGTCTGACCAATGCCTTATAAAGCCTTTGCTTTTTGTACATTGGTTAGTTATCAATCTTTGTTTTTCATAAATGTATTTTCTATCT
Source organism: Hypanus sabinus (assembly GCF_030144855.1). Lineage (NCBI taxonomy): Eukaryota > Metazoa > Chordata > Chondrichthyes > Myliobatiformes > Dasyatidae > Hypanus > Hypanus sabinus. Next base: position 70,025,159 of record NC_082706.1, read on the forward strand.
TTATTTTGATAAAGAAAATAAGACTATGTTAAATCATTGGATATATTTAAGGCAAAGATTGATAGGTTCTTGATTAGTCAGGGCATGAAGAGATACAAGTAGAAGGCAGAAAATTAGGGCTGAGAGGGATCAGCCATGATGAAATGGCAGAGGAGACTTGATAATCAAATGGCCTAATTGCTCCTACACCTTATAGAATTACGGTCTTATTTTCCTGAAAATACCTGCAAAAAAGAGCCTCAAGTTAATATATAGTGACATATACATACTTCGAAAATAAATTTACTTTGATTTTGACTAATTTCAGTCACAACAAAGCATTGAAAATATCATCAATAGTGATGTCAATTGACATTTTATATTCATCCCACGTACATTGAAATATACAATGAACTGTGTTGTTTGTGTTAACAGCCAAAACACCTACAATTGTGCTGAGGCAGCCTGCAAGTGTCACCACACATTGCAATGCCAACATAGTGTGCTCACAATGCTTCGTAGAACAACACAGCACACAACGCAATGGAAGACAATGAGAAACAGAGCAACAGCAAATCAATTCTCTTTTCTGCCTCGCACCCACCCACACACACGGACAGTCTGCCAGAACGGGCCTTCAGTCTCCAGTCTTTGAGTCATGGTTTTAATTTCCAGACTTCCAATTGAGTTTCAGGCTTTGACCCCTTTGCCAATAACCTGTTTGCCAATGCTCTATCTGGGTTTTTCTAATATCCCTTGGCTCCAGACCTCATCATAACCTTGATTCCAGGTTGAGGTGAGGGTATCTGTTCTTTACACCAAGGAGCAATTGATCAGATTTAGAATTCAAGGTGCCCTGATAAAACTAAATCAACAAGCATTAGGAGAAATCACTCCAAGGAATGGAATTATTTCTCACACAAAGAACAATTCAAGATTCAAGTTTATTTATCACTGTGTGTACATCAAAACATACAGTGAAATATACCATTTCTATTAACAATGCCGAGGTCTGCTGGGTCAGCCCACAAAAGTCACCACACATTCTGGCGTCAACATTTCATGTCCACCATATTCAGCAGAAAAACCAGAACAGAACAATTGTAAAACAAGCCCTATTCCTCCCTCCAAGCCCTGCAAATACATAGTCCCCTAAACCCAAGACAGGCCACTTTCTTTGGCCTCCAGCAGACTCACAGATATTGGGCCTTTGACTACCCCAGTGGAATGTATGCAGATGTATATGGCTATTAAAATCAATTATCCCTTCTCTGGGACATCAACACAGGAGTTCCTCAGAATGGAATTCTTAACCACACGTCAGCTATTTCATCACAACCTCCATAAGGCCAGGTATGGGGATGTCCAGGTGGTCTTCATTTCCATTTGCAATCCATGCCTGCATGCAGCACAACCTGACCAACATTCAGGCAAGTAATATGCATGCCACAAAAATGCCAAAGAAATATGTAGCGAGTATGTCTTATGAGGATAGCCAAGTGAGCTAGGACTTTCCTATGTGGAGTGAAGGAGTATGAGAGGTAACTTGGTAGAAGGGTATAAAATGATAAAAGGCATTGATTGAGAGGGCAGCCAGAGCATTTTTCCCAGAATGGCTAAAATCAGGGGACATAATTTTAAGGTGATTGAAGGAAAGTATAGTGGGGAATATTGGGGTAAGTTTTTTACACAGAGAGTGATAGGCACATGGAACACCCTGCCACAGGTGGTAATAGAGGCAGATGCATTAGGGGCAATTAAGAAACTTATAGATAATCTCTACTCCCTTTCTTGAATAAGGGAATAACATTCGCAACCCTCCAATCCTCCGGAACCTCTCCCATCCCCATTGATGATGCAAAGATCATTGCCAGAGGTTCAACAATCTCCTCCCCCATCTTCCACAGTAGCCTGGGGTATATCTCATGGGGTAACTTATCCAATTTGATGCTTTCCAAAAAGCTCCAGCACATCCTCAATTTTAATGTTGAGATGCTCAAGCTTTTCAGTCCACTGCAAGTCATCCCTACAATTGCCAAAATCCTTTTCCATAGTGAATACTGAGGCAAAGTATTTATTAAGTACCTCCACTATCTCCTCTGGTTCCATACACACTTGATTGAACTTTCTTTTGGTGGAATACTTGTATATGGTGGAATGACAATAAATTTGAACTTGAACTTCAACTTGACTTGTTACAACAGTGCTGAGTAGAATAGTATCTCTAAAGGTACAGCACATAGAACCCTGAAGTGGATGGGCTGCAGCAGTATGAGACCAAATACATACACATCAGTGGCCACTTTATTAGGTGTCGGAGGTATTGTAGCTAGTGTTTATTTTTTATGCTGGATATGGTGTCAGTCAGTCTCTTCTGCTGGCTTTCATAGTGTTTGAATGTATCAGGTGCACAGAATGTGGAGAAGAGCTGGAATATACCCAATAATAGCCCCGGCATAATAAGAATCATTCACCCATATATTTGTGTCATCAGATGCTCATGCTTGCCCATGTTCCCAAAAGACCCAAGTCCCAAAGAGTCACTTGTACATCTCTGCTTCCAGACTTGGGAACCAATAGCAGATCTGGCTTTGAAGGAAACTGCTGCTTTCTGCTTTCCTGCCTCTGGAACCTTCCAAATACCAGACAATCTTAGAATCAGAATCAGAATCAGATTTAAAATCACCTGCATATGTTGTGAAATTTGTTAACTTTTCGGCAGCAGTACAATGAAATATATGATCAATAAATATAGAGAAAAAAACTCTGAACATATATATAGATATATATTCACATACACACACAAACACACATATATGTGTGTGTGTGTCTATTAAATAGTTTTTTATTTAAATAATATTTTTATTGAAACATATACAAATATTTATTTCACATATACAAATAAACAATAATAATAATTAAACTAAATAGTGAAACATCCTCATGTTTTTCACAATCATTAAAGGAAAAGAGATATAACATTTCAGATACTTCACATATTTAATAAAGTAATAAAATAAAAACACATTAAAAAAACCATAGAAACACTCAACAAGACATACCTATTTCAAAATGACTGTACACCTTGACGTCCAAGAAACTCCAATAAAGGTTTCCACACATTTTCAAATTCTCCTGCCCTTCCCCTGGTCATATAAGTCAGTCTCCCCAATATAATACAAGATGCCATCTCCTTTACCCATACATGTATCGAAGGTATATCCATTTTTCTCCAAGATAAAACTATCATCCTCCTGGCCTGTAGGAGTCCAAAGTCAATTAAAGTTGTCTGTTTTGGACTAACAGTAGAGTTCTTTGGATACCTAGTTCACACATTTTTTCTTGGTGAGGTACCTTTACTCCAACAATCTTAGATATAGTCTGAATGATTGTTTTCCGGTATTTTTTTTAACTTAGGACAGTCCCATACACAGTGAAACAGAGTACCCTTTCCTTCTAAACATTTAACACAAGTGTCCAGGATGTCAGGGTCCAATGGTTCAGTTTGATCGGGGTAATGTAAGTTATCATTAACCATTTATATTGTAATAGCTTCATTCTTGTATTAATTGATTGGTTTTAGGCTTTTAAGCATGCCATTTCAAGTCAAGTCAAGTCAAGTCAACTTTTATTGTCATTTTGACCATAACTGCTGGTACAGTGCATAGTAAAAATGAGAAAACGTTTTTCAGGACCATGGTGTTTCATGACGCAGTACAAAAAACTAGACTGAACTACGTAATAATAAAAAAAGAACAACACAGTGAAAGCTACACTAGACTACAGACCTACACTGTAGGTCTGTACACTGTAAAGTGCACAAAACAGTGCAGGCATTACAATAAATAATAAACCGGACAGTCGGGCAAGGTGTCAGTCCAGGCTTCGGGTATTGAGGAGACTGATAGCTTGAGGGAAGAAACTGCTATATAGTCTGGTCGTGAGAGCCCGAATGCTTTGGAGCCTTTTCCCAGATGGCAGGAGGGAGAAGAGATTGTATGAGGGGTGCATGGGGTCCTTCATAATGCTGTTTCCTTTGTGGATGCGGCTTGTAGTGTAAATGCCCGTGAAGGCAGGAATAGAGATGATCTTCTCAGCTGACTCAGACTTCCCACTCAGTTTAACCATATATAACAATTACAGTATGGAAACAGGCCATCTCGGCCCTTCTAGTCCGTGCTGAACGCTTACTCTCACCTAGTCCCACCGACCTGCACTCAGCCCATAACCCTCCATTCCTTTCCTGTCCATATACCTATCCAATTTTACTTTAAATGATAATATCGAACCTGCCTCTACCACTTCTACTGGAAGCTCGTTCCACAAAGCTACCACTCTCTGAGTAAAGAAATTCCCCCTTGTGTTACCCCTAATGTGTTGCCCCCTAAATCTCATGTCCTCCTGTTTGAATTTCCCCTACTCTCAATGGAAAAAGCCTATCCACATCAATTCTATCTATCCCCCTCATAATTTTAAATACCTGTATCAAGTCCCCCCTCAACCATCTACGCTCCAAAGAATAAAGAACTAACTTGTTCAACCTTTCTCTGTAACTTAGGTGCTGAAACCCAAGTAACATTCTAGTAAATCTTCTCTGTACTCTCTTTATTTTGTTGACATCTTTCCTATTTTTCGGTGACTAGAACTGTACACAATAGTCCAAATTTGGCCTCACCAATGCCTTGTACAATTTTAACATTACATCCCAACTCCTATACTCAATGCTGTGATTTATAAAGGCCAGCGTACCAATAGCTTTCTTCACCACCCTATCCACATGAGATTCCACCTTCAGGGAACTATGCACCATTATTCCTAGATCACTCTGTTCTACTGCATTCTTCAATGCCCTACCATTTACCATATATGTCCTATTTTGATTATTCCTACCAAAATGTAGCACCTCACACTTATCAGCAGTAAACTCCATCTGCAATCTTTCAGCCCACTCTTCTAACTGGCCTAAATCTCTCTGCAAGCTTTAAAAATTTACTTCATTATCCACAACACCACCTACATCTGCATACTTACTAATCCAATTTACCACCCCATCATCCAGATCATTAATGTATATGACAAACAACATTGGACACAGTACAGATCCCTGAGGCACACCACTAGTCACCGGCCTCCAACCTGACAAACAGTTATCCACCACTACTCTCTGGCATCTCTCATCTAGCCACTGTTGAATCCATTTTACTACTTCAATATTCATACCTAACGATTGAACCTTCCTAACTAACCTTCAGTGTGGAACCTTGACAAAGGCCTTACTGAAGTCCAAATAGACAACATTCACTGCTTTACCCTCATCAACTTTCCTAGTAAACTCTTCAAAAAATTCAACACGATTTGTCAAACATGAACTTCCACGCACAAATCTATGGTGACTGTTCCTAATCAGAGCCTGTCTATCCAGATCATTATATATACCATCTCTAAGAATACTTTCCATTAATTTACCCACCACTGACGTCAAACTGACAGGCAATAATTGCTAGGTTTACTCTTAGAACCCTTTTTAAACAATGGAACAAAATGAGCAATATGCCAATCCTCTGGCACCATCCCTGTTTCTAATGACATTTGAAATATTTCTGTCAGAGCCCGTGCTATTTCTACGCAAGCTTCCCTCAAGGTCCTAGGGAATATCCTGTCAAGATCTGGAGATTTATCCACTTTTATATTCCTTAAAAGTGCCAGTACTTCCTCCTCTTAAATCATCATAGTTTCCCTTCTTGTTTCCCTTACCTTACACAATTCAATATCTTCCTTCTTAGTGAATACCGAAGAAAAGAAATTGTTCAAAATCTCCCCCATCTCTTTTGGCTCCACACATAGCTGTCCACTCTGATTCTCTAAGCAACCAATTTTATCCCTCACTATCCTTTTGCTATTCATGTAACTGTAGAAACCCTTTGGATTTATTTTCACCTTATTTGCCAAAGCAACCTCGTATCTTCTTTTAGCTTTTCTAATTTCTTTCTTAAGATTCTTCTTACATTCTCTATATTCCTCGAACACCTCATTTACTCCATGCTGCCTATATTTATTGTAGATATCTCTCTTTTTCCAAACCAAGTTTCCAATATCCCTTGAAAACCATGGCTCTCTCAAACTTTTAACCTTTCCTTTCAACCTAACAGGAACATAAGGATTCTGAACCCTCAAAATTTCACCTTTAAATGACCTCTTTATTACATCCTTCCCATAAAACAAATTGTCCCAATCAACTCTTTCTAAATCCTTCCGCATCTCCTCAAAGCTAGCCTTTCTCCAATTAAAAATCTCAACCCTGGGTCCAGTCCTATCCTTCTCCATAATTATATTGAAACTAAAGGCATTGTGATCACTGGACCCAAAGTGCTCCCCAACACATACCTCCGTCACCTGACCTACCTCATTCCCTAACAGGAGATCCAACACTGCCCGTTCTCTCGTCGGTACCTCTATGCATTACTGCAAAAAACTATCCTGCACACATTTTAAAAACTCCAAACCATCCAGCCCTTTGCAGTATGGGCTTCCCAGTTTATGTGTTGAAAATTAAAATCTCCCACAATCACAACCCTGTGCTTACTACAAATATCTGCTATTTCCTTACAAGTTTGCTCCTCCAATTCTCACTCCCCATTAGGTGGTCTTGAATACACCCCTATAAGTGTTACTACACCTTTCCCATTCCTCAATTCCACCCAAATAGCCTCCCTAGATGAGCCCTGTATTCTATACTGCCAGAGCACCGCTGTAATATTTTCTCTGACAAGCAATGCAATACCTCCCCCTCTTGTCCTTCTGATTCTATCACATCTGAAGCAAAAAAATCCAGGAATATTTAGTTGCCAATCACACCCCTCCTGCAACCATGTTTCGCTAATAGCTACAACATCATATTTCCAGGTATTAGTCCATGCTCTAAGTTCATCCACCTTTCTTACAATGCTCCTAGCATTAAAATAAATGCATTTAAGAAATTCTCCACCTCTTACTCTCTGTTTATCTCTACCAGTGCAAACAACTCTACTATTTTCTTTTTCTTCCTTCTCCCATACATCTGTTCCTACACTCTTGTTCCCCTCCCCCCTTGTATCTAGTTTAAATCCACTGGAGCCTCTCTAGCCAATCTACCTGCAAGAATATTTGTTCCCCCTCCAGTTCAGATGTAAACCGTCCCGCCAGAACAGGTCCCACCTTCCCTGGAAAACTGCCCAATTATCTATAAATCTGAAGCTCTCCCTCCTGCACCATGTCTTCAGCCACATGTTGGTCTGCACTATCTTATTATTTCTAATCCCACCTGTACGTGGCACTTTTAGCAATCCTGAGATTGCTATCCTGGAGGTCCTGTCCTTTAACTTGGCGCCTAACTCCCTAAACTCACCTTTCAGGACCTCCTCACTCTTCCTACCCACATCATTGGTCCCTACATGGACCACGACATCTGGCTGCTCACTCTCCCTCTTGAGAATACTGAGAACTCGATCCGGGATATTGCGGATCCCGGCACCAGGGAGGCAACAGACCATCCAGGATTCTCAATCTCTTCCACAGAATCTCTTATCTCTCCCTCTAATGATCAAATCCCCTATCACTACTGCTCTCCTCTTTTCCCTCCTTCCCTTCTGAGCTGAGGGTCCAGTCTCGGTGCCAGAGATGCAACCACTGCAACTTGTCCCTGGTAGGTCGTCCCCACCAACGGTATCCAAAACGGTATTCTTATTGTTGATGGGAATGGCCACGGGGTGCTCTGCTCTTCCTGTCTAATCCCCTTCCCTCTCCTGACAGTCATCCAGCTACCCGTCTCCTGACTTTTAGGGGTGACTATCTCCCTGAAACTCCTGTCTATTTCTGCCTCTGCCTCCCGAATGATCCGAAATTCATCCAGCTCCAGTTCCCTAACACGGTTTGTCAGGAGCTGCAGCTGGATGCACCTTTTGCAGGTGTAGTCATCAGGGACAATTGTGCTCACCCTGACTTCCCACATACTGCAAACGGAGCACTCGACTACCCTAACTGCTGCCTCCATTACCTACTCCTAAGCTAATTAAATTAATTTAAGAAACTTACCCGGCCTTACCTCGCTTGGAGGGAAGCTCGTCCTCAGCCTCTGCTCGCTTTTAAAAGTCTCCCATTCCCTCACGCACTTGCGCAGCCGTGCCCCGTTCAGACCTCGCCTCTGCCTGTTCTCGCCAAAACCTGTTGAGCCAAAGCCGTCCCAGTCTGCCTCAGTCCACTCCAACGACGGCCGCTGTATATGGTGGTCTTTTTCGTAAGCCTTTGGTGGGCTATGTCACGCGCCTGCACAGTCTAGCCTCTTTTCTCCAATCAGTTAAAAATAACGGCTTCTCTCTGAGATGCCTTTACTTCTTCCCTCTCCTCCTCTTGCTTCTATTTAGTTTCTTGTATATCCTCTTGAACATCCAGTCTTCATGCCTCCAGCCTGTCAATGGTGGACTCCTTATTATATGACATCAAAGCTGTATAGAATAAAGAAATCTGACTCCTCCCCTTTAGATTTAGAAGTGCAAGATTATCAAGATGTGATAGTGTTGGTTCAGATATTAAATGTTTATATTTTGATAATATGAACTGTCTCAGTTGCACATACTTAATAAAGTGTTTTTTTAGGGATATGGTATATCTGACACAATTGATCAAATGTAATAAGATTACCATTCATACAAAAGTCCTCTAGTTTCTGCACACCTTTGTCTGCCCAGATTCAGAAACCACCACCTGCTCTTCCTGCTCTGAAGTGCATACTGCCCCATATTGGGGAGAAGCCTGAGATGGGAGGAGTATCTTTAATATGCTGATGTGCTTTACAATAGTATTTTTGAGGAAAGGGTTCTCGGTTGTTCTTTTCAGATTTCTTGGGCCTGCAGAGTATAGATAGAGCTTTGATGGGAGGTTTGGTACTGATGCCTGTTCAATGCTCACCCAGGCTGGAAGGGCTTCCATTGAGGAATAAATCAATGCAGAACGTAACTGAGCAGACCAATAACACCATTTCTGGTTGGGGAGCCATAGCCCTCCCCTTTCATAAGGCAGGTATAGCAACCCAAGTCTTAGTCTAGATTTTTTATTATTCCAAGTGAATTTACTAAAAATACTATTAAGCTGATCAAAAAATGATTTTGGTAGTGGGAGAGGAAGTGATTGAAAAAGGTATAGAAATTTTGGTAATATATTCATTTTGATCATGTTTATGCGGCCAAACATATAACCATATAACAATTACAGCATGGAAACAGGCCATCTCCATGCCAAACGCTTACTCTCACCTAGTCCCACCAACCTGCACTCAGCCCCTAACCCTCCATTCCTTTCCAGTCCATATACCTATCCAATTTTTTTTAAATGACAATATTGAACCTGCCTCTACCACTTCTACTGGAAGCTCGTTCCACACAGCTACCACTCTCTGAGTAAAAAGTTCCCCCTCGTGTTACCCCTGAATTTTGCCCCCTAACTCTCAACTCATGTCTTCTTGTTTGAATCTCACCTACTCTCAATGGAAAAAGCCTATCCACATCAACTCTATCTATCCCCCTCATAAATTTAAATACCTCTATCAAGTCCTCCCTCAACCTTCTAAACTCCAAAGAATAAAGGCCTAGCTTGTTCAACCTTCCTTTGTAACTTAGGTGCTGAAACCCAGGTAACATTCTAGTAAATCTCCTCTGTACTCTCTCTATTTTGTTGACATCTTTCCTAGAATTCGGTGACCAGAACTGCACACAATACTCCAAATTTGGCCTCACCAATGCCTTGTACAATTTTAACATTACATCCCAACTCCTATACTCAATGCTCTGATTTATAAAGCCCAGCATACCAAAAGCTTTCTTCACCACCCTATCCACATGAGATTCCACCTTCAGGGAACTATGCACCATTATTCCTAAATGTTCCCTTGTCTTATTTTTCCTGAAGTCACAATCAACCCTTTGGTCTTGCGGAGGTTGAGCACAAGGTTGTTGATGCAAAATCACTCAACCAGCTGGTATGTCTCGCTCCTGGATGCCCTTTCATCACCATCTGAAGTTCTGCACACAATGGTTGCATCATCAGTAAAAATTATAGATGCCATTTATTTCTTCAGCGATTTGAGCAGGGCAAAACTGTGCAAGCGTGTGGAGGTCGGCCAGTGAGAACAGTGGAAAGAGTTTAAAAGTGAGCAGAGTTGAAAAGGTGACAGTTATTTCATCAGCAGTTTGAACGGGGCACAACTGAGCAAGCGTGTGGAGGACAGCCAGTGAAAACAACAGGAAGAGTTTAAAAAGAAATCAGTTTTACAGAGCGGAGGAGCGGGCATCGCAGAGGAGGGAGACAGAGTAGGAAGGCTTTGACTCAACGGGACCTCAGCGATAAAGGGTCGAGGCAAGGTAGGTTATCTGTTTAGAATACAGACAGAAAGAATGTGTGTGAGGTCCTATAAATTCTTGTATATATTTGAAGAAGTTCATTCATTTGTTCCTAAATGCTTTTTTTGACAGAGGTAAAATTTTATCCTGTATTTGGAACAATAAAAATCCTAGATTGAGTAAACCTTTACTGCAGAAATTTAAAAAGGACGGCGGTATGGCTTTGCCAAATCTTAGACTGTACTACTGGGCAATTAATATTCGATATATTACCTGTTAGATTCATTATTCAGACATATATGACTGACTTTTATGGGTGAAATTGGAGAAAAACTTGGTGAAGGGGTATTCCTTGGCCTCTTTACTGGGAGCTTCTCTTCTTTTGCTGCTCAGTAAGATTGGTAGACAAGACAATTATTAAACATACGTTAAGAATTTGGTTTCAGTTTCACAGATTTTTTGAATTAAATAATTTTGTCCTTTCTAGTAAAATATATCGTAACTATTTTTTAAACCATCAATTTTAGATAAGGCTTTTTTTTTAAATTTTGAAAACCAAAGGTATAATAACTTTTTTGGATTTGTTTATAGGGGATTGTTTAATGTCTTTTACTCAGCTAGTGGATAAATTTGATTTACCCAATGTACACTTTTTTAGATATTTACAAATTAGGAATTCTCCACGTACTTTGCTTCCAAATCCTCCTCTGCTTATCCATCTAATATAATAGATATCCTGTTCCAGGTTAAACCACTCCAAAAAGGATCAATAGCTACAATTTATAAATGGTTATTGAATTTACGAATGATATCTAACGATAAAACGAAAGCTGCCTGGGAATTGGAATTTCAGGAGTTACTTTCAGATAATCAATGGAGTAAAATTTTTCATCTGGTAAATACTTCATCTATTTGTGCCCATCATTCCTTGATACAGTTCAAGGTAGTGCATCGGGCACATATGTCAAAGGATAAATTAGCCCGTATTTTTCCCAATATTAGTCCTATTTGTGATCCAGCTATTTTTTTTCAGAACCTTGGATTTGATCAGAGAGTCCCTCATCGCTTGGTCTTTCTCTCAGGATGGACTGCCCAGTCCTTTTATTATTCTGTTTATGACAGTGTTTTTTTTCTCTTTTCTTTTATATAAAAATTTCTAATAGTCCTTCCTTTCTTTGTAAATTGATAAGAGAAGAACTATACATTCAATATCAAATTTATACTTTGTAGATCAACACTATGTGTGATTCTGATATTGTTTATTTTACCTTCTGTATGTACTGCTATTGATATAACTACCAGAGATTTTCTCCTCATGTTTGTATGCACACTTTTTGTGCTTTTTTTAAAATCAATAAAAAGACTGGGGGAAAAAAGGACCAGTGGAAATGGCAGAAAGGGCTATTGATCTCCAAAACCCATCAGGCACCTTCTGCCTCACTAGAGGTCCTCCATTGTCAACAGTCAACTCAGCATCACACAACTGCACTGGAAGTCATCCTCAGCCTCAAGGGACTGGCTCAGAATAACAGACCTAAATTAATAAGCTGGAGAAGGCTGATTCAGTTTGCAGCATTTGGCATCTCATCTTGGCAGGTCCATAGCAACACTGCAGAGTTAATAGGCATCACACAAACTGAACTATCTTCATCTTGCCTCCATCTTAGTGATGAATGGACTGTTAAACTGATCGCAGTGTAGCCAAGTTGATAACCAGCTCCTCCAGCACAAGTCCACTGGAAGAGCAAGGTTTCTTGATGAAGGGTTTCAACCTGAAACATCAACTGTTTATTCCTTTCCATAGATGTTGCCTGACATGCAAAGTTCCTCCAGCGTTATGTGAGTGTTACTCTGGATTTCCAGTATCTGCACAATCTTTTGTGTTTACGATTTGCTGCTCCACTGTGAGATATGTCTATCCTGAAGAAGTCTAAGTCTTCTCTTCGGTGAGGTTTCAGTGAGACTCTCTCTCTGTGATCTCTGCTGTTCTTTGACTCTTCGACCATGTACTCACTCATTCTCTCTACCACAGCCAATGTTGCTATTTTTAACCCCCTTCTCTTTTTCTCTTTATCCATTCTCCTTTCAGGTTCTCCTCTTACCCTCTGTCTTCTCCTCACCTGCCCATCAACTTCTTCTGGTACCCCTCACCCTTCCCTTTCTGCTTTGGTCCACACTCCTCTCCTATCAAATTCCTTCTCCTTCAGCCCTTTACTGTTCATTTCTATCACCTCTCAGCTTCTCACAACATATTCCCTCCAGCACCCACATTCCCCCTCATTTAGTCTCTCCTGACAGCTTCTGCTTCTTTCCTTCCCCATTCTCTTACTCTGGCTTCTTCCCCCTTTGTTTCCAGCTCTGATGAAAAGTCTTAACCTGAAATGTCAACTATTTATTCCCCTCCATAGATGCTACCTGACTTGCTGATTTCCACAGAATTTTGTGTGTGTCACTCTAAATTTCCAGCATTTGCAGAATTTCTTCTTTTTGAGGTTTCATTCTTGCTTATTCATTTCTTAGAATCTGGTTATCAGTGGCAAGGCCGGCATTTCTGCCCATGGCAAAATGTTCTTGAGAAAATGATGATGAACTGAGTTTTCACCAATGAGGAAAAGATAAATTCATAAACTGTAAACACAAGTGATTCTGCATCTCCTTTGACCCTTGTGAAATGCCAGAGGAACTCAGAAGGTCAGGTGGCATCTATGAGGGTGAATTGTGAGGCCTCCGTTGGTCAGGGTTGACCATGGATGTTGCATCTTAGTTGTCTCAATACACAAGCCAGGGTAGCACAATATGGAGAGCAAGCTGTTGCCCATGTTACAAGCCTCCCCTCTCCACACATCTGATGAACCCTAAAGAATGGCAAAGACTGATACAGTTGGGTACCAGCAGCATTGCAGGAGCTGCCTGTCCTAAAACTTGCCGTAAAACTTAGGAACTTCAGATTTTTCTCTCGGAGTTTACTCCTAAAGCCTTCCCCATGAGCAGATATAGCTACGAGGCAGCGGAGGTTTGAGATCAGAGTTTTTCTTCTCCTGGATGAATTGCCAAACATGGTGTTGAGCCCCATTGGCCTGAAGTAACTGATTTTAAGGAGCTAGTAAACCACCTTTGTCCCTTCTCCTGTCAGTAGAAATGGTTCAATCAGGCTTAGTAACCAAGTCACATATGAAGTCCAGGAGCTGTACTTGGTTGTCAGAGGCTATTTGAGACACATGCCATTGGGAACATTACGGCTGGAAAGAAAGGAGGAAGAAGCTAGTGATATGATTTCTGTGCACCTCAGCTTTAAGTGACCAACTCCTTATCTTGAAGTTATTAAGAGGCAAAAATCAGGTATAATTTTCAACTGCTTCCAGAGCATTGAACATAGAACATAACAGCACGGTTCAGGCCTCTTGGCGTATAATGTTATGATGACCTTATAACCTATCTAAGATCAATCTAACTCTTCCCTCCTACGTAGCTCTTCATTTTTCCGTCATCCATGTGCCTATCTAAGAGTTGCATAAACGCCCCTCATGTATCTACTTCTACCACTGCTGTTTTGTAACTCCAAAAAAAGTAATCCAAAGAAAAACATTGGAGGCAGGAAAATATGTCTACTAGTCTTTCTTTTTACTGAGGCACTCACATATAACATGTTGACGTAATGATGTATGCCATTCACATACTTCTTACATATAACCCATCATGAATTATGTAAACAAACAAAACATCCTTAATCACACAATATATTTACAATATTACTCAAATATTAAATACACACCACTCTTCTCTGCTTAACTAGCTATAAACTCCAATTCAATATAGAATGAATCTCAACTCAAATGTGTGTTAAGTTGCTCTCTAGTTTATATATATATATATATATATATATATACTTATAGATATATACTAGTTTATAAACACTATATACTCTATAATACAACTACTATACAGACATCCACAGCATAGTAAATTTTAAATTTTCCCATTCAGGCCTAAAGATTTATCCACAGTGGAGGATTTCTTACTCTTGTGGGATAATGTCTTTCTTAACAAGAGGGGTCACTCTGCTTGGCAGGTGAGATTTGTGGCTGTGAAACAATCTCAGATTCTAGGGCCTCCTCTGTGGTGCTTGTAGGAGTTGACTCTGGGACCGTAGGGAATGGTTCTGACAGATCTGGACCCCTTTCATCTCTAACAATTGACTCTGCTGATTGACATGATGACATCACACCCAATCTCCGTTGTGTAGGAGATCGGTCTGTCCTTAATCTTTCCAAGTACCCATTTCTGATAATCTCTCTAGTCTTTTGCAAGGACTGCTTGTCCAAAAGTGAAATACCAAACCTCCTTCTTTGAGGATCTCTCAAGTTGTCAGAGCTGCTTGTCCTGCATACCTCTCCTGAGGAGATCCAAGCACAAACACAACTGATGACCCAGGAACAGTGTAGCTGGTGAGTCATTGGTTGTGGAGTGTGCTGCTTTGTGACATGCAAGAAGCCAACTTCTAATTCATTGTTAGTGTAGTGTATTCTTTCGACTCTGGACAAACATTTTGACCAATCCATTTGTAGCTGAGTGGTACAGTGCAGATGTAATATGTCTCAATCCATTCATTTTCAGGAGTGAGTAACTGTTCCATAATAAATCATGGTCCACTGTCACTAATTGTCAGTAATTGTTCTGGACAGCAGTCCTTCAGAGAGGCACCTCAACACATTAACAGTGTGCAAGGCTGCAGTGGAGGCTATTGGGACCACCTTTGACTACTTTGTAGCTGCATACACTACTACCAAGAAATTTGTACCCATGAATGGTCTGGCAAAATCCACATTAATCCTCTGCCAGGACAATGCAGGGCATTACCAGGGATGGAGAGGCACCGCTCTTGTCATCTTCTTGATGTGTTGGCATCCTGAACAGTGCATGACTATTATAGAGGATGCGGCATACAAATGGTGGATGAATTTCCAATTAAGTTGTAGGTGTCTCAGTCAATCACGTTCCTCCCACCCTCTTGTTTTACCACACCCAAGCCCAATGTGGCTTGTTGGTTGTTGTATTTCATTGTTATGACTGTCATTCCCACAGGAGTTATCTTCTCTCTAGTATAAGTTCTTAATTGTATATCTGCAGGATTCAGTTTAGTATCTTTGAAATGTCATTCAAGGTCATTTTGTGGAATGACTGGGACAGCCAAGCCAGGGTCCAAATTTTAATTAATTTGCTGTTCATTTCTGCTGTAAACCATATTGCTTGTCTTTTGTTATTTTTCACAATGTAAATCTTAATGCTACACAGTCCTGTATCACTCACATCATAATCAGATTTTTCACCAACAGCATGCAGATTAGTGCTCTTTTTGAAACTGCAACTTGACTTTTTATCTTTTTCTCTTCCCTGTGCAGTCCAGTTATTTTTGTCTGTCAAACATATGTGTCCTACTTTGTTACATTTTCTGTAATTTTCACTTTTAAACATGCATTGAACTGTTATATGTGAGCTCCTGCCACAATGCTAACACAATTTATTTGGCCAGGCAGGCCTCCATTTAGACGGTGCAATTTTGTTCACGCTCACTTCCACTCCTGAGGCCAACTCAATTGCATCTCTGTCCATTGATATGTTTCCATTGATACAGCAATTTCAACTGCTTTTTTAAATGTGAGTTGCACTTTAGTTAGGAGCCAATTTTTGAATATAATATTCCAAAAACTAAATTATCTCTCATTAATCCAATCATCGAACTGACAAATCTCAGACAATTTCTTCAATTCAGCCACGTAAGCTGAAATGGACTCCTCTTCCTTTTGATGAACCGTAAAGCAATCAATAATGGTTTTGCTTCTAAATATTCCCACATTATATTCATGATATCAGCCAAGCTCATTTCAGCTGGTTTGGTTGAAGCAGTTAAACTTCTAAGCAATCTGTATGCCCTTCCACCAATTACACTTAGTAGCAACACTAGCAGTCATTTCTTACTGGCTATTCCATTTGTATTTACATATTGCTCAGTTAATCCTGTATACAGCACCCAGTTATCTGTTGCACAAATGAACACACCTATCTTTCCAATGTAGATTGCCATTTATAACAATATAACATATAACCAAATAACAATTACAGCATGGAAACAGGCCATCTCAGCCCTTCTAGTCTGTGCCGAACGCTTACTCTCACCTAGTCCCACCTACCTGCACTTAGCCCGTAACCCTCCATTCCTTTCCTGTCCATATCCCTACCCAATTTTTTTTTAAATGACAAAATCGAACCTGCTTCTACCACTTCTACTGGAAGCTCGTTCCACACAGCTACCACTCTCTGAGTAAAAAGTTCCCCCTTGTGTTACCCCTAAATTTTGCCCCCTAACTCTCAACTCATGTCCTCTTGTTTGAATCTCCCCTACTCTCAATGGAAAAAGCCTATCCACGTCAACTCTATCTATCCCCCTCAAAATTTTAAATACCTCTATCAAGTCCCCATTCAACCTTCTACGCTCCAAAGAATAAAGACCTAACTTGTTCAACCTTCCTCTGTAACTTAGATTCTAGTAAATCTCCTCTGTACTCTCTCTATTTTATTGACGTCTTTCCTATAATTCTGCATTTTTAATTTATTATTATTATTATCATCATCATCATCATCAGCCAGCACGGTTTAGGAACCTGTGGCCATACTTGTTGCTTGTTAATTTCATCTATTTTCTGCTTTTTTCAAGAAAACTTGATATTTTCTCCCCTTCCAAAGAAACACATGATACACTTTTTTTTAACTCCAACATCTCTCTCCCCCTTGCAAAAAAACATACTGCACCTTCAACAAGTAGGTAGTCATCTCGGGTTTGTTTTAAAAATAATCTGTTGCCACTGTTGTTTTGTGACTCCTAAAAATAATCAAAAGAAAAACACAGGAGCTATGAGGGGTGATTGAGAAGTTTAGTGACCTAAGGTAGAAGGAGATGTGTTATACAGCTCTCTTTACATGCACGTGCAATTCAACTCTTTGAGTGATTATGCACAAAGTTTGACGTTAACAGCTCATCTCCTTCTACCTTAGGCCAAAAACTTATCAATCACCCATGCTGTGGACACTTTCTGGAGGTCCAAGATCCATATGCTCCACAACTGCTGGACTAAGTGTGTAAATTTAGGAGGGGACTGTGTTGAAATATAAATGTGCTAGGTTTTCTGAAATTGACTCCTTCTACCTTAGGCCACAAACCTATCAATCACCCCTGGAAGGAAAGTGTGTCTACTTAGTTCATCTTTTCTTTAGTGAGATGCTCACATATGATGCGGTGGCGTAATAAAGTATGCCATTCACGTACTCTTACATGTAACCCATAATGAATTATGTAAACAAACAAAGAGTGCTTGATCAAACAATATATTTACAATATAAGTCAAATATTAATGAGATATTGAATAGACTACAATTACTACCACTGGCAGGACATTCCATGCATTTACCACTCTATGTAAAGAACTTACCTCTGACATCCCCCATATACTTCCCTTCAATCACCTTAAAATTATGCTCTCTGGTATTAGTCATTTCCATCTTGGGAAAAACAATTTGACAAAACAATTATGTATTTAACTTGTCAGATATGAGAAGTTGGATTTTTGTCATGGAAACAGCATCAGTCTATTATAATACAACTGTAATAAAGATTTTCCAACATCCTGACATTGTTACCAAGCCATTTCATTTCCATAAAATGCTGCTCTGTCCATTAATCCATCGATGAAGTGTGCAGTTCTTACTTAAAACATGAGAACAACAAAACACTAAGATGGCAGGGTGCAGAGATGCAAATCATTTTCAGCACGTTAAGCTGATCTGACAGCATGCAAAGGCTGCACAAAGTGCACAGATAAGTTGTAGAGAGTATTGGCCCTCTATCCATGACTTGCAGGAATTGAAAGGAAGTGTAAAAGAAATTCAAACAACATTAATCATGACGCAACATTGGTCATATCCGAAGGTGGAAGGATCAGCAAAAGATGTGAGAAAATGTTGCTATTAAAACATACTGTCACACAAAAATGTTCAAGCATTGACTGAAAGTAAAAATAGTAATTAAGTGAACCAAATTACAAATAGGTATTTCTTAGACTTGAAAGAAAAATTTCCAAGTGATAGAAAAGCATAGCATACAGTACATCAAGTAACGGACTTCCAGACATGAAGGAATTGTTGTCAATAATAGCTGTTATTTTCATGTGTAGTACTTTCCATGAAGTAAAACCTGGAGGTATCTCATGGGAAGGTTATCAAATAAACCAAATCACAGAAGGAGATGTTGGGTCAGATCTAAAGGCTTGATCTAAAAGGTGAACCTTTTAATGAACCTTTAATGAACCTTTGAGTAGATGCAGGGAAAGGGGATAAGAGTTTCCTTTAACAAACACACATTTAGACAGTAGGTGGCTGAAGGCAGGGCCAAGAAGCAAGTGGAAGCTGTAGCAAGACAAGTGTTAGGATAGTTCACAGATAGTCTACAGTTAGTCCAGACAAGAAAGGTCCTTGAAGAGCAAAGCTTCCCTTTATACGGCAAGAATCTGGAGCCATTTGGCATGTAGAGACAAGATAAGAATGCAAACTAAGTATTCTAGGGTGACACTATTGATCAGTTACTTTATTGATTATGAAATATTATTGGTCTTTAACATGTAGATTCTGTTGGATATAAATAAGACCATAAGATATAGAAACAGAATTAGTCCATTTGGCCCATTGAGTATGCTCTGCTATTTGTCATGTCTGATCCATTTTCCTCTCCGGTCCAATCTCTTGTCTTCTCCCCATATCCCTTCATGCCCTGACCAATTAAGAATGCAACAACCTCAGCCTTAAATATATGTAAAGACTTGGCCTCCACAGCTGCCTGTGGCAAAGAATTCCACAGATTTACCATTCCCTGGCTAAAGAAATTCCTCCTCAACTCCATTCTAAAAGGACACCCTGCCATTCTGAGGCTATGTCCTCTGGTCTTAGACTCTTCCACCATAGGAAACATCCATATTTTCATGAAAAGGGGAGGAGCTTAGGAGGACCAACTTCTTTGCTCGCATCTTCAGAAACAGCTCTATTTCCATCTTTAATATCTCTATGTTTCCTTTTAAGGGTACTTTTGAAGACCCTGACCTGGAGTTACATGCTGACTACGGTTCTTTGCGGGAATGGGACCCGCTCTTGGGGTTTCACGACTGGCCGTTATTCCACACGCCAAGGACTCGGCCTAAGAGTTTTCCTCACCTTCGGAGGACCAGGATTTTGTGACCCTGGAGACGGGGGTCAGAGATCAGTGTCCAGGCAGGAGAATCCATATGTCATGGGAAATGGAAGATCTAAGGCTGTGTGCCCAGAGACCCGAGCTTTTTGGGCACAGAGCTCAGAAAAACAATGCAATGGACTTTTAACGTCATAGACCAGCGAGTTGTCTCCCCTCTTGCTGTGAAACAGAGACTTCTCTTTCTCCCTTATTAGGGAGAGAGAGAGAGAGAGGGAGGGAGAGGAAAAGAGGGAGAGCCTGTGGCATGTCGAATACCCATCAAACAATGTAGTCTTTGGGTATCTGCAAGTCTGTGTCTTTGCTGTTGCTTTGCTCACGCTTGAGTGCTCGGTGGCGGGTGCCGATGCTTTTTTTGCCGGTGGGGAGGGGGGGGTTGCTGCCACTTACACGTGGGGGGAAGTGGAGTTGGAGATGAACTTTGGGTTCTAACATTTAACTGTTATTCATTCTTTGGAGCACTCCTCTGTTTTTGTGGATAGTTGCGAAGAAAAAGCATTTCAGGATGTATATTGAATGCGCTTCTCTGACATTAAATATGCCTTTGAAACCTTTGAAACCTCCTTTGAACCCTCTCTAGTTTCAGCACATCCTTTCTATGATAACTGGCCCAAACCTGCTCACAATACTCCAAGTGAGGCCTCACCAGTGCTTTATAAAGTTTCAGCACTACACCCTTGTTTTTATATCCTTGTCCTTGATCTGTATTATTGGTATAATACCTGTATTATTGTCATGTATGACCATTGATCATGCAAGTAAGGAATTTGAATATCCACAAGGTTTCCAACTGGTCAATATCTTTCAGTTTCTGTAAAAAAAGGCATTTCTTTGTTCAAACTTCAGGACAGTCTGATGAGAGGGGCCATGCTGCTCCCCTGCACAAGTAAATAAGGAGTGACTGAGGAACGAATGTGAGTTTTCAGTCCAGTTCATCATTGACGACAGCGTAGATAACTTGAGTTGAAAGGCATCTTTCAGGGTTGTATTACACTATCTGACTCTACTATAAGCGAAGGAAAGGATTTGTGCAAGAAGACAGGTGGGATAGGGCTGAGGATTAGACCACTCTTGGAGTATTGTGTTCAGTTCTGATTGCCTCATTATAAGTAGGGTGTGAGAGGGTACAGAGGAGATTTACCACAATTTTGGAATACATTTTTCCCCTCGTTATCCTGCAGACAAACTGAAGTTGACCTTGAGTATTTCATTGCTTATTGATCCTGAAGCTCTTCCAGTGTAAGGTGGTGCAGGTGAAATTCAGTGACTTCTTATCAGCAGCAAACAAACAAAGGAAGCTACTAACTACTTTATTAATAACACTTTCAATGGAAAACAATCACTGCAAACAATAGCCTGTAACTTCACTTTGGAATTGGAGGCGATTTGATGCAGCAGAACTGAGATGAATCGAGCAGAGGCAAGATGATGTATCACCAAGAGTGAGGAAAGACCCTTGGTTCAATCAATTTAATTGCTAAGTTAAAAGGTCACAGTCATGGGGTCAAGGTGCCAGAATGTGTCAAAGTGATAGTATTTGGTGTCTGGGTGACAGGCCAGAATGAAAATGTCAAGGTGTCAGGGTGAGAGGCGAGGGACGGGCTGGATCAGTTCATTGTTCCATGGCATTTACTCAGCTCAGAAATGAAATGAATTGATTTGATTTGATTTATTACATCCTTCACATACATGAAGAGTAACAATATTTACGTTACATCTCCGTCTAAATGTGCAACGTGCAATCATAATAATTTATAATAAATAGAACAGTCAATGTAATATAGAGTACACTCAAATCAGTGTGAGTTAAACAGTCTGATGGCCTGGTAGAAGAAGCTGTCCTGGAGCTTGTTGGTCCTGGCTTTTATGCTACAGTGCCACTTCCCAGATGGTCGCAGTTGGAATAGATTGTAGTTAAGGTGACTTGGGTCCCCAATGATCCTATGGGTCCTTTTTACAGACATGTCTTTGTAAATGTCCTGAATCATGAGAAGTTCACAACTACAGATGTCCTGGGCTGTTCACACCACTCAGAGTCCTGCAATTAAGAGAGGTACAGTTCCCATACCAGGCAGTGATGCAGCCAGTCAGGATGCTCTCAATTGTGCCCCTGTAGAACATACTTAGGTAAAAGAGGTGTTGTTGTGCCTTTTTCACCACACAGCTGGTGTGTACAGACCATGTGAGATCCTCAGTGATGTGGATGCTGAGGAATTTAAAGCTGTTTACCCTCTCAGCCCCAGATCCATTGATGTCAATAGGGGTTAGCCCGTCTCCATTCCTGCTGTAATCCACAACCAGCTCCTTTGTTTTTGTGACATTGAGGGAGAGGTTGTTTTCTTGACACCACTGTGTCAAAGAGATGACACAGTAGGCCACTTCATATTGTTTGAGATTAGGCCAATCAATGTAGTGTCATTGGAAAATTTAAGTAGCAGATTAGAGCTATGGGTAGCGACAGAGTCATGGGTATACAGGGACTACTCTTGCCACCTGCCAGAGATCAAACAGGAAGTCCAGGATCCAGCTGCACAAGGCAGGATGAAGGCCGAGGTCTCTGAGCTTCCTGTCGAGCCTGGATGGAGTTATGATGTTGAATGCTGAACTGTTGTCTAAGAACAGCATTCTCACGTAAGCATCTTTCTTCTTCATATGTGTAAGGACGGTATGTAGAGCAGTGGCTATTGTGTCATTTGTTGATCAGTTGTGTCAATTGGTGAATTGTAGAGGGTCCAGTTTGGGAGGTAGCAAGGTGCAGATGTAATCCTTGACCAGCCTTTCAAAGCATTTGCTTATTGTTGACTGATTAATTGACTCTTCACTAATCTCAGGCTGTGGATTCATGTCTGTGGACAGATTCTCTTTCATGGACTTCAGTTCTGAATGCTATTTGCTTGTTTTTATTGTTTGCATGACTTGTTTTTTTTCTGTCTGCTCATTGGCTGTTTTAATGGGTTCTTTTGAGTTTCTCTGTTTTATGGCTGTCTGTAAGAAGACAGATCTCAAGGTTGCATAACATATACATACTTTGTACTGTACTTTGAACTTTGAAAAGTTGAGATGAAACCACAATGAAAAGCATAAATTAACTTATAGGTACAGCAATAAGTTAGGAAGAGAGTTAGGCCAAGAGTCCATTACAAAGCTTCAGTGAGATCATACCAGGAGTACCATTTATAATTATGGTATCTGCATGGTTGGAGAACATACAATGTGGTTTGATTTCTGGAATAAAGGACTTGTCCTCAGAGGGCAAATCCAATACTTTACTCAAAAATGAAATTATTGAAATTTGGTGAGTAGTAATGACAAGATGGCTGCTTACTTTACCTGGAAAGTCTAGTAAAGGGAGTGCTGTTTTAAGATAAGAGATCAAAAATCTAGTTAGCTGAAACGTGAGCTATCTTCATGCGGAGGATTGTAATTTTCTCCAATGCAGACAGTGGATACTCATGCTTAGCTAATGATTATATGCTGAGCTGAAATGGATGGACATTGGAATGTTATTCCAGTTGTTCAAGCCAAGTTGAAGCAGAAATTTCTTCTTAATAATATGAACACAAGTGATATTGGAGATGCTGGAAATCCAGAGCAATGCACAAAAAATGCTGGAGGAACTCTGCTGGTCATGGAGCATTTATGAAGAGAAATAAAGAGCCAACGTTTCAGGTCAAGACCCTTCTTTAGGACTGCTTCTCAATAACAATTACAACATATGCAATAATCTGTCAGTCCTACCCCACTTCATCCAAATTCTAGATTCAGGATTCAAGTTTGTTTATTGTCATTCTTCAATACACAAGTGTAAAGGAGAATGAAACGATTGTTATCCCGGATTCGATGCGGCATAAAGAACACAATAAAAAGCAAAAAGGCACAATAAATACAAATATGAAAGCAATCTTATAAAACACAATGTAACTGTAAAACCAAGAGATCCTGCAGATGCTGGAAATCCAGACAAAATGCTGGAGGAACTCAGCAGGTCGTCTGCACCTATGGAGAGGAGTAAGTTGTCATCACTTAGGAACAAGACTCTTCAACAGAACTGTTGTAACAAATAACTGTTTGAGTGTGGCTATAAACACAGAAGATTAGCTTATATACATCGACTGATTGTATGTACTCTACATAAAGTGACAATAAGTACAGGTGTCCCTGAACATTACATGTGTCTGACAGGAAATAATAAACTGAGAACGTGACTCTTGACAAGACATTAATGATCTGGATGATGGGGTGGTAAATTGGATTAGTAAGTATGCAGATGATACTAAGGTAGGTGGTGTTGTGGATAATGAAGTAGGTTTTCAAAGCTTGCAGAGAGATTTAGGCCAGTTAGAAGAGTGGGCTGAGCGATGGCAGATGGAGTTTAATGCTGATAAGTGTGAGGTGCTACATTTTGGTAGGAATAATCAAAATAGGACATACATGATAAATGGTAGGGCATTGAAGAATGCAGTAGAACAGAGTGATCTAGGAATAATGGTGCATAGTTCCCTGAAGGTGGAATCTCATGTGGATAGGGTGCTGAAGAAAGCTTTTGGTATGCTGGCCTTTATAAATCAGAGTATTGAGCATAGGAGTTGGGATGTAATGTTAAAATTGTACAAGGCGTTGGCGAGGCCAAATTTGGAGTATTGTGTGCAGTTCTGGTCACCGAATTATAGGAAAGATATCAACAAAATAGAGAGAGTACAGAGAAGATTTACTAGAATGTTACCTGGGTTTCAACACCTAAGTTACAGGGAAAGATTGAACAAGTTAGGTCTTTATTCTTTGGAGTGTAGAAGGTTGAGGGGGGGACTTGATAGAGGTATTTAAAATAGAATAGATAGAGTTGATGTGGATAGGCTTTTTCCATTGAGGGTAGGGGAGATTCAAACAAAAGGACATGAGTTGAGAGTTAGGGGGCAAAAGTTTAAGGGTAACACGAGGGGGAATTTCTTTACTCAGAGAGTGTTAGCTGTGTGGAACGAGCTTCCAGTAGAAGTGGTAGAGGCAGGTTCTGTATTGTCACTTAGTAAAATTGGATAGGTATATGGACAGGAAAGGAATGGAGGCTTATGGGCTGAGTGCGGGTCAGTGGGACTAGGTGAGAGTAAGTGTTTGGCACGGACTAGAAGGGCCGAGATGGCCTATTTCTATGCTGTAATTGCTATATGGTTACATGGTTATAAGAGGAATTCTTCCAGGTCGCAGCAGGACATATGAAAACAGAGTAGGACAGGGACTGCATCAATGTAGGTATGAGGTGTGGAATGTAAGTGTAAAATGGCAATGCATGGGGGGCATGAAGGGTGCTGAGAGGCTGTGGAAAGGAATGGCTGATGAGGATATAATGGTGGTGGGTGGGTTAGTGAGTGGAGGTGTTGATAAGTCTGACAGCTTGGGGAAAGTAAATATTTTTGAGTCTATTGGTCCAGGCATAGATTTTGCGTAGCTTCTTCTCTGATGCGAATGGGA
The DNA here is from genome assembly GCF_030144855.1 of Hypanus sabinus. NCBI lineage: Eukaryota > Metazoa > Chordata > Chondrichthyes > Myliobatiformes > Dasyatidae > Hypanus > Hypanus sabinus. The sequence goes on from NC_082706.1 coordinate 70,050,263, forward strand.
CAAGTAATCTATGAACAGAGTGGGTGATATTGCTGGAAATTTTCCTTGATGGTGGGTAGGCTGGTGCCCATATGTGCTGAGCAGTTTTAATTATCCGTCGTAGAGCCCTCCAGTCTACATATATATATATATATATATATAGATAGCCAGATATATGATATAGAATATGGTAGTGGCCGCCAACCGGTTGATTGCGATCGACCGGTCGATGTTTGAGACTTTCCCAGTAGATCCCGGAAAAAACGAAAAATAAATACACAAGTACTGTTGTAATGTGAGCATTATAAAATAAGTAATACTAATTAGGATAATGGTAATATAGCAATACTCCCGCTACTGAAAGCTGTTTGTAAAGAGAGCTTGTTTCTGGGTTGTGGGGTTTTAGTTCCATTCTTTCTGCCCAGCGTGCATGTGTGTATAGCTCCCCCAACATGCACCGCGGTTTCAGCGTAGCTTCTGCTGCATCAAAGTGACCAGTTAGATTAGATAAGAGTACAGACTGTCGCAAACATCAATATACGGCACTTGCTGGTGATATCCTGAAAGGTAGCTAGCTATCGTGGCGGAGGATTCACAAAAGAAGGTAAAAACGTACAAACTCCATCCAGAATGGGAAGAGGAATTTCTATTTACCTTAGTGAAAGACAAGTGTGTATGTATGTTGTGCCACCAAACACAGGCACTGACTAAAAGAGGGAATCTGGACCAGCACCTCAACACCAACCACCAGAAACATAAAGACACCTAACCCCCAAAGAGCGCAATCACTGCCAGGAAAATTGTGGAGCTGAAATCGGGGTTCATTTTTCACAAAACATGCTGCTCAAAATAAGGCTGCTTTTGAAGCATCATTTCGTGTAAATCATCTTTTGACTTCACACAAGAAACTTTTTACAGGGCGATTTATTCAAGGAAGCAATGGCCATTACTGCAGAGACTGTTTTTAATGACTTTAAAAACAAAAATGACAGGGGGCAGAGTCACTGTCAGAGGACATGGATCGATAAGTGTTAAAGGACTTGTCACTCTGTGAATATTTTTCACTACAGTTCAATGAATCCCTGGATGTAATGCAAAAAGCTCAGCTTGCTGTATTTATCAGAATGGCTTTCCAGGATTTTATAACAAGGGAGGACGTCCTCACTCTTTTGCCATTAAATGAGAGAACGAGAGGTGAGGATATTTACAATGAATTTAAAAATATGTCCATGAACATGACATCCCTATTCATAAACTGGTGGCAATTACTACGTTTGGGGAGTTAATCTTCATGAAAAAATTGCTGCAAACTCATTTCTGCCAATCGATATAGAACAGATTGCAGCCAAATTCCAGCAACTACTTGGTGTGCCGAGTGATATTAAAATGGAAATAATTGATTTGCAAAATAACATCGAGCTTAAAGCAAGATGAAGGGACGGTGATTACTGGGGGCTTGTCAGCAGAGAGAAGTTTCCTCATCTCACCACCTGTGCACTGAAAGTCAGTGCCTACTCCAGGTCAACATATCTGTGTGAAATCGCATTTGCACAGATGAAAATTATTAAATCTACATACAGGAGCTGTCTTACTGACAGACACCTCACAGACTATCTCAGACTCGCTGTCTGCAGTTATGAGCTCAATTTCAGGGAACTAGCAGAAAGTATTCGGCCCCAGTCATCACACTGAGTGCAACAGTCATTTTTTCATTCATTCATTTTTCATGTTGAAATTAAATTAAATAATGAAACTTAGAATTAAATGTGTGAATTATTTTAATATTCTTAAAGAAAGACAACTATGATCTGTTTGATATGCAAGTTACAGTGTATTCTTGTTTGAATTAATTTGGAAGTTTGACAAAAGCATTTCATACAATTAGTCCAAGTAAAAGGCCTTAAATTGGAAGCACAATCTGAGCTGTTTTTTCTCTAAACGAGTTAGTAGGTAAATCTTGCCTTTCACCAAGGTCGAGGTAGGGGATCTCAGGCTTAAGAGGGTTGGTGACCACTAGGATATGGGATTGAGTTTAGGAGCCAAGAGGTAATGTTGCAGCTATATAGAACATAGAACATAGGACATGTTACGTACTCGTGACACATGACAGTGGAGCCCTTGTCATGTGACTGGGGTTGAAGCTGTACTGGACTTGAGGTGATGGTCTTGTGATGGTGGAATGACGTCATTTTCCCGCCAGTAGAGATCATGTGACGGTTTTTTTTTACAGTTTATAAAAGGTAGACCCCACCCTGTGAGGAGGGGCAGTTCGTGGCTGGATTTGCCAGGTTGACTTCATGCCACTGCGTGTTTTAAGAGATGACGCAGTTTAGTTGAAGGATGAAGTTTTTATTTAATGCCTAAAGTTTAAAAGGTTATTGCCAGCAGGTTCTTTATGATTCTGTTAGTTCGAAATTAGAGGAGAGTGAAGATTCGAAGTTGGAAGTTAAAGATCGAGGAGAATCGCTTTCTACGGTGAAACGGGGGCGACCTTTGTTTGATCCTTATTTGGAAGGATTTCGTTGACTATCTTCGTGTTAATCCCTAGGTTTACCTAGAAAGGATTGAAGGTAGTGGAGAAGGAAAGGTCAGTGCCTTTAAGCCGTTCTGTTTCGTGAATTCTTCGTGAGAAGTTCGACGTTGGGGATCGAAGCAAGCGACGTGAAAGAGAACCTAAATCGTCCTATAAAGTCTCTCCTTTTAAATGGACTGTGAGCATATCGAACTTTTGGCAATACCACTTTAAAGAACTGTTTTGGAATATCACTTTACGAACTGTTTGAACAGCCGCTCAGCAGCTGTTTCCGGTTACGGTAGCGTTTGTTTACTTTTGGGGGGTTTGTTTTCGGTGTTTAATAAACGTGTTGTTTGTTATAAGAAACCCTTGCTGAACTCATATATTTATTGTTGCCTGAATACGTAACATTAAATATGGGGGCTGCGTCTGGATTGAATCATTTAAGTTTAAATGCTTGCTGACTTTTAAATCGGTGTTTTGGAAACGCGGATTACTCGGTTCTTTTGTTCGGCTTGTTGTGGTATTCGGCAGCAATGAACATTGATGAGTTTCTGGCTTGGCCAGCTGCGGAGGTGTTGGCGAAGGCGAAAAAAACTGAGGTGTTTGAGATAGCTAGTAGATTGCGACTTAAAGGTATTTTGCAGACTACTTCTAAGGCTGTGATACAGAGAAAAATCGCGTCACACTATGTGGATTTGGGTGTTTTTGATGAATCGATTTTAGAGTCGTTTCAAATAAGTAATCTGGAGATGCAGTTGCAAATCGTACAAATGAAATTGGAGAGGTGTAAATTGGAGGCGGATCAAAAGCAGAGAGAATTTGCATATGCAATGGAGGAATTAAGGACTGGAAATCAGTCTTCTGGTTCTAAAAAAACGTTTGTTGCTAGTCAAGAAATTGAATTGGTCCCTCCATTTAGTGAAACAGAAGTGGAAAGGTATTTTCAACATTTTGAAACTATTGCTCGGATGTCAGAGTGGCCGAAAGATAAATGGTCAGTGTTGTTACAGAGTGTAATTAAAGGCAAAGCACAACAAGTTTACACAGCTTTAACTGCTGTGCAAGCACTTGATTATGATATTGTAAAGAGGCATATCTTAAACGCATATGAGTTAGTCCCAGAAGTATATAGGGAAAGATTCAGAAGTTTGAAAAAGTCTGTGGAAAAAACTTATGTGGAATTTGCCTATGATAAAGCTATGTGTTTTGAGAGATGGGTTTCTTCTAAAAATGTAAATGGGGACTATGATACATTGAGAGAGCTGATTTTAATGGAGGAATTTAAAAGAAGCATTCCTGTTGAAGTAAGGACCTACTTAAATGAGAAGGATACTGATAAATTGCAGGACTGTGCTAGATTAGCTGATGAGTATGTTTTGATCCATAAGAACAAATTTCCTCAGGGCAGAATTTTTAAGAGGGAAAATAACACAGAGACTCCAGGTAAATTTGAAATTAAATCGGAGGTTAATGAGAAAGTTGATTAGAAAGGAAAGCCTGTGAAGGAAAGACAGTTTGGTCTTACTTGTAACTATTGTAAGAAGCCTGGCCATGTAATAGCTAACTGTTTCAGATTGAAAAAGAAAGAGAAGGAAGCAGTTCCAGATGCTTGTGTGCAACATACTGAAGCACCTGTAAAGTTACAGGGTTTGATAAACTCAAATGAGGCTTTGTTAGAGTCTGACCAAGTTAGAAAGGGATATGATCATTTCGTAACTGAAGGGTTTGTATCCTTGAAGGAAGGATCTACTCTGGTGCCAATAAAAATCCTTAGGGATACTGGTGCTTCTCAATCATTGATGTTAGAGAGTGTGTTGAAGTTTAATGAAGAGTCTGATACTGGTGAGGTAAATTACATAAGAGGTGTTGGAAGTGATTTTATGCCTGTACATTTACGTAAAGTAAATTTAAAGTCGGGGTTAGTTGCTGGATTTGTTAAAGTAGGATTACAGCATAGCTTACCTGTGAAGGGTATTTCTTTATTGTTAGGTAATGACTTGGCAGGTGGACAAGTTTTTCCTGAAGTGCATTTGACAATGGAGTCAGAGGAACCAGAGTTGAATTCTAACACAGATTCTTCCTGTGTTCTGACTAGAGCTATGGCTAAAAAGATTGATGCGCAGAATGAGGTTGTTATTCAGGACTGTTCAACTCAGGATTCGAGTTTTGAGGATGTGTCAGAGACTTTCTTATCTTCGTTGTTTGAACAAGATTCTGGGAGTAAGTCTGACTATAAAGATTTATCTTTGTCTAGGAAGGAGATGATAGCAGAGCAGAATAGAGACTCTGAGATTATAAAATTAAGAGAGCAGGTTTTACTAGATAGTGAAATTGATAAGGTGCCAGTAGGATATTACTTGGAAAAAGGAGTGTTGATGAGGAAGTGGAGATCGCCTACAATTCCTGCAAGTGAGGATTGGAATGTTGTTTACCAGGTAGTTGTTCCAAAAGCTTATTGAAATGAGATTTTGACTTTAGCTCATAGTGTGCCTTTAGGTGGACATCAAGGGGTAAGGAAAACTGTGGACAAGATTTTAAAACATTTTTACTGGCCTGGTCTAAGAAAAGATGTGGCGATGTTTTGTAAAACGTGCCATACTTGTCAAATTGTGGGTAAACCAAATAAGGTTACACCAGTAGCTCCATTACAACCTATCACAGCATTTGGTGAACCATTTTCTAAAGTTATTGTAGATTGCGTTGGTCCATTACCAAAGACAAAAACTGGTTATCAGTATTTGTTGACTATCATGTGTACTTCTAGGTTTCCAGAGGCAGTACCACTTAGGAATATAAAAGCTAAGACTGTGACAAAGGCCCTTATAAATTTTTTTACTTATTTTGGATTACCTAAGGAGATACAAACTGATCAAGGCAGTAATTTTATGTCTGGATTGTTTCAACAGATAGTTTATAAATTGGGAGCTAAGCAAATCACTTCGTCTGCATACCATCCAGAATCGCAGGGTGCCTTGGAGAGGTTTCGTTCTACCCTCAAGAATATGATTAGGACGTTTTGTGTGGAAAATGAAAGTGACTGGAATGAGGGTATAAACTTACTTTTATTTGCAGTAAGGGAATCGGTACAGGAATCTTTAGGTTTTAGTCCATTTGAACTTGTGTTTGGGCATAGAGTTAGAGGACCTTTAGCTTTGTTGAAAGAACAGTGGATTAATAAGGAAGTACACACTAATTTGTTGGACTATGTGTTGAAATTTAAGGACAGGTTACATAAAGCTTGTAGCTTAGCTAAGGAAAATTTAAAGTTGGCTCAGGAGAAAATGAAGACTTGGTATGATAAAGAAGCTAGGATGAGGATGTTTAAGCCTGGAGATAAGGTGTTGGTTCTTTTCCAGTGCAGACAAATCCTTGACAAGCTAGATTTCATGGTCCTTATGAAATTGTGTCTAAAATCAATGATGTGGATTACGTGGTAAAAACTCCAGATCGTAGAAGGTCAACACAACTTTGCCATATAAATATGTTGAAACCATATTTTGAGAAACAATCTGATACTGTGACTGTTGTGGTTAGTGAGAATGAGTTTGATTTAACTAGGAACATGATAGATGATTCATCTGACTTTCATTCTAAATCCAACATTGTTTCTGTTAGGTTACCAAATTCAACCATTCTGGAAAATATTGATGAAAAATTAGCACATTTACAGTTAGAGCAGAGACAACAGATGAAGGAGTTGATTTTTAAGTATAGGAAGTTGTTTCCAGATGTTCCGAGAAGGACTACTACAACTTCACATGATGTAGATGTTGGAGATGCCAAACCTATTAAACAACATCCATATAGGATGAACAAGGAAAAATGTGAACTTGCTGAGAAAGAAATTGAATATATGTTAGAGAATAATATCATTAGACATTTTAACTCGAATTGGAGTTCGCCATGTGTTATGGTGCCAAAGCCAGATGGTAGTATTAGGTTTTGTACGGATTATAGGAAGGTGAATGCTGTAATGAAAACAGATGCATATCCAATTCCTAGAGTAGATGATTGTGTAGATAAAGTTGGAAAGGCAAAGTTCCTTCCAAAGATTGATTTATTGAAAGGGTATTGGTGTGTTCCATTAACTGACAGAGGTAGAGAGATTTCTGCATTTGTAACTCCATCTGGGTTATATGAGTATAATGTTCTTCCATTTGGGATGAAGAATGCCCCAGGTACTTTCCAGAGGATGATTAACTTTGTGATTCAGGGATTGAAAGATACTGATGCTTATATTGATGATTTAGTGACAGGAAATGATACTTGGGAAGCACACATTATTGCGGTGGAGAAATTGTTTGAAAGGCTTTCGAAAGCTAACTTAACTATTAATTTAGCTAAGAGTGAATTTGGACATGCCACTGTGACTTACCTTGGTTATGTTGTGGGTCAAGGTAAGGTAGCTCCTGTTCAGGCAAAAGTTCAGGCAATTTTGGAAATTCCCACTCCAACGGGGAAAAAAACTCTCAGAAGGTTTTTGGGAATGGTAGGATATTATCGGAAATTTTGTAAGAATTTTGCTAATGTTGCCCTTCCATTAACTAACCTTCTGCAGAAGAATGAGAAGTTTGTATGGACGGTGCCTTGTCAAGAAGTATTTGAAAAATTGAAAACAATGATATGTCAACAACCTGTGCTTAAGGCACCTGACTTTGGAAAACCTTTTTCATTGGCTGTGGATGCTAGTGATGAGGCTGCAGGAGCAGTATTAATGCAAAGGAATGAGGGTGATGAGGTTGATCATCCAGTAGCTTACTTTTCTAAGAAATTTAATAAGCATCAAAGAAATTATTCGACAATAGAGAAATCTCTTGTTTTAGCTTTGGAATATTTTGAGGTATATGTTAGTACAACTCAAAAACCACTTATTGTTTACACTGATCATAATCCGTTAGTTTTTCTGAGTAAGATGAAAAACAAAAACAGGAGATTATTAAATTGGAGTTTGATTTTACAAGAGTACAATATTGTGATGACTCATATTAAAGGTAAAGATAATGTGGTTGCTGATTGTCTATCTCGATGTTGAATGTACACTGTTATTTTTTTTTATGGAGTGGTTTTTTTTCAATTGTAACACTCCTACTGTATTGTGACTTATAAGCTGTTATATGCTGGTGTTGTGTATTGCATATGTTATAAAATTTATACCTTTGTTTTTCTTGTAAGCAATTGTTAAAAATTTTTGTTCTTGTCAGACCAAAAATGTTTTTTTGGAGGGAGGTGTTACGTACTCGTGACACATGACAGTGGAGCCCTTGTCATGTGACTGGGGTTGAAGCTGTACTGGACTTGAGGTGATGGTCTTGTGATGGTGGAATGATGTCATTTTCCCGCCAGTAGAGATCATGTGACGGGTTTTTTTTACAGGGTATAAAAGGTAGACCCCACCCTGTGAGGAGGGGCAGTTCGGGGCTGGATTTGCCAGGTTGACTTCATGCCACTGCGTGTTTTAAGAGATGACGCAGTTTAGTTGAAGGATGAAGTTTTTATTTAATGCCTAAAGTTTAAAAGGTCATTGCCAGCAGGTTCTTTATGATTCTGTTAGTTCGAAATTAGAGGAGAGTGAAGGTTCGAAGTTGGAAGTTAAAGATCGAGGAGAATGGCTTTCTACGGTGAAACGGGGGCAACCTTTGTTTGATCCTTATTTGGAAGGATTTCATTGACTATCTTTGTGTTAATCCCTAGGTTTAACTAGAAAGGATTGAAGGTAGTGGAGAAGGAAAGGTCAGTGCCTTTAAGCCGTTCTGTTTTGTGAATTCTTCGTGGGAAGTTCGATGTCGGGGATCAAAGCAAGCGACGTGAAAGAGAACCTAAATTGTCCTATAAAGTCTCTCCTTTTAAATGGACTGTGAGCATATCGAACTTTTGGCAATACCACTTTAAAGAACTGTTTTGGAATATCACTTTACGAACTGTTTGTGCTGCCGCTCAGCAGCTGTTTCCGGTTACGGTAGTGTTTGTTTACTTTTGGGGGGTTTGTTTTCTGTGTTTAATAAACGTGTTGTTTGTTATAAGAAACCCTGGCTGAACTCATATTTATTGTTGCCTGAATACGTAACAGACAGTACAGCACAGTACAGGCCCTTCGGCCCACAATGTTGTGCCAACCTTCAAACCTTGCCTCCCATATAACCCCCCACCTTAAATTCCTCCATCTACCTGTCTAGTAGTCTCTTAAATTTCACTAGTGTATCTGCCTCCACCACTGACTCAGGCAATGCATTCCACGCACCAACCACTGTCTGAGTGAAAAACTATCCTCTAATATCCCCCTTGAACTTCCCTCCCCTTACCTTAAAGCCATGTCCTCTTGTACTGACCAGTGGTGCCCTGGGGAAGAGGCGCTCTGTCCACTCTGTCTATTCCTCTTAATATAGGACCCAGGTCAGACCCCACTTGGAATACTGTGCTCAATTCTGGTCACCTCACTACAGGAAAAACATGGAAACCATAGAAAGGGTGCTGAGGAGATTTACAAGGATGTTGCCTGGATTGGGAGCATGCCTTATAAGAATAGATGGGGTGAACTTGGCCTTTTCTCCCTGGAGTGACAGAGGATGAGAGGTGAACTGATAGAGGCATATAAGATGATGAGAGGCATTGATTGTGTAGGTATTCAGAGACTTTTTCCCAGGGCTGAAATGGCTAGCACGAGAGGGCATAGTTTTAATGTGCTTCAAGTAGGTACAGAGAGTGGTGAGTGCATGTAATGGCTGCCAACAACGGTGGTGGAGGTGGATACAATAGGGTCTTTTAAAAGACTCCTGGATGGGTACATGAAGCTTAGAAAAATAGGCTATGGGTAGCCCTAGGTAATTTCTAAGGTAGGGACACGTTCAGCACAGCTTTGTGGGCCGAAGAGCCTGTATTGTGCTATAGGTTTTCTATGTCCTATGTTCTTTAGTTACCCATTGTAGAGTCTCATTCTGGACTCCCTTATGTCCCCAAGTAAAAAGATCCCATTTCTAGAGACACTGGTTGCTTGTTCAAAACGTGGTACTCTTTCTTGTAATATTTATTTATTTATTAAATTTTAGAAAATTACAAAGAATAAATGTGATGATAAATAGTGAGAAAAATAATATTGATCCTCCCTCCCCCCTTAACCCTCCCCCCCTTAACCCTTATCTAAAAAAAGAAAAAAAAAAGAAAGATTGCCTGGATATCGGAGGGTCCCCACATGCTCCATGGAGTTCATAATAGCTTTAATATTTATTTTTACTTTCCCCAATTACTATAATTTTATCTTCAAAGGACCTATGTATTTAATCCTACCTTTTGTAGATATGGGAGCCAAATTTTCAAAAATATATCATATTCATTTCTTAGATTGTATGTAATTTTTTCAAGTAGAATACAACTATGTATTTCATTATTCCAACGATCCAAAGTTAAATATAAATCAGATTTCCAAGCAACTGCGATAACTTTTTTGGATACTGCCAATGCAATTTTTATAAGTTTTTTCTGATACTTATTCAATTTAAGTTTTGGTATTGTCCCTTCAATGTCTCCTAATAAAAATAATACTGGACTATGTGGGAGTTGTACTCCAATAATTTGTTCCAATAAAAGTCTTAGATTTATCCAAAATGGTTGAATTTTAAAACAAGACCAAGTAGAATGTAAAAAAGTACCAATTTCTTGATTACATCGAAAACATTGGTCAGACATATTTGAATTTAATCTATTTATTTTCTGTGGTGTTAAATATAATTGATGTAAAAGTTATATTGTATTAAGAAACATGGTACTCTTAAGCTTAGATATGATTGACAACTACTTGAGACCCTGATGATTAGCACAACTATTTGAGGTATAATATAGAAGGATGATAGAAACAGAGGCCATCAATTTCTAAAGAATGTCAGCTTATCACACCATTGCACTTTTAATTTGGTTGCAGATCACAATATCACAGTGAATGCTGAAGTGGGGACTTCAATCAGGCTTGTTTAAAGAAATCTCTGCCTAATTACCTTCAGCATATAACCTGTAGCACCAGTGGCCCCAACACTGTCATATTCCAATAAAGAATGCTCAAATCGCATTTCAGGAAATCTGATCACTTGGCTGTCCTTCTCCCTGCATACAGGCAGAGGCTGAGGCGCAAGAGTTTGGAGATAAGGACAATGAAGGGGTGCTCCAGGAGGCTGAGGAGCTGCTATGCGATTGCTTCAAGCTGGTGGACTGGGCAATGTTCGAGGGTAGTTCAATGCACCAGGGCAGGAATGGATTCTCAATATTCCTGGATTTCAGTGCATTAAAAGGGATAGAGAGGGGGGTAAAGGGGAGGAGGGGGTAACATTACTGGTCGGGGATACTATTACAGCTGCAGAAAAGGTGGGTAATGTAGCAGGATCCTCTTTTGAGTCAGTATGGGTGGAAGTCAGGAACAGGAAGTGAGCAGTTACTCTTCTGGGGGTATTCTACAGGCCCCCTGGTAGCAGCAGAGATACAGAGGAGCAGATTGGGAGGCAGATTTTGGAAAGGTGCAAAAATAACAGGGTTGTTATCATGGGTGCCTTTAACTTCCCTAATATTGATTGGCACTTGATTAGTTCCAAGGGTTTAGATGGGGCAGAGTTTGTTAAGTGTGTCCAGGATGGATTCCTGTCACAGTATGTTGACAGGCTTATTAGGGGGAATGCCATATTAGATCTAGTATTAGGTAACAAACCGGGTCAGGTCACAGATCTGTCAGTGGGTGAGCATCTGGGGGACAGTGATCACCACTCCCTGACCTTTAGCATTAATCATGGAAAAGGATAGAATCAGAGAGGACAGGAAAATTTTTAATTGGGGAAGGGCAAATTATGAGGCTATAAGGCTAGAACTTGCGGGTGTGAATTGGGATGATGTTTTTGCAGGGAAATATACTATGGACATGTGGCCGATGTTTAGGGATCTCTTGCAGGATGTTAGGGATAAATGTGTCCCAGTGAGGAAGATAAAGAATGGTAGGGTGAAGGAACCATGGGTGACAAGTGAAGTGGAAAATCTAGTCAGGTGGAAGAAGGCAGCATAGGTGAGGTTTAGGAAGCAAGGATCAGATGGGTCTATTGAGGAATATAGGGTAGCAAGAAAGGAGCTTAAGAAGGGGCTGAGAAGAGCAAGAAGGGGGCATGAGAAGGCCTTGGCGAGTAATGTAAAGGAAAACCCCAAGGCATTCTTCAATTATGTGAAGAACAAAAGGATGACAGGAGTGAAGGTAGAACCGATTAGAGATAAAAGTGGGAAGATGTGCCTGGAGGCTGTGGAAGTGAGCGAGGTCCTCAATGAATACTTCTCTTCGGTATTCACCACTGAGAGGGAACTTGATGATAGTGAGGACAACATGAGTGAGGTTGATGTTCTGGAACATGTTGATATTAAGGGAGAGGAGGTGTTGGAGTTGTTAAAATACATTAGGACAGATAAGTCCCCGGGACCTGATGGAATATTCCCCAGGCTGCTCCACGAGGCAAGGGAAGAGATTGCTGAACCTTTGGCTAGGATCTTTATGTCCTCGTTATCCATGGGAATGGTACCGAAGGATTGGAGGGAGGCGAATGTTGTCCCCTTGTTCAAAAAAGGTAGTAGGGATAGTCCAGGTAATTATAGACCAGTGAGCCTTACTTCTGTGGTGGAAAGCTGTTGGAAAAGATTCTTAGAGATAGGATCTATAGGCATTTAGAGAATCATGGTCTGATCAGGGACAGTCAGCATGGCTTTGTGAAAGGCAGATCATGCCTAACAAGCCTGATACAGTTCTTTGAGGAGGTGACCAGGCATATAGATGAGGGTAGTGCAGTGGATGTGATCTACATGGATTTTAGTAAGGCATTTGACAAGGTTCCACATGGTAGGCTTATTCAGAAAGTCAGAAGGCATGGGATCCAGGGATGTTTGGCAAGGTGGATTCAGAATTGGCTTGCCTGCAGAAGGCAGAGGGTCGTGGTGGAGGGAGTACATTCAGATTGGAGGGTTGTGACTAGTGGTGTCCCACAAGGATCTGTTCTGGGACCTCTAGATTTTGTGATTTTTATTAATGACCAGAATGTGGGGGTAGAAGGGTGGGTTGGCAAGTTTGCAGATGACACAAAGGTTGGTGGTGTTGCAAATAGTGTAGAGGATTGTCGAAGATTGCGGAGAGACATTGATAGGATGCAGAAGTGGGCTGAGAAGTGGCAGATGGAGTTCAACCCGGAGAAGTGTGAGGTGATACACTTTGGAAGGACAAACTCCAAGGCAGAGTACAAAGCAAATGGCAGGATACTTGGTAATGTGGAGCAGCAGAGGGATCTGGGGGTACATGTCCACAGATCATTGAAAGTTGCCTCACAGGTAGATAGGGTAGTTAAGAAAGCTTATGGGGTGTTAGCTTTCATAAGTCGAGGGATAGAGTTTGAGAGATGCAATGTAATGATGCAGCTCTATAAAATTCTAGTTAGGCCACACTTGGAGTACTGTGTCCAGTTCTGGTCACCTCAGTATAGGAAGGATGTGGCAGCATTGGAAAGGGTACAGAGGAGATTTACCAGGATGCTGCCTGGTTTAGAAAATATGGTTTATAATCAGAGATTAAGGGAGCTAGGGCTTTACTCTTTGGAGAGAAGGAGGATGAGAGGAGACATGATAGAGCTGTACAAGATATTAAGAGGAATAGACAGAGTGGACAGCCAGCGCCTCTTCCCCAGGGCACCACTGCTCAGTACAAGAGGACATGGCTTTAAGGTAAGGGGAGGGAAGTTCAAGGGGGATATTAGAGGAAGGTTTTTCACTCACAGAGTGGTTGGTGTGTGGAATGCACTGGCTGAGTCAGTGGTGGAGACAGATACACTAGTGAAGTTTAAGAGACTACTAGACAGGTATATGGAGGAATTTAAGGTTGGGGGGTTATATAGGAGGCAGGGTTTGAGGGTCAGCACAATATTGTGGGCCGAAGGGCCTATAATGTGCTGTACTATTCTATGTTCTATGTTCTATGACTCATCTGTGGATCTGAATGAATACATATTGGTTGTCAGGAACTTTAAGAAACAGTTGTAGATGAGTGTGCTCCATAAAATCATTCAGAGTCTTCCCCAACCAGACACCTGGATTCACAGGAAATCCACACTCTGCTAAGGGACATTCAGTTGCATTCAGATCTGATGACCAAGTACAGTACTGTTATGGTCCGGTCCGTGGATTCTGTATTCCAGTTGTTTCTGTTTTCCCTTGTTCCGTTGGGCATCTTGATTGAGGCAGCTGATTCTCGTTTCAGGTTTACAACATAAATAGCTCAGGGGTCCAGCTATTCGTCTGCTGGATGGTCCCCGTCAGAAACCTGCACCAAAATGCTCGGCATCAGAAGCTCATTCCAGGAAACTCGGCATCAGAAACCCACACCAAGAAGCTCGTTACTAGAACCATGTGACTTCAGCCAATGTCCTGTGTCCAAGAAGAGCCCTGTGCCCTGTGTCCAAGAAGAGTCCAAGTCTAGTCAAGTCTGAATCTGAGCTTAAGCCCAAGTTCCTGGTCAAGTCAAGCCCGAGTTCTCAGTTAAGTCCAAGTTCCAAGTCCTAGCCCAGGTTTTCTGGTTTGTTATTTTACATTCATGTCCAGGTTGATATTTTGTCCTTGCTCCTTGGCTTCCATAAGATTCTTAATAAACATAGTCCTCTTCAGACTACTTGTATTTGGGTCTGTTCCCAATGCCCCTTTGTGACAATTACAAGAGGTCCAGGTCTGTCCCATGGGCAAAATGGCAATTCCGGACTGAACTTCAATCAATGAGGAATGCTCAACAGTTGTGGCAGGGCTTGAATATTATCACCTCTTAAGTGAAACCAAGCAACATAGGTGACCACAGGGCTTTGCTTGCATATGAAATCAATGCCTTCTATGCTTGCTTTAACTGTCAAAGCTTGGAGGAACCTTTACAAACATCCCACATCCCCCAATGTCCCCATGACTTCATTCTCTGAGGCTGATGTGAAAGTATCCTTCAAGAGGATGATCACATGGGAAGTACCCATCTCAGATAAGGTACCAGGCTGAGTACTAAAGACATGTGTTGATCAACTGGCTTGAAAGTTCACTGATAACTTTAACATCTCGCATCAGCAGTCTGATGTACCCACCTGCTGCAAGCAGGCCACAATCAAACTGTTGTAAGAAGAACATGGTAAACTGCCTCAATGACTATCGTCGAGTAGCTGTAGCACCCACAGTGATGAGGTGCTGAAGCATTTCAACTCCTGTCTGAGAAGTGACTTGGATCCACTGTAATTTGCCTACTGGCACAATGGTCCACAGCAGATACCATTTCATTGGTTCTTCACTCAATCCTGGAACATTTGGACAGCAAAGGTGCATGTATCAGAATGCTCATATTGACTACAGCTGGGGATTCTATACTAACATACCCTCAAAACTAATCAATAAGCTTCAAGCCATTGGCCTCACTATCTCCTTGTTCAACTGGATCCTCAAATTCCAAACCCCAGACGGCTCAGATTGGCAACAGCATCGCTTCCACAATCTCCATCAGCACAGGTTCATGACAAGGCTATGTGTTTAGCCCCGTCACTGTCCCCTCTAAGCTGAGCAAGCACACAGCCGCACAGCAACTGAAAAGCTCCCAAACACATAGCCTTACTTGTCGCGCAGCTGGAATTTTCTTTCATATACTGTGCTGCACAGTTTTCAGGATGTGTAAGCATTTCCTGCTCAGAGTTGTTGCTCCGCATGGCTGTAAAAAAATAGAGGGAAATTTGCCCCTGCTGTACTTGCTTTATGCCTGTGACTGTGTGGCTAAGCATAATTCCGATGCCATATTTAAGATTTCTGATGACACCACTGCTGATGAATCAAAGATGATGACAAATCAGCATACAGGAGAGAGTAGAAAATCTGACTGAGTGGTGCCACAACACCAACCTCTCAGTCGATGTCAGCAAGACTAAGGAGTTGATTATTAACTTCAGGAGGGGGAAACCAGAAGTCCATGAGCCAGTCCTCATAGGGGGATCAAGGTGAAGACGGTTGGCAAATTTAAATTCGTCAGTGTTATCATTTCAGAAGACCTGTCCTGGGCCCAGCATGTAAGTGCAATTTTAAAGAAAGCACAGCAGCACCTCTACTTCCTTTGAAGTTTGCGGAGATTCAGCAAGACATCTAAAACTTTGACAAACTTCCATATGGAGAGTATATTGACTAGCTATATCATAACCTGGTATGGAAACACCAATGCCCTTGAATGGAAAATTCTTCAAAAAGTAATGAATACAGCCCAGTCCATCATGGATAAAACCCTCCCCACCATTGAGCACATCTACATGGAGCTCTGTCCCAAGAAAGCAGCATCCATTATCAGGGACCACCACCGCGTATGTCATGTTCCCTTCTTGCTGCTGCCATGCCATCAGGAAGAAGGTACAGGAGACTCAGGACTCACACCACCATGTTCAGAAACAATTATTACCCCTCAACCCTTTGAACCAGTGTGGATAACTTCACTCACTCCATCAATGAACCATTCCACAACCTATGGATTCACTTTCAAGCATGCTTCCTCTTGATACTTACTGCTTATTTATTTATTTATTTGCACAGTTTGTTGTCTTTTGCACATTGGCTGTTTGTCTGCCCTGTTGGGTACGGTCTTTTATTGTTTCTATTATGCCTGCAAGAAATCTATCGCAGGAAATCGGATACATATTTAAGTATAGACTCTTGGAAGAAAGAAATCTATGGTTCTATTCCATTAGAAAAAATTACTTATAATTTAAGAGATAAATATGAAACATTTCTGAAAATTTGGAGCCCTTATTTACAAAAGACAGGATTAAATCTATAGATGCTCTGAAGATGAAACAATTGGTCATTTGGGGAAAGAAATAAATATACATATTAAAGTTTTTACGAATTCCATGGAGCATGTGGAGATCTTCCAACAACCAGACAATATTTCTTTCTTTCTTTTTTTTTCTCTTTCTCTTTTTTTTTCTATAGGGCAGTTAGGGGGGTGTGGTTAAGGGGAGGGGGGAAGGGTTATATACATTTTTTTTTCATACTTCTTTTTGTAACTACTTAAAAATGCAATAAAAAAAGTTCTCAAAAAAAAAAGAAATCTATCGCAGGGGTGTACAGTATGTGGTGACATATATATACTTCGATAATAAATTTACTTTGAACTTTGAACACGTTCAATGGCATATCAAAGTCAAACCTATTAATGAGTCACTTCACATGATCTGTAAGAATAAGACTGAGTTTACTTTATTATATTATTTTTAATTGGATTTATTGACTCAGGTTAATGTGCCAAAGTTAATTAACCGGATGTAAATCTTTAATCAAAGCCGAATGAGCTTTATTGCCAGCATGTGCATTTGAGATTTCTGTTATCCTGCTGTCCATAGTCCAAGGAAGAGTGTAACTAGTTCTCTTGCTGTTATTAAGGATTCAGGAAATGCCAGGGGAAATGACGTGATTAATGCTTACTACCATTAGAGGGGTAATGCTGGCCTGTACTTAACATAAGTAACAAATTATGATTCTAATACAAAGAAAAGCTGCTATTAATAACCTGAATTAATTTTACATTTTACACTACAAAATTCTCCTGTCTGATTAACATCCTAATAATGGACAAACCCTAAGCTATCATCAGTTAAATAAGCATATGCAACACCACAGATGTGTTTTGTTAAAATTGCCTTTCAGTATTAGCCAACCAGTTAACGTAATTACTTGTAGAATCAACACAGATGTCAACATTATAGGATGCCTAATACAAAACAAAATTGAAGGTTGGCAACTCCATTTCAATGCAAATCAGTGATACTTGATTAAACAATGTCTTTCTGATGGATAATTTAAACCAAACAAAAATACAAATAAACACTATCTTGGTCTCTGTGAAGCACACTTATAGTTTCTAAATTGATATAGTTATGGAAAACTAATCTTAAAAGGTGCTATAAATTTTTTGATGAAGCTTAAAAATGATCTTTAAAAATCTAGAAATTAAAAGATATGTAGTATTAAAGATTAGATTTATTTGTTGGATATATATTAACATATAGTGAAATGCATCATTTTGTGTAAAATACAATCAATGAGGATTGTGCAAGTGTTTCTAGCGCCAAATAGCATGCCCACAACTCACTAACCCTAGCCTATACATATTTTGAATGTTGGCGGAAACCAAAGCACGCAGAGGAGACCCACAAATATTGTGGGGATCGAACCCTGATCTAACAGCCAGTGCTATAACATACCTCGATTAACTGTTACACTAATGTGTTGCCCCATTCAGGGATAGGCCATTCAGCTTGTTCAGCATGCCATCGATTCAAAGTACATTTATTAACAAAGTATGATGCAGTATTAAACTCAGATTCTCAGCCACAAAGCAAAGAAACCCATAGAACCCGTTCAAAGAAAAACATCAAACCCTCCAAAACGCAAATAAATAATCACACAAATGGCAGAAAACCACAAGTGAAAAACCGTAGAAAATGAAATATCAAACCACAAGTCATTGGAACAGTCCAGGAATAGTCAGTTCAGCTGGGTTCTATCCAGCACCGTGCTGTCCATTGACTGCAGTCAGCAGCGCCAGTCTGCCAGATCAAAACCGCACAAAATAGCAATAATGAAAGGAGTGACCAAAACCCAGAAATACACCATAAGGTGAACAGCAGAGTCCAATGCACAAAGTACTTACTCAGTAAAACCACGGTTACCTCAGTAGCATTTTCCTATATGGCACCAAATCCCTAGATTCCTTTACTATCCAAAATGCTAATGACATCTGTCTTTGAATAAACGCAATGACTGAACCTCAGCAGCAGTCTGAAGATCCCACTAATGAAGAAGTATTTCCTAGGCTCAGTACTGACCATTTAATTTCAGCCTGACTCCTGTTTCTGGACTCACTAGCCTGGAGAAATATCATTCCTGCATTTACTTGGCTCCAATATTATCACCTATCGTTTTTGTAAATTTCAATGAGTAGGAGTCCTATCTGTTTAATTTCTCCATAGTCAGAGACAAGGTCAAAGTAAATGTATTATCAAAGTACGTATATGTCACCTTACCCTAACACCTCACAGCACATACTTATCAACAACCCAGCACCTTAAAAAAATAATTATAACAGAGAAGTTCAGGGGGGTTAATGGATAGACTACAAGATAGAGATCGTTCCCTACATTCTCCCAACTGGTGAATCTTTGTACTCATTTTGATTCTTAACAAGTAGAGGCTGGACAAGTAAGAGTAAAGTGTAGGGTTCTTGAGCATATCTTGCCCCTTTATCCAGCAACACAGTACTACAGGTCCAGGTCTGCTCCCCGTAATAACATCAGGGTGATGCATAAACTGCTAATGGTGTGTGTGTGTGTGTGTGCTCTGATGTGATGCACATTTAAATCTCCTATGCTCTCGGGAAAATATTCTAATCTATTCAACATTTCTCTGTAACTCAAGTCTTCTTTTGATCTTATTGATGTTTTACCTGTAAATAATTGACTATAGCTGCAGACAATATTCTGAATTAGTCTTCGCCAACATCCTATATAAATTCAACATAGCATCCCAATGCCTCTACTCGATCCTTTGAATTATGAAGGCCAATGTGCAAAAGCTCTCTTTACAATACTATCAACCTGTGATATTGCTTTCAAGGAACCATGGATCTGTATTCCCAGATCCTTCTCTTCTACCACACACTTCAGTGCCCTACCATTTACTGTGTCTATCCTCCCATGTACTTGTCTGCATTAAATTTCATCTGCCATTTTTCCAGCTAGTCCAGATCAGTTCCCACTGCAAGCTTTGACCATCTTTGTCGCTGTCAATTGAACAGACTTTGTGTTATCTCCAAATTTGCTGATCCAGTTTACTATAGTCACCCAGATGGTTGATATGCTGTCAATGACAAACATCAACCGGCCCAGCACCAATCCCTGCGGCATTCCACTAGTCACAGACCTCCTGGCAGAGAGGCAATCATCTGCTACCATTTTCTGGCTTCTCCCATGAATCCTGAATGCCAAGTGATAGAACCTTCTTGAACAACCTCCCATGTGGGACTTGGTCAAAGGCTTTGCTGAAGTCCATGTAAACAATATTAACTGCCTTTCTTCATCAGCTTTCAATAGGTTTCAACAGGTACATTTACTATCAGAGAAATGTATACAATATGCATCCTGAAATTCTTTTCTTCGCAAACATCCACAAAAACAGTGTCCCAAAGAATGAATGACAGTCAGATGTTAAAAACCGAAAGCCCCCAGCACCACCCTCCCATGCACAAGCAGCAACAAAGCAAAGAGCCCACCTCTCCCACCTATATACCACAGGCTCTCTCTCTCCCCCTAATAAGGGAAAAAGAGGTGTCCCCATTTCACAGCAAGAGGGGAGACAGAACAAATAATTTGATGACTTATGGTGTTAAAAGTCTGTCATGTCACTTTTTCCGAGCTCTGTGCCCAGAGAATCGGCCCCAGAAAGGCTCAGGTCTCTGGACACACAACCGGCAGCTAGCGCGCTGCTGATGATGTTCTGTGTTCTCCCGCAACATTTCAGTCAGGGGCACCAGCCCATCTCCAGACCCACGAAAATCCAGCACTCTGAAGGTGCTAGTCTTCCAGGCCATGTCCTTGGGATATCAAAAAGCAGCTGGTTATGAGGCCCTGAGAGCGGGTCCTACTTCAGTAAAGAACCGAAGTCAGAATATATCTCCAGGTCAGATATCAAAGCTATCGAAGATGCAAGCAAGGGACTGGCTGTTTAGTGCCATCATAACTTTGCTCCACCCCTCGCTCCTGGTAACTTACTCAAAAAAACTTCTATTATAAACTGGTTAGGCACAACTTACATGCACAAAGCCATGTTGACTCTCCTTAATCAGGTCCCGTCTGTTGAAATACTTATATATCTGGGCCCTTACAATCCTCCATCACTTATTCACTACTGACATCAGACTCGCTGGCCTATAATTTCCAAATTTATTCTTAGAGCCTTTCTTCAACAATGGAGCAACTTTAGCTTTCCTCCAATCCTCTCACATTTCACCCATGGCTAAGGATATTTTAAAAATGTCTGCTAGGGCCACTGTAATTTGTGGACTAGCCTCTCACCAGGTAGGAGAGAATACTTTATCAGACCTGGGGACTTATCCACCCCAAGCACCTCCTTCTTTGTAATCTATATATGCTCCTTAGTTTCACTTATGTGTTGCCTCACTTTTACAGATTCTACGTCCATCTCCTGAGTAAATTCAGATGTAAAAAAATCCATTTAAGATCTCCCAATCTCTTACAGCTTCATGCACAAATGACCACACTGATCATCAAGTGGACCAATTTTGTGCTTTGCTACCAATTTGCTCTTAATCTGTCTGTAGAAACTCCTGGGATTTCCCATCACTGTCTGCTGGAGCAACCTCATTCCTTCTCTTATTCTCTTGATTTCCATCTTGAATTTCTTATATTCGTTAAGCAGCTCAGTTGTTTCTGCCTGCCCATACATGCATCTCATTCTTCTTCTTAGCCAGGCCTCAATATCTCTCGAAAACCAACATTCCCTAAACCTGTAGCCTTGTATTTATTCTGACAAAATCATACAAATTCCGTACTCTCAAAATTTCACTTACCAAGCATGACTTTGCCTTTGCCAAAATACAGCCTGTCTCAATCAACATTTGCCAGACCCTATCTCAATTTGCCTTACTCCAGTTTAGAATCCCAACATGAGGATCAGACCTAAACTTTTCCATAAATATCTTGAATTATGATCACTAGATCCAAAGCGTTGTGCTTCTGTCATCTGCACTATTTCTCATAGAAGATCCAGCTTTGCACTCTTTCTAGTTGGGATCTCTATATATTGATAAAGGAAATTTGCCTGAATATATCTGACAAACTCAATATCATCCAGCTCTTTTGCCCTTTTACAGTATGGGAACCCAGGTCAATATGTCAAAAGTTAAAATCAGTTATTAACACAAATTTTGTTTCTTGCAACTGAAGCCCCACCCCTCCCCCACAAGGCTCATATGGAAACTTGGCTCGTTGTCAGCTCCACTAACAGCCACAGGACATTGAGCAAGCCACCTTTCACAAACAATATACATCCAGGGTTGATATGATTTGGGGTTCAGCCAAACAGGAATGTTGTGATGTTATGATTAAAGAAACCTCAATTTAAGTGAATGCTGTGCAAATACTGCCCATGCACAATTGCTGGTTGACACAAAATAAGAAATTGTACACCACATAACATTTTAAAGAAAGTATATTTACAAGTTTCAGCTTTATCAAACAGTTAGTAGGAAAAAGAAAATGAAAAAAAACTAAAAGGGCCCATTCCAGTTAACCTAGTCCAAAAATGCACCTGCAGTTGGAGCTCATACTGGAGTCGCCACTAACTCAACGCTGGACCCTCAGTCTGCGTGAAAGCACACACCACATTCCGAACGTCGCTGAAAATCCATCTCAAGCTAACAGGCAGTCTCATCAGGAGTATTGGCCCTTCCTCCTTGGAGCCATTCATCTGTACAAAACACTTTCCTTCCTGTGGTATCCTCAGCCATCTTCTCTCCTGTCCTCACCATGTCTTTCACCAAAATATAAAACCACAAACCACAATGTCCATCACAAATCTCCGTCCCGCTTTCTCAAACTTTCTCCCAACTCCAGCATCCAGATTGGCTGACACAATATTCCTAAATTGAACAGCATAGCCCCTTATCATTCAGACAAAACCAAACGTCCTAAAAGCAGAGCACATTGCGTTTACAGAACTGCTAAAATGAAACACCTACAGTATAGCAATAAGAATCTTAAGTAAGTCATTACACAATTCTCTGCAATCTCTCTACAAATTTCTTCTTCAAAACCCCTTAATATAATCCACTAACATGCTCATTCCTTTCTTATTCCTCACTTCACCCAAATAGCCTCAGAAGATGAGCACTCAAGTCAGTCCAGTTTGCGCACTTGCACAACATTTTCCCTGACAATTAATGTCATCCCTCTGCCTTTACTCCTCTACTTTATCATGTCTAAATTGAAGAAACCCCAGTACTTTGATCTGTCAGTCCTGCCCTTCCTGCAATCTATTCTCAGAATAGAAACGCTCACTCAGCCTTTCTATTCCAGCCTTTGTATGTAGGCTTAACAACATCTTTCCCCACAAACACTCCAATATCTATTCATGAAATCTGGTTCCCAAATCATTGGAAGAGAGCTCCCTCC
The DNA here is from genome assembly GCF_030144855.1 of Hypanus sabinus. Lineage (NCBI taxonomy): Eukaryota > Metazoa > Chordata > Chondrichthyes > Myliobatiformes > Dasyatidae > Hypanus > Hypanus sabinus. Next base: position 70,073,003 of record NC_082706.1, read on the forward strand.
TGCATCAACTCCTTAGCTATGTGTTAAACTGTATGATCTTCCTATCTCTGGCCTCAGCAGCATTAGCAGCAATCCTGGAGGTCCCGTTATTTAACTTAAATCCTCACTTTCTGAAGTCATTTTGCAGGACCTCATCACCCTTCCCACCTACACCCTCACTTCAGGAAGTCTGATCACCTGGCTGTACTTCTACTCCTTGAGTAGAGACAGAGACTGAAGACTGCAGCACCAGTAGTGAGGACCAGAAGGTATGGACAAGGGAAGCACAGGAGGGCCTACAGGACCGCTTTGAATCGGTGGAGTGGACTGTATTCAGGGATTCATCTTTGAATCTGGATGAGTTGTTACCAACTTCATTAAAACCTGTGTGGATGAGTGTTATGAACTGTAACACTTAAGAAACAAACCAGCAGCAAGAGATTTCACACTGGTTTTAATGTTAAAACCATTATCTTTATTAGTATCTACTTATAATATAGTAACTTAACCAGGATAAACAAAAGTTAACAATGTAACGTGTGTATATGTGTATAAGTATAACTCCCGAACTATCGAGCTTGGGGGAACAAGGCTTAGAGTCTTGAGATGGTAAAGTAGGAAAGTTCAGTTATCCACGTTGTAATGGAGAGAGAAGGTAAGTACAAAGTATTCGACAGGTTCCACGCTGGTAAAGCTAGATAACAGTTGTCATAGATCTTGTCCATCATGTCATTCCAAATCCACATACATATTATCACCAAAAAGGACCTGTCACAGGAATATCATCTTCGAATGGTTACCACACAACATACCCAGGCAAGGGTTAACACACAAGGGATCCCACTGGGTATTCCAAAATCCACTCCTGTGGATTATACGAAGTGACAGTCACTTGTCTGTTATGCTCTGTGTGCTGATGATCAACCCACCCTTGTGGGCATAAGAGAGTTCCAAGCCTGAGCTGCGACAAACTGAGGCTACCGGCTTTCTCTCTCTCTCTCTCTCTCTCTCTCTCTCTCTCTCTCTCTCTCTCTCTCTCTCTCTCTCTCTCTCTTCCCCTCTTCCCCTCTTCCCCTCTCTGTGTTTAAGTCCACAATTAGCAGTGTCAGCCTGTGACTGACATAATAGTCCCACCTCACTCAGGCGCCCTTAAAGAAACAGTCTCAGTAAACGACCACAGGCTCGTAACAATGAGTGTGCGCCTACAAAGACTTACTGTACATTCCCAAACCAAAAGCTGTGGATGAACCAGGAGGTACGTCATCTGCTGAAGGCTAGATCTGTGGCATTCAGGTCTGGCAACCCAGGCCTGTACCAGAAAACCAGGTATGAATTGCGGAGGGCTATTTCAAGGGCAAAGAGACAATTCTGAAAGAAGTTGGAGGCGATATCAGATGCATGGCAACCCTGGCAGGGACTGCAAAACATTACTCCCACAAAGAGAAACCCAATAGTATGAAAGGCAGTGATGCTTCACTACCAGATGAACTCAACACCTTCTATGCACGCTTTGAAAGAGAGAACACAACTACAACCATACAACAGTAAGATCCCTGCTGCACCTGATGACCTTGTGATCTCTGTCTTTAAAGAGAGTGAACCCTTGCAAGGCAGAAGGTCCCGATGGAGCACCTGGTAAGGCTCTGAAAACCTGTGCCAACCAACTAGCGGGAGTATCAAGGACATTTTCAACCTCTCATTGCTACAGGCAAATGTTCCCACTTGCTTCAAAAAGGCAACAATTATACCAGTGCCAAAGAAGAATAACGTGGGCTGCCTTAAATGACTATCGCCCGGGAGCACTCACATGGACAGTGATGAAATGATTTGAGAGGTTGGTTATGACTAGACTGAACTCCTGCCTCAGCAAGGACCTGGACTCATTACAATTTGCCTATCACCACAATAGGTCATTGGCAGACACAATCTCCATCGCTCTTCAGATGGCTTTAGACTGCCTAAACAACACAAACACCTACATCAGAACATTGTTCATCGACTATAGCTCAGTATTTAATATCATCATTCTCACAGCTGATTGAGAAGTTGCAGAACCTGGGCCTCTGTACCTCTCTCTGTAATTGGATCCTTGACTTCATAATCGGAAGAACACAATCTGTTCGCTGACGATCAACACTGGCGCACCTCAGGGGTGTGTGCTTAGCCCACTGCTCTATTCTCTGTATATATATGACTGTGTGGCTAGGCATAGCTCACATACCATCTATAAATTTGCTGATAATGCAACCATTGTTGGTAGAATCTCAGGAGGTGATGAGAGGGCATACAGGAGTGAGATATGCCAACTAGTGGAATGGTGCCGCAGCAACAACCTGGTACTCAACGTCAGTAAGACGAAAGAGCTGATTGTGGACTTCAGGAAGAGTGAGGTGAAGGAACACATACCAATCCTCATAGAGAAATCAGAAGTGGAGAGAGTGAGCAGTTTCAAGTTCCTGGGTGGCAAAATCTCTGAGGATCTAACCTGGTCCCAATAGATTGATGTAGTCATAAAGAAAGTACATAGGAGTTTGAAGCAATTTGGCATGTCAACAAATATACTCAGAAACTTCTATAGTTATGCCGTGGAGAGCATTCTGACAGGCTACAACACTGTCTGGTATGGAGGGGCTACTGCACAGGACTGAAAGAAGCTACAGAAGTTTGTAAATCTAGTCATCTCCATCTTGGGCACTAGCACTACCCAGGACATCTTTAGGGAGCGGTGTCCATTATTAAGGACCTCCAGCACCCAGGGTGTGCCCTTTCCTCACTGTTACCATCAGGGAGGAGGTACAGAAGCCTGAAGGCACACACTCAACTATTCAGGAACAGCTTCTTCCCCTCTGCTATCTGATTCCTAAATGGACTTTGAAGCTTTGGACACTACCTCACTTTTTTAATATTTCTGCTTTTGCACATTTTAAATAATCTGTTCAATATACAGTATGTGATTGATTTACTTGTTTATTTATTATTGTTTTATTTTATTTGTTATTATTACTTTTCTCTCTCTGCTAGATTATGTATTGCATTGAACTGCTGCTGCGGTTAACCAATTTCACGTCACATGCCCGTGATAATAAACCTGATTCTGATTCTGAATCATTAGTACCGAATTGGACCATGACCTCTAACTGCTCACCTTCCCACTTATGAATTACATACTTGATTGAGACATCCCAGACCCTAAGGACCATACCATACCATTGATGGTAATATACCATCTGTGTAACCTCATTCTCATCCACAGAACCTACTCTCTGTTCCCCTAACCATTAAGTCCTATATGACCACAGCTTGTTTCTTCTTCCCACTTCCCTTCCAAACACGACCAAACTCAATGCCAGACACCTGACTGTGTGGCTTTCCTCTGCTATGTCATCTCCCTTACAGTACCCTAAGTTGTATACTTGCTGTTGAGGGGAGCTGCTGTAATGAGATGACTACAACATCCATTGGGATGTGTCAATTCAGGCACTCTCTGAATTTTAAGCCATGTACCATATGACTGAATATTGATCATATAATTTATTTTGATTGCTTCACAGGTCTTATCTAGTTGGAAAGTTTTGTTTGGATAAGAACTCAAACTCTCAGTCATCTGTACATATGTCACAAGTGGAGTTTCAGTTTCTCCTATTACAATAGTAGGTTTCTGACCAAGGTTCTGATTCAGTCCTACTGCAGCAGATACTGAGAGCTTCTTCACGCTTACCAGCCCCTTGTTAGCCTGTATCAATAGATTGTATCCGATCAAAAATTTAATTAACCAAGAAACAACATCACAAGAATTAAGCCATTCAGCCCACTGAGTCTGCTGTGATTTTCTATCATAGATGATTTTTAATACCACTCAATCCCTCTCATTTCCATTCTCTTGCATTCTTACTGTAACCTTTGATGCCCTGTCTAATCAAGAACTGATCAACCTCTGCTGTAAATATACCCAATACCTTGACCTCCACAGCTGTACGTGGCAGCCTTTCTCGAACTTTTTGCCATGGAGGAATCCTTGAAATAATTTTCAGATCTCAGGGAATCTCTGCGTAAAAATTATTATATCTAGAGCTCACGGTACATTAGCATGATCAGTAAGTTGTAGATATAGTAATCCAAAAATAATTGTCAATGCTCTTTTGAGTAGAGAATGAAATTTTAGCCAACCTTTCTTGAAAAAAACATAGATAGTTAAGCTTAGCTTACCTTTCTTAAAATTACTCTTTCTCTCTCTTTCATAAATTTTAAAACTCAAGGCAAACAATTCTGGGTTGAACTTGGAATAAGCATATATGGATTTCACTTTCAACTGAAATGAGACAATTCCTATGCTTGCTCTCAATGCTTGTTAAACAAGAAAAAGCTTTATAAATGATTTAAATAATAAAATAGATGGCTTTTGTTGCCATGTTTTCAGATGGGCAGCTAGTGTTGAGGAAACAGGTAGACTGCAGAAGGACTTGGACAGATTAGGAGAATGGGAAAGAAAGTGGCAAATGAAATACAATGTTGGAAAATGCATGGTCATGCACCTTGGCAGTAGAAATAAATGTGAGGACTATTTTCTAAATGGAGAGAATATCTAAAAATCTGAGATGCAAAGGGACTTGGAAGTCCTTGTGCAGAACACCTTGAAGGTTAACTTACAGGTTGAGTCAGTGGTGAGGTAGGAAAATGTCATGTTAGCATTCATTTCGTGAGGTCTAGAATACAGAAGCAGGGATGTGATGCTGAGGTTTTGTAAGGCACTGGTGAAGCTTCACCTTTAGTATTGCGAAGTTTTGGGCTCCTCATCTTAGAAGAAATATGCTGGCTTTGGAGATGGTCCAGAGGATCTCATTGAAACCTTTTGAATGTTTAAAGGCCTAGAGAGAGTAGATGTGGAAAGGATGTTTTTCATGGTGGGAGAGTCTAGGACAAGAGGGCAAAGCCTCAGAATAGAGGAGCGTCCATTCAAAACAGAGATTCAGAGAAATTCCTTTAGCCAGAAGGTGGTGAATTTATGGAAATTGTTGTTATGTGCAGCTCTGGAGGCCAGGTCATTGGCATCAACGGATTTGGATAGAAGGCTGGGAAATGGGGTTGAGGAGGAGAAATAAAAGGATCAGCCATGATTGAATGGCAGAGCAGACTTGATGGGTCAAATGGCCCGATTCTGCTCCTATGTCTTATGGTCTTATGGTTTTTCAATATTTAAAAGGTTTCAATGAGATCCTCCCTCATTGTTCTAAACTTCAGTGAATACAAACCTAAAGCCATCAAATACTCCTCATATGATAACCCTATCATTCCTAGGATAATCTTTTTGTACCTCCTCTGGACCCTCTTCAATGCCTTTCTTAAATATGGAGCCCAAAATGGCTCACAAGTGCAGTCTGGTCAATGCATTATAAAGCCTCAGCATTACATATTTCCTTTGATATTCTACTCCTCTTGAAATGAATGCTAACATTGTATTTGCCTTCCTTATCACTGACTTAACCTTCAAATTTACTTTTAGAGAACCCTGCACACCGACTCCCAAGTCTCTTTGCACCACTGATTTCTGAATTTGCTTCTCATTGAGACAACATTCTGTTCTTTTATTCCTTCTATTAAAATGCATAACCATACACTTCCTTTCACTGACTCCTGCAAAACAACAGCCGTCACCGGCAGCAAACCAGATAAGCCCTTTTTTCCTAATTCCTTGCATCTTACCAATCAGCCAATCTTCTATCCATGCTAGTATCTTTCTTGGAATACCATGAGCTCTTGTTTAGCAGCATCATGTGCAGCACCTTGTCAAAAGCCTTCTGACAAATCCAAGTAAGCAACATCCACTGATTCTCTTTTGTCTACCCTGTTTGTAATTTCCACAAAAATCCCAACATATATGTCAGAAAATATTTCCCCTTAAGGAAACAATGCTGACCACCTATTTAATTTAAAGTTATGCTTCAACTCATCCCAAATTGCAATTTTGTCCTACCTTCCTCACAATCTCACCACACACTGCATCTACTTGCATTCCAACTGAACCATCCTCAGCCCTATCACTCCGGTTCCCCTGCCAAATTAATTTAACCCCTTCCAACAGCTCTATTAAGCCAGTCCACAAAGATATTGGTCCCTCTCAATTTCAGGTATGATCTGTACCCTCTGCCATGAATGCATCTGCCAAACAATCCTATTCTTACCTTCACTAGCATACTGTCATCCAGAGATTACCTTTGAGGTCCTGCTTTTCAACTTTCTACCTCTCATCCCATTTCCTACATATGTCATTGGTAGTAAACTGTTCACCCTCCCCCTTTAGAATGAGGTGGACCCAAACTGAGGCATTCCTGACCCTAGCACCCAGGAGGTAATATCCACATCTGCAGAAGCTCCTGTTTGCTCCTCTAACTATAGAATCCTCTATCACTACTGTACTCCTCTTCCCTTCTGAGCCACAGAACTAGACTCAGAGTCAGAGAGCTGGATGCTGTGGCTGATAGGTTATTACCCCACCCCCACCCCCCAAAACAGTATCAAAAGCATTATACTTACTATTGAAGAGAACAGCAACAGTGGTACACTGCACTGGCTACCTATTTGCTTTCTCTCTCCTGATAGTCATCCAGCTACCTGCATCCTGCAACCTCAGGATTATTACCTCCTATCTATCATTTCCTCATTCTACCATATGAGCTGAAGATCATCCAGATGCAGCTCCAATTCCCTCACACAGTTTGTAAGGAGATGTAGCTGGAAGCACCTTGAACAAATGTAATTATATGGGAGACTGAAGGTCTCCTCAAGTTCCTCTCATACGAAGAACACACCACTGGCCATGGACCCATTCTCACTGCACTATCAATATACTACCAAAGAAATAAAGAAATTTGCCAGAAACTTACGTGGATCCTTCACCTCTTCTCAGCTGAGCCTCTTGAACCAAAGCCTGAAACTAACCACTCTAACACTGGCTCACTCACACTATTGACACTCCCACAATGGTCCTCTGTTTAAATGTAATTTCTTTTTATTGGTTTTGTCTCGTGCCTAATAGCATGTAATAACTGAAGCTCAGTGAAATGTCCCAGAGGGTCCCAAGATCTTCTTAAATTTCATGGCACCTCACCAACAAGCGCCTGCTCACAATGTTTGAACTCCACCATAATCGACAGAGAGGATTAAGGATGTAATCAGCAGTTTACACAACATTGTTACAGTGTCAATGATCTCTGATTGATGTTCAATTCCCATCACTGTCTTTCAGGAGTTAGTACATTCTCCCCATGAGCGCATAGGTTTCTTCAGTGTGTGCCATTTCCTTCCACATCCCGAAGGTGTATGGGTTAGAGTCAGTGAGTTGTGGGCATGCTGTGTAGACACCAGAAGCATGGCAACATTTGTAGGCTGCCCAGCACAATACTCACTGATTTGATTTAATGCAAATAATGCATTTCTCTGTATGTTTCAACATTTCTATGTACATGTGATAAATAAAGCTAATCATCTATCTTTTACAAGTCTTTAAACATAATTTGATTCTCGAAGTCAAAAGGATCCCAAGGGTTTTAACTTCACTATTGGTCTTCATTCTACAAAGTATTGAGATAAGAACATGGTGCCTCCCTGACAATTAAGAGAGTAAGGAGGAAGGTCTTACCTCCTGTTAAATGAGTGCTTTGAAGCTTTCCTTCTTGCTTGAGATTCTGCCCCATCCTTAATCCTCCCAACTATGCCAAGCTGTTAAATCTTGAGATGTTGCTATCCAGAAAGTTTTCAGAAGTCAGGAATGAAGCAGCAATGTTACGATGGCAGCTATATATCTCGATTGAGCCTGATGATGATTACACCCTATCTTCTCTGATGTCTCTTACAACTGCAATAAACAAATGAATGAACAACAATTTCCTAAAGCTATTTAAATAAAGATAAAACTGAAATATTTTTAGTTGGTCCCAAGGCCAGAAGAGATAAACTTGGGAACTTGGCTTGCTTTGTAAAATCAGAAGTAACAAGCCTAGGTGATTTCTTTGATTCAGATTTGAATTTTAAATCCTACATAAAGAAAGTGAAGAGAGCAGCATTTCTTCACTTAAAAATATTGCAAAGGTACGTCTATTTTTGTCATGTAATGATGCTGAAAATCTAATTCACCCCTTTATATCGAATAGACTAGATTGCTGTAATGCACTTTCTATTGGCCTTCAAAAACAATCCATTGACAAATTTCAATTAGACTTTTATCTAAAACCAGGATAAGGGAACATATCATTCCCATCATATAACCATATAACAACCATATAACAATCACAGCACGGAAACAGGCCATCTTGGCCCTCCTAGTCCGTGCCGAACCCTTAATCTCACCTAGTCCCACCTACCCGCACTCAGCCCATAACCCTCCACTCCTTTCCTGTCCATATACCTATCCAATTTTACCTTAAATTACACAACTGAACTGGCCTCTACTACTTCTACAGGAAGCTACATTGGCTACATTGGCTTACATCATAACTACATTGGCTTCCTGTATCCTTTAGAATTGATTTTAAAGTTCTCTTCCATGTTTTATATGCTCTGGGACCAGAGTACATCACAGAATCACTTCTGTTTTATAATCCTGCTCAAGCTCTCATGTCTTCTTTCATCAGTCTCTTAAATTATAACAATGTCCCTCAAAAGATAAGTGGCAGATCAGCTTTTCTGAAATACACTCCTAAACTGCCGAACTCAATGCCTAAAACTACAAGGGGTGCAGACTCAGTTGGCACATTTAAATGCCAGCTCAAACCACATTCATTTAACTTTGCTCTTAACTAACATTATTTTGTCTTTTATTTTTAGATATGCACTTTATCCCATTGTAAAATACTTTGAGATGTATCATTTGTATGAAAATTGCTCTATAAAAATTGTTATATTTTTTCTCAGCTCAAGCTGGTAAAACCTGAAGTACGGGCACAGCCAAGCACACTCATTTCTCAGTTGATAGACACTTTCTGGAGATTTACATAAATATTGCTGAAACACCCTGGTTTCCTTGGCTGCCTAAGTTCTGGGAAGACACTCTCAAGTCCTGCCAAACTCGTGAGATTCAATGGCTCATCCCACCCCAAAACCCAGTTTGTGTGGATGCTGTGTAATTTGCTACCCTGTTATAAATTAGTGTAAGAAATAACAGACAGCAAACTGCATATGATTAAAGGAATCATATTTATGAATATTAACTTAACTAAAGGATTTGTAAAGAATAACAAAAAAGAAAAGGGCCCATTCTAATTAAACAGTCAAATCTCTACAAGTTGGAGCTCATTTTTGAACTTCTCTGTCACTCATGCACTGGGCTTTCAGTCAGTGTGAACTTCCACACCACCTTCCGAACGTCGCTCACAATCCATCTCCAACAAACGGGTCTCCCACAGGATCGTCTGCTACGACTGGTTCTCCTCAGCATCTTCTCTCTTCATATCCTGACTAACAAAAGCCGAAACCCAACTTTATTGTCCCTCACCAAGAAAACCTCCCACTAACTGGATGGCACACATTCCACATCATTCCTTATCTTCAACAATAACCCAAACAGGCCGAGAGCAGAACAGACTGCTCTTACAGAACTGCTAAATGAAATACCTACAGCATAATAGTGAAGATGTGAACCAGGGCATTACACTCTCCCCCCACCACAAATAGTCATGTCTTCATGATTTGGAAATAATTTATAATCCCGTCATTAATAACACTGACTTCAAAGGAATTTTGTGAGGTCAGCATCTCCATGGTGACATATCTCACTAGGGGGATGGTCGCAATCTTCAGTTCACCTGGTGCTAAATAGGCCAGCCTATTTGGGGGTCTCTTGACTCTTTGAGACCTCCTTATCCCATCTTCTAAAGTAAGGACATGTTCGGCACAACATTGTGAGCTGAAAAGCCTGTATTGTGCTGTAGGTTTTCTATGTTTCTCATCTACGTCTTCAGTTTCAGACACTCCTTGGGATACTTCTGGTCTACATAGCAAGGCCTCCCCCTGTCTATTACTCACGACTTATGGTCTTCTGGGAACACAGGTCCCTCTGCCACTTGGCTGAGCTCAGCTTTATTCCCAGTTTACTTTAGAGCCCAGCCCCCTTTTGTGGTGCAGCCACAAATCTGCCTGCCCACAGATAGCCCCCGCAATCTCACCTGTCTCAGCGTGAGAAGGGTTGGGAATCTCTTCCTCAATTAGTGGGGAGTTAGCAAAAGGCAGCATTTCTCATCTCTCTGTTTCCTCATCCTCCGAGTCCATGACCCATTCAGGGGTGACAGCTGGTCTTATCTTTCCTGCCGCTGGTCCTTCAGTTTCTCCACATCACCGCAGAGCTCTCTTACTAGGTGTAGAGTCCAGGTCAGGCTCTGGGCAAACACGCACCTCTTGTCCCAGAGGTAGATGGTTGTTCTGATGAAGAATCTTAACAGGCCCATTCCCATCCTTTGGTTTCACCCAGAAAACTGGTTCATTTGGCATCTGACTCTGCACTACATAGGGCGTAACCATTCAGCAGTCAGCCAACTTATGCTTCCCAGGTAGCCCCAAATTCTTTACGAGGACTCAGTCTCCTGAGTAACAGAAAAGCATGCATTGGGAGAATTTAACCTTTTGATCATACCTCCTCTTATATATTTGATTCTGCTTGGTAGCCAAGACCTCAGCTAATTGATAAGCCTTTTTCAGCTTCCTTCTCATATCAGACACATACTTCAGATAAATCTTCCTTGCCACTCCCAAAATAGAGGGCAATAGGCAACCTCACCTCGCAGCCAAACATCAGATAATATGGCAAGTACCCAGTAGCTTCAATCTGTGCACAGTTGTAGCAGTGGACCAGAAGTCCAATATGTTCACTCCACTTGCTTTTTTTGCTGATCTCCAAGGTTCTGAGCATGTCTAGCAAGAACCGATCCCCTCAAGGGCTGGCGATCACTCTGCAAGTGATAAGGTGTAGCCCTCAATTTCTCAACTCCAAGCATGCTCAGCAGCTCACGTATCAGCCTACTCTCGAAATCCCATCCCTGATCGCTATGCATCCATCTGGGGAGGCCATAATAAATGAAATACTTTTCCCATAACACTCTGGCCACCGTGAACGCCCTCTGATCCTTGGTAGGGAAGGCTTGTGCACATCTGGTGTAGTGATCCGTAATGACCAAGAGACATTTACCATGTTCTATCATCAGGCTCTATTGATAGGAAGTCCATACGCACTAGATCAAGTGGACCCACACTCTGCAAGTGGGATAATGGAGCAGTCCTTGTAGGCAGTGTCTTCCTCCATATACATCAAGTGCATGACTTACAGTACTCTAGCTTCATTCGGGGCCGGTAGAACCAATCTCTGAGCAATCCATAGGTCTTTACAATCCTCAAATGGCCAGAATCATCATGAAGTGACTTTACCACATTCCTCCGATATTTCTCAGGCAGAACCCGCTGGGAACGCCATGGCCGGTCTGGAGGCGATGTGACCCAGTATAGAATCTGGTTCCTCAACTCCAATTTGGGCCACTCTCTCAGTAGTAAAGACACCACAGAGTGTTTCATCTTGTCATTCAGATAGATAGTCACTTAGCTTATCCATCACAGCCCATTTCAATGCCAGGGACTCCACTTTTTGTGTGGTGTAGGTCCAGTTGGAGGATGACAGACTCTGGCTGACAAACACAACAGGTCTCAACCCTGTGCCCTGATCCTGATACAGAACACCCCGTAAGCCCTCTCTGCTGGCATCTGTATGCAATACATACAGCAACCGCGGGTCTGCAGAAGCCAGCACAGACGCTTTTGTCAGCAGCTCCTTCAGCAACTGAAAGACCTCTTCACATTTTGCATCCCACCTCCCTCCAAAAGGCTCTGAACAGCTAAGATACTCTTTACCATCCCCTCCTTTCATCCTCCTTTTCTTCCCCAAGGGAGGGTAACAGCACAGAATCTGATTTAAAGGGCGGCTCACTTTAGAGTAGTCCTTCACAAACCTCTGATGGAACCCACTGAACCTAAGGAGCAAGCGCAGGGTGCTCACAGTCTGGGGCCTTGGCCATGTGCTCACCACCTCTATCTTAGACAGATTCGTAGCTACTCCAACTATGAAACTATGTGCCCAACATAGTCGACAGTTGTCTTGCAGAACTGGCACTTGTCCAGGAAAGTTTTAACCCTTCAGCTTTCAGGCAGCCCAGCATCTTCAGTAGCCTTCCTTCATGTTCCTCCAAGGTGGACCCAAACACTATGAGGTCAGTCAGGTACACCAACACCTCAAGCAAGTTCACATCCCCCACTGTTTTCTTCATGACATGCTAGAAAGTCACAGGGGCTCCCAACATGCCCTGGGGCATCCTTTCAAACTGGAAGAGTCCCAGTGGACATATGAATACCGTCTTCTCTTTATCAGCCTCACTCATCTGGTAATACCCACTCCTCAAGTCTAGCACACTAAACCATTTTGCATCATTCAGGCAAGCCAGCGTGTCCTCGATTCTCAGGACTGTCTACTGGTTGGGGACTGTACGTCTGTTCAGAGTCCTATAGTTCACACACGTCCGTACCTTACAATTCTTCTTCCTGGCCACCATTATTAGAGGCGCGAAAGGGCTTCTGGACTCAGTAATGACCCCAGCTTCTTCAACTTCCACAGATGCTGCTGAACATCCTCCACCTCTGCAGGTGCCAGTCACAGCGACCTTTCTCTGAATGGAGTGTCCTCTGTCACCCGGATGGTGTAACGAATGCTCTTGGAACAACGCACATCAAACACGTCAGTACAAAATATACCTTGCAGCTTCAGCATCTTCTCTATCAACCTGTTCTTCCAACACAGGTACCAGGGAGTATCTAAAGTTGAATGGCTTGGCAGTCATCGTTCCTCTTTTTGGAGAGAGTTTCTCCCCGGCTTGTCTCACAGGGACACGAGACGTAACTGTCACTGGAAAGAGGTGTACCATTGGCATCCTCCACCTGAGGGTGACCTCCCGCTCCGAAGTGTTCCCGATACTCACTGTCATCATGCTGAAGTGTACAACCGAGGGCTTCTGCAGTTCAGGCCTCACCAGTACCCCAGCAGGAAGCAGGACTCCTCTTTGTGGTCTTCCGGAGCATCCACCAAGAGGGCCTCGGCATCAGCCATTCCGGGAAATTTGAGGCTTCTCAGTACTCTCGCTACTTCCCCAGGCTGTAACATGACTAGTTTGGACTGGGAGAATCACACAGTCCCTCATTTACTTTCATTTTAATTTTTAAAATCTTTATTGATTATTATAGAAGATCAACAAAAAATACATTAAGGTAATCAAGTCAATATATCATTATGTACAATGAAGAACTAAATGAGCAAATAACTGATTAACAAAGCTAAGCAATATATTAGTAATAATAAGAAAATAAAGTATTTTAACTGAATTAAAGAGTGACTGGCACAGATCAAAGAAGAATTAACCAACTTCAAAATCCACAATCAATCCTCTGTTATCAAGGTCATGTTAAGCTCTCTCTCCCAATCTTGCTTAATCTTAAGTGAAGGTTAATTGTGCTGTTGCAACAATAAATTATAATTTTTCCCAATAAAACCTTTCACTAAAGGGTTCATTTTTAAAATAATATCTAACAGGTCAGAATCCTGTCTATATGGAAAATTACTTAAATATTCTTATAAGTGTCTGACCTGAAGATATTGCAGGAAACGTGAATACGAGAGAGAGTATTTAGTTAAACTTCCGCCACCTCCAACGGGATCCAACTAACAAGCACATCCTTCCCTCACCCCCCCCCCCTCTGCTTTCCGCAGGGATCGCTCCCTACACAACTCACTTGTCCATTCATACCCCCATCCCTTCCCACCGATCTCCCTCCTGGCACTTATCCTTGCAAGCAGAACAAGTGCTACACCTGCCCTTACACTTCCTCCCTCACCACCATTCAGGGCTCCAGACAGTCTTTCCAGGTGAGGCAACACTTCACCTGTGAGTCGGCTGGTGTGGTATACTGTGTCCGGTGCTCCTGGTGTGGCCTTTTATATATTGGTGAGCCCGACGCAGACTGAGACCGTTTCGCTGAACACCTATGCTCTGTCCGCCAGAGAAAGCAGGATCTCCCAGTGGCCACACATTTTAATTCCACATCCCATTCCCATTCTGATATGTCTATCCATGGCCTCCTCTACTGTCAAGATGAAGCCACACTCAGGTTGGAGGAACAACACCTTATATACCTTCTGGGTAGCCTCCAACCTGATGGCATGAACATTGACTTCTCTAACTTCTGTTAATGTCCCTCCCCTTCTTACCCCATCCCTGGTATATTTAGTTTTTTTTCTCTCTGCCCATCACTCTGCCTGTTCTTCATCTCCCTCTGGTGCTCCTCTTCCCCTTTCTTTCTCCCTAGGCCTCCCGTCCCATGATCCTTTCCCTTCTCTAGCTCTGTATCACTTTTGCCTATTACCTTCCTGGCTCTCAGCTTCACCCCACCCCCTCCGGTCTTCTCCTGTCATTTTGCATTTTCCCTCCTACTCCTACTTTCAAATCTCTTACTATTTTTCCTTTCAGTTAGTCCTGACGAAGGGTCTTGGCCTGAAACATCAACTGCACTTCTCCCTATAGATGCTGCCTGGCCTGCTGTGTTCCACAAGCATTTTGTGTGTATTGTGAGAGTATTTAGTTACTAATTTCTCAAAATACATCAATCGACCATATTGGAACAGATCCATGAAGGAATAAACTCCTTTATTCCTCCAAAGAAGAAAGGTAGGATCACTTAATGAAGGTTTAAATAAGTAATTTTGATAAATTAAACTAAAAAGTTTATATTTTTTAAGATTTAAAAAGTTACAAAACTGGAACCAAATTCGTAATGACTGCTTAATCACAGGGTATAAATTTAATTTGATAATTTTGGCCAGTTGTACAGGTAGAGAAGCTCCTAGTAATGAAGTTAAGTGAAACTGTTTCACAGCATTCAATTCCAAATCAGTCCAAGGTGGTCATTCATTTTTATCAGCCCAACATAACCAAAAACACATATAACGTCTATTAACAGCCCAATAATACATTCTTAAATTAGGCAAAGCAAGACCTCCATCCTTTTTTAATTTTTGTAAATGATATTTATCAATTCTTGGTCTTTTATTATTCCAAACAAAAGATGAAATAATAGAGTCAACCTGATCAAAAAACAGTTAAAAAAGGGATATTTTGAAATATATATAAAAATTCCGGGAAAATCATCATTTAACTGCATGAATTCGGCTGGCTAACAAAAGTGTAAGTGGATTCCATCTACAAAATAATTGCTTCATAAAATCCGCTAAAGGAACCGAATTAGCTTTATAAAGGTCTTTATGATTTTTAGAAATAATAATACCTAGATATTGAAAGGAGTCCATAACTCTAAAAAGAATGTCATCATACATAGAAGCAGAATCATTTAGGGGAAATAATTCACTTTTATGAAGGTTTAGTTTACATCCCAAAAACTTTCCAAATTTGTTTAATAGTTTCAATAAACTAGGAATGGATTATTCAGGATTCGAACTATAAACTAAGAGATCGTCAGCATAAAGGGAGGACATGAATAGTCCCACTTATGAGAATTCCATGAATAACTTTAGCTTCACGGTGCAATAGCCAAGAGTTCCAACACCAAATCAAATAACAAGGGACTTACTGGAAAGCTGAAAAAAAGGAGATCTGCAATTATAAGCAATAACAGTAGCAATAGGGCTTTTATATATCATTCTGATCCACTTATTAAAATTAATACCAAAGCCGAATTTCTCTAAAACATGAAGTAAGTATTTCCATTCAACTCTGTGAAATGCCTTTTCAGCATCGAAAGAGACAGCACATTGGGGAGTCTTAGAAAAGGATGAATATATTACATTTGACAGTCTCCGAACATTAGAGAAGGAATAACGGCCCTTTACAAAACCTGTTTGGTCTTGACAGATAATTTTACCTATAAAATTCTCCAGCTGATTGGCCATTAGTTTTGAAAGAATTTTAGCATCCTCATTTAATAGTGAAATAGGTCTATATGAAGCACAGTCAGTAGGGTTTTTATCTTTCTTAAGAATTAAAGAAACAGAAGCTTCATAGAATGTGGGAGGTAACTCTGCTATCAAAAAAGAATCTTTAAGCATTTCCAACATATATAGAGAAAGAAAATTTTCAAATTTTTATAAAGGCCTACAGAATAGCCATCCAGTCCAGGAGCTTTACCAGATTGCTTTGAAGAAATAGCTTTCTGAATTTCATTTTCAGTAATAGGAGCTTCAAGAGTTTGTTGATCTTCAACAGAGTCGAGGAAAATTGATCTTTTGTAAAAAGGCATTCATTTTAGAAGAATCAACTGGAAACTGAGATTTATAAAGTTCAATGTAAAAAGTCTTGAAACATTTTATTAATATCTTCATAATCACAATTTTACAATTTTTTAAGATTTGTCTTTTAGCTCCAGCTGCTTTTAATTGAGATGCTAATAGCTTATTATTTTTATCCCCAAACACATAAAATTGACTTTTCAATTTAAGCAGACTTCTTTCAATAGGGTAAGTTATATTGTGATTGGAGTTCAACTCTTTGTTTGAATAAATCAATGTTAGGAGAGATTGCATAAATATTATCCAAGTCTTTAATTTGTTTTGAAATTTTATCTAACTCTGTTTTTGTCTGTTTCTTAAGCTTAGCTAAATAGGAGAGTATCTGACCACACAAAAATGCTTTAAATGAATCCCATATAATCAACTTTGACACATCTCCCGTATTATTATAAAGAAAAAACCTTTTATCTGAGTCTCAATAAATTTGACAATAAACTTTGTAATAAATTTTCTGGAAAACGCCAAGGCAAATTTGCAATAATGACATCATTCAATTCAAAGGCTAAGCTTAAAAGCGCATGATCCGAGAGAATGATAGCATCATATTCACATTTCTGGACTTTGAAAAAGAATCGGGTATCAGCTATAAAATAATCGATTCTCGAATATTTTTTGTGAATAATCTCTAAATGTCTCTAAATTTCAACCAGGCCAAAATCAATTAAAAAAGAGTTAATAAGTGATGCAGAACAACTCGGGAACCACTGATTGGTAGAACTCTTGTAAATCAAAGGATTTAAACAACAGTTAAAATCACCCCTATTTACAACATATATTCATTTAAATCCAGCAATGAAGCAAATACATTTTTTTAAAAAGAAGGATCACCTACATTAGGTCCATATAGATTAACCAGGACAATTTTTCCATTACAAATTGTTCCTTTAACAATTAAAAATTTGCCATTAATATCTGACACGTCTTCTTGGATGAATAAAATATTAGATTTAATAAAAATAGGTACTTCCTTTGTTTTATTTTGACAACTAGTGTGAAATTGAAGGCCCTTCCATATTTTAAAAAATCTATTTTGATTGCCCATTCTGATATGCATTTCTTGAGCAAAAATTATATTGGGTTGGAATCGATTAATGATTTTAAAAGTCTTCTTGCACTTAATGAGATGATTCCAACAACGTACGTTCCAACTTATAACATTTATCTGTTTAATTACCATTAAAAAATTTATTTTATTTAACACATAAATACACGCATACCAGAGCGGGCTAATCAAAACTGGTGGTGATAAATATAACCATATACAAAACATGTATGCTCCGAAACTCCGTAATGGGAAAAAATACAAAAAAAAACTAAAATTAATCCTACAATTAATTTTATAACTCAAAGCTAACCCCAGTCCTCCCACCACCCCAAAAGTCCCGAAATTTGGCAAAAAAAGCGGAAATGCATCCCCTTAGAAGTAAAAAAAGAGAAAGATGCCACAAGCTGCCCATTTTATAAAGGTAATTTTAAAAACTGTCCTTAATTCCTCCCCCCCCCCCAGTTACAAAAAAAAAAAAAATGGCCCTAAAATAGAAAAGCCCTGTAGAGGGAAAAAGTGTTTATACTTAATCCTTAAGAATAAGCTGGGGAATGCGGAAACAATCTCCAAAAACACCAAAACAATAAAATTAAACAAAGAGAAGAATGCCTATGCAATCTCTAATGAAGAAAAATCCATGCCATTTTCCATTTAACTTATATGCCCAATAAAAAACTGTTTTTAGGAAAAAAAACTAAGTAATCGGTCACATCGAAAAGTTCACATCTTCTTTAAATGGTCCATCAATCAAAGGACATCTTAAGCAAATCAGAAATCTTCAAAGCTTATTTTCTTTCTGAAATAACAATTATTCAGCAGACCTAAAACCATTCAAATCTCGACTGCAACCGAAATATAGTTAACATAGTCCAATGCCTCTTTGGGGTCCAGAAAAACACGTGAAGTTGAATCTTTGGGAAATAACTTTAATCGGGTTGGATAATGAAGTGATGGGAATAATCCCTTATCATAGGCTATCATCATGGTTGGAACAAATTTAGTTCACAGGTCCATAATTTCCCATGGATAACCTTCATAAAAACGAATCTCGGAACTCTTGAGTTTAAAAACTCTGTATTTCCTTGCATATTTCATGATTTGGTCTTTAACTTTGAAATGAAGAAAACTGACCAAAACTGACCTTGGCTCATTCGGATCTCAAGATTTTGAAGTGAAAATTCTATGCACTCTTTCAATATTGGGAAGTTGAGGTAAAATATCCAGAAACAGAGATTGAAACAGGTTAGCAAAATCATCCAATAAATCCCCACTCTCAGATCCTTCCTTCAGACCAACAATTCAAATATTATTCCTACAAGATCTTGCTTCCAAACCGATAATCTTACGTTGAGACTTTTCCAAGTGAGCTGAAATATCCGCTATCTGACACTTCGTCTCCTTAAGTTCAGAATTCAGGGAAATAATATTTTCCTGCACAAATTGAAAACTCTCCCATAATGACTTCATCTCAGAAGTGATAGCATCAAGTTTTACCATGTTGTTTTCTATTTTTCTGTCGAGAACCATCAGTGAATGTTTTAAATGCTCAGCCCAGACCAGGCATATCTTCTGATTTTTCTTTCGAAGTTTCTCCCTTTCCATTGCTGGATTCAGGAAGCTGCTTTCCACTTCTTAAAGACTGTGACATAATAACAAGTATTCCCCTCTAAGACCCGACAAATAAAAGTTAAAAATTCAAAGTTTAAACTGGGGAAAAGGAAGAATTAATCGCAGCCACACAAAATGTGCGTCACTCCATAGGCAGTAGGTGGAGTCCCAATGACCAGTAATCATTGTACAGATAGACCCCAGATCTTTAGCGCACTGAATGGCATCAAAGGTAAATGCGTCAAATACCCGTTGTAAAACAAACGGTACAGCAGAGTAACCTGAGAGCCGGTTCAAGTATGGCTCAATACCCTCAATCTGTAGGGATACACTGGACCTTGGCCCCATTAAACCTTCAGGAATAGAGTATTTTGCATTTGGGTGTTCCTTGATATATTGCTAGAAACATGTATTCAATATGGGAAAGGATCTTGGTGATTGTAGTGATGACTTGCAGCAGACTGAAAAGCTTGAGCATGTAGATATTAAGCAGACAATGTATTGGAGCTTTTGGAAAGTATCAAGTTGGATAAGTCACCGGGACCGGATGAGATGTACTCCAGGCTACTGTGGGAGGTGAGAGAGGAGATTGCTAAGCCACTGGCGATGACCTTTGCATCATCAATGGGGACGGGAGAGGTTCTGGAGGATGAGAGGGTTGTGGATGTTATTCCTTTTTTTAAGAAAGGACGTAGAGATAGCCCAGGAAATTATAGACCAGTGAATCTTGCTTCAGTGGTTGGTAAGTTGATAGAGAAGATCCTGAGAGGCAGGAGTTATGAACATTTGGAGAGGCATAATATAATTAGGAATAGTCAGCATGGCTTTGTCAAGGGCAGATCGTGCCTTACGAGCCTGATTGAATTTTTTGAGGATGTGACTAAACAATTAATGAAGGAAGAGCAGTAGATGTAGTGTATATGGATTTCAGCAAGGCCTTTGATAAGGTACACCATGCAAGGCTTACTGAGAAAGAAAGGAGGTATGGCATCCATGGGGACCTTGCTTTGTGGATCCAGAATTGACTTGCCTACAGAAGGCAAAGAGTGGTTGTAGATGGGTCAAATTCTGCATGGAGGTCAGTCATCAGTGGAGTGCCTTGAGGATCTGTTCTGGGATCCCTTCTCTTTGGGATTTTTATAAATGACCTGGATGAGGAAGTGGAGGGATGGGTCAGTAAGATTGCTGATGACACAAAGGTTGGAGGTGTTGTGGATAGTGTGGAGGGCTGTCAGAGGTTACAGAGGGTCATTGATAGGATGCAAAACTGAGCTGAGAAGTGGCAGATGGAGTTCAACCTAGATAAGTATGAGGTGGTTCATTTTGGTAGGTCAAATATAATGGCAAAATATAGTATTAATAATAAGACTTTTGGCAGTGTGGAGGATCAGAGGGATCTTGGGGTCTGAGTCCATAGGACACTCAAGGCAGCTGTGCAGGTTGATTCTGTGGTTAAGAAGGTGTACGGTGTATTGCCCTCCATCAATCATGGAATTGAATTTAGGAGCTGAGAGATAATGTTTCAGCTATATAGGACCCTGGTCAGACCCCACTTGGAATACTGTCTCAGTTCTGGTCGCCTCACTACAGGAAGGATGTAGAAGCCATAGAAAGGGTGTAGAGGAGATTTACAAGGATGTTGCCTGGATTGGGGAGCATGCCTTATGAGAATAGGTTGAGTGAACTCAGCCTTTTCTCCTTGGAGTGACGGAGGATGAGAAGTGACCTGATAGAGGTGTATAAGATGATGAAAGGCATTGATCGTGTGGATAGTCAGGCTTTTTCCCAGGGCTGAAGCAACGGTGGTGGAGGCAGATATGATAGGGTCTTTTGAGAGGCTTTTAGATAGGTACATGGAGCTTAGAAAAGTAGAGGACTATAGGTAAGCCTAGTAATTTCTAGGGTAGGGACATGTTCGATTCAACTTTGTGGGCCGAAGGACCAGTATTGTGCTATAGGTTTTCTATGTTTCTGTTCCTCCTGAAATGTCAGGCCATTCCTTTACTGGGTCTCTCTGCTTGGGTACACTTTCCTGAGGGTTTTCCCATTCTTCACACTCCCACTTGATGTGTCTCTCTTCACCACAGTTATAACAGGCAATACCAGTTGCTCCCCTTCTCACGGAACCCCTCTTCTTACATAGAAACATAGAAAGCCCACAGGACAA
Organism: Hypanus sabinus; assembly: GCF_030144855.1. Lineage (NCBI taxonomy): Eukaryota > Metazoa > Chordata > Chondrichthyes > Myliobatiformes > Dasyatidae > Hypanus > Hypanus sabinus. Next base: position 70,094,180 of record NC_082706.1, read on the forward strand.
TACAGTCCCTTCAGCCCACAATGCTGTGCCAAATACATACTTATTTTAGAAATTAGCTCGGGTTACCCATAGCCCTCTATTTTTCTAAGCTCCATCTATCTATGCAGGAGTCTCTTAAAAGTCCCTATCACCATCGCCAGCAGCCCGTTCCATGCACTCACCACTCTCTGCCTAGAAAACTTACCCCTGACAACTCCTCTGTACCTACTTCCAAGCACCTTAAAACTGTGCCCCTCGTCTCAGACATTTCAGCCATGGAAAAATCCTCTGATTATCCACACGATCAATGCCTCTCATCATCTTATACACCTCCATCAGGTCACCTCTCATCCTCCGCTGCTCCAAGGAGAAAAGGCCAAGTTCACTCAACCTATTCTCAAAAGGTGTGCTCCCCAATCCAGGCAACATCCTTGTAAATCTCCTCTGCACCCTTTCTATAGTTTCCACATCCTTCCTGTAGTGAGGTGACCAGAACTGAGCACAGTACTCTAACTGCGGTCTGACCAGGGTCCTATACAGATGCAACATTACCTCTCAGGTCTTAAACTCAATCCCACAGTTGATGAAGGCCAATGCACCGTATGCCTTCTTAACCACAGGGTCAACCTGCTCAGCAGCTTTGAGTGGCCTGTAGACTCGGACCCCAAAATCCCTCTGATCCTCCACACTGCCAAGAGTCTTGCCGTTAAAACTATATTCTGCCATCACATTTGACCTACCAAAATGAACCAACTCACACTTACCTGGCTTGAACTCCATCTGCCTCTTCTCAGCCAAGTTTTGGATCCTATCAAAGTCCTGTTGTAACCTCTGACAGCCCTCCACACTATCCACAATACACCCAACATTTGTGTCATCAGCAAATTTACTAATCCAGCCCTCCACTTCCTCATCCAAGTCACTTATAAAGAGCATAGTGAGAAGGGGTCCCAGATCAGATCTCTGAGACACACCACTAGTCACCAACCTCCATGCAGAATCTTAGTCTGTCCCCTCAGGGAGTCCCTGTCAGCTTTATTGTATGGGGTGACCACACCTGCCGATTACAACTGAGACATCTCAGTCCTAAACTCTGCCACAAACTCTTTCCCTGGAGTGGGTTATCAGTGGTTACTTCAGCCAAGGAGACCACTACCGAGGACTGTACCCTTCAGACGGAGGCCTTCTGTGCATCCATCGCATTCTCCTCCTCTCTTACTTCTCTGACCAGCTTGACAAATGAAGGAGAGTGTGCATCTTACAAGACATTCGGAGATCCCAAGCGATCAGGTCTAGTGAATGGGCACCTTTCACCACTTGATCCATTCTTAACTGATTCACTTCAGCCGTTTGAATGATCCCTCTACACTGCAGCAATTTAGCTGCCTCTCTCCAAAATATATTCAGAGGCTTTTCCCCAGGGCTGAAATGGCTAACACGAGAGGACACAGTTTTAAGGTGCTTGGAAGTAGGTACAGAGGAGATGTCAGGGGTAAGTTTTTTACACAGAGAGTGAGTGTGTGGAATGGGCTGCCGGCAACAGTGGTGGAGGCAGAAATGATAGGGTCTTTTAAGAGACTCCTGCATGGGTACATGGAGCTTAGAAAAATAAAGGGTATGGGTAAACCCTAAGGTAGGGATATGTTCTGTACAGTTTTGTGGACTAAAGGGTGTGTATGTTTTTTCCATGTTTTCTAAAATGTAAGCAGAAAGCCTCTCCCTTTCTCCGGAAACATGTTCTGAAACCCTGTCATAAGCCCCAATGGGCTTCCTGTTGCCCCAAGCACCTTTTCTAGTGCTTGCATGTAACCCGCAGAGGTGGCAAAGGTGTTCTGTGTCTTTATGGATCTCACTATGTCAACAGCCGGCCCTCTCAAACTTTCAACCAATCGCTGTCTTTTATCATCACCAGGGTACTGCCACTCATCCAACAACAAAGAGGTCTGCTTTGCCCAAGTCTCATACTTCTCTTCCCCCTCAGAGGTGAGCTTCAACCCTGAGAACATTCTCAGCTCTCAAAAGCTAGGACTCTCAGCCTGTGCACTGGGCCATTTATTTGCCAGAGAGGTAAGGGCTGTTACCAACTCAGAATTTTCACTCTTCACTAGGGGACTCATTAGACCTCCCAAATCAGACCACTCCTTCCCCTTGCTCCTCAGAAATGAGAGCAACCTGTTTTTGAGGGCTCCACCCTGCCTTGGCTTACGATTCAGCCACCTTGCCTACACTCCCCTCCTCCCGGAAAACATGGACAGTCCACGTCCCCCCTCTCCCAGGATCCCAGTAGTACCAGGCACTTTCACTGCCATTACGTCAGCACTCGTCTGAACTAAAGCTGCCATTTTATCAAGCATCCGCTCAACGCCTGCAGCTTTCATAATGTATCATAATCATTTTACCCAATAATAGTTTAACACAGACTTACCCACTGCCTCAATGCCCAGGGCAATCACACACTAGCCAATGAAATCAATCCTGGACCATACTCCCACAATGAAACAGCCTGGTTCCCTTGGCTGCGTAAGTCTAGGGAAGGCACTCTCAAGTCCTGCCAAACCTGTGAAATTGAGACGGCTTGTCATACTCCAAACCCTGTGTAACTTGCTACCCTGTCACAAATTAGAGCCACCAAATAACAGACAGTATACTGCATATGATTAAAGGAATTATATTTATGAATCTGAACTTAACTAAAGGGTTAGTAAAGAATAACAAAATGAAAAAGGTCCATTATAATTAAACAGTCAAAGATGCACAAGTTGGAGTTCATCTTGAATTTCTTGGTCACTCATGTGCTGGGCCCTCGGTCATCATAAATGCCCACAGCACCTTCTAAACATTGCTCACAATCCATCTCATAAAACAGGTTTCCCACTGGATCATATGCTATGCCTGGTTCTCCCCAGCATCCTCTCTCTTCATCTCCCGACGAACAAAAGCCCAAGACCAGCCTTACTATCCCTCTCCAAGAAAACCTCCTGCTAATTGGATGGAACACATTCCACATCATCCCTTATCTTCAACAATAACCCAAACTGGCTGAAAGCAGAACAAACAACTCTTACAGAGTTGTTAAATGAAATACCTACAACATAACAGTAAAGATGTGAACTAGGGCATTACATTGCTGTGTAGGTCTAACTGGTTAATGATATTTTGTAGTGACTTTGGGATGGTACTAGTTGTAGATATTACTATTGGGACATGTAATATGTCTTCTGAGAAACAGGAGGGGTTCCTTGTGGCAATGAAGGACCAGGTGGTTAACACAAAAAATATCAAAAATACATATCAAAAGGTAACAAATTCAAGATGACAAATATAGAAAATGCCAAGAGAAACCAGAAATAATTCAACACATTACAGGATCCTGCAGCAGTTTAACTCAATCAGATTACTTATCTAGGCACAATCAAGTGGCAACATCTTTCACCAAAATCTTGCTTTAAAATGCAAACTCATAAAAGACTCCATACCTTACTATAAATACAGGCCTGATCCAGTTTGTATGTGAGTACCTGCCACAACGATAACACAATCTGTTCTGCCAGGCCAGTTTCTGTTTAAACTTTACAATTTGCTCAGTATATATATTCCAGTTATCTTTTGCGCAATCTGTCTAATGAAACCAACCATTTCAGCTCTTCTATTATATTAGTTATCACCTGGTATGCACTGCTTATGAACCCATAATTTCATTCATGTCTTGCGAAAAGAAAAATGTCCTGCAATTTTTTAAAACTCGAATGTCTCGCTGTACCTTTTCTTAACATTTTGCTGCGCATCAACAGGTAGGACATTGTCTCAGGTTCACTTAAAGCATCTTTGTCACCACTGTTATGTCAAAGTAAATATAAAAGTAATCAAAAATAAAAAACAAGGAACCCAAGAGATGCATGTAAACTTCATTGCTACTTTAAGTAAGGTGCACATAAGCCATGGGGTGTGATGATGTATGCCATTCACATACTTTTACATATAACTGATAATGAATTACTGAAACAACAAAAATCAGTAATCAAATGATATATTTACAATATTACTCAAATATTACTGAAATATTGATACACAACAATAACAGTAACCAGTCAATCTCTTTTGATAACATCGATGACAAATTAATCCACAGTACTTATAACACAGAGAGAGGTCATTTGGCCCCACAGACCTGTGCTAACATTAAATTCCTTAACAGGTTAATGGCAGGATTCTGAGCAGCATGGGATCTTAGGGTTCATGACCATAGATTCCTCAAATTTGGCATGCAAGTTGATAGTTGCACAGGTGTTGGCCTTCATTAGTTGGGGGATTGAGTACAAGAGTTGCAAGGTAATGTCGCAGCCCTATATAGCCCTGGTTAGACTATGCTTGGAATATTGAGTTCAGTTCTGGTTGCCTCATTATAGGAAGGTTGTGGAAGCTTTAGAGAGGGTGCAGAGGAAATTTACCAAGGTGCTACATGGATTAGAGTACATGCCTTATGATGATAGGTTGAGTGAGATAGGGCTTTTCTCTTTGGAAAGAAAGTTTCCTATGGCAGAAGTGGTTAATATAAAGAGAAATAATTTTAAGGTGACTGGAGGACTGAAGAGTCTTCCTGAAGATAAATCCAAGGAAGGCGACGGACCCAGATGGCATCCCGGGATGGATTCTCAGGGCCTGTGCAAGCGAGCTAGCTGGTGTGTTTGCTGACATCTTCAACTGCTCCCTGCTTCAGTCTAAGATCCCCTCGTGTTTTAAGAAGGCAACGATAATCCCGGTGCCAAAAAATAGCAAGATGACATGCCTGAATGACCATTGACCTGTGGCTCTGACATCAATTGCTATGAAGGGCTTCAAGTGATTTGTTGTGGCACACATCAACCATAACCTACCGGTCAACCTCGACACTTTACAATTCACCTACCGGAGCAACAGGTCAACGGCAGATGCCATCTCTCTGCCACTACATTTCTCCTGAGAACACCTGGAGAATAAAGGCACATATGTAAGGCTCCTTTTCATTGACTACAGCTCTGCCTTTAATACCATCATTTCAAATAAACTGATTCCTAAGCTCCAGAACATGGGTCTTAGCACTCAGATCTGCAGCAGGATCTTCAACTTCCTCACAGACAGGACCCAGGCTGTAACCAGCATGGATAACTTCACTTACTTTTAACACTGAACTGATTCCACCACCTATGGTTCCTACAAATAATGTTCAGCACACAGAACACAAGTTATACATAAATTACACAAGACAATGAAGAGAAAAAATAGGACTGTGCAAAGAAAGACCTCCACACAAAGAAAAGTACATTCAGAGACATGTCTGTAGTAGTGCAAGAGGTGGTCATTAGCATTCTGTTGCTGAAACAGAGTTAGGGTTGTTGAGGCTGGCTTCTAAACAGTTTCTAATTTATAATTTATCTGGAGGTAATGCAGATCAGACTACATATATCATCCATCCACAGTTACTCTTTTAAAATAACCATTGTTATCCTTGTGAGAATGGCATGTCAGAATGAAAACATTGTATTTCCAGCAAAGTGAAATGAAGCCTTGGTACAAAGGGAGAGCCTATTTTCATTGGGATGTGACATTGAACTGAGATTCGAAGGCATATACATCCTTTCAGGTGGCAATGAAAAGCACTTCTGCACTATTTTGAGGAAAAGGAGGACATTGTCCTCACCAAGGATCCATTAGTCCTCACATTCCTGTTTGTAGGAGCTCACAGTTCATAGATCAGCTACAAATTTTTAGCATGATGCTAAAAATTACATTTCCATTAAATCACTTCATTAACTAGAATATATTTTGGTATGTCTCACATTCATGAATGTATTGATATGTTCAAGATAATAAGAGGTATAGATCAAGTGACAGCCAGGGACTTCTTCCCAGGACAGAAATGGCTAATATGAGGGGTCATAATTTTAAAATGAATGGAGGAAAGTATGGGGGGGAAGGACATCAGAGTCAGCATTTTACAGAGCGTGGTACCACGTGATGCTAGAGGCAAATACATTAGCGGCATTTAAGACACTCTTAAATTTAAGACACACGGATGATAGAAAAATGGAAGGCTATGTAAGAGGGAAGGGTTAGATTGAATTTTAGAGTAGGTTAAAAGATTGGCCCAACATTGTGAGCTGAAAAGCTCATAATGTGCTGTAATGTTCTAAATTCTATATTCTATGGTCAACCCTCTCTTTGTCATTTACAAACAATATACTGTACCTCTCCATACCCTCTATGATATAGAAAGCGTGGGTAAAAATTCTGAATAGTAATTGGATTTAATCAGTAATGAATGCTACATTTGTTGTGGATTTATGAAATGAATCATCATACTCATTTCTGTTTATGTATTTTAATACCTTACATAAACCAATTATCTATAAGGTAAGTGAACTGTTTACTTTTATCAGCAGTCATTTGTATATAAGTCGGACTCTGAAATTACATAGAATATCAAAAATCTGAATTGAAGTAAAATTAACAAATCCTATTAGTTCACAGGCTTAAATTATGATGGTACAGTTTTCATTTTATAGATGACATTTTAATAATTACAACATTAGTTTTGGGCAATGTTTTTGCAAAGAATATTCATGCTTGATTAGGCTCGATTAGGCTCAATGGTTTAATAGGAAAAAATAAACTTGCCAACCACACTGGAATTTATGTTTGATTTGTAACATGCTTACAAAGGAATAAAACTGCAGTTATAAGTTACACCAGAAGATTTAGCATCTGATAAATGATAAAAGAAAAATCTGTGTCTAGTTCATATTTGAAATTCTAGCCCATTTAACATCACTAAAGAACCATCAAGAGGTCCCAGAAACAGCTGAGGCTGAAACAGGATGATGAGGTTTCAAACCAACATCTCACCATGGATTTCATTATTGATGAAGGAATAAGTAATAACCCTTTCTCTTTGCTAAACTATAGGAGGCTTCCAGGGGTCTATTAAGAGAAAGATGATGTCATTTTGACCAAGTTCCAAATATTTGGCTAAATTGGGATGACACGGTAGGATAGCGGTTAGCACAATCACTGTATAGGACCAGCTGTAAGATTTGAGTTCAATTCCCACTACCGTCTACAAGGAATTGTAATTTGTAATTCTTTATGGCACCAGAAGCATGGCGACACTTGCAGGCTGTCGAGCACAATCCTCGTTGATTTAATTTGACACAAAATAATGCATTTCACTGTATGTTTCAATGTACAAGTGACTAATAAAGGTAAAATTTTAATATTCTAAATGAGCAATCTACATGCTATGACATACAAATAATGCATGTATTGGGATATTTTTAATGCATAATGTAACATGAATATTAACATATACATGTAACATGTTATAACAGTTAATAATGTATGCTAAACATATAGATTAGCATTATGTTATACTTTGTTGATGGTGATCTGGACCTCTCAAATACGTTTGTAAATGATGATGTCAACTCAGGCCTGAGAGGCCAACGTCGGGCATTTTCATGCCTTACAAGGCACGGAACGAAAGACTGTGTCTTTCGCCACTTCTCACACAGACATTTCGCAGTATTTTCTTTATTTTACAAGGTCGAGTTGCGAGCTCAGCACTCAACCTGGCACAGATGGAAAGCGTACTCAGGAACAGCCCGACTGGATTCAGACCTGGGTACCTCCGTTCCAGTGACATAAGCTCCGGAGTCCGAAGCTTATGTCACTGCGCCACCAGCCGAAATCTCAAATAAGACCAGTATTTATTGCCCAGCTCTGATTGCCTTTGACTCATTGATGAGTTTCCAAATGTTTTTTGCCCTTGTTCTTCCAGATAGTGGTGGTTTCTTGTTGGAGTGGCCTGCATAAGTAATTGCAGTGAATTTTGCAGATGACAAACACAGCAGCCAAGGTGTGCTAGCAAGGGAGAAAGTAAATGCTTAGGGTGGTGGATGGTAATAAGAGCAATCAAATGAGCTCCTTTGTCCCAATGGTGTTGATCATCGTGAGAGTTGTACATGAATCAGAATCAGGTATATTATCACCAACATATGTCTGAAAAGTGACAGCAGTATAGTGCAAGACATAAAAACTACTATGAGTGACAGTAAATAAATAGATATATACTGTACATACAGTAGTTGGATAGATGATAGGTAAGTGTGTTGTGCAAAAGAGGAATAGCAAGGCACTGTTCTTTGTACATTCAGAAATCTGATAGCAGAGGGGAGTAAGCTGTTTCAGAATCATTGAGTGTTGGTCTTCAGGCTCTTGTACCTCCTCACTGATGATAGTAACGAGAAGAGAGCATATCCTGGATGGTGACAATCATTAATAATGGACGCCAACTTCATGAGGCAACACCTTTTGAAGATAAACACAAAGTACACTGCAGATGCTGTGGTCAAATCAACACGTACAAACAAGCTGGATGAACTAGGTTGGGCAGAATCCATTGAAATGAGGGGTCAACGTTTTGGACCGAGACCCTTCGTCCACCTTTTGAAGATAGCCTCGATGATGGAGAGGGTTGTGCCCTTGATGGAGTTGGTTGAGTCTACAACACTCTGAAGCCTTCAATCCCATGCATTGTAGTCTCCGTTACACAAAGTAATAACATTTAGGAAATTTGAAGTTGACTCAACCCCCAACAGGAAACCCATCCAGTGGCCTACCCCCAGTGCTATAGTTTGTGACTAGTTCACTTCAGTTTCTAATTAACGATGTCACAAGGGATTTGAGGATTTTGATGGCAATACTATTAATATCAATGGCAAAATCTGGCCCTCCCCTGTAAAAGATGGTCATTGTGTGGCATAATATTTGCTACTTGACAGGAAATTGCGGATCCATTGGTAATCATTTTCCAATGTTCCTTACATTCAGGATCAGTTCCTGAAGATTGGAGAGTGGCTAATGTTATCCCACTTTTCAAGAAGGAAGGGAAGGAGAAAACGGAGAACTATCGCCCTGTTAGCCTAACGTCAGTCGTGGGGAAGATGCTTGAGTCCATTATTAAGGACGAAATAGTGGTATATCTTGATGGCAGTAATAGGATTAGGCCGAGCCAGCATGGATTTACCAAGGGCAAATCATGCTTGACTGATCTGTTGGAGTTTTTTGAGGGTGTAACAAGGATGTTAGATGAGGGTAAGCCAGTGGATGTAGTGTACCTAGATTTTCAGAAGGCATTCGATAAGGTGCCACATAGGAGATTGGTGAGTAAAATCAGAGCTCATGGCATTGGGGGCAGGGTTTCAACATGGATAGAAAACTGGTTGGCAGATAGAAAGCAAAGGGTAGCAGTGAATGGGTGTTTCTCGGACTGGCTGGAGGTGACTAGTGGGGTACCACCACAGGGCTCTGTATTGGGACCACAGCTCTTTACGATTTATGTCAACAATTTAGATGAGGGCATTGAAAACTATATCAGCAAGTTTGCTGATGATACTAAACTGGGTGGCAGTGTGACATGCGAAGAGGACGTTAGGAGAATACAGGGATACTTGGATAGGCTGGGTGAGTGGGCAGATACTTGGCAGATGTCATTCAATGTGAATAAATGTGAAGTTATCCTTCACTTTGGAAGCAGGAACAAGAGGGCAGAGTATTGTCTGAACGGTGTAGAGTTAGGTAAGGGAGAAATGCAAAGAGACCTAGGAGTCCTAGTTCATCAGTCAATGAAGGTGAATGAGCAAATGCAACAGGCAGTGAAGAGGGCAAATGGAATGTTGGCCTTTATTACTAGGGGAACTGAGTACAAGAGCAAGGATGTCCTTTTGCATTTGTACAGGGCCCTGGTGAGACCACACCTGGAATATTGTGTACAGTTTTGGTCTCCAGGTTTAAGGAAGGACATTCTAGCAATTGAGGAAGTGCAGCGTAGATTCACTAGGTTGATTCCTGGGATGGCAGGGCTGTCTTACGCAGAGAGATTGGAGAGATTGGGCTTGTACACACTGGAATTGAGGAGATTGAGAGGGGATCTGATTGAAACATTTAAGATAATTAAAGGATTTGATAGGATTGAGGCAGGAAATATGTTCCAGATGTTGGGAGAGTCCAGTACCAGAGGGCATGGATTGAGAATAAGAGGTCAGTTATTTAAAACAGAGTTGAGGAAGAACTTCTTCTCCCAGAGAGTTGTGGAGGTGTGGAATGCACTGCCTCGGAAGACGGTGGAGGCCAATTCTCTGGATGCTTTCAAGAAGGAGCTAGATAGATATCTGATGGATAGGGGAATCAAGGGATATGGGGACAAGGCAGGGACTGGGTATTGATAGTGAATGATCAGCCATGATCTCAGAATGGTGGTGCAGACTCGAGAGGCCGAATGGTCTACTTCTGCACCTATTGTCTATTGTCTATTTTCTATTCCAGGTCTTCCTGCATGTGGGCATGACTGACATACAGTATTGCATGGAACAAATACAACAGAACTAAACATAGTGCAATGATCACAGAACAGTCTCTGCTTTAGGAGACCACACTTGGAGTGTTGGATAGAGTTTTAGTCATAGGAAAGACATTCTCAAGGTGCAGAAGAGATTTGAGGAAGTCCTGGACACTTGAGTTAAAGGGACAGTTAACCACACTAGATTTTTGTTCTTTGGAACATTGGAGAATGAGGGGTAATAAGATGATGAGGAGTTTAGAAAAGATGGAGAGTCATAGCGTTTTTCCAGCATTAGAGCCTGAAACTAAATACAAGATAAGAGGGGAGGGAGCTAAGTGACTTACAACCATATAACAATTACAGCACGGAAACAGGCCATCTCGGCCCTTCTGGTCCATGCTGAATGCTTACTCTCACCAAGTCCCACTGACCCATACTCAGCCTATAACCCTCCATTCCTTTCCTGTCCATATACCTATCCAATTTTACTTTAAATGACAATACCAAACCTGCCTCTAACCACTTCTACTGGAAGCTCATTCCACACAGCTACAAGTCTTTGAATAAAGAAATTCCCCCTCGTGTTACCCTTAACTTTTGCCCCCTAACACTCCACTCATGTCCTCCTGTTTGAATCTCCCCTACTCTCAATGGAAAAAGCCTATCCACGTCAACTCTATCTCATAGTTCCATCTTCAGGGAACTATGCACTATTAATCCTAGATCATTCTGTTCTACTGCATTCTCCAATGCCCTACCATTTACCATGTATGTCCTATTTTGATTATTCCTACCAAAATGTAGCACCTCACACTTATCAGCATTAAACTCCATCTGCCATCGCTCAGTCCACTCTTCTAACTGAACTAAATCTCTCTGCAAACTTTGAAAACCTACTTCATTATCCACAACGCCACCTACCTTAGTATCATCTGCATACTTACTAATCCAATTTACCACCCCATCATCCAGATCATTAATGTATATGACAAACAACATTGGACCAAGTACAGATCGCTGAGGCACACCACTAGTCAGCCTCCAACCTGACAAACAGTTATCCACCACTACTCTCTGGCATCTCCCATCCAGCCACTGTTGAATCCATTTTACTACTTCAATATTAATACCTAATGATTGAACCTTCCTAACTAACCTTCCGTGCAGAACCTTATCAATGGCCTTACTGAAGTCCATATAGACAATATCCACTACTTTACCCTTGTCAATTTTCCTCGTAACCTCTTCAAAAAATTCAATAAGATTTGTCAAACATGACCTTCCACATGTAAATCCATGTTGACTGTTCCTAATCAGACCCTGTCTATCCAGATGATTATATATACTATCTCTAAGAATACTTTCCATTAATTTATCCACCACTGACATCAAACTGACAGGCCTATAATTGCTAGGTTTATTCTTAGAACATTTTTTAAACAATGGAACCATATGAGCAATATGCCAATTCTCCGGCACCATCCCTGTTTCTAATGACATTTGAAATTTTTCTGTCAGAGCCCCTGCTATTTCTACACTAACTTCCCTCAAGGTCCTAGGGAATGTCCTGTCAGGATCCAGAGATTTATTCACTTTTATATTCCTTAAAAGCGTCAGTACTTCCTCCTCTTTAATCATCATAGTTTTCATAACTTCCCTACTTGTTTCCCTTACAATATTTAATATTTAATTATATATTTAATATTTAATATTTAAATTATATAATATTTCATACAATTCAATATCCTTCTCCTTAGTGAATACTGAAGAAAAGAAATTGTTCAAAATCTCCTCCATCTATTTTGTTTCCACACATAGCTGTCCACTCTGATTCTCTAAGGGACCAATTTTATCTCTCACTATCCTTTAGCTATTAATATAACTGTAGAAACCCTTCGGATTTATTTTCACCTTACTTGCCAAAGCAACCTCTTACCTTCTACCTCTTATCTTCTGTTAGCTTTTCTAATTTCCTTCTTAAGATTCTTCTTACATTCTTTATATTGCTTGAGCACCTCATTTACTCCATGCTGCCTATAGTTATTGTAGATATCTCTCTTTTTCCTAACCAAGTTTCCAATATCCCTTGAAAACCATGGCTCGCTCAACCTTTTAACCTTTCTTTTCAACCTAACAGGAACATAAAGATTTTGTACCCTCAAAATTTCACCTTTAAATGACCTCCATTTCTCTATTACATCCTTCCCATAAAATAAATTGTCCCAATCCACTCCTTCCAAATCCTTTCACATCTCCTCAAAGTTAGCCTTTCTCCAATCAAAAATCTCAACCCTGGGTCCAGTCCTATCCTTCTCCATAATTATATTGAAACTAATGACATTGTGATCACCGGACCTGAAGTGCTCCCCAACACATACCTCCGACACCTGACCTATTTCATTCCCTAACAGAAGATCCAACACTGCCCCTTCTCTAGTCGGTACCTCTATGTATTGCTGCAAAAAACTATCCTGCACACATTTTACAAACTCCAAACCATCTATCCCTTTTACAGTATGGGCTTCCCAGTGTATGTGTGGAAAATTAAAATCTCCCATAATCACAACCCTGTGCATACTACAAATATCTGCTATCTCCTTGCAAATTTGCTCCTCCAATTCTCGCTCCCCATTAGGTGGTCTATAATGCACCCCTATAAGTGTTACTACACCTTTCCCATTCCTCAATTCCACCCAAAGAGGGCTCCCTAAATGAGCCCTCTAATCTATCCTGCCAGAGCACCACTGTAATATTTTCTCTGACAAGCAATGCAACACCTCCCCCTCTTGTCCCTCCGATTCTATCACACCTGAGGCAACGAAATCCAGGAATACTTAGTTGCCAATCACACCCCTCCTGCAACCATGTTTCACTAATAGCTACAACATCATATTTCCAGGTATTAGTCCATGCTCTAAGCTCATTCACCTTTCGCACAATACTCCTAGCATTAAAATAAATGCATTTAGGAAATTCTCCACCTCTTCCTCTCTATTTGAGTGGTAGTTTGACTTGAGTGGACAGTTTGCACAGTACCTGAAATGAGATGCCAGTGGAATTGATTGAAATGGGTCCAATTTCAACATTTAAGAGGCATTTGGATAGGAGCATGGAGGGGAGGGGTTTGGAACGTTAAGGGCCAAATGTGGGCAACTGAGAGTAGTAGGGAGGATCTTGTGGTTGACATGGATCAGATGGGATGAAGGACTTGTTACCATGTTGTATTAATCTGATTCTACAGTGGAGAACTTACTGAGTAGTTGCATCACATCTTTGTATGGAGCTTCAATGCACAGGGTATGCTTGGAAATTACAGAGGCATGAGAGGGGAGCTTCCAAAGCTGATTGGAAGGGTGCACGAGCAGGTTGAATGGCAGAGCAGCAATAGCAGGAGTTTATATGAGCAATCTGAAAGGCACATGATAGGTACATCACAAAGAAGAAAAAGTATTCTAAAGGGAGAATGAGGCAACCATAGCTGACAAGGGAACTCAAAGCCAACATAAAAGCAAAAGATAGGGCATATAATAGAGCATAAATTAGCAGGAAGGTTAGAGAATTGGGAAACATGTTTAAAGAAAAACAACAGAAGGCAACTAAAAAAGCCACAAGGAGGAAAAGATTAAATATGAACCTAAACTAGCCAACAGTATCAAAGATAATACCAAAAGTTATTTTCAGATATACAGTGTAAAAGTGAGGCAGGAGTGGATTTTGGACCACTGGAAATTTACACAGGAGATGTAGTAATGGGGGACAAGGAAATGGTGGATTAGATAAATAAGTATTTACATCAGTATTCACTGTAGAAGGAACTAGCAATATGACAGAAATTTGAGAGTGTCAGGGGCAGAGTGAGTGCAGTTGCTGACATTAGGGAGAAAGTTCTTGGGAAACTCAAAGGTCTAAAAGTAGATAGGTCACCTAAACCAGATGGTCAATGTCACAGAGTTCTGAAAGTCGTGGCTGAAGAGATTCTGGAGGCATCACTAGATTCTGGCATGGTTCCAGAGAAATGGAAAATCACAAAGAACAGAGGAAGGCTGAAGAAAGGATATAATCACTAAAAACGGAGGAAGGCTGAAGAAAGGATATAATAGGCCATTTATCCTGTCCTCAGTGGTTGGGAAGATGTTGGAGTCAATTGTTAAATTGCTAATTGATGCTCTATTATATCCTCTCTGCCTCTGTAATTCCCATGCATATCCTGTGCATTGAAGCTCCATACTAGGTTGTGATGCAACCAGTCAGAAATCTCTCCACTGTAGAGTCAGATTAATACAACATGGAAACAAGTCCTTCATCCCAAACTAGTTCATGCCAACCACAGTATCCTCCCTTCAACAGAGTGCCGCGCATGAGGCTGCTTAACAAGATAAGAGCCCATGGTATTACAGGAGAGATATTAACTGATGGAACATTGGATGATTGGCAGGAAGCAAAGAATGGTAATAAAAGGAGCCTTTTCTGATTGACTTCTAGCGTCTAGTGGTGCTCCACAGGGTCTGTGTTGGGATTGCTTCTTTTAACTTTGATGACTTTGTGACCAGGTTTGCAGATGATACTAAGATCAGTGGAGGGTCAAATGGTATTGAGAAAGCAGAGCAACTGCAAAAGGACTTGGACAATGGGCAAAGAAGTGACAAATGCAATACAATGCCAGGAAGTGTATGGTCATGCACTTTAGTAGAAGGAATAAAAACATAGACTATTTCCTGAACAGAGTGAAAATTCAAAGATTTGCAGTGCCAAGGGACTTAGGAGTCCTCGAGCAGGATTCCCTAAAGGTTAATTTGCAGGTTGAGTCACTGGTGAGGAAGGCAATTGTAATGCTAGCATTCATTTCAAGAAGAACAGAATATAAAAGCAAGGATGTAATGCTGAGGCTTCGTAAGACACTGGTGAGGCATCACTTGAAGTATTGTGAGCAGTTTTAAGCCCCTCATTTAAGAATGTATATACTGACACTGGAGAGGGCCCAGAGAAGGTTCACAAGAATGATTCCAGGAATGAAAGTGCTATCATACGAGTATTAGTTTGTGGCTCTGGGCTTCTACTCACTGAAATTCAGAAGAATGAAGGGGGAGCTCATTGAAAACTATTGAATGTTGAAAGGCCTAGATAGAGAGGATATGGAGAGGGTGTTTCCTATGGTGCAGGAGTCTAGGACCAGTCGGTGCAGCTTTAGGATATGAGGAGGAATTTCTTTAACCAAATCTGTAGAATTCATTGCCAGAGGAGGCTGTGGAGGCCAGGTCATGAGGTATATTTAAGGCAGAGGTTGATGGGTTCTTGATCAGTCAGGGCATGAAAGGTAACAGGGAGAACGCAAGAGAGTGGGGTTGAGACTGAAATGCTCCTCTGTCTTATGATTTTATGATATCAAGAAGCTGTTGAGGGATGTTCCATCATGAGCAGAATCCTCACTACTACTGAGGACATCTTCAAGAGGCGATGCCTGAAGAAGGCAGCATCCATCACTAAGGACCTTCACCATCCAGGACATGCTCTCTTCTCATTACTGCCAATGTGGAGGAGGTACAGAAGCCTGAAGGCCCACACTCAATGATTTAGGGATCATCCTCTGCCATCATATAACCCAGGTTAATTAAACCCAAAGATGTAATGTTAAAAAGCTCCACCTGTAAAAGGATGAAAAAGAGGTTTATGAAGTTTAAAAAAAAGAACTTGGTGGATAAAAGAGCTATACAGGAATGAGGCATGGCTGCTGCAGTGAAAGAGAAAGGCAGTAAACTATTAGAAACTAAAGATATAAGCTTTTAAAAGTGGAATTAGAAGGGAGTACCTCCACCCTGCTTACTAGAAAACCTCAGGGTGAAAGCACTGGAGGAGAGACAATATCAACAAAAGATTTGTTGAAGCTTTGACTATAACAAGCAGCAGCTGTAACAAGACTGAGACAAATGACCAAGATTTCCGTCATGTAACCAGGAATTATTTCTGTTAAATCACACCAAGTGGTTTGGTCAGGGGCTTTTTTTGTATAAGTTTGTAAATCAACTTTCTGTGGATGATCAACTATTCCATCCACAAAACAAGCAACAAGATTGCAAGCCACCCCAAGCAAAGAAACAAAACGTTTCATGACAAAGAGGATTTAATTCGGTTGGATTTTCATTCGAAGGATTCGAATTTGATTTTCTGTAAGAACTGATTATTTTTGCAAAGACTTTGATAAGGTACAGAATGAGATTTACTTTGTTTAAAAGTTATGATGTTGTAGAATTGTCCTGAAAAGAGTTAAACTGTATATATATAATTTTTGAACTTGAATTTGAATTTGTAGATACAGTGACTGGAACTTAAACTGAAGTTAACCATGATACTTAAGAATAGGAATTCACTTAGTTTTTTTAACTAACAGGGATAAATAAAAAGTAGTCTACAAACCTTTAAATAGGAAATAATACTAGATCTAATTAGTTGGAGAAATTGGAGTAACAAAGGTTATTCTAATGAATGTCACCGATTTTAACAGAACAGGAATTTGGTTTTTGTTGAAATCTGAGATTTGGAACCTAACAGAATGTTGAAATATGAATTGTTCTTACTCATGTAAATATTTTAGAAATCTTGGGGGTTTTTTTAATATAAACAAAACTTACCTCCAGAAGTAAGTGTTTTCTATTTACTGCCTCCTTTCAATATCTAGAGCTTTTGATGGCCTACTAGTACCTAGTGTGACATTATGTAATTTGATTTTCAAATAAAGAGTGCGGTGACCAGTCATATCAGATAAGACAAGCACAACTCAGGTGTTACTATCAGATTTTTGGACCATGAATCCATGACCACCATCTTTCTTTTCTTTCTTTTTACAATATTTTTATTCAAAAGAAAAAAAAACAAGATTTACAGAGTGCAACACATAGATACATCTCAACATAACTTGTGTGCATTCATATATTGTAATAAAATTGATCAAAATGTTATAGCATAACACATAAAGGTATACCACTCTGTAATCAAAAATTTGAAGATAAGTCATACATCATAAAAGAAATTTTTTATATAAAAAAGTCAACCCCCTGCCAACTACCAAAGAAAAAAGCTGATGGATGACAATGGATAATTAGGGAAAAAAACATATTCACTTAAGAAGAGAAGATAAAAATATACATAAAAGTCTGTGCACTGTTAAACTTTATAAATTGGAAAAGTAATTTAGGAAAGGTCCCTGACCACCATCTTGATATTGCTTTTGTTTGCAGTATGCATTTATTTGTATAACTTATAGTAATCTATGCCTTTGCATTGTACTGCTACTGGAAAACAAATTTCACATTGTGTAAGTCAGTGATAATACATCTGATTCTGAAGATGCAAGAGTCTGCTGTGACTAACCCATGCAATGCTGTCCTGATGACTGACCAGAAACAAGCGCATATTTTGTGTGAACTATGTCCAGCCTTTCCCTTTGATCTCCACTATATTAATATCACCTGGATGCCATACTCAGTCAATGCTGTCAAAGACCCTTTTCTCCATGTTTGAACATGTAGTCAGATCATTAGCTGAATGAACAAGGTACAACAAAATCTGAGTACTGCTTCACACCATGAAGCCATGGCAAGTTCCATAAAGGACATAGTGAACATAATGTGTTTGTACAAAAATCCTGTCATTTCAGGTTCACTATTTACCATGTATCTTATTTTTCTAGTTTATTTTACAAGCCTTTGTTACAGTTTTGATCACTTCTCAGAATCATCACTCCTTAGAATCAGTCCAGGTCCACAGATCAGAAACATAATAGATTCTGCAGATGCTGGAAATCCAGAGTAATACACACAAAATATTGGAGGAACTCAGCAGGTCAGACAGCATCTATGGAGAGGAATAAAGAGTCCTGATGATGGGTCGTGGCCTGAAATGTCGACTCTTTATTTCTCTCTATAAATACTAACCAACCACCTGAATTCCTCCAGCATGTTGTGTGCATGTGTTACTCAGGCTTCCAGATCCAGAAAAATAAACATGAGCCTACATGTCCACAGTACACCTGAGTAACGCCTTGGTCAGCATCTGCCTCCTGAGAAGCAGCCTCCTCAAAATTCTTTGAGATTTAAGACAAATTCTTCACTTAGAAACAGAAAACCTACAGCACAACACAGGGCCCTCAGTCCACAATGTGGTGTCAAATATGTACCCATAACCCTCTATTTCTCTGAGCTCCATGTACCTATCCAAGAGTCTCTTAAAAGACCCTATTGTATCCGCCTCCACCACGGTTGCCGGCAGCCCATTCCACGCACTCACCACTCTCTGCATAAAAAACTTAACCCTGACATCTCCTCTGCATCTTCTTCCAAGCACCTTAAAACTGTGTCCTCTCACGTTAGCCATCTCAGCCCTGGGAAAAAGCCTCTGATTATCCACACGATCAATGCCTCTCAACATTTTATACACCTCTATCAGGTCAATCGCTCCAAGAAGAATAGGCCGAGCTCACTCAACCTACTCTTATAAGGCATGCTCCCGAATCCAGGCAACATCCTTGAAAATCTCCTCTGAACGCTTTCTGTAGTGAGGCAACCAGAACTGAGCACAGTACTCCAACTGGGGTCTGACCAGGGTCCTATATAGCTGTAACATTACCTCTTGGCTCTTAAACTCATTTCCACGGTTGATGAAAGTGAATACACCATATGCCTTCTTAACCACACAATCAACCTGTGCAGCAGCTTTGAGCATCCTATGGCCTCAGACCTTAAGATCCCTCTGATCCTCCACACTGCCAAGAGTCTTGCCATTAATATTATATTCTGCCATCATATTTGACCTACCAAAATGAGCCATCTCACACTTATGGGTTGAACCCCATCTACCACTTCTTAACCCTAAGCTTTTCATTCTATCGATGCCCCACTGTAAACTCCGACAGCCCTCCACACTATCCACAACACCCCCAACCATTGTGTCATCAGCAAATTTACTAACCATCCCTCCACTTCCTCATCCAAGTCATTTATAAAAATCACAAAGAGAAGGGATCCCAGAACAGATCCCTGAGGCACACCACCGGTCACCAACATCCATGTAGAATTTGACCCATCTACAACCACTCTTTGCCTTCTGTGGGCATGACAATTCTGGATGCACAAAATAAAGTCCCCATGGATACCATGCCTCCTTACTTTTTCAATAAGCTTTGCAAGGGGTACCTTATCAAATGCCTTACTGAAATCCATATACACATCTACTTCTCTACCTTCATCAATATATTTAGTCACATCCTCAAAAAATTCTATCAGGCTCATAAGGCACGACTTGCCTTTCACAAAGCCATGCTGACTATTCATAATAGTATTATGCCTCTCCAAATGTTCATAAATTCTGCCTCTTAGGATCTTCTCCATCAGCTTACCAACCACTGAAGTAAGACTCACTGGTCTATAATTTCCTGGGCTATCTCTACTCCCTTTCTTAAATAAGGAAACAACATTTGCAACCCTCCAATCCTCCAGAACCTCTCCCATTCCCATTGATGATGCAAAGATCATTGCCAGAGACTCATCAATCACCTCCCTCTCCTCCCACAGTAGCTTGGGGTACATCTCGTCTGGTCCCGGTGACTTATCCAACTTGATGCTTTCCAAATCTCCAGCACATCCTCTTTCTTAATGTCTGTATGCTCAAGCTTTTCAGTCCACTGTAAGTCATCCCTACAATTGCCAAGGTCCTTTTCCGTAGTGAATACTGAAGCAAAGTATTCATTAAGTACTCCGCTACCTCCTCCAATTCCATACACACTTTTCCACTGTCACTCTTGATTGATCCTAATTTCTCACATCTTATCCTTTTGTTCTTCACATACTTGTAGAAATTTACCTTTTAGACAATGAAATAATACTTTATTGCATGTAAGCAACATTTATCAAAAGGCCAAAGGTAATTGGAGATGATGACAAAGAAATAATAGACAAAATTATTTCACAGGAGGCATGGTAGCATCTCCTGCCGCTCTCTGTAAGGAATTTTGACATTTTGACATAAGAGGATGTAGGGTGACTTGGATAGGTTAGGTGAGTGGGCAAATTCATGGCAGATGCAATTTAATGTGGATAAATGTGAGGTTATTCACTTTGGTTGCAAGAACAGAAAAACAGATTATTATCTGAATGGTGGCCGATTAGGAAAAGGGGAGGCGCAACAAGACCTGGGTGTCATTGTACACCAGTCATTGAAGGTGGGCATCCAGGTACAGCAGGCAGTGAAAAAGGCAAATGGTATGTTGGCATTCATAGCAAAAGGATTTGAGTACAGGAGCAGGGAGGTTCTACTGTAGTTGTACAAGGCCTTGGTGAGACCACACCTAGAGTATTGTGTGCAGTTTTGCTCCCCTAATCTGAGGAAAGACATTCTTGCCATAGAGGGAGTACAAAGAAGGTTCACCAGATTGATTCCTGGGATGGCAGGACTTTCATATGAAGAAAGACTGGATTGACTAGGCTTATATTCACTGGAATTTAGAAGATTGAGGGGGGATCTTATTGAAACATATAAAATTCTAAAGGGATTGGACAGGCTAGATGCAGGAAGATTGTTTCCAATGTTGGGGAAGTCCAGAACAAAGGGTCACAGTTTAAGGATAAAAGGGAAGCCTTTTAGGACTGAGATGAGGAAAAACTTCTTCACACAGAGAGTGGTGAATCTGTGGAATTCTCTGCCACAGGAAACAGTTGAGGCCAGTTCATTGGCTATATTTAAGAGGAAGTTAGATATGGCCCTTGTGGCTAAAGGGATCAGGGGGTATGGAGAGAAAGAAGGTACAAGGTTCTGAGTTGGATGATCAGCCATGATCATACTGAATGGCGGTGCAGGCTTGAAGGGCTGAATGGCCTACTCCTGCACCTATTTTCTATGTTTCTATTCTCCTCACGACTGCATGGATTTCCTCGGAATGCTCCAGTTTCCTCCCACATTCCAGAGATGGATGATTAGGACACTGAAGAGTACAACAGAGGGATCTGGGAGTACAGATACATAATTCCCTAAAAGTGGCATCACCGGTGGATAGGTTTGTAAAGAGAGCTTTTGGTACATTGGCCTTTATAAATCAAAGTATTGAGTATAAGAGTAGGAATGTAATGGTGAGGTTGTATAAGACATTGGTGAGACCAAATTTGGAGTATTGTGTGCAGTTTTGGTCACCTAATTACAGGAAGGATATTAATAAGGTTGAAAGAGTGCAGAGAAGGTTTACAAGGATGTTACCAGGACTTGAGAAACTGAGTTACAGAGAAAGGTTGAATAGGTTAGGACTTTATACCCTGGAGCGTAGGAGAATGAGTGGTGATTTGATAGAGGTGTATAAAATTACGATGGGTATAGATAGAATGAACACAAGCAGGCTTTTTCCACTGAGACTAGGGAAGAAAAAAAACAGAGGTCATGGGTTAAGGGTGAAGGGGGAAAAGTTTAAAGGGAACATGGGGGAGGGGCTTCTTCACGCAGAGAATGGTGGGAGTGTGGAATGAGCTGCCAGATGAAGTGGTGAATATGGGCTCACTTTTGACATTTATGAAAAACTTGGACAGGTATATGGATGAGAGGGGTTTGGAGGGATATGACCCGGGTGCAGGTCAGTGAGACGAGGCAGAAAATGGTTTGGCACAGCCAAGAAGGGCCAAAAGGCCTATTTCTGTGCTGTAATGTTCTATGGTTCTATGGTTAGTTAATTGTGGGCATGCTATGTTGGCACTGAAGCAGGAGTGCAGGCTGCCCCCAGCACATTCTTGGACTGTTGGTCGTTGAGGTAAAATGATGTATTCAATGTACATGTGACAAATAACGATAAACATTAATATAAGACATCAGTGTCTGTGGGAAAGACTACTTCTGGCTGTCATAAAAATACAATGCTGACAAATAAATCTAATTGAGAAGTCAGGAGAAATATTATTGCCCAACAGGGTTAGAATCTGTTCCCATGAGTCTGGTTAAAGAGAAGGAAGGGAACAGTGAGAGGGGAAAAATAGGAGGGTGTCATTGAAGGGACAGGAGTGACTGATGGGGAATGATGTGATAGAAGAAGGTCAAGGGAGAAGGACAAAGTGGCAAAAGAACAATAAGGAAGGGTTTTAAAGGTTACAGGAGAGATGGGAAAGGAAAGGAAAAGATGTGAGCCCAAACCAATGACTGTAGCAGCCATAGCTGGTAATATTGTTGAGGAGCCCACCAATCCTGGCCTCAGCAAGTACAGGACTGAGATTGCTCCAATTGCGCCTAGGGATTTGAAAGGTTGATTGGCCTCTCTGAACAAAGAGGGAATATGAATATGTAAAAAACACAAGCGATTCTGCAGATGCTGGAAATCTTGTGGAACACAAAATGCTGGAGGAACTCAGCAGATCAGGGAGATTTGGAGAGAAATGAACAGTTGATATTTTGGTATGAGATCTTTTCATCAGGACTGGAAAGGAAGGTGGGGGAAGTGAAGAAGAACAAGCTGCTAGGAGATAGGTGAGTCCAGGAGGGTAGAGGGGGAGAAGGGAATGAAGTGAGAAACTGTGATGAGATGGGGGGGAAAAGATAAAAGGGTTGGGGAAGGAATCTGAAGAAGAGGAGAGTTGACCGGGGAGAAAGGGAAAGATGAGGGACACCAAAAGGAGGTGATGGCAGTTGAGGAGAAGACAAGGGATAAGAATGGAGCCAGAATCTGGAATGGAAAATGAGAAAAGAGGGAAGGAGCTGAAATTACTGGAAATTAGAGAAATCAAGTTCATGAACATGTAAATTTTCACTTGCATCCATGGGAAACCCTCTACTTTGATGCTTTGATATTCCTTGTGATTCTATTTCAGAGCTCATTGCCTTACATGAACTGAAATGAGTACTTAAGCTTCTGGTTAATATCACAAGGCAGCACATTCAATTATTTCTACTCCATTTCTGATCCAATATCTATCAGTCAGAGCCAAGATAAAACAGCCCCTCACCCATTGAACTCACCATTGAATCTTCATTAATAAGTGAAGTTGCTATTAACTGCCCAACATCAAAACTGAGGTGTTGTCCGTGACAAGTGCGTGTATATAAAAAAATTATATGACAAATCTGAACAAGTACACTTAATTTAGTAGTACTTAAACCATGTCCAACTAATAACACTCAGAGTGTTTCTCTACTAGAGTTATTGATCCTGTCATCACTTGAGGGTTATCCTTTTATATAAATTGCACAAACAGAAGTTAATCAAAATTCAATAAAACTGAAATTTAACCAGTATATATCATCCATTTACTTGCCGAATTCAATGACCTTGGATCTCCAAATACACAGGTGATCCTGTCATCAGAAAGCATCAAGTTATGTTTTTTAAGAATACCACTGGGAAAAAAACAAATGAGCTTGGTGCTTAACTACATCAGCATGTTCTTCATATGTTGCCAGACATAATGGGTAAATTCACACACTTCATTGAAATTCTTTGTAGAATCCAGAGCCATCTTAACTCCCAGTAAAGACGGTGCTGAGCTGCAGTCTCTGTCGACATTGTGGCTCAGGCATAGTTGTGTTTTTAAGTTTGTGGGGCTAGTTTTGGGAACAGAGAGTGAAGTTAGGGGTCAGGTTAGGATTTAGGGATAGAATGTAGAAGAGTTAGAAGTCAGACCTTTGCTCCTGTTCAAAGGCCAGCAATATGGACAGGTGACAAAGGACAGTTTTTTATTGATTCTATTGCATTTCTTTGTTTTTCTGTGAAGGCCCACAAGAAAATGAATCTGAGTAAATGGTGACATATACAGTACACACTTCGATAATAAGTTGACTTTGAACTTGGAACTTCAAATATAGATACAGGGCTATTCCCATTTGATGAGTCCTGGAAAGTACAAGGGCCTGGAGTTGAAGCCTAGACTTAGGGGTACCATTATCCAGGGGTTGATGCCACGTCAAAACCTGATGGCTGTATAACCATATAACAATTACAGCATGGAAACAGGCCATCTTGGCCCTTCTAGTCCATGCCGAACGCTTACTCTCACCTAATCCCACTGACCCGCACTCAGCCCGTAACCCTCCATTCCTTTCCTGTCCATATACCTATCCAATAGCCTAGAGATTGGAGGCCCAGAGGCCTGCCCTGGAGTTGGAGTCCTGTTCATGTGTGTGGATAGGGAAGGAGGGTGGGTGAGAGGAAAGGGGCTTGTTTTGCTGTTGTTGTTTTGTTGTTTGTTGTGTTCTGTGTTGTTCTGCTGAGCATTGTGGGTGTGCTGTGTTGGTGCCAGAATGTTTGGTGACACTTGACGGACGCCTCCAGCAAATCCTTAGGAGAAACATACACAGTTCCGTAGGTGTGTTGGTTGTTAACACAAATGATGCATTTCACTGTGTGTTTCAATGCACACACTTGATCAATAAATATGAATCTGACATAGATGATGCTGAAGAGTGTACTGTTCACTGGACTTTCTGACAAGCTGGTCTGGGAGAAACATGGTAAGATCTTATGTCATGAAATCAACTGAGTGCCTATATTTTTAGGTATCCCTGTCCCCCGGATCATTAATGATTATACATTAGATCAATAATCTTCTCAGCCAATCATGTGGCAGTAACTCCATGATCGAGAGGCTCAGTTGTTGTTCACACCAAACATCAGAATAGGGAAGAAATGTGATCTGTGTGACTTTGACCACGGAATGAATGTTGGAGCCAAATGGAATGGTTTGAGTATCCGATGACTTCTTGGGATTTTCATATACAACAGTCTCTAGAGTTTACAGAGAATGATGTAAAAAACAAAAAAAAAATTCAGTGAGCAGCAGTTCTGTGGGTGAAAATGCCTTGCTAATGAGAAAGGTCAGAGAAGAATGGTTCAAGCTGAGAGGAACACAATGCCCTCAGGTAGACTACTACAAGCACCAAATCTTGCATGGCTGACAGTGAGACAGCCCTCATGGTCACGTCTTTACTGTACAGGTATCAGGAGCTTTGGAGACGATGGCACCTAACGGCGACTCCTTTGCTTGCATCTTCAGAAACAGCTCTATTTCCATCTTTAATATCTCTATTTTTCCTTTACAGGGTTATTTTGAAGACCCTGCCTTGGATTTACATGCTGAGTTTGGTTCTTTGTGGGAATGGGACCCGCTGTCAGGGTCTCACAACTGGCCGTTATTCGATATACCAAGGATGCAGCCTAGAAGACTTGCATGCCTTCAGGGTGTTGGGATTTCATGGCTTTGGAGGCAGGTGGACTCGAGGTCAGTGCCTCTGCAGGAAATCGGTGTGTCATGGGAGAAGGAAGATCAAAAGCAGCAAGCTGGCTGCTGACAGAGCTCAGAAAAAGCAACATAACGGACTTCTAACATTGTAAATCAGTGAGTCATTTGTTATGTCTCCCATCTCGCTGAGAAATGGAGACATCTCTTTCTCCCTTAGAGAGAGCCTGTGGTATGTCGAAATACTGGGTGAACAAGTGGTCTTTATGGTACTGCAAGTCTGTGTCTTTATTATGCTTTGCTACACACTTGAGTAATTGGTGGGGGTGGGGTGCCAATGCTATTTTTGCTGGTGAGGAAGGGGGATCATTGCTTTGCTGCTGCTTATGCATGGGAAGGGGGATCTGGGGGGCCTTTGGGATTCTAACATTTAACTGTTGTTCATTCTTTGGGGCCCTCCTCTGTTTTTGTGGATGTTTGTGAAGAAAAAGAATTTCAGGATGCATATTGTATACAATATATATACAATAAACTGTATATATCTGACATTAAATGTACCTTTGACATATCATTCTTCAATGCACACTGCCTTAGGCATGGCTCTGGTATGGAAGAGATTGTTATTAACCTCTTTGTAGACTATGGAAAAGGATGTCAGGGTCCTTGTCTTAGTTCATCCACAGAAAAATGCATGACAGAGGACTCTGTGATCAATGAGCTGTTCCCAGGGGCACACATCGAGCCAGCTATCAAGAGAATATAGACCATACAACATTAAAGGACAGTAAAAGCACCTTGGCCCATAATGTTGTGCTGACCCTTTAACTTACTCTAAGATCAATTTAAACCTTCCCCACTACATTGCTCTTCATTTTTCTATCATCCATGCACTATCAAAGAGTTTCATAAAATCTCCCTAATGTTTCTGCCTCTACCACCACCCTTGGCAGCACATTCCACGTACCCATCAATCTGAGTGAAAAACTTACCTCTGACTTCTCCCCCAGACCTTCCTCCAATTACCTTAATAATAATGTTTATTATGAACATAGAACAGCACAGCACAGTACAGGCTCTGTGGCCCACAATGTTTTGCCTACCTCTTAACATACTCTAAGATCAATTGAACTCTTCCCTTGCATGGAAGGGTTTTTCCAAATAAGATAACTCTTTGGTCTTCCTGAATCTCGTCAGTCTTTGTCAGTAAAAACATGTCTGCAAGTTAATTGTACCAAAGGGCAAGTTTCAGTTTTTGCCACCTCATTATAGGAAAGATGTGGAAGCTTTAGAGAGAGTGGAGAGATTTACCAGGATGTTGCCTGGACTAGAGGGCATGTCTTACGAAGAGAGGATTAGTGAGATACATTTTTTTCTCTTTGGTGCAAAGTAGAGTAAGAGGTGACTTGATAGAAGTGTACAGGATGACAAGATCCATAGTAGACATTAGAGAGCAAGAGTGGACAGCCAAAGGCTTTATCCCATGGTGGAAATGGCTAACATAAGGAGACATAATTTAAGGTGTTTGGGGAAAAATATAGGGGGATGGCAGAGGTATGTTCTTTACACAGAGAGGGTATTCCACACACCCACAACTATAAGGCAAGGTGGCAGAGGCAGATACATTACAGACATTTAAGAAATCCTTAGATAGTCTTACAGATAGTAGAAAAACAGTGGGCTATGAAGGAGGGAAGGGTTAGATTGATCTTCGAATAGATAAAAAAGTCGGCACAATGTCATGGGACAAAGGGCCTGTACTGTGCTGTAATGCTCTATGTTCTATGAGCCCACTTTTTGTCTTGTATATAAACAACATGTAGAAACAAATCCACCTAAACAGGCTCCATTCAATTTCTATTCAAGAATTTCAGACTGGCTCTGAGTTTAAAGTTTCATCAAGAAGCACTTTCTACAGTCCCTAGGAAATGACTAGTTTTATATTAGTACAATGTTCTAACTTCGAGGCAGGACTGCCAGCAGCTATATGCAGAGTACTTAAGCTAATAAAGAATGTCCCAAGTTACTTCATAGGATTGTCATTCGACAAAAGTTGACTCAATGCCGAAGAACATGCCTTTAGGAAACATGGTTTAAATTAAAGGCTTTTGGGAGTACCATAGTTGAGAGAGGTAGAGACACTTGGAAGAGATTATCTGATGAACTCTCTCATAACAGTTGCATTAGTCTCAGCGAATAAGTTTTAATTAAGACACCATCATCTGGACATTAGGAACCTTCAAGTGCCAAGTTCTCAATTTTTCCCAGGGTAGGAATCAGTTAAGTGAAGACTGACAATGATTACAATGCTGCCTGGCCTGCTGTGTTCCACCAGCATTTTGTGTGTGTTGATTGAATTTCTAGCATCTGCAGATTTCCTTGTGTTTTCTTTTAAGATGTTGTCTATCCCCTGCCCACACCCCACTCCTCACCATGAGCACCAGAGGTATCTGTGTACTTGACAGTCAGCCTCCCTATAACCTCAAAGGGAGCTCGGCAGCAGAGTAGCTGTTTGGTCATCAGAAATATTCATGCTGGCACTGTGCCAGCACTTTGAGGGGTCGCTGGAACTGCTGGGTGGCAATGGTGCTAGATAGAAGGGAGGTGAGAGGTCATAACTGTCAGGTCTGCACATGCAGGCTCCTGCCATTGTCCATCCTATTAACAGAAATCACCCGCCACTCATTTCCAACTCATCACCTATTTAAACCTAATTCTCAGCCACAATCTTTGTTCACTCATTGAACCAATTAGCTTCACCCAGTTGCTCTTAGCCTTCAATTACCTTGTTGCCTGTCAGTTTAGTGTCTGCTCTCTCTTGTTTTGTGGCCCCTCATGGCTTGTTATTTTGGAGTTGATTATTAAAGTTATCACTCAATGCTAACTACACTCTGAGTAAACTATATGAAGAGGATAATGATACTCACCTATTGAGATAGATGACTAATGATCTTACTTAAAGGACTCTTTATCTTGTTATTTCATGTTCTTGTTATTTATTGCTATTTATTTATATTTGCCTTTGCACAGTTTGTTGTCTTTATGTTCTTGCTCCTTGATTGATCCTGTTTACAGTTACCATTCTATAGGTTTGCTGAGTATGCCCACAGAAAATGAATCTCAGGTTGTACGTGGTGACATGTATGTACTCCGATAATAAATTTTACTTTGAACTTTGAATTTGTTTATTGTCTCCACAGCTTTGCATTACAGTCAAGGCTCCTCTACCTTTCCTGACCGTATGAGTGAACCAGTGATTGGCCCAGCAGAGTATGCTCACCTAAAGCAAGTCATCCATTGACATGAACACACGATCCAGAGCATATGAAAGTACTGACCATCTGCTCAATACTCCCTTCCAACTCTCTGTCCTGTTACAGCTACCTTGCGATAGTCAACCTCCTCCCTCTGAGCCCCAGATTCCAGTGCCTGAATGCTTCAATGTATCCCATACCCAATGCCACAATTACCTATCCCAGTGCATCTTACATTTTGAGCTCCAGCCCTGTGTATTCTATAGACTGAGCCAAGATTGCCTTCATCAGCTCTCTCCTGACTGGGCAAGCTCTGACTTGGCTACTGATAACTGGGACAATAAAACCACTATTAACAGTAAATATGAGGAATTCACCACCGAGGTGGGTCAGGTTTTTGACTACCTGGGAAGTGGAAGGAAGGAAGTGGATTGGATACATCATAAGGGGGGCGTTGGGAGCGGACCCAAATGTGAAACACAGACACTGAACTACCAGGAACAGAACTAGGCATGAGAATGAAGCAGGGGAAGAGAGGAAGAAGAGACGCTGGACATGACACCGGCCCTGAACGAGACAAGGACTCCGGGCCTGGGCTAGGACCTGACTAGGATAGGGAACCTGGACATGGAACTGGGGACTAGGAGCCTGGGCTTGGAGTCTGAGCCAGAGACTGGACAAGGACCCAGAACCTGAGTCTTGACTTGGGCTTGGACTCCAGAACCCGGTGAGGACAAGACGTGGCTACAGGACGAGGAGAGGCACAGGACTGGATGTGAGACTCCTGGATGGGACAAGGGAACCTCAGCACAGGACAAGGGAATCCCAGCACCGGGCTGGGCAAGGTACTCCTGTGCTGGGTGAGGCACATGGACATGACGAGAACCCAGAGCCTTGGTCGACGGAGAAACAGAAACATGGAACACCGAGCCGGGACCCATCCTTGGGTGCAGGATGTAGGCCAGGACTCATTACTCAGAACATTGAACACGACAAGACAGTTCCCAATGCTAGGTAGTGTTACGAAACCCCATAACTGGGTCACTTACCAGCAAAGATAGAGAGGTCCGTTGAAGTTTGATGGTACTATTTTTAACAGTATTTATTGATAAAGGGGCACAAACATAAGATCAATGCAAACATACAGATAATATACGTCATCAATACTAAATCTAAAAGCGCGGGTATAATAGTAATCAATAAGAAATAGCTCCATCGTTGTCTAGGGGATAATGTATTGTCTGATGGAAATATAAAAGTCACTGTTAGTTCGTTCAAGCTGCAGCATTTTGGGTTTGAGAGAGAGACGGGTTAAACTTGCCCAGGTCTTTGACAAAGCCAATCCTTCGAGTCTTTTGGGAATTGGTTTCCCCGTTGTTAGCTAAAAGCCGTTTTTCCGTGGTAAAAGTCACCAGTTCCGGGCAAATGGAACCGAACGCACGTGGCCTCCTTCCAATGGCTTCCGCTATAACGGGATCGCTAGTGTTTCTTCTGGTGCATCTGAGGGGCTGTTCCCACAGACCCTCTTTTATCCTGACTCACAGGATCTCAGATGTCAATCAGGTGGGGGTGATGCAATCCCTCCCTCAATCAGCCCACTTTGCCTGAGGGCTTCCAAGTAGCACGGTATTGTAATACACAAGTTCGGCTTCAAGAGACAATGGCCGTGTCCATATCGCCGGGGAACGTGACATTCCGCACATCTCTCTCTCGTTTCCTGGGTCTCCTGACCCAAATCAATAGTGATCTTGCGATTCTCACAAAGGAGGGGACTACAGGCGTAACACCCCCTTTCTTCAACGCATTTTCACCAGCAGCTAAAATGAAGTAGTACAGAGTCTTACAGGATTGTAGAATCTAACACAATACAAAAGCTTTTCCTTTTCACTACAGAGTAATACAGTTATACATTCAATTCAGCATCTAAACAGTTAACGATCACAGTGTCACTTCCTTTAATATCTTAACATCTTGTACCTTACTAAAGTCTTGTAGCGTCAGACTTCAATTTAATAACCACCTATTTTTATTTTTTTCCTTCTGCAAACAAAAACTAAGGAGTTGTGATCTTAGCTTACGTGTATCCACAAAAGTTCATGCAAATACTAATCTTTCTGTTGCTTTCAAACTTAACAGGCAGGCTTCCATGGGGTTGTCTTTATTATTCACATGCTTTGTCAAAATCCCGTAAAACCGGCTTTTGCTATTTAAAAATGGCGTCCCCATTAACCGTCACCTCTTTTCCAGTTAGTTCCCACAGGGGGAGCTTGGGTACCTTGGCGAAATAAACTCTCGTCCACCTCTTTCATAGGAGTTATTTTATCAACACCGTGTCCCAAACTTAGACCATCTTCTGAATTTCCACCCAACTCTTCAATTTTACACAGGTGGCTAGTCCTCTTGTCAGGACCCTTCAGGCTATGTGTTTTCAGTTCAAACTCTTTGTTCAAGCAGCATTTCAAATTCTGCCTTTTCACACCACACTCTGGAATAAAAATAGCACGCCCCCCTCCACCCCCATCATTTCCCGACTTAATCTGTAAGCGATCCGCAGGTTTTTAAATTTTCTTCATTCGATTTGGGAACTACATATTTCCCGTTTCCTTCAATAATAATATTTATCTCCCCATTTTTGAGCTCCGCATTAACTTTTAACACAGCTTCGAGCACAAACACCTGGGAACTCTCACTTCCCACTATTACCAAGGTTAACCCTTTCTTCACTGAACCAAGTCTATCTGACCCACAAGGATGGCCGTCCCCTTCAACTGAATCAAATACCCTAGACTTTTTCTGAGCTCCATTACTAGGTTCAGTACCACATGCATCCCCATCTTAGACACACTCAAACGGGACATTGGCCTCTTTCAGGCTTTCAATACCTATACCCGGTCCAAATCCTAAATTCCCCTGATTCTCCCAGCTACTCTCTGGGCAACTCCCTTACGGAGTAAACTCAACCCCGCGGGCTGAAACAACCTCATCTGCCAACCCAGCAGTCTTCTTCAAGGTAAGGGCACCCTTTAGAGTCAGCGGGAGACGCTCATGGAGTGAGTACTGTTTTGGATTCGCTCCATAACCTTTACGTTTTTTTTAACTTTTGATCACTCTTATTCAGCTTATTTTTACCTATACCGAAAGTTTCTTTGTTAATTTTTTTTTGAACTTACTCCTAAGAGTTTGTCGTGAACTTTTGAAGATATGCAAACAGAAATGTCTCTCAGGTCTAAGGGACCCAGACACAATCCAAACGGTAACGGAAAGAAGCAGGCTCCGCCACAACACACTGAATTAACTTATGAATTGTTTATGGAGGTTTTGGACCAAAAATTTGATCAACTACAACAATTTTTTAAAGAAGATATAAAGGCTTTTCAAGAGTACATGGTTAAGACGGATTCAGTAATTAACCAGCAACAAGCTCTTATCGCATCTCTGCAAGAAGATGCTCGGAAGCGAGATTTGTCTATTGAAAAACTGCAACAGGATTTAATTTTGACCATTAAGCTGATGGAAGCCCTTAAAGCCAAGAGTGATGATTTTGAGAATCGGTCTAGAAGACAGAACCTACGTATACTTGGTCTTCCAGACGGCATAGAAAAAGATGACCCTTCGAAATATTTTGCTCAACTATTAAAAGAAGCATTTCCGACGATTTTCCCGAATAACCCTCCTTTATTGGATTGGGCACATAGAATTCGGCGTCGATCACCGAGTGCTACAGACAAACCTTCGGTTGTAATTGTTCGGTTCCATTATGTACACGACAAAGAACAACTTATACGTGCAGCTCGTCGGGCAGGAATGGTTAAATTTCAAGATTACTGCTTCCATCTGGATGAAGACTTTAGTCCTGATCTTTTAAAAAAAGGCTTCTTTTTAAACCGTTGATGGTGAATGTTATGAGAAAAATCTGAAACCTGCACTCCTATATCCTGCGAAGCTCCGAATTTCTCCGTCGAATGCTCCACGACAGGTTTTCCTTGCAACTTCAGAAGTGAGAAATTATCTGGAGGAGAACTTCCCTACTGCTACAGACACCGGTCTCTAATAAATGAACGATTCTGATCGTGTAAGATGGTTCTCGATTTCTTAAACCAGAATTAACCTCTGGTTATTGGTGTAGGTTTATCCTATACTTTATACTTAAGTTAAAGTGTGTTTTCGTTATATCAATTGCTTTGCCTTATACACTTTAACTATTATACTACATTCTTGTCTATTAACTTTGTTCTTTCGAAGGTATATTTTTAACCCTTTGAAGGTGAATTTTTTTTGATTAAGATGGTGGTTTTTTGAAAAAGATTTTTGGTTTTGCTTAAGATGGTGTTATTTTTTTTCTTTCTTTCATCTTCTTCCTACAATGCATCGCTTATCATAGCTTAAATATTTTTTGTTTTGTCTGGGCTAGAGCCTGATTTATAAGTTTTTTTCAGTGACTATATTCTTATTTTTTACAACTAACTATACTTAGAAATATGGTTTTTATTATAGCGATTTTAATTTTTAAAGTTGGGGTGATTTTTTTTAATATATCCTTTATATAAGGAGTGTTCTTCCGCTGACATGGGGTAGAATTAGTCTCATTCTTTCCTTTTTTAAGTCATATTTTGGCTTTTTCTCTTTTTCTTGGGGGGTGGGGGGATGGTCTGTTTCCTAATTCTATTTTTTTTTGCATCAGTTTGTGTTAGTTTTTTCACTTGGGCTGTTTTTGAACTTCAAATATGTCTGCGTTGTCGTCACTTCCGGGTCCTCTCTTTACTTTTATTCCTCTTCTGGGTGCATGAGTTTATAAGTTGGTTAACCCTTTCTATACCAAAGGGTTGATTTTAGAATTATGGCTCAGACCATTAATTTTGTGTCTTGGAATACTAATGGTTTAAATCATCCAATTAAACAAAAGAAGATTTTCAAAGTATTCCAAAGACTTAATGCTCATATCATTTTTGTACAAGAAACTCATGTGAGGAAGGAGGACAAATTTCGTTTTTTTAGATTTTGGCGGGGTCAACAGTATCATGCAAATTCGAATGCTAAAGTAAAAGGAGTTTCAATTTTTATTGACTCCTCTATTCCATTTGTTCAACATGATATTTTTTCGGATCCGAATGGTAGATTTTTGTTAATTATGAGTTTACTTTGTAATAAAAAGGTTGCTTTGGTTAATGTTTATGCTCCAAATGTGGATTGTCCTGACTTTTTTAAGTCCTTATTTACTTCTTTACCCAATCTAAACGAATATAAGTTAATAATGGGTGGTGACTTTAATTGTTGTTTAAATCCTTTGATGGATAAATCTTTATCTATTCAGACTTTACCTAATAAGTCGGCCACTTGTATTAACTCTTTTTTGACTGACAATGGAGTTTTTGATATTTGGAGATTCCGGCATCCTAAAGACAAAGAGTTTTCTTTTTTCTCACATGTTTATCACTCTTATTCGAGAATTGATTATTTTTTTTGTAGACTCTTATTTTATTCCATTGGTAATCGGTTGTAACTATGATATTATAGCTATCTCTGACCATGCTCCATTATTACTTTTTATGAAATTTACGGATACAGCTTCTAATGCCAGACAATGGCGATTTGACTCTACCTTATTGCAAGACTCGGACTTTATAAAATTTATGCAGGAGCAGATCGACTTCTTCTTTTCAACTAATTCCACAGATGATATCTCCTGCGGAACACTTTGGGACACTTTTAAAGCGTATATACGTGGACAGATTATCTCTTACTCCGTTGGTTTGAGAAAACGTACTAAGAAGGAAACACTTTTATTGGTTGATAAAATTAAAGAGATTGATAAGAAATATTCGATTACTCCTAGTAAGGAGCTTTACAAACAAAGGGTTGAACTTCAAATGGAACATAGTTTATTACTTACATCCTCGATTGAAAATCAGTTAATGAAAACTAGATCTGATTTTTATATACATAGTGATAAATCTGGTAAACTGTTAGCTAGTCAATTGAAGAATGCTTTGGTTAAACGTCAAATCACTAAGATTTGTCAGCAGAATGGGAATTTGACAGTTAATCATAATGAGATAAATAAGGCATTTCAAGACTTCTATATCAATCTGAATTTCCTCAAGATTATAATACCATGTGTGATTTTTTTGGGAAATTAAATTTTCCAAGATTATCATCTGATGATCTTTCAATATTGGATACTCCTATTACGGATGTAGAAATTAAAGGGGCTATTTCCTCAATGAATTCTGGGAAAGCACCAGGTCCAGATGGTTATACAGTTGAATTTTTTAAATTTTTTTCCGCTACTCTTTCTCCTTGGGTTATGTAAGGTTTTTGAGGAAGCAATTAGATTGGGGAATTTGCCACAATCTTTTTATAGAGCTTCCATTTCTCTAATATTGAAGAAAGGTAAAGACCCTACTAACTGTGCATCCTATAGACCAATATCTTTATTGAATGTAGACTCCAAGATTTTTTCCAAGTTACTGGCATCCAGATTAGAGAAGGTATTATCCAAAATTATTTCAGAAGATCAAACCGGTTTTATTAAAAATCGCTATTCTTTTTTCAACATTAGGAGATTATTGAATATTGTTTATACTCCCTCACATGACATTTCAGAATGCGTGATTTCATTAGATGCGGAGAAAGCATTTAATAGAGTTGAATGGCCTTACTTATTTAATGTGTTGGAGAAGTTTAATTTTAGTCCGATATTCATATCGTGGATTAAATTGATTTATCACACTCCAAAAGCCTCAGTGTTTACCAATAATCAAAGATCTCCCTTTTTTCGCCCATTTTGGGGCACTAGACAAGGATGTCCTCTTAGTCCATTACTATTTAACGTTGCCTTAGAACCTTTGGCAATTGCCATCAGACAATCACAGGATATTTTGGGTATTAATTGTGGGACAGACATTCATAAGTTATCTTTGTATGCAGATGATTTATTACAATTCATTTCTAACCCTGAGAAATCTATCCCAGCAGTTTTATCATTATTGGCTCAATTTAGTGAGTTTTCTGGGTATAAGTTAAATCTTAATAAAAGTGAATTGTTTCCTTTGAATAGACAGGTCCCAATTTATGGAAATTTACCTTTTAAATTAGTTAATGATTCTTTTATTTATTTAGGGATCAAAATCACAAAAAACCATAAAGATTTATTTAGATTTAATTTTTTACCCTTAATTGATCAGATTAAAGATTTGTTTACTAAGTGGTCACCATCATCTCTATCTCTAATAGGCAGGATTAATGCTATTAAGATGGTTATTTTACCTAAGTTTTTATATATTTTTCAAGCGATACCAATTTTTATTCTGAAATCTTTTTTTACTAATGTTGATTCAAAAATTTCCTCATATATATGGCAGAATAAAAATCCCAGGTTAGGTAAAATATATTTACAGAAGACAAAGAAGGAAGGTGGGTTAGCATTACCTAATTTCAGATTTTATTATTGGGCAGTTAATATTAGATACTTGTTATGTTGGTTGAAAGATTGGGGTGGATCTTTCGGCCCTCGTTGGGTGAGTTTAGAAATTAAATCTGTATCAGCTTATGCTCTGGGTTCTATTTTAGGGACTTCTCTCCCTTCTGCTCTTTCTAAATTGCTGAAACGAATTGACAACCCGATAGTTAAACATACTTTGCGTATATGGTTTCAATTTTGGAAATTTTTCGGGTTGACTCAATTCGTTTTAAATAGTCCTATTGTATTTAATTGTTTTTCCACCCTTCCATTATAGATCAAGCTTATTCGGCTTGGAAAACTAAGGGATTACTAAGATTTTCTGATTTATTTTTGGACAATTGTTTTATGTCTTTTGAGAAATTATCCAACAAATATAACTTGCCTAGATTTCATTTTTTTAGGTATTTACAGATTAGACATTTTTTTAAATTCTGTACTCCCTACGTTTCCAAATTTTGTGCCTTCAGATATTTTGGAGAGTTTGTTTGAATTAGACCCTTTACAAAAAGGACTTATTTCAAAACTTTATAATATAATTATGAAGATACGTTCAGAGCCCCTTTATAAGACCAAAAAGGATTGGGAAAGAGAGCTTAACCTTATTATTTCTAGTGAGAATTGGGATAGAATTCTTCAATTATTTAATACATCATCGATATGTGCCAAACATTCATTAATACAATTTAAGGTCGTACATAGGGCCCATATGTCCAAGGATAAATTAGCTCATTTTTACTCTTATATTAATCCTATCTGTGATAGATGTCAATCTGAAATCGGGTCTTTAACTCATATGTTTTGGTCTTGTTCATTGTTGAAAAAATATTGGAAAGATATTTTTGATATTATTTCTGCGGTTTTGAATATCGATTTACAACCTCATCCTATTACCGCAATTTCTGGTTTACCAATGTTAGACTCACTGCATTTATCTTCTTCTGCCCGTCGAATGATTGCATTTCTAACTCTGATGGCTAGAAGATCTATATTGTTGAATTGGAAGGAAATTAATCCTCCCACTGTATTTAATTGGTTCTCTCAAACTTTGTTATGTTTAAATTTAGAAATAATTAGAAGTGGTGTTTTTGAGACTTCTATTAAATTTGAAAAGTTATGGAGACCATTTATTCAACATTTTCATATGATGTAATATGACCCTGTTCCAAGTTCATTTGATTTCCCAGCTTTTAGCTTATGTATGTTGAGAGGACCGGAAGTGACGGCATTGATGAATATTTATTCTTGTGAGATATTATAAACAGTCCCGTTTTTTCTTTCTTTTTCCAATGTTTCTTTTTTTCTTTTTTTTCTTCTTTTTTTGCTTCTTTTTTCTTCTTTATTAGTTATTAGTTATTAGATTAATAGATTAGCTAATTTTGCATTATATTTTTTTCTTTCTTTTTTTCTGTTTTTTGTATCATATATTATGAAATATTTAGACTTACCATGTTCATACATACACTGTATGGTTTATGTCTTGGTAAACTCATTTATACTGTAACTATTGTTTATGTCTTTTTTCATCTGTAATGGAATTTGTATGTTTGTAATTTCTTTATTAATATATCATTTGTATTCTGTCCATATTATTAATAATAATAAAAAGATTTAGAAAGAAAAGAAAGGGCACCCTTTTCATCTAGGACTGCCCTCATTTCATTATCGGGAACACCTCTAGCATTTTCACCTTCTTCAAACAGTTCTGCCAACCCAGGCAGATCATCCATGTCCAACCCTGGACCTTTTAACAGCTCTAGCTGTTTCCCATCTTTATCTTCTGCTTCTAAAACTTTTCTCCTCGCTAAGGGCAGGTCTACCTCCTCTCCCTTACCTTCTTTCACCTTACTACTCTTCGTTTTACCACCCTCTAAACCCTCGTGGTACAGGGTCAGTAAAAACATCTCGGCCAAATCAAAACTGGCCGGATTTAAACTGCTCCCTTTCTCAGCTG
Organism: Hypanus sabinus; assembly: GCF_030144855.1. Taxonomy (NCBI): domain Eukaryota; kingdom Metazoa; phylum Chordata; class Chondrichthyes; order Myliobatiformes; family Dasyatidae; genus Hypanus; species Hypanus sabinus. The sequence continues at coordinate 70,132,386 of NC_082706.1, forward strand.
CCTCTCTCGACATGCTGTGAGTGATCGCGCATGCGGGATAGATCTTGGAATCTAGGGGCAGGGCCACAACACTCACCGGCTGGCTTGTCATCATCATTGCTGCCCAAACCTTACCACCTGCTAAATCGTTACCGAGAAGGACGTCCGCGTCAGTTCTCAGGAATTCTGATCGCACCCCTATTTCAACTGGTCCAGACACCAGCTCACAATCCATAATGACCTTATATAAGGGCACCATTTCTGTCCCTTTGCTTATTCCTTTCACCGCTGCCATCCTCGTCATGCGACCAAAATCTAGTACCTTACTGCTGATCAACGACAGCTCAGTCCCCGTGTCTCTCCAGATCCGTACTGGAACTGGTGTGTCTCCCTTCCTCACAGACACAGTTCCATTTGACAGACGAGTCTCAGACCCTTCTCGTATTCTGTCTACCCAGGGCTTTCTTGTCGATTTACTGATTACCATGGCACATCCAATAGGGACTGCTGCTTTCCTTTTTCCTGTCTCTTTCCTCGGAGCAAAGCACCGAGATGCAATATGCCCCCCCCCCCCTTTCCACAATTAAAACAGGTCAAGCCTGGACATTTCTGGCCGTCTGGCCTTTCCCCCTCAACCTTACCACTAGCTCCCGGTGGGACCTCTGCCTCAGCCGGCAGACTTTCTTGATCGTTCCCACGGTCTCTCTGGGAACTTTTATTTGAGGAGAACTTTGTCATGTGGGTTAGGGCATATTCATCTGCGAACCTAGCAAATTCTGAGATGGACTTATTCGGCTTCTCATTCAAATACATCCGGATATCCTCCGAAACACAACCTTTAAATTCCTCAATCAGAATTAACTCCCTGAGACGCCAATAATCCTCCCCCACTATCTCTGCTGTGCAACAATGGTCCAAGAGCACCCCCTTCTCATAGGCAAACTCGGTATACGTCTGATTCCACCCTTTCTTTAAATTTCTAAACTTTTGTCTATAGGCCTCAGGTACCAGCTCATAACTCCGGAGAATGGCCGCCATTACTTTGTCATAACTCTCCTCCTCTTCCACCTCCATGGCCAACACCGTATATGCCCGCTGTGCCTTCCCTTTTAACACACTTTGTAACAGCGCCACCCACTGATCTCTGGGCCACTTCTGATTCACTGCCACCTTTTCAAAAAGCAAGAAATAACTATCAACATCCGTCTCCTCGAACGGAGGTACTAACCTTAACTCTCGACTAACATTGAACCGCTCCTCTCGGTCTGACCCCTGAACTTGTGGCACTTGCTGTAACTTCTCCATCTCCAAGTCATGTTTCCTCTGTTTCTCTGCCTCCCTCTCCTTCTCAGCTCTTTCTTTCTCTTTCTCAGCTGCGTTCAGCTGTTTTAACCAAAGTTCATGCTCTTTTTGTTTCTCAGCTCTTTCATTCTCCTTCTCAGCTGCCTCTAGCTGCTTTAACTTAATTGCATGTTCCAACTTTAATTTCTCCAACTCTAACTGAGCCGTCCCACTAGCTGGTATCTTTTCAGGGATATTTTCCAATACCTCAGCTGCAAACACATTCTTCCCAATATAATACTGAGTTATTGCCCTTCACACCTCCCGCTTTTTCATTGACAACCTCACCTCTGCGAGGTTTAACCCCTTCGCCAAATTTATCAAGTCTGATTTGGTGGCTGACTCTAGCGCCTCCAGAGTCGGGATTTCTATAAATTCACCCACGTCCATCTTCGCTGGTTTCCCGTCTGGCTACCCATGTAACCAGATCCAAGTTTTGGACTTACAAGCCTGATTCACTGGCCTCCCAATTTGGTGTCAAATCTCGAGACGAGAACCCCAATTTTGTTATGAAACCCCGTAACTGGGTCACTTACCAGCAAAGATAGATGGTACTATTTTTAACAGTGTTTATTTACAAAGGGGCACAAAAATAAGATTAATACAGACATTCAGATAAAATACGTCGTCAATACTCAATCTAAAAATGCGGGTATAATAATAATCATCAATTAAGCAATAGCTCTTTCATTTGTCTAGGGCAGGGGTCGGCAACGTTTACCACTGAAAGAGCCATATGGACCCATTTCCCACAGAAAAGAAAACACTGGGAGCCACAAAATGAAATAACACTGCATACAACAGGGGTTTTTTTTGCCTTTATGCTATGTATAAACAAACTATAATGTGTTGCATTTATGAAATTGATGAACTCCTGCAGAGAAAACGAAATTACATTTCTGCATGCAACAAAAACATTTTGAACTCCGAAAAAAAAGACGTTGTGTTGAAGGTTACTACATAGGTAGCCTACCTTGGATCGAAGAATTAAAAGAAAGCGCGCACTGGCGGGTGTCAGGCATTGGCAGTGGTGATGTATATTAATAGCGATAAAAAACACGTTGTAGCGGTGTGCTACACGCAGCGCTAAAATAAAGACTGCAGTCAAAGGTAACTTTATTCGAACTAAACAGCCTTGCTTTAAAGCCTCCCTCAACCCACCCCCCGTGGGCGCGGATGCTCCAAAAGACACGTACTCACAAACCCCCGTAGGCTATCTCCCTTAGCCTGAACGCTGGCTAATTGTGAGCCGGTTCGGATGTGCCAGGAAACGGTGACTCCGCAAAGTTTTCAGATTGTACAAGATCACCATAATCTTCAAATTTCCAATTACATTTCAAAAGCTAACAAACTACGGGGAGCCGCATCACAGAGATCAAAGAGCCGCATGTGGCTCTGGAGCCGCAGGTTGCCGACCTCTGGTCTAGGGGATATTGTATTGTCCGATGGAAAGATAAAAGTCACTGTCCTTTCAAGCTGCAGCTCTTTGGGTTTAAGAGAGATGGTTTGAAACTTGCCTGGGTCTTTTATGAGGCCAATCCGTTGAGTCGGGTGAGTTGGTTCCCCATTGTTAGTTCCAAGTCGTTTTCCGTGGTACCAGCCACCAGCCCCCAGGCAAGGGAGCCGAACACACGTGGCTTCCTTCAAATGGCTTCCGCTATAACAGGATCGCTAGCGTTTCTTCTGGTGCAACTGAGGGGCTGTTCCCACAGACCCTCTTTTATCCTGACTCACAGGATCTCAGTTGTCAATCAGGTTGGGGGTGATGCAATCCCTCCCTCAACCAGCCCACTTTGCCTGAGGGCTTCCACGTAGCACAGTATGGCAATACACAAGTTTGGCTTCAAGAGACAATGGCCGTGTCCCATAGCTTTATATCGCCAGGGGAACGTCCCTCTCTCTCATTTCCTGGGTCTCCTGACCCAAATCAATGGCGATCTTGTGATTCTCACAAAGGAGGGGGCTACAGGCATAACAGTAGCAGCAAACGGCCGGACCTTCCTAGCAAAGGCATGGACACAGACCGACAGTTCCAAACAGGGCAAGGCTCCAGGCGGTGGCAAGGGAAGGGAAGGCAAGGCAAGACAAGACAAGACAAGACAAGGCAAGGCAAGGCAAGGCTCCAGGCAGGAAGGTGAAGGTAAAGGATACAGACAAGGGCTTAGGACAGGAACAATCCAGCAGCCAGAGGCGGAATCCTGAAGCTATTTATGAGGCCAGCCCAAACAAGAATCAGCTGCTTCAACCGAAACTGGGGAAACCCAGAAATCCTGGAATGAGGAACATGGACCAGACGGTGAACCAGAATACAGATTTCACAGACCGGACCATGACAGGATATTTCACCTGCATCAGCTTGTTTCTGGATTATATGTGGAATTCAGAACCCACATGGCAGACTGCAGCTGGAATGGGGAAGTACTGCTGGCCCATTACCATCACGGTCTCTTGGAACACTTACCAGATGAACTGTCTGCCAAGAAGTGCCCAGCAACCTTACAAACTTCATCACTCTGGGTCTATGAATTGACAAGTTTCTTATGTAATGACCCTCCAGATTACAAGCCAAAATCCCAGGTCTGTTTCTAGAGCCATTTTAGGCTGCAGGTCCCTCATCATCAATGCTTCCAGAACCTATGCAGTTAGGGAGAGCTCCCTTAGCCCATTGCTGGAGAAATAATTTGTGCAAGTACTGTGGAGCAGCAGATCACTCCACAGCAAGTACCCACTGTGTCTGGGAAAATGAGACCACCAGTAGAGACGAGGGAGCATCTATGTGGTAAGCTCCTCCTGGCCTCTCGTTCCAACATCATAGCCTGATTTACTCTCTATCCTCCTCCACAAACCAACAGTTCTACGCGCATAGGAGGCTCTTGTGGATTCTAGTGCAACAGGCAACTTTCTGGACTGGACCCTGTACCTGCAGCTTGGACTCCTTGCCAAGCCTTTCACTCCTTCTGCATTATGGCCGTTGATGGTCGGTCATTCCTTGGAGTGTGGGATAGTCAAAATATGCACAAGAGCATTGGAGAGCACCACGAGTCTGTCCCAGTCTCCCCGATCAACCCACTCATCACTCTTCTCATCTTGGGTTAACCCTAGCTCTCCGCTCACAACCCTCACTTCACCTTGTCATCCAGTTCACTGCTGAGTTGGGGACCCACCAGCCAAACCATCTGTCTACAACCTCAACTGACTTCACACCATAAAACCATGGAGACAGAGGGAATTCTCAAAACTCACCAAACTCCCACAGAAATACTACAATTTAGCCATCACTTTCAGTAAATGGAAGGCCAGCACCCTGCTATGCCATGAACCACATAACTGCACGACTGACCTCCTCTGACACCAACTCTCCCCAAGGTCCCTGATTTCCCTCTCCCCTTCCTGAGACTCAAGCCATGAATGACTACATTGTTGAAGTGCTGCAGCATGGCTTCATTTGACACCCCCCCCCCCCCACCCCAACCCCAGTCGGTGCAGGATTTCTCTTTGTCAGAAAGAACCACTACTCACTCCTTTTGATGGCTAATGCACTTGAAACATTCCGCAGGGCCCAGATCGTTACCAAACTGGGTGTGTGGGACACGTACAACCTGATCTGCATCCATTAAGGGAATGAGTGGAAGACATGTGGAATTTTGATTGCCTGCCTTGCCTCTTATGTAGCAAGTTTGAGGCATTTCCCAATGATTTTGAGCCAGGGAATCAGAGAGGAAAGCACCCTTACACAACACCAATGCAGATGCAAGTTGAAGATAGAATACATGGGAAAAGACAGGAAATACTGTGTTGGAAGAGCAGCCAACAATTTTGCAATCTCTACAACAATAAGATCAACATTACAAGCCATTATGACTCTAATATTAGACTGCACATGGAGCATTGTGAGCAGTTTTGGGTCCTTTATTTAAGAAAGGATATACTGGCATTTGAGAGGGTCCAGAGAAGGTTCACGAGAATGATCCCAGGAATGAAAGGATTAATAAATGAGGAATGTTTGCTGGTTCTGAACCCAAACTCACTTGAATTTAGTAAAATAAGGGGGGTTCTCATTGAAACTTATCAAATATTGAAAGGTCTAGATAGAGTGGAAGTTGAGAGGATGTTTCCTATCGTCTGGGACCAAAAGGCACAGCTTCAGAATAGGAAGACATCCCTTTAGAACAGAAATGATGTGGAGTTTCTTTAGCAAAGAGCTGGTGAATCTGTGGAATTCACTGCCATGGATGGCTGTGAAAGCCAAGTCATTGAATATGTTTAAAGCAAAGGTTATTGATTATTGAGGGTATCAAAGGTTATGGGAAGAAGACAGGAAACTGAGGTTCAGAGGGATAATAAATCAGCTATGATTGAATAGCAGAGCGCCATAATAGGTCAGGTGATCTAACTTTGCTCCAATGTCTTATGATCTAATTTACAAGCAACCATGCTACAAAGGCCTTCCAGTATTCACCATATTTTCCTGACTGCAGCTAATCTCTTTAAATGCCACTGAAAATGACTGCCTCTGCCAGTGTTAGGTGGGTGTAATCAAGTATTGACAGCTAATGGCCAGGATTGGGTATTGGGCTTTAACTACCTCATCAGATCTCCTCTCCCTGCACTTGAGCGGCACATTTTTTCACTTGCATTTACCGGGATATCAGGCTATGAAAAATGCAGCTGAAATTGGTTGGCATTCTAGTGTAGTGATTAGCACATCAGCGACCCGGGTTCAATTCTGTTGCTGTCTGTAAGGAGTTTGTATGTCCTCCCTATAACTGCATGGGTTTCTTTTGGATACACCAGTTTCCTCCCACATTCTAAAGATGCTCTGGCTAGTAGGATAATTGGTGACATGGGTGTAATTGGATGGGACAGGCCCATTGGATAGGCCAAGCAATATCTGACAACTGGTTGGAGAAGATTGTGTCCTGATTGGGCTACCCTTAGATGTTGGTTTAGCTGTATTTTCTGTCTCTCTAGATTCATGACTATGTGGCTAGGCATAGAATTGCCAACGTTGTTGGCAGAATATCAAATGGTAATGAGGGCGCATACAGGACTCAGATAGATTGGCAGGTTGACTGATGCTGCACAACAACTTCATACAACATCAGTAAGATCAAGGAATTGATTGCAGACTTCAGGAAAGGGAAGTTGGGAGAGCACACACCAGTTCTCATTAAGGGATCCATAAAGAAAAGGGTGAGCACAGGCAAGTTCCTGAGTGTCAACAGATCAGAGCATCAATCTTGAGCCCACTAAGAGTTTGAGCAGATGTGATATGTCACCAAAGATTCTAGCAAATTTCTACAGAGAGCATTCAGACTATTTGCGTTGCTGTCTGGTACAAAGGTTCCAATACCCATAGCTGAAAAGGCTTGTAGTCTCATCCAGCTACATTATGGGCATAACCCTCCCAGCATCAAAGACGTTTTCTAAAGGTGGTGCCTCAGGAAGGAGATATTCATCATTAAAGACCTTCACCATCTAGGACATGCCTTCTTTGCAATGCTGCCATTGGAGAACCCTGAAATCCCACATTCGACATTTAAAGAACAGCTTCTTCCTGTCACGACCACGGATTTGGCAATTGCACTCATGAGTATGCATGTGTCAGCTAATTATTATTTCATTGTAATAGTATTTAACTCTATTCATTCCGTCATAGTTTTGTCGAGACTTAGGCACAGCTACTTCAGTTTCCCTCACTCTGCACTTGGGCCATATCCAAACTGGGTGACACTTTCATTCTGCCTCCATATTTGTGAATCTGTTTCACATTTATATTGTAATCTATAGTCATTTTAATGTCATTACCCTGCAAAACAACAAAGTTCACAATATATATCGGTAATAATAAACCTGATTCTGATTCTGATTGTTTTATTTCCCTTGGGATGGCACTTAGCATAGTAGTTAGCACAACACTTTACATTTTTTTAAACATCTCTTTATTGCTTTTTCAGAATGAAAAGAAAACACATTAAATCATCCATAGGTTTGAAAGCGCAACAAAGTTAAAGCAAAGGGAAAAATAAAATACATAAGAAATCAAAAGAAAATAAACACACAAAAAAGCAAACACCCCACCATTAAAAAAACAGTCAATTCTGTTTGTTACTTTCATCATCCTGAATATTGTTCTCCAGAAACTTGTAGAAAATGTCCCAAATTTCACGAAATTTGCCAAGTTTGTTTTTTGCAATGTAGCTTATCTTTTCTAGAGCAAGATAAGATGTCATTCCTTTCAGCCATTGTGAAAGTCCACTGGTTGGTGGCTTCTTCCATGAATAGGCTATGCAGCATTTGGTTTGCAAAAAAACAAATATTAAGCAGAGACCTTACACTTTTGGAGGTTACAAAGTCCTTTGGATAAATGTTCAGAATACAAAATTTAGGATCAAGAGTCACCTTTTTTCCAATAATCTGACTAATCAAATCCAGCACCTTCTTCCAGAAGCAGATTATCTGGGGGTGCTCCCACATACAATGGGACAAAGACCCCTTTTGATGATTACCTTTAATGCATGTGTCTGGAATGTTGGAGTTAAAGTGATGCAACCTGACTGGAGTAATGTACTGTCTGGTTAGCCATTTGTATTGTAGTAATTTAGAATGAGTGTTCACTGATGCGTTTGAACTAAGGAACAAGCTTCTGACCACTCTTTTTTCTGAAATTCTCATGCAAATCAGTTCTCCATGCTTGTAGTATGTTGTTTGATGACTCATTACACTTAGTTGCAAACAAATTGTATAATACAGACACGTGTCCCCTGGCTTCGAATAATTTCAGAGTGATGTCTCCTAGGGTAGCTAAAGGAGGGAGCTTCAAACTGTAACCTTGCAATAATTATAATAATAAAGCTTCGCAACTGAAGGTATTTAAAAAGTGTTTTTTTGGAATTCCATATGTGGCCTTGAGCTCTTCAAATGACATAAGTGTATTGCCATTATAAAGATCAGACTCCTTAGCTATACGTCAGGTTGACCAAATCTTAAAACCAGGGTCTGCTCTGGAAGCTATCGTTACCAAAGATAGGAGTGAACTGGGATAACTGTGATGTTTCTCCTAAATAGGCAAGAGCATCATGTCAAACCATTACTGTATTTTTTAAGAAGGGGTTTTTAGTTTGTTTGACCAGTTTTTTTCTTTTCTTGCTGAATATATGTATAGTTCTAGAGGGATATTGATCGACTGGAATTCCATTAAGACCCAAGTAGGGAGGCGATCCTTAACAAAATAAAACATTCCTGCTCTAATTTGGGCCGGCCAAAAATACCGTATAAGATTTGGTAGCTGTAAGCCACCTCTATCACACAGCAGATATAACAGGGAAAGCCTGAGTCATGGACGTCTATTATTCCAGATGAAATTTTTAAAAATATTCTTTAATAAATAAAAGAAAGATGATGGAGGAGAAAGTGGGATACATCGCGAAAGGTACAGGAACTTCAGTAAAATTGACACTTTTAGAATGTTTATGCACAAAATATGGGCAATTTCGTCCATCTGTTTAGAAGTTGAATAACTGAGTCTGTGAGAGGGTTATAATTAGTTGGGATAATTTTATCAATAGTAGGAGTAATGTTAACACCCGATAGGTAAAACCCCTTTCTAACACCATAAACGGAGTTTGAAGTGGTCAACTGAGTCTCTCATCTTTATCCATGAATAATATTACAGATTTGTTGTTGTTTATTTTATAGCCCGCAAAAGTACCAAAAATACTTATCAGGTCAATTAAGGCAGGTAATGTTTGTTTCAAATTTCAGCAAAACATAATTACATCATCTGCTTACAGGGCTATGTTATCTCCTATAGTTATTCCTGCTATATTAGCCTGTTTTTGAATTACCATAGCCAGTGGCTCAATGGCAGGATAAACAGGAGGGGAGACGGGGGAGAGCCCTGTCTTGTTCCCCATTGGAGTTTAAAAGGTGCTGAAAAAAGCCCGTTAGTTAATATTTCAGCCTATGGATTAGAATAAAGAAGCTGTAACCACCTTAGAAATTTTCCCCCTACACTAAGTCTTTCTAAAACTTTAAATAGATTCTGTCGAAGGTTTTCTCGACATCCAATGACAGAATAACGGTATCAGAGCTTCCAGAGTTTTCATAAAGTATACTAAGCACTCTTCGAATGTTGTAGAAGCCCTGCCTTCCCTTAACAAATCCATTTTAGTCAGGGTGGACCATTTTTGGCAAGAGTGGCTCCAGCCTCCTAGCTAATACCTTACAGAAAATTTTGAGATTATTGTTCAGAAGTGAGATTGACCTACAAGATCCACATAGGAACAAACATGAGGAAATCTGCAGATGCTGGAAATTCAAACAACACACACACAAAATGCTGGTGGAACACAACAGGCCAGGCAGCATCTATAAGGAGAAGCACTGTCGACATTTTGGGCCAAGACTCTTCATCCTGACAGTGCTTCTCCTTATGGATGCTGCCTGGCCTGTTGTGTTCCACCAGCATTTTGTGTGTGTTGTCCGCATAGGAACGGTGGTTTTCCAGGCTTTAACAGTAGTGTAATTGCTGCCATATTAAGAGAGGGGGGAAGGGATCCAGTGTCAAATGACTCCTGATACATATCAGGCAAAGGTGGTATTAAAAGTAACATTAGCGAATTTGCAGATGACACAAAGCTGGGTGGCAGTGTGAAAGATGAGGAGGATGTTAGGAGAATGCAGGGTGACTTGGACAGGTTGAGTGAGTGGGCAGATGCTTGGTAGATGCAGTTTAATGTGGATAAATGTGAGGTTATCTACTTTGGTGGCAAGAACAGGAAGGCAGATTACTATCTGAATGGAGTCAAGTTAGGAAAAGGAGAAGTACAACGCGATCTAGGTGTCCTTGTTCATTAGTCACTGAAAGTAAGCATGCAGGTACAGCTGGCAGTGAAGAAAGCTAATGGCATGTTGACCTTCATAACAAGGGGAGTTGAGTATAGGAGCAAAGAGGTCCTTCTGCAGTTGTACAGGGCCCTGGTGAGACCACACCTGAAGTATTGTGTTCAGTTTTGGTCTCCAAATTTGAGGAAGGACATCCTTGCTATTGAGGGAGTGCAGCGTAGGTTCACGAGGTTAATTTCCGGGATGGCGGGACTGTCATATGTTGAAAGATTGGAGGGACTGGGCTTGTATACACTGGAATTTAGAAGGATGAAAGGGGATGTGATTGAAACATATAAGATTATTAAGGGATTGGACACACTAGAGGCAGGAAACATGTTCCCAATGTTGGGGGAGTCCAGAACCAGAGGCCACAGTTTAAGAATAAGGGGTAGGCCATTTAGAACGGAGTTGAGGAAAAACTTTTTCACTCAGAGAGTTGTGGATCTGTGGAATGCTCTGCCTCAGAAGGCAGTGGAGGCCAATTCTCTGGATGCTTACAAGAAAGAGCTAGATAGAGCTCTTAAAGATAGCGGAGTCAATGCAGGATCGGGGTACTGATTGTGGATGATCACAGTGAATGGCGGTGCTGGCTCAAAGGGCCAAATGGCCTACTCCTGCACCTATTGTCTATTGTCTATTAATTTGGTCTTTAAGATTTTATGTATTTCAATCAGAATTCCATCGGGCCCAGGAGTTTTCCTTCCCTTCATATCAGTTGTAGCTTCAGACAATTCTTTAGCATCTAAATTAAACTCCAGGAAGGGCAAGGACATTTCATCCAGGGGTGTAAATTCTAACAAGTCGAGAAATTTCTTTTGTATTTGTGAAGCTGAATCTGAATATTCTGAGCGATACAGATTTTGGTAAAATCTCAAAAAGATGGTGTTTATTTCTTTTGGGTCAGCAGTTGTCACCCCCTCATCTGATTGTATGGAGTGTATTGCCCTTTCTGTCTGTATCTGTTTGATGTGCCATGCCAAGAGTTTACTAGCCTTTTCACCCTGCTCAAAATAGGACTGCTTCAGTCTCATCAAACTTTTTGTGTTTGGAAGGTTGTGTTCGACAAATCTTATTGAATTTTTTGAAGAGGTTACTAGGAAAGTTGACGAGGGTAAAGCAGTGGATGTTGTCTATATGGACTTCAGTAAGGCCTTTGACAAGGTTCCACATGGAAGGTTAGTTAGGAAGGTTCAATCTTTAGGTGTTAATATTGAAGTTGTAGAATGGATTCAACAGTGGCTAGATGGGAGATGCCAGAGAGTAGTAGTGGATTACTGTTTGTCAGGTTGGAGGCCGGTGACTAGTGGTGTGCCTCAGGGATCTGTACTGGGTCCAATGTTGTTTGTCATATACATTAATGACCTGGATGATGGGGTGGTAAATTGGATTAGTAAGTATGCAGGTGATACTAAGGTAGGTGGCGTTATGGATAATGAAGTAGATTTTCAAAGCTTGCAGAGAGATTTAGGCCAGTTAGAAGAGTGGGCTGAAAGATGACGTTCAATGCTGATAAGTGTGAGGTGCTACATTTTGGTAGGAATAATCAAAATAGGACATACATGAGAAATGGTAGGGCTTTGAATAATGCAGTAGAACAGAGTGATTCCCTAAAGGTGGAATCTCATGTGGATTGGGTGATGAAGAAAGCTTTTGGTATGCTGGTCTTTATAAATCAGAGCACTGAGTATAGGAGTTGGGATGTAATGTTAAAATTGTACAAGGCATTGGTAAGGACAAATTTGGAGTATTGTGTACAGTTCTGGTCACCGAATTATAGGAAAGATGTCAACAAAATAGAGAGAGTACAGAGGAGATTTACTAGAATGTTACCTGGGTTTCACCACCTAAGTTACAGAGAAAGGTTGAACAAGTTAGGTCTTTATTCTTTGGAGCATAGAAGTTTGAGGGGGGATTTGATAGAGGTATTTAAAATTATGACGGGGATAGATAGAGTTGACATTTATAGGCTTTTTCTATTGAGAGTAGGGGAGATTCAAACAAGAGGACATGAGCTGAGAGTTAGGGGGCAAAAGTTTAGGAGTAACACGAGGAGGAATTTCTTTACTCAGAGAGTGGTAGCTGTGTGGAACGAGCTTCCAGTAGAAGTGGTAGAGGCAGGTTTGATATTGTCATTTAAAGTACAATTGGATAGGTGTCTGGACAGGAAAGGAACGGAGGTTTATGGGCTGAGTGCAGGTCAGTGGGACTAGGTGAGAGTAAGCTTTCAGCACGAACTAGAAGGGCTGAGATGGCCTGTTTCCGTGCTGTAATTGTTACATGGTTATTAATGGACAATATTTAGCTCTGAGTTTGTTAAGTTCTATAAACAGCTGCCGAGAGGGATTTTGAAACATTTCAGATCCAGTCTCTTTTGTTCTTTTTTTCAGCGGTTCTATTTCCAATCTAAAAGATTTATGCTCAAAGCTGGTGAAGCTAATCATCTGACCTCTTAGAAAGGCTTTAAAGGCTTCCCACTTTATAGCAGTAGATGTCTGGTCCATATTATTTCCAAAATAGTTGACTATCTGTTCTCCAATAAACTCTATAAATTCTGGATCCCAAAGCCAAATCGTTTGAAGCTGCCATCTTGGGGAGTAATGTAAAGTATTATGCAGGTTCAAAATAAATGAAACTGGAATTATTATTCTATCTGAAATTATTATGCTATCGTACCAGCAGTTTATAATTGTGAATATTAAAGCAGCTGAAACTAAGTAATAATCAATTCTGGAAAAGGTCTGGCAAGTGCTAGAATAGCAGGTAAAAATTAGTTTTTCTGGGCACTTCCTTCGCCACACATCAACAAAGTTTTTAGCGCATTGCAACAATTCTTTTCTTGTCTGATGGTGAGAGGTATCTATCCCATTAGATCTGTCTAGTTCAGGTTGAAGTGCACAATTGAAATCACCACCTACAATAAGATAACCCGGCAGAGCAGCTAATAATAAAAACAGATGTCTGCGAAAAGCTGGATTGTCACTATTTGTGCCATACACATTGACCAAATTAAGCCTGATTGAGAAAATTTCACATTGAATAATAAGTTATCTGTCAGATTGGCCTTCAGTAGCATTAACAAGGTGGAAAGGCACTGATTTATGTATATTAAGGGTAATTACCTCCCGGTGAGTGTGAGGCTGAGAAAACCTGTCTCAGCCATCTCCTCCTTAGTCTAACTACATCCTCAGGGGTTAAATGGGTCTCCTGCAAAAAAACTATTTTGGCTTTTAATTGTCATATCCTACTCATAACTTGCTTTAACTTGACAAGTTTATTTAATCCTCTTACATTCCAAGAGGGAAACTGAAGTTCACAGGGCATAGGCTATTAGTTATAAATTCAATCATGTTGAGCTGAATTGATTTAGAATGACTGCTAACTGAAATTACAACGTTACAAAAAAAAAAGTAAAAAACCAGTAAATAGTAACTAGAACATTGTAATCATAACTAAGTGTACTTCCCAAACCGAAATACACCCACCCACGCCACAATGAACACCTCCTGATTATGGAGCTTCATTGGTCGTCATGGTGAGGAACAGCATGGTCTACAGCCAGGACAGAGCCCCGACATTATCAGTAGAGGAGAATATTACAACCAAGTTATACCAAGAGTCTTTATCAAATTTAACCTGGTCGTAGTTGCAGTGCCACTATTCAAGCAAAAGTCAAAAAACTGCTGTACTGTCTCAATTTTCCGAAGCCTCCAAGTTGTAGTCCTTCGGCTCCTGCACAAATTTCTCCGCTGCTGGTACACTGCCAAAAGTGTGGCGTTTTCTTTTGTAGGTCACCAGCAGTTTAGCAGGGTGAATTATCCCAGACCTTAGATCCAGGATGGAGAGAGAGGCTAACCTTTTCTTCACTGGATCAAAAATTTTTCTTCGCTTGAGGAGTTCGGCAGAGACGTCGGGGGGGAAACCTGATTTTCTGATTGTCAAAAAGTACAGATTCTGATGCACCATCAATAACTCACTGAGACGTGAGGCGAAATATCGGCTTTTATTGACTGGAAGAAAGAACAAGCAGTGGTTGACCACTATACTACATCCTGGAGACTGAGGGCAGGGCTCAGGCCTCAATCGCCTTTATACCGGGGTCAGTGGGAGGAGCCACGGTCAGTGTTCAGCGGGGGGGCATGTCCAGACAGGTATATGTAGTTCACCACAGGTTCTTTCAGCCTGACGGCTGTCATAACTCAAGTCTTGTCCGTGTAGTTCAGGACCTTCATTATCACTACCCTGGTCGCTTCGCCGACTGTGCTTCAACTTCGTTAGCCCTGCCAATTCTGTGCGCTCTCTCAATCAGCAGGGGCCCAGGGAAGTTTTCAGCACCAAGCACCTCAAGGATCCATTTTCAAAAAAATAGACCATATCATCCCCTTCCACCATCTCCGGGAGACCCACTTGGCGAAGGTTAGAATGGCGGCTACGATTTTCCAAATCATTCACTTTAAACATTAACACCTCCATAGCTGCTTGCATGGTTGTATTCTGATTACGCAGAGCGGCGACGGCATTTTGATTAGTGGCATTCTACCTTTGGCTTCTGTAATGCACACTGTGACAGCTTTCTGATCAGCTTGTACTCCTTGTACAGCGTTTAGTAGCCCGTTAAATCTCGACACAAGGACATCTTTCATTGTTTGAATAGCGTTTAGGATTTGGTTTGTGCTGCTGCCGTGCTAGCATCTGTTGCCCCTTCTTCAGTAGCATTGTTGTTAGCTTGCACCGCATGGCTGCAGGTGGGGTCTAATTTCAAAAACCTTTGCGTCTGCTTTGTTGGTTTCAATGGCATTTAAGCTATCACTCAGTTTCCAATCAGACGAACTGGAATTGTTCAGGAAATTCAAGGTTGTTTGGTTGCATAATCTCAAAACTTTTCGGAGGAGCTCTGACACATGTCTGCTCAGAACCACGCCATAACCAGAAGTTCCCCAACACTTTACATTTTAATTCCTAGAGATTCCAGGACAAGTCTGAAGACTTATACAATAATGCTCTATGTTTCATTACCAGATGTGTCTTTTTTAAGCCACATTGTCTGCCCAGTTCCTCCCAGAAGCTTGTGTGGCTCAGGAAAATAATTTCTAACTTCCATTGTAATCATCCAAGCCAAAGCATGAATGACAGGATTTCCAGTGACCTTTGATTTTCTGCCAAGGTGGTGGTGGAATGCCTTTACAGAAAAAAGGAAATTCTTGCTTATGGAACTCATGGCAAATTGCAGGTGGATACCCAACTGCTCACTTCATAACATACAGTGAAATGCAGGCCAAACTGAAATTGTTTAAGAGCAACAGTTTATCAATGCTTCTGCTGAATGTATATATTAGTAATATTGTGGCAACATACAAGGGATGATTGATAAGTTTGTGGCCTAAGGTAGAAGGAGTCAATTTTAGACCTAGCACATTTATTTTTCAACATAGTCCCCTCCTACAGTTACACACTTAGTCCAGCAGTCGTGGAGTATACCGATCTTAGACCTCCAGAAAGTGTCCACAGCAGGGGTGATTGATAAGTTTGTGGACTAAGATAGAAGGAGATGAGTTGTACATCTCTCATTACATGCAAATGCAGTTCAACTCTTCGAGTGATTACGCAGAAAGTTTGAAGTTAATAAATCATCGGGGTGATTGATAGCTCTTTTTACATGCATATGCAATACAACTCTGAGTGATTATGCAGAAAGTTTGAATTTAATAACTCATCAGTTAATAACTCATCGGGGGTGATTGATAAGTTTGTGGCCTAAGGTAGAAGGAAATAAGTTAGTAACTTCAAACTTTCTGTATAATCACTCAAAGAGTTGACCTGTACGTGCATGTAAAGAGACATGTATAACTCATCTCCTTCTACCTTAGGCCATGAACTTATCAATAACCATTCTGTGGACATTTTCTGGAGGCTAAGATCCATATGCTCCACGACCACTGGACTAAGTGTATAAATATAGGAGGGGACTTTGTTGAAAAATTAATGTGCTAGGTTTTCTATAATTGACTCCTTCTACCTTAGGTCACGAACTTATCAATCACCCCTCGTATGCCATTTCCACAGCCTGATATAGTCATAGATCCCACACCCTTTACTCAGTTTTTCTATCTGGTGAGAGGCATGGTAAAAGTGAATTGACAGAATCAGCTCTGTGTATCTTGGAGTATTAACAAGATTCTGAAATCAGGCAATGAAGATCAACATTTGTATTCATTGTATTCATTGTGTGTGTGTGTGTGTGTGTGTGTGTGTGTGTGTGTGTGTGTGTGTGTGTATGTATCTGTGTGTGCTGTGCTGTGATGCTGTTATATGAACATCCACAGGCAAGGATACAGCTGCCAGATGGATAAGAAAACAAGTGTGTAAGTCCACATCAGTGATCCGTGTGAATATCATTGTGGACTTAACTCTGTCTTGCTGGTGGTTATAGGTTTTTATTACTTGGAGGGAAAACTGGGAAGTGTACGCTCTGTTATTGTTGAGCTGATGTTATACTAAATGACAGTTAATCCCCACTCGCTGAAGGCTGACTATTCTTAAATCTGATACTCCAGGGAGGGTGTGTTACCCAGTCTGTCCCATAATGTTATTTCCTCTATTTTCTGTTGTTGTTACGTTATTGTTTATAACCAGTGCATTATTTTTGTCAAATAATGCCTTGATGCACAATACAGCAACGGGTCATAATGTATAATGGCACGGTTCGTATGTATTCAATACATTTAATGCCGTAAAATCTTTCCAAGTGCCCTGTGGCAGTGTGATGTTGTACTGGAAGATGTCAAGATAGGTGATTTTAAGGAATGCCTTAAAGGAGGAGAGATGAAAGAATGAGAGGATGAGAAATGGTACATTAGAGTTTAGAACATAGATATCTGAGTGCACTGTTGCTAAGGTTGGAGCAATTAAATAAATAGGTATAGACATAGAATAGTACAGCACGATACAGGCCCTTTGGCCCACAATGTTATGCCAACCCTTAAACTCTGCCTCCCATATAACCCCCCCCCCCACCTTAAATTCCTCCATATACCTGTCTAGTAGTCTCTTAAATTTCACTAGTGTATCTGCCTCCACCACTGACTCAGGCAGTGCATTCCACACACCAACCACTCTCTGAGTAAAAAACCTTCCTCTAATATCCCCCTTGAACTTCTCACCCTTTACCAGTGCGGCCCTAGGGAAGAGGCACTGGCTGTCCACTCTATCTATTCCTCTTAATATCTTGTATACCTCTATCATATCTCCTCTCATCCACTTTCTCTCCAAACAGTAAAGCACTAGCTCACTCATTCTCTGATCATAATGCATACTCTCTAAACCAGGCAGCATCCTGGTAAATCTCCTCTGTACCCTTTCCAATGCTTCCACATCCTTCCTACAGTGAGGCGACCAGAACTGGACACAGTACTCCAAGTGTGGCCTAACCAGAGTTTTATAGAGCTGCATCATCACCTCGCGACTCTTAAACTCTATCCCTCGACTTATGAAAGCCAACACTCCATAAGCTTTCTTAAGTACCCTATCTACTTGTGAGGCAATTTTCAGGGATCTGTGGACAAGTACCCTCAGATCCCTCTGCTCCTCCACACGACCAAGTATCCTGACATTTACTTTGTACTCTGCATTGGAGTTTGTCCTTCCAAAGTGTACAACCCCACAGTTCACCAGGTTGAACTCCATTTGCCACTTCTCAGCCCACTCCTGCATCCTATCAATGTCTCTCTGCAATCTTCGGCAATCCTCTACACTATACACAACACCACCAATCTTTGTGTCATCTGCAAACTTGTCAAACCACCCTTCTACCCCCAACATCCATGTCGTTAATAAAAATCATGAAAAGTAGTGGTCCCAGAACTGATCCTTGTGGGACACCACTAGTCACAATCCTCCAATCTGAATGTACTCCCTCCACCATGACCCTCTGCCTTCTGCAGGCAAGCCAATTCTGAATCCACCTGGCCAAACTTCCCTGGATCCCATGCCTTCTGACCTTCTGAATAAGCCTATCATGTGAAACCTTGTCAAATGCTTTACTAAAATCCATGTAGATCACATCCACTGCACTACCCTCATCTATATGCCTGGTCACCTCCTCAAAGAACTCTATCAGGCTTGTTAGAAATGATCTGCCATGCTGAATGTCCCTGATCAGACCATAATTCTCTGAATGCCTATAGATCCTATCTCTAAGAATCTTTTCCAACAGCTCTCCCATCACAGATGTAAGGCTCACTGGTCTATAATTATCCGGACTATCCCTACTACCTTTTTTGAACAAGGGGACAACATTTGCCTCCCTCCAATCCTCCAGTACCATTCCCGTGGACAACAAGGACATAAAGATCCTATCCAGAGGCTCAACCTCATGAAGCAGCCTGGGGAATATCCCATCAGGTCCCGAGGACATCCGTCCTAATGTATTTTAACAACTCCAACACCTCCTCTTCCTTAATATCAACAGGTTCCAGAACTTCAACCTCACTCATTTTCTGCTCACCGTCATCAATGGTGACAGTCTCATTGGTGAATACCGAAGAGAAGTATTCATTGAGGACCTCACTTCCACTGCCTCCAGACACATCTTCCCACCTTTATCTCTAATCGATCCTACCTTCACTCCTGTCATCCTTTTGTTCTTCACATAATTGAAGAATGCCTTGGGGTTTTCCTTTACCATACTCGCCAAGGCGTTCTCATGTTCCGTTCTTGCTCTCCTCAGCCCCTTCTTAAGCTCCTTTCTTGCTACCCTATATTCCTCAGTAGTCTCATCTGATCCTTGCTTCCTAAACCTCACGTATGCTGCCTTCTTCCACCTGACTAGATTCTCCACCTCACTTTCACCCACGGTTCCTTCACCCTACCATTCTTTATCTTCCTCACTGGGACAAATTTATCCCTAACATCCTGCAAGAGATCCCTAAACATCGACCACATGTCCATAGTATATTTCCCTGCAAAAACATCATCCCAATTCACACCTGAAAGTTCTAGCCTTATAGCCTCTTAATTTGCCCTTCCCCAATTAAAAATTTTCCTGTCCTCTCTGATTCTATCTTTTTCCATGATAATGCTAAAGGGCAGGGAGCAGTGGTCACTGTCTCCTAGATACTCACCCACTGAGAGACCTGTGACCTGACCCGGTTCATTACCTAATACTAGACCTAGTATGCCACTTTCCCTATTCGGCCTGTCAACATAGACAATAGACAATAGGTGCAGTAGTAGGCCATTCAGCCCTTCAAGCCAACACTGCCATTCACTGCGATCATGGCTGATCATCCACAATCAGAATGCTGTTCCTGCCTTCTCCCCACATTCCTTGTCTCCGCTATCTTTTAGAGCTCTATAATTCTTTCTTGAAAGCATCCAGCAAATTGGCCTCCACTGCCTTCTGAGGCAGAGCATTCCACAGATCCACAACTCTCTGGGTAAAAAGTTTTTCCTTAACTCGGATCTAAATGGCCTACCCCTTATTTTTAAACTGTGGCCTCTGGTTCTGGACTCCCCCAAAATAGGATCATGTTTCCTGCCTCTAGCATGTCCAATCCCTTAATAATCTTATATGTTTCAATCACATCCCCTCTCACCCATCTAAATTCCAGTGTATACAAGCCCTGTCACTCCAGTCTTTCAACATATGACAATCCTGCCATCTCGAGAATTAACCTTGTGATCCTCTGCTGCACTCCCTCAATAGCAAGAATATCCTTCCTCAAATCTGGAGACCAAAACTGCACACAATACTCCAGGTGTGGTCTCACCAGGGCCCTGTACAACTGCAGAAGGACCTCTTTGCTCTTATACTCAACTCCTCTTGTTATGAAGACTATCATGCCATTAGCATTCTTCACTGCCTGCTGTACCTGCATGTTTACTTTCAGTGACTGATGAACAAGGACACCTAGATCTCATTGTACTTCCCCTTTTCCTAACTTGACACCATTCAGATAGTGATCTGACTTCCTGTTCTTGCCACCAAAGTGGATAACCTCACATTTATCCACATTAAACTGCATCTGCCATGCATCTGCCCACTCACGCAACCTGTCCAAGTCATCCTGCGTTCTCCTAACATCCTCCTCATATTTCACACTGCCACCCAGCTTTGTGTCATCTGCAAATTTGCTAATGTTACTTTTAATTCCTTCATCTAAATCATTAATGTATATTGTAAATAGCTGCGGTCTCAGCACCGAGCCTTGCGGTACACCACTAGTCACTGCTTGCCATTCTGAAAGGGACCTGTTAATCACTACTCTTTGTTGCCTGTCTGCCAACCAATTTTCTATCCATGTCAGTACCCTACCCCCAATACTATGTGATCTAATTTTGCCCAATAATCTCCTATGTGGGACTTTATCAAAGGCTTTCTGAAAGTCCAGGTACACTACATCCACTGGCTCTCCCTTGTCTATTTTCATGTTACATCCTCAAAAAATTCCAGAAGGTTAGTCAAGAATGATTTGCCCTTCATAAATCCATACTGACTCAGACTGATCCTGTTACTGTTATCCAAATGTGCTACTATTTCACCTTTTATAATTGACTCCAGCATCTTCCCCACCACTAATGTCAGGCTAACTGGTCTATAATTTCTCTCTCCCTCCTTTCTTAAAAAGTGGGATAACATTAGCTACCCTCCAATCCTCAGGAACTGATCCTGAACCTATAGAACATTGGGAAATAATTACCAATGCGTCCACGATATCTGGAGCCATCTCCTTAAGTACCCTGGGATGCAGACCATCAGGCCCTGGGGATTTATCTGCCTTCAGTCCCATCAGTCTACCCAATACCTGTCTAATGTGAAATTCCTTCAGTTCCTCCCTAGTGACATACTGTGACAAAAATCCCTCCTGGACACACTTAACAAACTCTGCCCCATCTAAATCGTTGGAGGTAATCAGGTGCCAATCAATATTAGGGAAGTTAAAGTCACCCATGATAACAACCCTGTTATTTTTGCATCTTTCCAAAATCTGCCTCCCAATCTGCTCCTCAGTATCTCTGCTGCTACCAGGGAGTCTATAGAATACTCCCAATAGAGAAACTGCTCCCTTCCTGTTCCTGACTTCCACCCATACTGACTCAAAAGAGGATCCTGCTGCATTACCTACCCTTTCTGCAGCTGTAATAGCATCCCTGACCAGTAATGCCATCCCTCCTCCCCTTTTTCCTGCTCCCTATCCCTTTTAAAACACTGAAATCCAGGAACAGTGAGAATCTATTCCTGCCCTGGTGCCAGCCAAGTCTCTGTAATGGCCACTACGTTATCATTCCATGTGTGTATCCAAGCTCTCAGTTCATCACCTTTGTTCCTGATGCTTCTTGCATTGAAGTACGCACACTTCAGCCCTTCTACCTTACTACCTTTGCACCCTTTCCTCAAAGCCTCTATATACGTTAGATCTGGCTTTACTTCATGCAATTCTTCCACTACTCTATCACTCCAAGTCCCATCCCCCTTACAAATTAGTTTAAACCCTCCCAAACCATGCTAGCAAACCTACCTGCAAGGACATTGCTCCCCATCGAGTTCATGTGCAACCCATACAATCTGTACAGGTCCCACCTTCCCAGAAGAGATCCCAATGATCCAGAAATCTAAAACGTTCAACTGCCATCTCCTCCAATTCTTACCATCAGTATCACGTAGCACTGGCAGCAATCCTGAGAATGCCCCCCTTGAAACTCACACTTCAGGACCTCATCCCTCTTTCTGCCTATGTCGTTGGTACCAACACGTATCATGACTTCTGGTTGCTTTCCCTCTCGTACCAGGATGTCATGCGCCCAGTCAGAGACATCACGGACCCTGGCACCTGGGAGGCAACAAACCATGCGGGTGTCTTTCTCACGTCCACAAAATCTCCTGTCTGCTCCCCTGACTATGGCATCCCCAATGACGACAGCTCTCCTCTTCTCCATCCCACCCTTCTGTACCACAGGGTCGGTGCTGGAGGCTCTGCCACCGTGGCTCACCCCTGGTCGGTCGTCCCTGCCAACAGTATCTAGGATGGTATATAACCATATAACTATATAACAATTACAGCATGGAAACAGGCCATCTCAGCCCTTCTAGTCTATGCTGAACGCTTACTCTCACTTAGTCCCACCTACCTGCACTCAGCCCATAACCCTCCATTCCTTTCCTGTCCATATACCTATCCAATATTTTTTAACAGACTAAATCAAACCTGCCTCTACCACTTCTACTGGAAGCTCGTTCCACACAGCTACCACTCTCTGAGTTAAGAAGTTCCCCTTTGTGTTACCCCTAAACTTTTGCCCCTTAATTCTCAACTCATGTCCTCTTGTTTGAATCTCCCCTACTCTCAATGGAAAAAGCTTATCCATGACAACTCTATCGATCCCCCTCATAATTTGAAATACCTCTTTCAAGTCCCCCCTCAACCTTCTACGCTCCAAAGAATAAAGACCTAACTTATTCAACCTTTCTCTGTAACTTGGGTGCTGAAACCCAGGTAACGTTTTAGTAAATCTCTATTTTGTTGACATCTTTCCTATAATTCAGTGACCAGAACTGTACGCAATTATTTATGTGAATACATGAGAATTATTTATGTGAATTATGAGAATATATTTATTATTTGAGGGAACGGCAACAGGGGTGGTCTGCACTACCTGTCTACTCATCTTCGTTTTCCCCCCTTTGACTGTCACCCAACGACCCGCTTCCGGCAGCCTGGGTGTGACTACCTCCTTGTAGCTCTCATCTATGACTGCCACATTCTCCCTTATGAGTTGAAGGTCATCCAGCTGCTGCTCGAGATTCCTCACACGGTCTTCCAGATCACCCAGCCGCAAGCACTTCTGGCAGATGTGACTCTGCGGGAGAGGGGAATTCCCCCAAGATTGCCACATCTCACATGAGAGGCACATCACCGTGTCAGGAGGCACGTAAAACCTAACTGGGAGCAAGCTCGTCCTCTGCCTCTTCTCATCGAAGCCTCTAGAGTCAAAGCCTCAAAGCTCCACTCACTCACTGGCCACTCTGCTTGAGCTACCCCTCTATTTATTTGTTTGAGCTTTTCAAACTGCTTAGTCACCTGACCTCAATTGCCCAATCAGCCCAATAGAGGCTGTGCAGGGGAGGAATGGGGCTGAGATAGATCAACTGGCTGAGTGGCGTTGCAGCAAAAACTTGTACTCAGTGTCAGTAACATCAAGAAATTAATCACTTACTTCTGGAAGGAACTCACACACCAGTCTCATTCAGGAGGCTACATTGGAAAGGGTGAGCAACTTCAAGTTCCTGGGTGTCAACATGTCTGAAGATCTATCCAGGACTCAACATATTGATGCAATTACAAAGAAGTTTGAGGAGATTTGATACGTCACGAATGACTGGAGCAAATTTCTACAGGTGTTCAATGGAGAGCATGGTGGGCCTCTGTGCTGGATCAGAAACGGCTCCATAAGGTTGTAGACACATCCAGCTCCATCATGCACCATAGCCTCCCCACTACTGAAGACCTTTTAAAAAGATGGTGCCTCAAAAGGCAGCATCCATCATTGAGGACCAGTCCAGCGAGGACGTGCCCTCTTCTGATTGCTACCATTTGGGAGGAGGTATAGAAGAATGACTGTAGATTTTATAGGGGAACCAACCATTCACTAACCATTGAGTGTGTGCCTTCACACACTCAATAGTTAATGAATGGCTGCTTCCCCTCCAAAATCTGGAGTCATAGAGGTATAGAGAAGTACAGCACAGCAACAGGCCCTTTGTCCCATCTGGTCCATGCTGAAACCATTTAAACTGCCTACTCTCATTGACCTGCAACAGG
Source organism: Hypanus sabinus (assembly GCF_030144855.1). Lineage (NCBI taxonomy): Eukaryota > Metazoa > Chordata > Chondrichthyes > Myliobatiformes > Dasyatidae > Hypanus > Hypanus sabinus. Next base: position 70,156,409 of record NC_082706.1, read on the forward strand.
ACCATAGCCCTCCATACCCCACCATACCCCATGTACCTATCCAAATTTCTCTTAGACATTGAAATTCAGCTCACATGAAGCTGCCAGCTCATTCCACACTCTCACGATCCTCTGAGTGCAGAAGTTTCCCCTCATGTTCCCCTTAAACTTCTCACCTTTCACCCTTAACCCATGACCTCTGAGTGGAAAAAGCCTGCTTACGTTTACCCTTTCTGTACCCCTCATAATCTGTATACCTCTATCAAATCTCCTCCTAATCTTCTACGTTCTAAAGAATATGGTCCTAACCCATTCAATCTGTCCTTAGAACTCTGGTTCTCCAGATCCGGCAACATCCTGGTAAATTTTCTCTGTACTCTTTCAACCTTGTTTACATATTTCTTTATTTTTTAATTTTTATTTTTTTTTACAAACAAACAACAAAAAATACAGCACATCCACAAAAACCGCGACCATAACAAAATCAAATTAAATATTGAGCAGCAAAAGGGAGAATAATATAAATGTAAACATACAGAGCAGAGGTGCTCTGCACCAAAAGAACCTCAGTTCTCACCCTGTAAGGAAGTCCAGTACAGGGCCCCATATCCTTTCAAAGATGTCCCCTCTGTCCTCATTACATAGTCTCAGTCTCTCCAAATGTAAAGTATTTGCCAGTTCTCTCAGCCGTAGATCGTACGTAGGCACAGAGTCCATTATCCACATTTGCAGGATTAACTTCTTAGCAATCACCATTCCAAATAATAGTCATTTTTTCATACTTATTGGCTAAAGATAGGGAGCTTTTTGCTTCAAGAATGGCTATGAGCAGGTCCGGTTCCCACCGCTTCCTATAAGCCTCAGAGAAACAGTGAAAAATAGTTATCCAGTATGCATAAAGCTTACAACATGACCAGAATGAATGTGACAAGTTACTGTTCTCAGATTTACATCTATTACAAACTGGCGAAACATCAGGATAGAAGCTGTGCAACTTTTCTTCGGAATAATGGAGTCTATGTATTGTTTTAAACTGTATTAGTCTGTGTCTGATGTTGACCGACCAATCATGTATACTCTTTAAACACTCATTCCGGACCTCCTCTGTCAGTTCCATACCCAATTCATCCACCCACACCTGTTTAAGACCTGCAGTATTCACCCGAGCTCCATTATGTAGGATCTGATAAAAATAAGGATATGGCACTACGAGTAACCGGATCAAATTTATTTATTGCCTCCAGGGACTCATGTTTGTCTAAAGCTTTGAAATTAGGTATATATTTCCGAACATAATCTTGAATTTGTAAATATCTAAAAAAGCTAGATGCAGGGATATTGTAAACTGCTTGTAACTGCGCAAAAGAAGCAAAGTTTTCATTAATATATAGGTCACCTACACTACAGATGCCACTCTGTTTCCAGGACACAAAAACTGCATCATTCAGGCCAGACAAAAAGGAATGATTGTCACAAATTGGAATGTCAATATAAGTTTTTGGGGCCTTAATGTGTAGTTGAACCTGCTTCCAAATTCTTATAGTGCTGCCAACCACAAAGCTGTTACTAAAATGTGACTTATTAACTGCAGTGGGGCTATTAAGAAGATCTGGTAAGGAAGTCTCCTTACAAAGCACTCGCTCTATGAGTAACCACGCTGGGCACGAGTCTGAGGTAGAGGGTGGGCCTTTTTTCCATCATGCAAGAATGGATAGGTGGGCAGCCTAGTAATACATTTTAATGTCTGGTAGGGCAAAACCTCCTGTTTCCTAGGGCTTTGTCAAGTATTTTTTAGTAATTCTAATGGCTTTATAATTCCAAATAAGGGATATAATAATTGAATCCAATTGCTTAAAATATGACAGAGGAAGAAAGCTTGGAATTGACTGGAAAAGGTGAAGAAATCGTGGCAGTACAATCATCTTGATTGTGTTAACCCTCCCCACCAAAGAAATTGGAAGGGTTTTCCAAAAGTCAATATTGTGTTTAATCTGTTCAACTTTGTTTTGCCAATTCACTTGCAAAAGGTCATCTGGGTTTTTTGTAATAGATACACCAAGGTAGGAAAAATTATCAGAAGTTATTTTAAAGGGATTAGACTGTAATTACTCTGTATTAACCACTGCAGTGACTGGCATTAGTTCACTCTTATCTCAATTAATCGAGAAACCCAAGAAACTACCAAAACTATTAATTAGAGTCTGGAGGGCAGGTATTGATGTTTGTGGGCTGGAGATATATAAAAGGATATCGTCAGCGTTTAATGAAAGGTGATGTTTATGTCCATGCATATCAATGGGAGATATCAAAGGGTCCTGTCTGATGCTAACAGCCAGTGGCTCATTGATAATTGCAAACAAAAACGGAGAAAGGGGGCAGCCTTGACAAGTTCTACGATGAATTGCAAAATGGGAGGAAATATTCTGATTAGTGATAATAGAGGCAGATGGGTGTGAATAAATTATCTCAATCCATTTGATGAAAGATGGTCCAAGTCCAAATTTTTTAAGTGCAAACATCATATATGGCCATTCCATTTGGTCAAACGCACGTTACGCATCTAATGAAATGACTACAGCCTCTTCTGCATGTTTTGTATATAAAATATGGAAAAGACAACGCAAATTAATTGCATATGTCTACCTGGCATAAAGCCAGTTTGATTTGGATGAATAATAGAACAAATGCATTCTTTTAACCTATTGGCCAGGACTTTCCCGAGAATTTTGGTTTCAATGGGCAGCAGCATAAGAGGGCGATATGATGAAACCACCTCGGGATCACGGCCTAGTTTTGGAATCAGAGAAACATTGGCTTTACATAAAGTAGGTGGCAATCTGGAAGCTGTCCTGGAGTGATTCAACATTCATAAGAGCAGAGGTGACAATTTTGGACCAAATACTTTGAAGAATTCCATGCTAAAACCATCTGGACCTACTGCCTTATTATTGGGGAGGGAAGAGATGACCTTGATCTCATCTAGGCTTATATCAGCATCAAGTGTATTTACTGAATCTGTTGACAGCGTGGGCAGATTCAGATTATCAAGAGATGCTTCCATAGCTTCAACGTCCAGACCTACTTGTGATTGGTAAACATTAGCATAGAACTCCGCAAAACACTTGTTAATTTTTTCCGGGTCCGTCAATGAAAAGCCATCTTTCGCCTTTATACGATATATGGCCCTGGAGGCCTGCATCTGTCTTAACTGACAGGCTAATAACTTATGGGGCTTTTCACCAAGCTCAAAATACCTCTGTCTGATTTGTGGCAGTAGTTTTGCAACACTCCTGGACATTATAGAATTATACTCATACCGTTAGGCAGTAACCTTATTAAGTAATTCTACTTCCTGGTTTATTTTATAAGAGGCTTCCAGATTTGCCAACTAATCATCTATTTCAGTTAACCTTTTCTTGAAACTTCTTTTTTCTGCTGTCTCATATGCTATTATGCAACCTCTAATAACCTCCTTCATGGCCTCCCAAAGAGTGGAATCACCAACATCGCCCACATCACTGGTGCTTAAGTATAGATCTATCTTATATGAAAGATAAGAGCAAAAATCCTTATCCTTTAGTAAAGCATTATTTAACTGCCAACTGTATTCATCTCTTTTGTGGTTCAGTTTGAGTATAAGGGAGACAGGAGCATGATCCAATATAAGTATATTATGGTAAGTGCAACCGACTACTGACGAGACCAATTTCAAATCTAGCAGAAAATAATCAATCCTAGAGTAGGATTTATGTACTGCGGAGAAATATGAAAAATCCTTCTTTGTGGGATTAAGAAATCTCCAAATATCCACTATGTTATATGATTGCATGAGATTATTAAGTGTTACACTGTTTTTAAATGAACAAACTTGAGGACGTTGTCTATCAAGGAGGGAGTTTAAGATACAATTAAAGTCTCCACCTACAATTATGTTAGAGTCAGACAGATTAGGCATGGGCTTAAAGAGGTTTTGAAAAACAAAGTTGGGCCCATACACATTTACTAGTGTCAATGGTATAGAACTTAATATTCCACTTACTATTACATATCTGCCCCTCTGGTCAGCGATAGTTCGTGTGAACAAATAGTATGTTTTTTTTATTAGGATTGCAACACCTCCAGTTTTAGTACTAAAATTCGACTGGTAGACCTGAGATGCCCAGGAGGGATTTGCTGCTGTTTTCTTAATGTGCGTTTCTTGGAGAAAACAAATATCAGCTTTGAGTGTACAAAGATGTGCATACACCTTCCCTCTCTTCAGTGGACTATTCATCCCCTGTACATTCCAGCTGACAAATTTAGCTTCACCAATGCTGTGCATATGCGAATTAGATGTCATATCTGCTGCTTAGCAAAAAAAATATGCTGTATGGTCACGGCATAACACAAACTGTAACTCGAACAAATAGATGTGCTGTAACAACTCTTGAGAAACACAAAAAACCATCACAAAAATAAAAAATTTAAAAAAATAAAAAAAATAAAAAAAACACACCAAGAGTAGTACTTCCATACCCCTAACCTAGAGTCAAAGCTATATCCACGGGCCAACACATGGCCCAGAGTAGCAAGTTAACTACCCATTACTCATTAAACATGGGAGAGACACCTCTTCACAAATACACTATGAAATATAAAAATAATCAATAACCATCAGTGCTCACCCACATCTTAGCATGAGTTTATTTTTCAGATCCTTAAGCACTGAATATAACAAACAGTCTCCAGATGAAGCCGTTATCGATCAACAATGAATCCGGTAACCCAGTGTTAATCCGTTTTTAGATTTATATTGTGCCCGAATGCCAATCTTTAACTTCTCGACTCAGGAACTCCTCTGCTACAGCTGCAATGCTCAATGTACTGGTGCTATTGTTAACTGGAACCACGAACATCGCTGGATATCAGAATCCACACCTAATTTTCCTGGCTTTGCATTTCTCTTTAATGTGCTGAAAATCTTGACATTTCCTCAAGGTTAAATCCAGGTAAGTGAACACCGGACACCCGTCATATATCAGCGGAACTCTCCCTGGACAACCGTAGCACCAGCTCTTTAACCTGGTAATGATGTAGCCTCGCAATAATAGCTCTTGGCCTACCAATTTTTAGCAGGTGCTAGGCTCCGGTGGGCACGGTCCATGTTAATCGGCTGATGGAAATGTTCTTCCCCTACCAACTTCGGAAGCAACGTGGCTACAAAATCTGTCAGTTTATTGTTTTCGGCTTTCTCCTGAATCCCGATAATGTGAGTGTTTTGACGGCGAGACCGGGCTTCAAGGTCATCCACCTTAGCCTGTAGCTGCATGTTTTGGGATATTAGATTTTCAAGCCACCTCTCTAACTCTTCGATTCATCTCTCATACAATTCGGTGGCATCCTCTATTACAGAAACATGCTTACTGATCTCGGTTAGAGCTGCTATTGAGTTCATGATTGATTTATTGTGCTCTGCATGTCTCCCGTCTACCAAACTGTACAGTTTGTTTACCACCTCAAGGCCTTCTCCGGGGCCCTAGCAGCATTGGCTTTAGCTTCTTCTGGACTCGCTAGCCTCGGGGAGCCCTTGCCAGAATCTTCTTGTCCTGCGCCCTTTTCTTGTCTCTTCCCTTTTCCTGGCTTCATCATTTCATTCAGTCCATTACAGCTCACTTCAGTCACTTACAAAATAGAATTAACTGCTATTTGGATGAGGCAAAAGGTGAATGTAGGCGGAGCTCCTGGGACACATGTCTATGCCATACCAAGACCCCCTGTTTACATATTTCTTATAGGAAAGTGACCAAAACTGCATACAATACTCCAAATAAGACCTCACCAACATCTTATACAACTTCAAGATAACATCCAATCTCCTGTACTCAATATATTGATTTATGAAGGCCAATGTGCCCAAAGCTTTCTTTATAACCCTATCTACTTGTGATGCCAATTTTACTGAATTATGGACCTGTACTCCCAAATCATTTGTTCTACCACTATTGTTCTATCAGTGCTCTACAATCTTCACTGTTAAGAACAACCCTGGTTGGCCAATCAAAATGGAAAACCTCACACTTGTCTGCATTACATTCCATCCGACAGTTTCCAGCCCTTTTTCCCAGTTGATGCAGATCCTTTTGCAAGCCACAATTGTCTTCCTCACTATTCACTATACCCCCAACCTTGGTGTCATCTGTAAATTTACTAAGACAATTAACCACATTATCATCCAGATCATTGATATAGATGACAATCAATGCCCCTGCAGCACACCACTAGTCACAGGCCTCCAGTCAGAGAGGCAATCCTCTACTACCATTCTCTGGCTTCTCCCACGAAACCAATGCCAAATCCAATTTACTACCTCATCTTGAATGCCAAGTGACTGAACCTTCTTGATCAACCTACCATGCGGGATCTTGTCAAGCTCCTTGCTAAAGTCCATGTAGACAACATCCACTGCCTTACCTTCATCCACTTTCCTGGTGACTTGCTCAAAAAACTCTGTAAGATTGGTTAGACATGACCTACCACACATGAAGCCATCTTGATTATTCTTGATCAATCTATGTTTATCCAAATACTTATACACACAGTCTCTTAGAATAACTTCCAATAACTTTCCCACAACTGATATCAGACTCACTGGCCTATTATTTCCTGGTTTCTGTTTAGAACCTTTTTTAAACAGCGGAACACCATTGGCTATCCTCCAATCCTCTGGTATGTCTCTTGTTGCTAAGGTTGACTTAAATATCTCTGCTAGGGACCCAGCAGTTTCTGCACTTGCCTCCAGTAGGGTCCTCGGGAACACCTTGTCAGGCCCTGGGTACTTATCCACCTGATATGCCTCAGGGTGGCAAACATGTCCTCCTCCGCTATCTGTACAGGGTCTATGAAGTTGATGCTGCTCTGCCTCACTTCAAAAGACACTATATCCATCTCCTGAAGTACAAATAATTCATCTGTTTTGGTTCCACACATGGATTACCATTCTGATCTTCCAGAAGACCAATTTTGTCCCTTGCAATCCTCTTGCTCTTAACATATTTGTAGAATCTATCAGGATTCTCCTTCACCTTCTCAGGTAGAGCAACTTCATAACTTCTTTTCACCCTCCTGATTTCTTTTCTAAAGTAACACACACATCTATAGAAAAGAGTACAGTCAATGTTACGGGCCAACACATTTCATCAGGACTGGAGAAAAAATCTGAGTAGATTTAAAAGGTGGTGGGAAGGGTGAGAGAAACACAAGGTGAAACCTGGAGGGGGAGTGATGAAGTAAAGAGCTGGGAAGTTGATTGATTAAAAAGTCAGAAGGCCATGGAAGAAAGAAAAAGCGGGAGGGGTGCTATGCGAGTGCCCATGGCTACACCTTTTGGTTGAAGGAAGTGGGAGGAGCCAAAGGAGAAATTATTTAGAGTGAGGACAAGTTCTGCAAGATGGAAGAGAGTGCTGGTAGACGGAAACTGGTTAGGTCTGGTGTCCTGAAAAAAAAAATTGGAGAGCTTTGAGGCCTTCTGCATGGATGTTAGCTATGCCTATCTGTTTGTCAGCTACATGGAACAGTCTGTTCCAAGCCTACACCAGTGACCATACAGCACTTTTCCTATGCTACATTAATGACTGCATTGGTGCTGCTTCCTGCACTCATGCTAAACTCATCAATTTCAACCACTTTGCCTCCAGATTCTGTCCTGCCCTCAAATTTGCCTGGTCCATTCTGACATCTCCCTCCCCTTACACTGTCTCTATCTCCAGTGGTAGCTTATCCACCGATGTATATGATAAACCCATGGACTCTCACAGCCACCTGGACTATACCTCATCCCACCCTATTACTTGCAAAAACGCCATCCCCTTCTCTCAATTCCTCCTTATCTACCGCATCTGCTCAGAGGATGAGGCTTTTCATTCTATAACAAAGGAGATGTCCTTCTTTCTCAAAGAAAGGGGCTTCCCTTCCTCCACCATCAACACTGCCTTCATCCATATCTCTTCCATTACATGAATGTAAGCTCTTACCGTATGCCCCCCCCCCCCCCCCACTTTCTGCTTTCCGCAGGGATGGCTCTCTGTGTCCATTCATCCGTCCCCACAGATAACATCCCAACAACTGCACTGATTGCACAACCTATGGATTTACTTTAAGGGCACTGCAACTCAGTATTATTTATTTATTTGTATGGTTTGCTTTCTTTTGAAAATTGGTTGGTTGTCTTTGTGAATAATTTTTCATCGATTTTTCTATTCTACTGTGAATGCCTGCAATATCAAAACGAATATCAGGGCAGTATATGGTGACATAAATGTACTTTGACAATAAATTTATTTTGAAATTTGAATGAAGATCATTCAATTTTGGAGAAGACCCAAGAATTTGGGAAAAGAATGAACTAAAGGAGATGAACAAACAATCTATATTATAATGGCCAATTACTGAATGAATTATAATCGATTCCACCACCAGAAAATTTGACTACATAGAGAGTCATCAGTACCTAATAAAAGGAAGGTTCTATTAATGTATTAATTTATTTACTGACTGTTACATCACTGGTGTTTAGGGCAGCAAAATTAAGGTCCTCCATCTCTGTGCTGTTGAACATGATATAGAAGGATTCTTCACTGCTGTTTCCATAGCAATTCATTTTAGCCAGTTAGGGTTTTTAGCCCTGAGCCTGGAGGACCAATGGGCCAATTTTAGTCTGACCTCTAACCTTTGATCTGTTTGATATAGGTGACCCTACCACGAGCCAGAGCACAAAGCCCTGACTCCAGCCAACATAACTCTCCAGGTCACTGAGGCAAGCAAGCCTCCAAACCCTAAGACAACGGTTGCATCTTCTTGGAGGATTGTATTAACAGTTCTTTGGAAAAAATATGACTTATTAAAAACTGAAAGCTCTTTGCAAATCAGGCATGTAAGGAAATAAAAAACTAGTTACCTTTCAGATAAAATATCCTTTGACAGAAATAATAAATAATTTTCTCCTTCCACAGATGCTGCCGGATCTTCCAACATTTTCTGTTTTTGTTTCAGGTTTCAAAATTTGCCATGTTTTTGATTTTCAGTACACTAAAGCAGAATATGATTAATCAATGTTTCATGTACAGATTTACAAAAGTCATTTTGATAAAGGCTTGCAGAGTATACTGTAAAAAAAACTGAGAGGTGCTTGGAAATGGGCCATGTGATAAAACTCACTGGGATGAAGGAATTAGATAATGGGATAAAAGAGAATGTTATGTATTTAATTTTTGTTTCTACTACCTTTCCTCAAGATTATTCATCTTTCAAATTTCAGCTTTCTTTTATCTACCCTTTGTAACATGCATTGAACAGTTCAGGATGTTTCCAAATGCCAGGTTATTTAGTTAGGTTTTTACAAGCTTTCCCAGGATAATGAGCAGCACAACCTGTCCGTTCATTGGTTCCAGCCACTGGAATTTTCCTTTAAATCCCAGATTATTTTCCTATTAATTAATAAATTCTACAGACATAAACTTTCAGATCTTATTTCAAATTTAAGTTAATTTAGCAACTGCTGAAACAAATAAAAATCATTCTTCTTGAAAGAAAAGCAATAAAAGATGATTTAATACTCTTTGTAACATACTTTTAAAGAGATAATTGTCAATGCCCCACCTCCACCTTAGCACTACCCACTCACCACTGCTCTATTTTTCCTCTATCCATTAGTTGATACCGGTCTGAACTCATTTTTTAAGTGTTGGAGGTCAATATTCATGATACAAATGTTTAAATAGTTAGTAGCTCTTGTGTTTGAATTATGGCAAAGTAAATTAAAAATAACTCATTTACACATTAAGTCAATTCATTTAGAGGTGAATCTGCTTCTCTCCTGAGCCTTACAATTAACTACTGGAAATTGAAATCTTGAGGATTTTATATCTCACACAAGGAGTTGGTTCCTGCTGGATTTCATGCTCCTTTGTTCAGATCACAAATATCTAATAAATATCTAATAATGTTAGTCTGGAATAGAAGCAGCTAATTCCAAGGCTATAGATGTACCACAGAGAGCAGAGCCACAAAAGGAAAAGGAAACGTGAACTGAGCAATTAATGACATCAAAGACTAGAACAAATTTCTACAGAGGTACTGTGGAGAACATTATGACCAGCTGCACCCCCATCTGGGATGGAGAGGTCAACGCACAGGTACAGAAAAAGATGCAGAGGGTTGTAAACTCAGCAAGATCCATCATGGGCACTAGCCTTTCCATCATTGAGAACATTTTCAAAAGGCAATGCCTCAAAAAGCTGGAATCCAATATTTCAGACTCCCCCCATTCAGGACATACCCCTTCACATTACTACCGCTAGGGAGGAGATACAGGGGTTTGAAACCCCGCACTCAATTTTTTAGGAACAGCTTGTTGATATATATATTTTTTATTGAAACTTAGAGTAACTTTTTGATGTATTTCATTGTACTGCTGCCACAAAATAACAAATTCCACAATATATGTCAATAACAATCAACCTGATTCTGATTCTGATTTTCAACAATATGAGATTAATGATTTAATAATTTAACATAGATCAATTTTAGAGAAATCCAACTTGATGAAGCAGCCAGATGAACAAAGAAATTTAAGGACCCAGTTAGAAAAGTCCTTAAAGAATATCACAAATTAGTCAGGAAAGCTAACAGAAGCAATGACGGCTTCTTTCTGTGACAACCATTCCTCCCTGTGCTGCATATGAGATGAATGTGCAAAGTCAGATCTTATTCAAACACCCTGAGCAGCTATCTGAAGCACAATGGACTAATGCTAAGATGATGCAGGTAGAACAACAAGAGATGTTGTTGTCAATGAAAAGTATGCTCCTATTAAATAGTTTGTAAAATGCAGATTTTTAAAATTTCTTAGGTGAGAGGCCCACAATGGCTCAGATTGTCCAAATGCAGTCTGACCAATGCCTTATAAAGCCTCATCGTTACATCCTTGTTTTTATATTCTCGTCCATGCTGTTGGATTTTCTACATGGCAACCATTTTAAGGTAAGGCACACAAAACTGTGTGGATCCTGATCAATTCTCCACAAGTGTGTGCATGCCTTTAAATTCAAAAGCTATTTCTATTGACTTAGTGCTTCTGTTAGCTTTCCTGGATGTACAGTCCTCACTAATTTGATTTGATACTGTTACACGTTTAACAGTATGCTTCAAGGTACATGTGACATATAAAGGTAATCTTTATCAAGAATTACCTGACCAAATCAATGCCATTTTAGGACATTATAACTGCCCCTCAAATAGACTTCCTGTATGATTAGTTCATTTTTGCTAGGGGCAATTGGTAACATGAAGCAATGTCACATTGAACGAAGCAACTAAACTTCACTCAAAAAAAGCTAATAACACTTATGCAACAGGCCCTTTCATTGTGTTTCAAGCTCTCAAAATAATTGTATCTGTAATGGTTTTCTGTACATTGTTAGAACATCTTAAATTGCAAGCTGGTTGAAACAGAAGCAGATATGATGACATTCCAAATGAGTTTTCTTCCTCCTTCAAGCATTAGGATCCCAATCTTTTATAGCTCATTGCACAGCCTACAGATGTAATTGAGTAAGTGGCAGCTATGTACCCATGTACATTTCTTCAAGTGTACCTAGCTAAATTAGCGACCATCTGCAGGTACACAGGTACTCCATCCTCCAGTGGAGAGACACACATCACATGTTGAACATCAGTCGATCGAGCAGCATAAATTTTATACTTTTACAGAGGGAAAGCAGGAACAAGAAGATAATTTGTTTTGAGACAGTGTTGGATGAAACACACAAGATGTTGCAGAAAGTGTGCATTGTGCTTTTAATTAGTGCTATTGTTCAAAGGAAAGTTGATTGTCAGCATATAAATGAAAGCTCCCCATCCGCCCAGAGGACGGCCCCTACACTGCCTTCGAGGCAGGCAGCAGGCTTTATCACTTCCTGCATGTCCCCTTCAGTGTCACGAATGGTGTCTCTGTCTTCCAGAGGGAAATAGACCGGATGGTGGACCAGTGCCAACTGAAGGCCACGTTCCCATATCTGGATAACATCACCATCTGTGGTCACGACTGGCAGGATCACGACACCATCCTCCAACAATTTTTCCAAGCAGCCAAAGCTTTTAACCTTACCTATAACAGGGACAAGTGTATGTTCGGAACCACCCGACTTGCTATCCTTTGGTATGTTGTGGAGAACAGAGTCATTGGCCCTGACCCCAACCGTATGCATCCCCTGTTGGAACTACCTCTTCCCACCACCCTCAGAGCCCTCAAAAGGTGCCTGGGCTTCTTTTCCTATTACGCCCAATGGGTCTCTCACTACGCAGACAAGGCCCACTCCCTGGTCAAGTCCACCACATTTCCCCTCTCTGCCGAGGCCCGTGCGGCCTTCAGCCGCATTAAAGGGGACATTGCCAAAGCAACCATGCATGCGGTGGACAAGAGGATTCCCTTCCAAGTAGATTGACGCCTCCGACTTCACGCTGGCTGCTACCCTCAATCAGGCAGGCAGGCCAGTAGCATTCTTCTCTCGTACCCTTCAAGGCCCTGAAATTCGGCACCCTGCGGTGGAGAAAGAAGCCCAGGCCATAGTGGAAGCTATTAGGCACTGGAAGCACTATCTCGCCGGCAAAAAGTTCACCTTGCAGACCGACCAGCGTTGTGTTCTTGTTTAGCAACCAACAGCGGGGCAAAATCAAAAATGATAAAATTTTGAGGTGGAGGATCGAACTCTCCAGCTACAACTATGACATCCTGTACCGGCCTGGAAGGCTCAATGAGCCCCCTGATGCCCTATCTCAGGGAACATGTGCCAGCACGCAGCTCGACTGGCTATACGCCCACCATGCAGATCTTTGCCATCCGGGGGTCACCCGGCTTTTCCACTTCATGAAAGTCTGGAACCTGCCTTACTCCCTGGAGGACATCAGGACGATGACCAGGGACTGCCAAGTCTGCACTGAGTGCAAACCGCACTTCTACCATCCTGAAAAGGCGCAACTTATCAAGGCCACCCACCCCTTTGAGCGACTGAGTGTCAACTTTAAGGGCTCCCTTCCCTCCACCGACTGCAATGTCCACTTTCTCAACATAATCAACGAGTACTCGCCGTTCCCCTTTGCCATCCTCTGCCCCAACACCACTGCCACGTCTGTCATAAAGGCCCTGCACCAGCTCTTCACTCTGTTCGGATATCCCTGCTATATCCACAGTGATAGAGGGTCCTCGTTTATGAGTGACGAGCTGCACCGGTACCTGCCGACTAGGGGTATTGCTACTATAAGGACCATGAGCTATAATCCCTGGGGAAATGGACAGGTGGAGAGGGAGAATGCCATGGTGTGGAAGGCCACACTCTTCGCCCTTAGATCAAAGGGATTGCCGGTCTCTCGCTGGCAGGAGGTCCTCCCCAAGGCACTCCACTCCATCCGCTCCCTGTTATGCACATCCACCAATGCCACCCCTCATGAGCGACTCTTTTCTTTTCCCAGGAAGTCGACCACCGGGACCAACCTACTGGCTTGGCTGACATCCCCAGGGCCAGTGCTATTCCAGAAATATGCGAGGAGCAATAAATACTCCCCGATGGTCGAGAGGGTTCACCTACTTCATGCGAACCCCCAATATGCCTACGTGGTCTTACCTGATGGGTGGGAGGACACGGTCTCCATCTGCGACCTGGCGCCCGCAGGAGCACCAGACCCCTACCCTGAACACTCCATGGTGACTATGAACCCCATACCCACCAATATGTATACCTACGAGACACCGTGCACACCAAGCTCTTCACAAACTCCTCACGACACTCCCATACCGGGTGCCTCGCACACGCATGAGGGATTACTGATGCCTAACGGGCTGGCACCTCAAGTCAGGCCGGAGCCAGCACAACCACCATCACCTGTGCAATCACCACCGGTGCTATGTAGATCACAGCGACAGACTCGACCGCCTGATAGACTTGACCTGTAAATATACTTGTCAGAAATTTCGCCCCATAGGGACTCTCTTTTAAAACAAAGGAGGGGTGAATGTGATAAACTGTGTATACCTGTCTGGACACGCCCCTCCCCCACTGACTCCTCCTGAGGCTCCTCCCGCAGACCCCTGTATAAAGGCGATTGGGGCACTGCTCCTCCCTCAGTCTTTGACATGGTTGTGTTCCCTTTCTCGCTGTTAATAAAAGCCTATCGTTCACTTCCAGTCTCCTAGAGTTATTGATGGTGCATCACATTGTGGGCATACTATGTTGGTTCCGGGATGTGTGAGGACACTTGCAGGCTGCCACAGTTGCATCCTCAGGTGTGTTGGTTGTTAACGTACATGATGCATTTTACTCTACTTGTACAGTGCATTTGCTTCCCATCACAACAGGTCAACAGCAGATGATATTTCACTCAACCTGGGAACATCTGGACCATAAGGATGCATACATCAGGGTGTTCTTTACTGACTTTAGCTCAGCATTCAGTGCCAGCATCCCCTCCAAACCAATCAATACACTTGTCTTCAATATCTACTTGTGTGACTGGATTCTCTCACTTGCAGATTACAGTCAGCTCAGTTTGGCAACATCTCCTCCACAATATCCATCAATGCAGGTGCACCACAAGGCTGTGTGCTTAACCATCTGCTCTACTCACTTTACACTTATGACCATGAGGCTAAGCACAGCTCCAAAGCCATATTTAAGTTTGCTGATGTCATAGTCCAAATCAAAGACTGAAAATCTGGTTGAGTGATGTCAACAAAGCCAAGAAGCAGATTACCATAAGACATTAAGACCATAAAACATAGGAACAGAATTAGGCCATTTGAGTCTTATCTCCCATTCTGTCCTGGCTGAGTTATTATCCCTCTCAACCCTCTCCTGCTTTTACCCTATAACCTTTGCCCCCTATCATTATTCAAGAACCTGTCAACCTTCACTTTGACTGTACTCAATGACTCAGCCTCCACAGCCATCCGTGGCAATGAATTCCACAGATTCCAGGGGAACTTAGTTGAGTAGCTTGAGTAGCAGCAGTACTTTCAATGGATACAATTAAATATTCCCACTTCAGCCTGATGGACTAAAAAGCACAACTGCTTCCAAGGTTAGCACAGTCAACAAAGATGTCTTAGTGCATTTAAATAAACTATCACTGCTTAAAACCAATGGAAAAACACCGATTGCACTCGAAGTGCCCACAGAGAACACCTCGGAGGAAGCACAAGCATAGAGCGGGGTTACAAGTGCATTTAAGGATACGGGTTTTAAACTCCCTATACAGACTATCTTGCTAGCGAACGTGCAGTCTCTGGTGAAATAACATCGATGATCTCTGAGCTAGGGTGCTGAATCTGAGGGATATTGGGTCCGAGTATGTCCCTTGTTTCATGGAATCCTGGCTAACTCCTTCCATACCGGATGCAGCGATCCAGATCGATGGGTCTACTATACACTGTCAGGATAGATCTATAGAGTCTCTCAAAAGCAAAGGTGGAGGAGTATGCCTTCTTGGTGCACAAATATATTAGTGCTGTCCCAAATCTGCTCAGCAGTAAAGTGCCATCCTTTTTACCTACCACGGGAGTTCTCCGGGGTCATTTTGGTAGCAGCTTACATTCCACCTCAGGCCAATGTCAAGCAGGCTTTAGATGATGTGGGCAATGGAATCAACATGCACAAAACAATACACCCTAACCCCTTCACCATCGTTTTGGAAGATTTTAACAAGACCAGTCTATGCAACTGCCATCAACGAATCACTTGCAATACCTGAGGAATCACCACACTGGACCATCAGTACACCACCATCAACAATGCCTACTGTGCTATCCCACGCCCTCACTTCCAGATCACCCGGCTGTACTTCTACTCCCTGAAGACTGCAGCATCAGTAGTGAGGACCAAGAAGGTTTGGACAAGGGAAGCACAGGAGCACCTACAGGACTGCTTTGAATCAGTGGACTGAACTGTATTCAGGGATTCATCTTTGAATCTGAATGAGTATACTGCAGTTGTTACCGACTTCATTAAAACCTGTGTGGATGAGTGTGTGCCTACAAAGACTTACTGCACATTCCCAAATCAAAAGCCATGGATGGACCAGGAGGTACGTCATCTACTGAAGGCTAGATCTGTGGCATTCAAATCTGGCAACCCAGGCCTGTACCAGAAAACCAGATATGATCTGTGAAGGGCTATTTCAAGTGCAAAGAGATCATTTTGAATGAGATTGGAGGCAACATCAGGTGCATGGTAACTCTGGCAGAGTCTACAAGACATTACTTCCTACAAAGCAAAACCCGATAGCATAAATAGCAGTGATGCTTCACTACCAGATGAACTCAACACCTCCTGTGCACTCTTTGAAAGGGAGAACACAACTGCAGCTGTGAAGATCCCTGCTGCACTCAATGATCCTGTGATCTCCATCTCAGAGGCCAATGGTAGGCTCTCTTTAAAGAGGATGAACCCTTGCAAGGTGGAAGGTCCTGTTGGAGTACCTGGTAAGGCTCTCAAAACCTGTCCAACCTACTAGCGAGAGTTTTCAAGGCCATTTTCAACCTCCCACTGCTACAGGCAGAAGTTCCCACTTGTTTCAAAAAGGTGACAATTATACCAGTGCCTAAGAAGAATAACGTAGGCTGCCTTAATGACTATCTGCCAGTAGGACTCACATCGACAGTGATAAAATGCTTTGAGAGGTCGATCATGACTAGGCTGAACTCTTGCCTCAACAGGGACCTGGAACGATTGCATTTTGCCTATTGCACAATAGGTCAACAGCAGACATAATCTCATTGGCTCTCCACATGGCTTTAGAACACCTAGACAACACAAACACCTACGTCAAGTTGCTGTTCATCGACTATAGTTCAGCATTTAATACCATCATTCCCACAATCCTGATTGAGAAGTTATAGAACTTGGGCCCCTGTACTTCCCTCTGCAATTGGATCCTCGACTTCCAAACCAGAAGACCACAATCTGTTCAGATTGGTGATAACATATCCTCCTCGCTGATGATCAACCATGGTGCACCTCAGGGGTGTGTGCTTAGCCCACTGCTCTACTATCTATATACACGTGACTGTGTGGCCAGGCATAGCTCAAGTACCATCTACAAATTTGCTGATGATACAACCATTGTTGATAGAATCTCAGGTGGTGATGAGAAGGCATACAGGAGTGAGATATGCCAACTAATGGAGTGGTGCTGCAGCAACAACCTGGCACTCAATGTCAGTAAGACGAAAGAGCTGATTGTGGACTTCAGGAACGGTAAGACAAAGGAACACGTACCAATCCTCTTAGAGGGATCAGAAGTGGAGAGAGTGAGCAGCTTCAAGTTCCTGGGTGTCAAGATCTCTGAGGATCTAACCTGGTCCCAACATGTTGATGTAGTCATAAAGAAGGCAAGGCAGCCACTATACTTTATTAGGAGTTTGAAGAGATTTGGCATGTCAGCAAATACACTCAAAAACTTCTATAGTTGTACTGTGGAGAGCATTCTGACAGGCTGCATCACTGTCTGGTATGGAGGGGCTACTGCACAAGACCAAAAGAAGCTGCAGAAGGTTGTAAATCTAGTCAGCTCCATCTTGGGTTCTAGCCTACAAAGTACCCAGGATATCTTTAGGGAGCGGTGTCACAGAAAGGCAGTGTCCGTTATTAAGGACCTCCAGCAACCAGGGCATGCCCTTTTCTCACTGTTACCATCAAACAGGAGGTATAGAAACCTGAAGGCACACACTCAGCAATTCAGGATTCTTCCCCTCTGCCATCCAATTCCTAAATGGACATTGAATCTTTGAACACTACCTCACTTTTTTTTTTAATATACAGTTTTTGCACGTTTTTTTATCTATTCAATATATGTAATTGATTTACTTGTTTATTTATTATTTTATTATATTTATTCTATTTATTATTTTTTTCTCTGCTAGCTTATGTATTCCATTGAACTGCTGCTAAGTTAACAAATTTCACAAGATATTCTGGTGATTCTGATTCTGATTCTGGTTCTGAGATTCACCACCCTCTAGCTAATCCCTGTTTGAAGTAGACGTTCCTCTATTCCAAGGCTGTGACGCCTGGTCTTCGATTCACCCACTGAAGAAAACATATGTCTACATCCACTCTATCTAGGTCTTTCAATATTCAACAGGTTTCAATGAGATTGCCACTCATCCTTCTAAACTCCAGCAAGTACAAGCCAGAGCAATCAAATGCTCATGTTTTAACCCTTTCTTTCCTGGAATCATTCTCATGAACCTCCTATGAAACCTCTCCAATGTCAGCATGGGGGCCAGAAACTGCTCACAATACAACTGTAGTCTGAACAATGCCTTATAAAGTCTCAGCATTACATCTTTGCACTTATTTTCTACTCCTCTCGAAATGAATTCTAACATTCTATTTGCCTTCCTCACCATTGACTCAGTCTACAAGTGACCCTTTAGGGAGCTCAACACAAAGACTCCCAGGTCCCTTCGCACCTCAGATTTTTTTAATTTTCTCCCTGTTTAGAAAATAATCTATGCCTTTATTCTTTCTACTAAAATACTTGACTATTCTGTCACTTATTTGCATTTTCTCCCCATCTGACCAAGTCTTTCTGCACACTCCCTGCTTCTTCAATACTACCTGTCCCTCCACCAATCTTTGTATCATTTGCAAACTTGGCCAAAAAGCCTTCAATTCCATCATTCAAATTGTTGACATATAACACGAAAAGAAGCAGTTCCACTACCAACCCCTGGTAGCCAACCAGAAAAGACCCCCTTTATTCTGACCCTCTGCCTCCTGCAAGTCAGCCAATCTTCTATCTATGCTAATATCTTTCCTGTAATACCATGAGCTCTTATCTTGTGCAGCACTTTGTCAAAGGTCCTCTGAAAATCCAAGTAAACAGCATCCACTGACTCTCTTTTGGTTATTGTGTCTTGTTATCAAGTCAAGTCACTTTATTGTCATTTCGACCATAACTGCTGGTACAGTACTTAGTAAAAATGAGACAATGTTTTTCAGGACCATGGTGTTACATGACACAGTACAAAAACTAGACTGAACTACTTAAAAAAAAACACGAAGAAAGATACACTAGACTACAGACCTACACAGGACTGCGTAAAGTGCACAAAAACAGTGCAGGCATTACAATAAGTAATAAACAAGACAATAGGGCAGTAAGGTGTCAGTCCAGGCTTTGGGTATTGCAGAGTTTGATAGCTTGAGGGAAGAAATTGTTACATAATCTGGTCGTGAGAGCCCGAATGCTTCAGAGCCTTTTCCCAGACAGAAGGAGGGAGAAGAGATTGTATGAGGGGTGCATGGGGTCCTTCATAATGCTGTTTCCTTTGCGGATGGAGCGTGTAGTATAAATGTCCATGATGGCGGGAAGAGAGACCATGATGATCTATTCAGCTGACCTCACTATCCGCTGGGGGGTCTTGCAATCCAAGATGGTGCAATTTCCGAACCAGGCAGTGATGCAGCTGCTCAGGATGCTCTCAATACAACCCCTGTAGAATGTGATGAGGATGGGGGGTGGGAGATGGACTTACCTCAGCCTTCGCAGAATGTAGAGACGCTGCTGGGCTTTCTTTGCTATGGAGCTGGTGTTGAGGGACCAGATGTGATTCTCCGTCAGATGAACACCAAGAAATTTGGTGCTCTTAACAATCTCGACTGGAGTCGTCGATGTTCACCGGGGAGTGGTCGTTACGTGCCCTCCTGAAGTCAACAACCATCTCTTTTGTTTTGTTCACATTAAGAGACAGGTTGTTGGCTCTGCACCAGTCCGTTAGCCACTGCACCTCCTCTCTGTAAGCTGACTCGTTGTTCTTGCTGATGAGACCCACCACGGTCATGTCATCGGCGAACTTGATGATATGGTTCGAGCTGTGTGTTGCAGCACAGTCATGGGTCAGCAGAGTGAACAGCAGTGGACTGAGCACACAGCCCTAGGGAGCCCTCGTGCTCAGTGTGATGGTGTTGGAGATGCTGCTTCCGATCCGGACTGACTGAGATCTCCCAGTCAGGAAGTCTAGGATCCAGTTGCAGAGGGAGGTGTTCAGGTCCAGTAGGCTCGGCTTTCCAGTCAGTTACTGAGGGATGATTGTGTTGAATGCTGAACTGAAGTCTATGAACAGCATCTGAACGCATGTGTCTTTTTTTGTCCAGGTGGGTTAGGACCAGGTGGAGGATGGTGGCAATGGTGTCATCTGTTAAGTTCTCAGATTTGTCCCCCAAGATCTCCCCTTAAGGTTAATGACTGCTGGTGGAGGAAACTGGAGATGCATGAACCAGGGGATCAGAATTGGAGAGGGTCAACAATTTAAAATTCCTCAGAGGATCTGTTTTGGATTCAGTACATAAGTGTTACTACAGGTAAAGCATGGTAGTGCTTCTACTTTCTTAGTAGTTTGCGAAGATTTGACATGTCATCTAAAACTTCAACAAACTTCCCTAGATGTGCAGTTGAAAGTATACTGACTTGCTGCATCACAGCTGGTATGGGAACACAAATGCTCTTGAATGGAAACGCCTACTAAGAAGTGGATACAGTCTAGCCCATCAGGGATAAACTCATCCCCACCACTGAGCATATTTACAAGGACAGCAGGAAAGCAGCATCAGTCGTCAGGGACCCTCACCTCCCAGGCCAAGCTTTCTTCACACTGCTGCCATCAGGAAAGAGTACAGGAGTCTTAAGACCCTTAACAGTAAGTTCAGAAACAATTATTACTGCTCACCCATCAGGCTCTTGAACTAGAGGGGAAAACTTCACTCAGCTTCTTTCAACTTCACTCACTGTAACACTGAATTGTTCCCTCAACCTACGGACTCACTTTCAATGACTCTTCATCTCATGTTCTGGATATTTATTGTTTATTTATTATTATTATTATGTTTGCTTTTTTCCTTTTTGTATTTGCACAGTGTGTTGTCTTTAACACAGTAGTTATTTGATTTGCGTATGGTTTTTCATTAATTCTGTTGCGTCTATTTTCTGTGAATTCCCTCAAGAAAATGAATCTCAGGGTTGTATATGGGACGTATATGTACTTCAGTAATAAATTTACTTTTAACTTTGAAAAGAAGATCTCAAAGCATTCGTAGACTGATACATTGTTTTGACGTGATGTCATCATGTAACATAATTACATCCTAGTGACAGCAGTAATAATATTGTTTAATTTTCACATAGGATTACACTGTTCTGGTTTATTTTGAACACCAAGGATTGCCAATATAGTCATATCAAAGCACTAAAAATAAGATAATAAGTTTGGATGAGCCTAGAACTTGTAAGTCATAAGTTAAGAGTGAAAGGTGAAATGTTTAAGAGGAAATTCTTCACTCAGACACTGGTGAGAGTGTGAAACAAATTGCCAGTGGAGATAATGGTGTGTGTTTGACAGCAAAAGTTTGGATAAGTACATGGACCGAAGGGGTATGGAAGGTTATGATCTGGGTTTGGGTCAATGACACGAGGCAGAGTAACAGTTTGGCATGGACTAGATTGGCCAAAAGGCCTGTTACTGTGCTGTAATCTTTATGACTCTATAATGCAGTTTTTGTTGTGACTTCAGTTTGGCTTTGTTTATTCTTTATATTTTCATTGTTGTTTTGGCTGGCTTGTGATGGCTGCAATTTGTAATCAGGATCATTAATTACACATCTGTGGTTGCCATAACTCCTCAAGTCTGATGACCTTTCTGTGGAAAAATCATATTGTTCTGCTGTTTGATTCAGAGAGGAAGAGTGGATAGATGCCAGGAAAGGAAATGAACATCATTATATGAATGGAGCTACTTGCTTTCCTAACTGCAATGCAAGGCATGCCGGTGTGGGGAGGGGGAGTAATTAGATGTCACAAGGGAACAGGAAAGACTCTTGTTGAGTCAGGTTTCTTTTTTATACTCAAAAATTATTTTCCCCTATTGTTTGCTTCTCCCGTTAAACTGTTAATCAAACTATTGTTGTAACACACACATCCTCCATTGGATGGGAACACACAGCCAAAGTTTCCAAAATGTTAACGCCCTTTCCCTTTGAAGGAAGTGTGTGTGTGTGTGTGTGTGTGTGTGTGTGTGTGTGTGTGTGTGTGTGTGAGTGTGTGTGTGTGTGTGTGTGTGTGTGTGTGTGTGTGTGTGTGTTGCTAATCTAATTAAGTCCACTCTTGGTAGTTCTACTTTATCATTGAATCGTAGAGATTCACAGTGCTGAAAAAGACCATTCCTCTCATGGACATGATGCTGGTTAAAGTTGTGCAAACAAGTGTGACACAAATTCCCTGTGCTTGGAATTAAGGAGATTGAGAGGGGATCTGATTGCAACATATAAGGTTATTAAGGGATTAGACAAGATAGAGGCAGGAAATATGTTCCAGATGCTGGGAGAGTCCAGTACCAGAGGGCATGGTTTAAGAATAAGGGGTAGGTCACTTAAGACAGAGTTAAGTAAAAACTTCTTCTCCCAGAGAGTTGTGGGGCTGTGGAATGCACTGTCACAGAAGGCAGTGGAGGCCAATTCTCTGGATGCTTTCAAGAAGGAGCTAGATAGGTATCTTATGGATGGGGAATCAAGGGATATGGGGACAAGGCAGGAACCAGGTATTGATATTAGATGATCAGCCATGATCTCAGAATAGCAGTGCAGGCTCGAAGGGCCAAATGGTCTACTTCTGCACCTATTGTCTATTGTCTATTGGTCTGTACATTTGATTCTGACAGAACTTCAAGAATCTTTAACATAAAATATAGCATTAATAGTAAGACTCCTGGCAGTGTGGAGGATCAGAGGGATCTTGGAGTCCGAGTCCATAGGACGCTCAAAGCAGCTGCACAGGTAGACTCTGTGGTTAAGAAGGTGTATGGTGTATTGGCCTTCATCAATCATGGAATTGAATTTAGGAGCCGAGAGGTAATGTTGCAGCTATATAGGACCCTGGTCAGACTCCACTTGGAGTACTGTGTTCAGTTCTGGTCGCCTCACTACAGGAAGAATGTGGAAGCCATAGAAAGGATGCAGAGGAGATTTACAAGGATGTTGCCTGGATTGGGGAACATGCCTTATGAAAACAGGTTAAGTGAACTGAGCCTTTTCTCCTTGAAGCGACGGAGGATGAGAGGTGACCTCATAGAGGTGTATAAGATGATGAGAGCCATTGATCAGTCAGAGGCTTTTTCCCAGGGCTGAAATGGTTGCCACAAGAGGACACAGGTTTAAGGTGCTGGGGAGTAAGTACAGAGGAGATGTCAGGGGTAAGTTTTTTACTCAGAGAGTGGTGAGTGCGTGGAATGGGCTGCTGGCAACGGTGGTGGAGGAGGATATGATAGGGTCTTTTAAGAGACTTTTGGATTGGTACATGGAGCTTAGAAAAATACAGGGCTATAGAGGCCTAGTAATTTCTAAAGTAGGGACACGTTTGGCACAACTTTGTGGGCTGAAGGGCCTGTATTGTGCTATTGGTTTTCTATGTTTCTATGTATTTTTACAAATCCATCCATTGGTTTCTGCTCTGGTGACTCATTCTGGCCTTAAGGTGTGTGATATTTTGTAACTTCAAATGAAGATGAAGATGAAGACATGGGAGTTGGAAATGTGAGTCCAACTTTTAGTTTACTTTAAACAAAGTGTGCACATATCACATGGTATCATGATGATGTGTGCAATTATGGTATTTTTTTACATGTAGTCACAATTATTTATTATTTATTTAAACAAACAAGAATAATTAATCAACCTACATATATACACATAATTACTCAAATATTATTAAAATATTAAATACGCAACACTGCTTTGCTATTAACCCCAACTCAATAGAGAATGCATCTCTACTTATAAAGATAGTATATTATAAAATACAAAAAATACAACTAGTATACTGTATACAGACAAGTACATCACAGTAACATTTAAATTGTCCCTTTCAGGCCAAATAGGGTTTCTTATTCTTGTTGGATAATCTCTTTCCTGACTGGGTTGGGGGTGGGGGGGGGGGGTCACTTTGCTTGGCAGGTGAGAGTTGTTGCTGTGAAACAACCTCAGGTTCTGGGTTCTTGTTCATAGTGTTTATAGGAGTTGAGTCTGAGACTGCAGGAAGTAGTTCTGACAGTGGTACTGTACCACCTTTGTTCTTCCTTTTTCTTCTTCTAGTTTGTGCATTTGACCTTGGGAAGGTGCATTTAGTTCACTGGGATATTTTCTTACTAGTAATTCTATTACTCCTTTTACAACCTGATCTCTCCCCTTGGTTTTCCTCATCCACAACATCATATGATGAATGCTCTGTTTTTGTATCTCCATTGATTCCTGTCTTTTTGACCTTCCATACATCCAGCTGAGCTTTAGTCTTTGCATCTAGATTTACAAACACTTTTTGTCTCTCACTTAAGATTCATCTAATAACATTAATATATGCAGAGTAAATTCTGGATCTTTATACTCACAAAAGCTGAAAGCTTGGTGTAAGCTATATCACTTGTCTATTATTAACTTACACGCTGTAGTTCTCATGACTACTCAGTCCTGTGTCACTCTCATCAGTATCAGATTTTTCATCAACTGCGTGCAGATTAGTGCTCATTTTGAAACTGCAACTTGAAATTTTATCTTTCTTCTCTTCCCTGTGCAGTCCATTTATTTTTGTTTGCCCGACATATGTGTTCTACTTTGTTGTATTTTCTCCAAGTAACACCTTTAAACTTGCATTTGTTTGATGTATATGAGCCCCTGCCATAACAGTAACGTAATTTGTTCATCTAGACTTGTTTCTGTTTGGCGCTGCAATTTTGTTCACACTCACTTTCATTCATGACTGCAACCCAATTGCATCTCTGCCTGTGGTTTCCATTGAGACAGCAAGTTCAATTACTCTTTTGAATGTAAGTTGTGTTTCAGTTAGGAGCCATATTTGAATGCTTTCTTTTAAGATTACACAAACTAAATGATCTGTCAGTGTATCGATAACACCATTACCAAACTGACAATGCTCAGACAATCTCTTCAATTCAGCCACATACGCTGAAGTGGACTCTCCTTTTTCATTCAGCTTATGAAGTTTAAAGTGTTCTGCAATGAATAATGCTTTGGTTCTAAATGTTTATATATCACTTTTACAGTAGCAGCAAAGCTCGTTTATGATGGCTTGGTTGGAACAGCTAAACTTTGAAATATGCCTTTATGCCTAAACTGTATGAACTCAGCAAAATTGCTACTCATTTCTCTTTGGGTTTTACATTTGCTTCAAAATACTGTTTCAATAACTCAGTATCCATGAGCCAATTGTCCGTAGTGCAATCAAACTCAGTCCTTCCAATGGAGCCAGCCATTTCCACATTTTTTATGATTATTATCACCTGCTACTCACTCTTTATGAACCCGTGAATCCTTCATTTCTCTTTATGTTTTCTGATTTTTTTTTAGAACTTGATCGTGTCTTCCTTTCCAAAGAACACGTGCTGCACTCATTTTTTGTAACTCAACTTATCTCTGCATGTGCTGGCTGCTTTTCTCACTTGCCATTCCTGGCTGTGCTTTTCTTTGAACTCAAACATCTTGCTGTGCTTGAATGGCTCAGTCGCCATCTTGGGTTCGTTTTAAAAACACCTCATCACCAATGTTATGTTTTCTAACTTCAAAACATTAAACTAATTCAAAGGAAGACATGGGAACCCAGGAATGTGGGTCTAACTTCGAGTTTACTTAAAGTGTGATTGTTACAAGACACTCCCAACCATGCTAGTTTCCGAAGTTTAACTGCATACTCTCTGGAGTATGCATAGCTGGCACAGCCTCGTTAGGGGCTTAGAACGTTCCCATTAATTGATCATTATATTTTGGGTGCCAGAAATTGAGTATTTAAGGACAATCTGAACATAGGTTCAGTGCTCAATTGTAAGCCTATCGATGATATTGTCTAGCATTTGTTTTATGTTCAGATCCAGTTTGTTACCATGTCTCAAACCTTGCTTTGGATACCCCAGAATTTAGGTCCAGACCATCCTCATCAAGGACTCTCATTATAGAATGATTGAGCCAACATGCAATCAGTGAGGTATCAGAGCCTTCCATCAGTGTGGCCAGCCACAGAGAGAACATTTCAATATAGAGCCTGGAGATACATGACTTCCAGCTCGCCATGTGCCAACTATTGCAGGGAGGAAGCCAAAATCACTCTGGTGAAGCTGTTGGTCACTCTGCAGAGTCAGTCTATCTTCCAACCTTGGAGAGATTTGACAGTGACCCGGGTTCTTGCCACAGCTTCCTCATCCAATACTCATTAGTGTTACAATTCCAGCCATCCTGCTTCCCTTCGGAGTGTGGAAAGGTGGCCATTATCTTTCTCCTGACTGGAAGAGCCCTGGCCTAGGCCACCGCGCATTGGGAACGGTCAGAGATTTGCTCAGATGTAGAGGAATTTATGGCTGTCATAAGGAAGGTGTTCCATCATTTTGCCAGAGCCAGCTGAGCCTTGGACCTCCTGAAGAAGATTTAACAAGGTAATAGGTCAGCAGCCAGCTACGTGATCGAAATTCGGATCTTGTTCCAGGAGAGTGGTTGGTACGGGGAAGCCTTGACCACACTATACTGACACAGGCATCAAGACGAACTGAAGGGTGAGCCAGCAGAGAGTTTCTCATCGACCAGTCAGTCCTTCTCAATAATCGTCTGGCAGAGCAACAGTGGGACTACATCAGGTCGTCGAAGAGAGCTGGTCTGAGCCCAGTCCCTACGTATTGCAGTTCCACTCCCCAATGGGCCATGACCAGCTCGTCGCCTGCTCAAGATCCAGTCAAACCCAGGCAGGTTGTTTGCACTAGACTTTTGTCTGGATGACTAAAGCAGAAGCTGCTTTTGCAGAGCTTAAACAGCTGTTTACTACAGCTCTCATTTTGGTTTCTCCTAACCCGGACCTTCCCTTCATTGTGGAGTGAATGCCTCCGACATCAGAGTAGGTGCCGTCTTGACTCAAAATTCACCTTTGGAAAGTCAGCTGCACCCATGTGCATTCTTCTCCAGGCAGCTTTCCCTGGCAGAGAGGAACAATGACATTAGGAATCAGGTGCTTCTTGCAATAAAGTTAGCTTTGGAGGAATGGCGTCACTGGCTGGAGGGGACCAGGAAACCCTTTTACCGTTTGGACTCTTCAACCGGAATAAGAGGAGCACCCTACTACCATTTTGCCCAAAGCCAGGGTTGTAGCACCAATTTGTTATGGAGGTCCAAGGCCCAAGCACAAGTGGAGATTCCTAGGAACAGTCCTCTGGGTCCCAAGTTCCGTCTGGACCCAGGTATTGCAGTGGGGTCATTTGTCAAGAATGACCACTCACCGATGGATTGCTGAGACCCTCGAGTTTATCAAGAGGAGATATTTGTGGCCCGGAATGATGAGAGAAGTCCAGCAGTGCATGCAGGCAGTGAGCTGTGTGCCCGGTACAAGGAGCCCCGTACCTGACCTCAAGGGCTCCTCCACCCCTACCTATTCCAAAAATCACTTGGGCAAACATCTTCATTGACTTTGTCATGGGTCTCCCACCATCCAAGGAGAAACCAGTCATCATGGTAATTGTTGATCGGTTTTGAAAAGCCTGCAAGTTCATTGCCTTGGAGAGGCAACCATCTGCGGCAGAAAGGGCTGAGATTGTCCTGGACCAGGTCTTCAGGATCCATGGATTCCTGGTGAAGATTATCTCGGATCGTAGTCCACAATTCACATCACATTTCTGGAAGACATTCTATAAGTTAATAGGGGCAACAGCAAGCCTTCCTGTAGGTTTCACCAACAATCAAGTGGCCAGTCAGAGTGGACCAAACAAGATTTAGAACATCCCTGAGATGCTTGGCCTTGGATAGACCTGATGAGTGGTGTGACCATTTGATGTGGGCAGAGATCTCCCACAACACCTTACAGCATTTGGCACACAGGATGTCACTATCTGAGTGCCAGTTTGGTTATCCCCCACCTTTCTTTCGGGAACAAGAAACTAAGGTTGGGGTCCCTGCAGCAGAAGATTTTGTCCAATGCTGCAAGGAGATGTGGGCAAGAGAAATTTTGCTGGCCTCTATCCAGCAAGTAGAGACCAAGGCAAACCAAAGGAGAAGCCTGGGACTCATGTCACATCCTGGGCAACAGGTCTGGCTGTACATTCATGATTTGCCTCTCCAAGAGGAATCTAGAAGTTGGTGCCAAAGTTAATTTTTCCCTTTAAGATCCTGAGAAAAGTAAACCTGATGGCTTTCACCTTGCAGCTGCCCAAGACTCAAAAGGTCAGCCCCGCCTTTTACATCTCTAAATTGAAACCTGTCTGCACCAGCCCCTTATCCCCACCTCCATCATCCCCACCACCACCCAGGTTTATCAAGCGAGAACAGGTCTTCACGATAAGAAGATTTTTGGAATTCCGTATTGTTTGAGGGGTTCGGCATTAGTTCATGGACTGGGAAGGCTGCGGACCTGAGAAGAGGTGCTGAGTGCCCAAAAGAGACATCTTGGTTCCAGTTCTCATCCATCATCGCCTCTCCCAGCAGCCAGGGCTGAAAGGAGTTGTCTGTAGGGACAGAGGTCCTGTTACGAGATGCTCCCAACCATACCAGCTTCCAAGATTTAAACGCTTCAACTGTCCAGAGTATGGACAGCTGGCATAGCCTCTTTAAGGGCTTAGGATGCTGCTGGTAATTGATTATGTTTTGGGCACCAAGAATTGAATATTTAAGGACCACCTGAACTTAGGTTAGAAACATCGAAACAGAGAAAACCTACAGCACAATGCAGGCCCTTCGGACCACAAAGCTGTGCTGAACTTGTCCCTACCTTAGAGCTTAGACTTTACCCATAGCCCTCTACTTTTACTAAGCTCCATGTAGCCATCCACACTCATTGACAAAGGGACCCAGAACACTATGCCTCAAACTCTGGTCTTGCCGATTTGCCTAACTAGAGGGTCACTGACTCTCATGTCTCCTACCTGCATAAAATTCCAATTCTGGATCCCACCAACAAGCTTGGTGAGATTGCCACCAGGCCACATATTTGTTGATCTGCTGGCCCGACAACAGTGCATGGATCAACACACAATACTGGAGGAACTCAGCAGGCCAGGCAGTATCTATAGTAAAGAGTTATCAACATTTCAGGCAGAAACCTGCCAAAGGGGTTTGGCCCAAAACATTGACTGTACTTTTAATCCAAAGAAAGGAATAAAGAATCAACATTTTGGCCAAGACCCTTCAGCAAGACTGGAAAGGAAGGGGGAAGGTATACAAGCTAGAAGGTGATAGGTGAAACCAGGTGAGGGGGAAAGTAAGTGGGTGGGGAAGGGAGAAGCTGGGAGGTGATAGGTGGAAAAGGTAAAGGACTGAAGAAGAAGGAATCTGATAAGAGAGGAGAGTGGACCTTGTGAGAAGAAGGAGGTGGGGCACCAGAGAGAGGTGATGGGCAGGTGAGAAGAGAAGGGGAGACAGAAAAGTGAATGAAAACAGAAAAGAGGAAAGGGAAGAAATGGCCAGACTGGTTCAAGCTGACAGGAAGGTGACGGTAACTCAATTAACCACGTGCTACAACAGCAGTGTGCAGAAGAGCATCTCTGAATGCACAACACATTGAACCTTGTAGAAGGTGTGCTCTAGCAATAGAAGACCATAGGCACATCCCTGAGGGAGTTACCTAATGAAATGGTATTTTCAAACTTTACATTGCAGAATATTTTAAAACATGGTAGCTACAAATCTATCTAATAAAGGATTTAGGGAATGTATGAAGTGTTTATTACTCTAATCTAGTACTTTAGATGCCTCTGTTCAAAGATTGACATGACTTTGGTCAGGGAGAAACAAACTAAACATTAAACATTTTAAATATCAAGATAGAATTACAATCTAATTCCTCTATTCATAGGTAAGAATCTGCATTTAGAAATTGGTTTCTAGTGTCAGAATAAATGCAACCCTTTATTCTTGAGTGACATTTACATTAAAGAGCTTTCCAATATAATTGAACCAACGTTAAGAGTAGTCTCTTGTGGAATAGTCAGCAGAAAGCAGTAAATGAAATCCTTTAATTGCTCAGTGAAGAATGCAAATGTTCAAATGTTTCATAAAGAAGGAACCTTATAATTGAAGGACAATAAAAACAATGTATATCAAAATATATCAAATGTAAATTTGCCCTTCATTTATCAGAATCGTGTTTATTATCACTGTACATATGTCATGGGATTTGTTGTTTTGTGACAACAGCATAGTGCAATAAATAAAATATGCTATAAATTATAATAAAAGGTATGAATAAATAAGTAATGCAAAATAGCAAGGTCAGTTTCATAGTCTGTTCAGAAATCTGATGGCAGAGGGGAAGAAGCTATTTCTAAAATGTTTAGTGTGTGTCCTCAAACTTCTGTACCTCCTCCCCTGATGGTAATAATGAGAAGAGAGCATGTACTGAGTGTTGGGAATCCTTCACGACAAATGTTGCTTTGTGAGGTGTCACTTATTGAAGATGTCCTCGACGGTCGTAAGGCTGGTGCCCATGATGGAGCTGACTGATTTTACAACCCTCTGCAGCTTTTTCCACTCCTGTGTAGTAGATGGTGCATACCAGATGGTGATGCAGCCCATTAAAGTTTTCTCCACAGTACATCTACAGAAATTTGCTAGAGTCTTTGATGAGATATCAAATATCCTCAAACTCCTAATGAAATATAGCACTAAATAAGGCAAGAAGTCAGAATTGCTAAACATCTTTGAATTAATTTGAAACTGGTACTGCACAACAGTGGGGGGGGGGGAGTTCTAGAATCAGATGTGTGTTTGGTTTGTCAGTGTTCTTTTAGCTGACCTCTTGCACAGCACTGATTCATTTTCAGTACTAGCTTGTGCAACTTCACAAAACATCTATTATTTGGCACAAGATGTGTCCAGTCACAGCAAATTAGTCAGACTACCCTGAGCATGTTACTGTCAGCTATGCTTCAGAAACCTTCCAATCATACTCCTTCATAGTTTAAGGATAAATTTGTCAAGGTTCAAAGGCACTCTTAAGTTAGTTGTCTTTTTTTTTCAGGTACAATGAAGCCGATTTTGCAGATTACGGTTTATAGTTACATACAGGACATTCTACCCAACCATCTCATGCACCTCACAATCCTCTACTGCCTTCCTTATCCAAATCCTTCTTTATGACTCTCCAATCCCTCCTCCAAAATGCTGGAGGATCTCAGCAGGCCAAGCAGCATCTGCAGAGAAGAGTATAGTCGATGTTTCAGGCAGAGATCCTTCAACAGATCTGGAGAAAAAAACAGATGAGAAATCACAGTAAGAAGATGGGGGGGTGGGGGAGAAAGAAATACAAAGTAGTAGGTGGTAGGTGACACCAAGAGAGGGAGGGATGAAGCAAAGAAATGGAAAGTCAATTGCTGGAAAATACTGTATAAAAGGTTAATCTGTCAGGAGAGGACAGAAAGACGTGAAAGAAAGGGAAGGGGAAGGAGCACCAGCAGGAGGTATTGGGCAGGTAATGAGATAAGGTGAGAGACAGAAATGGGAATTGGTAATGGTAAGGGAGGCGTGCCATTACCCAAAGTTCAAGAAATCAATGGTCATGCCATCAGGTCAGGGGCTTACTGGACGGAATATAAGGTGTTGTTCATCTAACCTCATCACGGCAGCAGAGGAGCCCATGTCAGAATGGGAATGGAAAGTGGAATTCAAATGGGTGGCCACTGGAAGATCCCACTTTTTCTGGCAGACGGCGCATAGATGCTCAGTGAAGTGGTCTCCCAATCTGTGTCAGGTCTCATCAATATACAGGAGGCCACAATGGGAGCTCTGGATACAGTAATGACCCCAACAGACTCACAGGTGAAGTGTTGCCTCAACTGAAATGAGTGTTTAGAGCTCTGAATGGCAGTAAGGGAGCAGGTGTAGGGACAGGTGTAGCAATTATTCCACTTGCAAGGATAAGTGCCAGGAGGGAGGGACAAATGGACAAGGGAGTTGCGTAGGGAGTGATCCCTGCATAAAATAGAAAGTGGAGGGGAAGGAAGAATATGCTTGGTGGTGGGATCCCCTTGGAGATGACAAAAGTTATAAAGAATTATGTGCTGTAAACAAAGGCAGGTGGGGTAGTAGGTGAGGACTAGAGGCACTCTATCCTTGATAGGGTCCCAGGAGGATGGGGTGTGTGCAGATGTGAGCAAAATGGGAGAGACAAAAAGCCCCTTTCTTTGAAGAAGGAGGACAGCTCCTTAGTTCTGGAATGAAAAGCCTCATCCTGAGAGGAAATGCAGTGGAGATGGAGGAATTGAGGGAAGTGGATAGTATTTTTTACAAGTAACAATATTTTTACAAGTAATAGGAATAAATAAGGAGAACATGAGATAATGAGATAAACAGTCCTTAAAGTAAGATCATTGGTTGTGGGAATATTTCAATGATGGGGCATATAAGTGTGGTTGTCCCCTTTTATTCAAGACCCTGATGGTTGAGGAGTAGTAACTGTTCTTGAACCTGGAGGTGCAAGTCCTGAAGCTCTCATATCTTCTACCTGATGACAGCAGTGAGAAGAGAATGTAACCTAGGTGATGGGGATCTCTGATGATGGATGCTGCTTTCCTATGACGGTGTTTCACGTAGATGTGCTCAGTGATTAGCAGGGCTTTATCCATGATGTACTGGGCTTAATCCACTACCTTTGAGGATTTTCTGTTCAAATGCATTGATGTTTCCTTTCCTGGCTGTGACTCAGCCATCAATACACTTTCCACTACACATCTATAGAAAGTTTCCAGCATCTATAGACTTTCTCATGTTTATGCATTGCTTATTTGCTTCAGGTCAAAACTCAGAGTGCTTCCTTTCTATTTTCCTGCCACATGTTAGCGAGTTCTTTTCATCGCATCCAAACTGAACCAGGAAAGAATTTTAAAATAAAGATCAAATTTACTGGAAGTACTCAGTGACCCGTGCGACATCTGTTAGGAGAGAAACAAAACTAGTTAGAGGTTGGGTTAGTTGTGGCACACCAGTGTAGTGGTTTGCGCAACGCTATGCAGAAACAGTTATATGATGTCTCACTGCTGTCTGTAAAGACTTTGCACATTCTCCCATTGACTATGAGAGATCTCTCCCATATTTCAAAGATGTAAGGATAGTAACTTGTGGGCATGCTATGTTGGTGTCGGAAGCATGGTGACACTTTCTAGCTGCACAGCACAATCCTCACTGATTTGATTTGATGCAAATGGCACATTTCATTGTATGTTTCGATGCACATATGTCAAGTAAAGCTAATCTTTATCTTTCTATCTCTTTAGTGGCATTCAGTCAGTTCTAATTCAAAGCATGCCTAAACAGAAGAGAGAGGGTGAGAGAGAGGGAGAAGGGGAAGGAGAGGGGGAGGGAGACAGATAGAGAGAGGAAGAGGGGGAGGGGGGAGAGACAGAGAGATTGATATTGATATTTCTCTCCTACTGGGGAAGCCGGTAGCCTCAGCTTGTCGCAGCTCAGGCTTGGAACTCTCTTATGCCCACAAGGGTGGGTTGATCATCAGCACACAGAGCATAACAGACAAGTGACTGTCACTTCGTATAATCCACAGGAGTGGATCTTGGAATATCCTGTGGGACCACTTGTGCGTTAACCCTTGCTTGGGTATGTTGTGTGGTAGCCACTCAAAGAGGATATTCCTGTGACAGGTCGCTTTTGGTGATAATATGTATGTGGATTTGGAATGATTCGACGGACTAGATTTTCGACGACTGTTATCTCATGTGACTAGCGTGGAACCTGTAGAATTCGACGTGGATCGACCTCTTTCTATGTTCCACTGTGAACTACAAAATCTCTCTCCAATCATCAGTTATTCTGTGGACTACTGAACCGTATTATTTTGTCATTTTAAGACTTTAATGACTATTCCTAAGCTTGATAGTTACACACACCCCCATACCTGTGTTAACTTTTGTTTATCTCGTTAAGTTACAATATTATAAGTAGATACTAATAAAGATAGTGGTTTTAACATTAAAACCGGACTCAGTGTGAAATCTCTTGCTGCTGATTTGTTTCTAAAAACGCTACAGTTCGTAACATCATTCAAATCCTCTGAGTCCTTGAACACAGTCCAGTCCACTGACTCAAAGCAGTCCTGTAGCCGCTCCTCTGCCTCCAGCAACCACCTCTTTTTCTTTATCCCTGGAGCCTTGCTCTTTAGACTCTGCAGGTAGGAGAAGGACAGCCAAGTGATCAGATTTTCTGAAATGCACTGTAGACATGGACCGTTAGACATTCCTTATTGTAGTTGTAATGTCCTGGTTAAGATTTTTACTGCTATGTTGTAGGTATTTCATTTTAGCAGTTCTATAAGAGCATTCTGATCTGTTTTTAGCATGCTTGGGTTTTAGCTAAAGATGAGAGGTTATGTTGTTCAACTTAGGAGGTTGTGTCAGCCAATCAGGATGGTGGAATTGGGAGAAGGTTCTGGAGAACGCTAGGTGGAGAGATTTTTGTGGTGGACACTGATGGTGGTCAAGGTCTTTTAGGTGGGAGCTGGGAGAAGATGGGAGGGACGATAGCTGAGAATGACATCCCTGTTGCACAAGGTGCTTTGTGCAGATGAATGGCTTCAAGGAGGAAGGATCAATATTCCCATGGGGGAGCCCCCTTGTTTGAGATGGATTTTGAGCAACATTCAGAAGTCAGTGTGTGCAGTGGTCCATGAGTTAAAGACAACTTCGAGATGAGCTCCAACATATATGTACATTTGCACTGAGTTAACTGTAATGGTCCCTTTTATTTTACCTACTAACTGTTCAATAAAGCTGACATTGGTAAATATACTTTCTTTATAATTGAATGCAGTGTACAATCTGTTATTTTTATGTTGAGGGCTAACTGCCTAGGGGCAGTATTTACACAGTAATCACACAGATTAGGGTTCAGGTGGTTGAGACATCCCAACCTCCCCATTTGGGTTGGATCCAAATATTGACCCTTGATGTACTGAGTTTGAAAAAGAAGGTTTTCTCATCACTGAGTCTAGTGGCTGTTAGCGAGGGGCTAATAAACCATGTCTCTAGAGATGCCCAATAAAAAGGGGTTTCATAGTATAGCAGCCCAAAAATATCACCCCACATTCCAGCACCAACATAACATGCCCATAAAGCCTTGGACAATTGCAATGTAACATCCTAACTCCAATACTCACTTACCTGACTGATGAAGACCAACACATCAAATGCTTTCTTCACCATCCCATCAATCTGTGATGTGACTTCCAGGGAACTAGCTACTTGTACTCCTATGTCCTTCATAGGAGTCCTTCATATGTCCTTCACTCTCCACTCACTGTCAATGTCCTACCTTGTTCTGTTTTCCAAAGATGTAACACCACACACTTATCTGGATTGAAAGCTGTTTGCCATTCCTTAGTCCACTTATTGAGCTAATCAAAATCCCCTTCCTTCATTAAATCCAATGTTATACTTAACTCCATTAGGACTATATAGACCTGTTTTAAGATATAAATACTATACTAATATCAAGGGTCAAACTTATTTCCCATATACATTATACATTACACGTGACTGGCATTTGCTGTGGAATGTTGGTCAGGATGTGACAAGCAACAAAAAAAGACATATTCAACAAATATAAAGAATTATATAAAAATAAATTCAGAGGTTAAGATATGGATAATAAATGGTTATGCCAAGAAAATTAATTTCCCAATACTCCAAAATTAAAATATGAAGTGTGAGATGATAGTTTTTTTTATATTGAAAACTGAGACTCAGGTAAGACAGTGACCTTTCTATGTTGTTCTCTCTAATTTGCCTTCCCCCATGCAGCAGTTTACTTAAAGAAGCCACACTGATCAGTGGTTCTTATGCAAAGGAAGGCAAGTTTTTTGCTTCAGAATCAGGATGAGAGAGCCTAACCCAGGGAGAACTAGAATCAGGCATGTGGTCAATGGCATAGTCATATGGCCGGAGTGGAAGCTGGGAGATTACCTTCTTACTGAAGAGCTCATGAAGCTGGATCACCAGATAGATCCAAACAAGCAGGTGGTTTCAGACAGGAGCTGGACCCAAACAGATAGACAGACATATTAGTCCCGACTCTTTAAGTACCTTTAGGGACCAATCAATCCATGGGTTGTGTCAAGAGAGCCAGGGAAGGCCAAGAACCAGCAGCAGTTAAAGTATATCAACCAGATAGAAAGAGAGCTGTTTCCTATGGTTGCCTTCTATCATGTTGGAGCGATATTGTGGAAAGGTGGCTCTTACTGGTGCCCAGAGGCCAACCATCTGAGCATTGAGATCATTATTCCTCCTCAACAATTGAGTTGGAACTCTCTACCTTTGAGCCAGAGAGATGTCCATGGGGTTCCTGGCTGCTCTGGAGTCAATAAATGTCTGAAGTTCATGGGTCTGAGACCCCCACAATGAGGAATCCAGCAGGATTATGCGATTTGGGGAAGGTGTTTGCAGGGAAAATTGGCCAATCAGAATTCCCCTTCCTGCTGACAGGTATCCTCTTTCACCGCGTACTTGGGATATACTACCCAGAGATGTCCTGAAAGGCCACAGAAGAGACAGAAACCTGTTCTCCTGCCCTGATCTCATTTCTCCTGAGATAAGTGCATCCATTCCTCCTGCATAGGCTCCTGTGTGGAATGTATACTAGGTGATGAGAGTGAGGATAAAGACAGACAGTGATCTAAAGTGCAGGAGGCTCGAGGCATTGTCTCTCTGCCCTACTCAGTTGCCCGGTTGTCTATTCAAGTGGCCAGATTTATCAGGTCAAGTCTTGCTTACGTGAATGTATGGTGATGGCCCAAGTGCAGAGGGAGAGACGTTGAACAATTCAACAGTTCACTGAATTTGAACAAGAACTGTACAGAGCAAAAGGAAAGTAATAAACATTTGGCCAACAGGGCTGTCAGCTAAAGCTCTCAAACTAAAATATAATGCCTACGCTACGACTCAGAAACAGTAACTAAATACAGTGGATTCTGTTTAACTGAGACACATCGGGAATAGTACATATTGGCCCAATTAAGGGTCTAATTGATCTGTGGGTTGTGTTGAGAGAGCCAGGGAAGACACCAGAGGCAGTTCAGGTGAATTAATAAGATAGCTGTTCCCTCTAGCACAATTT
Source organism: Hypanus sabinus (assembly GCF_030144855.1). Classification (NCBI taxonomy): domain Eukaryota; kingdom Metazoa; phylum Chordata; class Chondrichthyes; order Myliobatiformes; family Dasyatidae; genus Hypanus; species Hypanus sabinus. Next base: position 70,193,560 of record NC_082706.1, read on the forward strand.
GAAGGAGTATTGTGGAAAGGTGGATCTGCTGGTGACCAGCTGCTGACCATACAGAGCTTTGATATCTCCCTATCTTTGAGCAGGAGAGATGTCTCTTGAGGTTTCCAGCTGCCCCAGAGACAATAAATGCCAGATGTTCATGGGTTTGGGACTGCCACAACAAGGAATCTGGGAGCATTACTCGATTAGGGGAAGATGCTTACAGAGAGAATCAATCCATCAGAACTCCCTTTCTTGTTTACAAGTCTACTCTTTTTCTGATTGTGTGGAACACGATATCCAGAAATGACCTGGAGAGCCACAGTAGAGGAAGCAACTTGTTCTCTTGTGCTGATCACATCCCTCCTCAGACAGCTGCAGGCCCCTTACCTGCACGAGCTCCTCTGCAGTCTGTGTACTGGACGATGAGAAAGTGAGGGTAAAGACAGGAGGTGACCTTGGGGCTTTCCCCCACTGTGCTACTCAGTTGCCTGGTTGTCAATTCGAATAGCCAGATTTATCAGATTATCCAAGCTGTCCTCTTCATGCACTGCAATCTCATGCTGGACCTCTGTGCTCAGCCTACACTGGAAAGCAGTGATAAGAGAGCCACACCGTCTTAACCACCAGAGGGTGGAGCTTAACTATGTGGTCCCTCACTGTCTCTCACCCTTGATGCAGATCCAGGAGTCAGTAGACAGGCTCCTGACCCCATTCTAGAAGGTCAAACACTCTCATGAACTCAACTACAAGTTGCTAAAAAGACTGGGCTACAGGAGAACCTTGTTCTCGTAGGGTGATGAACAGACTGAGTGTGGGTCAATCTGAGAGATTCACCATGTAAGCCTGTTTAAGTGCATCATCACTGAACCAACCTGGCTGGGCTTGAAAAGTCAAATCACACTGGTTAATGAAGTTTCTACAGCCAAGGGGGTCACTAAAGTCTCTGCCTGCTGTAGAAATACTCAGCTTGGGACCAGACGCAGGCACAGAAATTGGGGCATTATTGGTTAATGAGATTGCAATAGAGGAAGATAGGGTAGGTGTCGGTGTTGGAGGTCGAGCTGACTCAGCAAAGAGCCGCTGATTAGCAGCGGTGAAAGCAGTAATGGCTGCCACCTGATTCTCACTGTCCCTTGTAGGATCGAATATATCTGTCAATTGATTTCGGCTGTCTGTTGTGAGGTGCTGAACCATCATTATGAGAGCAGCCACTGTCTTTAAACTTGTTCTCAACAAAATTCAGGTTGGACAGGGTTTGCTACTTTGCAGGTAGAAATTGCAGTGTGTGAACCACTTCTGCCAACCCAGACTCTATGGATTTTAACATCTCGAAGTTCAGGGCCAAGTTCACCTTTTCTTTTTCTGCTGTATCAATATTGTTGACAAAGTTTGATGATGGCCCAATTGCAGAGGGAGAGACACAGAAGTGGAACAACCAGTTCACTGTCTTTTAATAATAACACGACAAAAATAAATGCTAGGCCAACAGGGCTGCTAACTAAAACTCTCAAACTAAAGTTATCACTGCCCCTGCAGCTCAGATTCAGTAACTTAATACTAAAGTGATTCATCCCACAGAAGTTATCCTTTGTCTAATATAAATTTTTAGTTGCATATCTGCAGGCTTCAGTTCAATATCTTTGAAGTGCCATTCAAACTCATTTTGTGGAATAACTGAAACAGCCAAACCAATGTCCAATTCCATTTTAATTAATTTGTCATTCATTTCTGGTGTAAGGCATATTGCTCAACTATTGCTAGCTTTTGCACTAAAAGTCTTAAGGCTACTCAATCCTGTATCACTGTCATCATTATTGATCTGTTATCCACAGCATGTAGATTAGTACTATATTTGAAACTGCAACTTGATATAGAAACATAGAAAACCTACAGCACAATACAAGCCCTTCGGCCCACAAAGCTGTGCCAAACATGTCCCAAACATGTCCAAACACAAAGTGTGTGTTTAAATCTGCATTAATCTGATATATGTGAGCCCCTGCCACAAGAGTAAAGCAATTTTTTTGCAATGCAGGTTTCTGTTTAGACATTTCAATTCTGTTCATGCTTACTTTCATTCCTAATTGCAACTCAGTTCTGTCTGCCTGCTCCATTGATACAGCTTTTTCAGATGCTTTTTAAGTCTAAATTGTGCTTCAGTTAAGAGCCTTTTTTAAATGCTCTTTTTTTAAGATTCCATAAACAAAATGTTCTCCTAGCGCACCATTAATCCTATCACTGAACTGACAATGCTCAGACAATCTCTTCAATTCGGCCACGTATGATGAAATGGACTCCATTTCCTTTTGATTCCTCTTATGAAAGCTAAAGTGTTCTGCAATCAACAATGGTTTTGGTTCTAAATGTTTCTGCATTACTTAAACATAGAAGCATAGAAAACCTACAGCACAATACAGGCCCTTCGGCCCACAAAGTTTTGCCAAACATGTCGCTACCTCAGAAATTACTAGGCTTACCATTAGCCCTCTACTTTTCTAAGTTCCATGTACTTCCATGATATCAACATAGCTCATTTCAGCTGGCTTGGTTGGAGTATTACATTTCTATGTAAATTTTATGATTTTCCACTCACTCAGCAATACTGGTACTTGTTTCTCATTAGCTATTCCATTTGCATTAAAATACTGCTCAATCTGCTCCATATCCAATATCCAGTTCTCTGTTCTGCAATCAAATGCATCTATCTTTCCAATGCAGTCAGCCATTTCTGCTCTTTTTTAAATGATTATTATCACCCAGCACTCACTCTAATGAAATTCTTCCATTTTTTAACTTGATTGTCTTTCCTTTTGTGAAGAAAATATGCTGCTCTGAAGGAAAACAAAAGTGCTGCACATTTTTTAACTCAACTGTCTCTCGCTGTGCTTTCTTACAACCACCTCACCACATGTCAACAGATAGATAGTTGTCTCAGGTTTATTTAACACTTCCCAGTTGCCACTGTTACATTTTGTAACTCCAAAACTTAAAACAAATTTAAAAGAAAACAAGGGAGCCAACAGATGGGAATCTCAGTTTTTAACCAAGGCACACGTGTCATGTAGTAGCATCATGATGTAAACAATTCACATATTTTATACATATAACCATAATGAATTGCTTAAACAACAAAGGATAATTAATCAAACAATATAGTAACAATATTGCTCAAATATTACTGACATATTAATTTCACAACAATCACTATTGGTGTGGTTGCGGAGCAGTTAGCGCAACAATATTACAGAACCAGAGTTCAATTCCCACCACTGTCTGGAAGGGATTTGTACATTCTCCCCATGACCGCATGGGTTTCTTCCAAGTGAGCTTATGGTTAGTGAGGGTTAGTATGGGCATGCTATGTTGGCACCAGAAGCGTGGTGACATTTGTAGGCTGCTGCTAGCACATATTCAGAATGTGTTGGTCGTTAATACAAATGCTGTACATATTTTACTGTATTTTTCCAATGTTTTGCTGTACATATGACAAACCTTTAATCTTTCTTGCACAAACCCTCTATCTCCCAATTCCCTAATACCCAAAAATCTCACTATCTACCTTGAATGTACTTTGAGTTCCCATGGCTCTCTTGGGTAGAAAATCACAAAGATTCACCACCCACTGGATGAAGAAATTTCTCTTCACTTCAGTTCTGTACAGGTTCTGTTCATCTTCTTGACTGTTTCATTGGGACCTGTAAGACTTGCATGTTTAAATCAAATCACCTCTCCATTCTAAAATCACCAAGTCTGAGATCCTAGAATCTAGGACATAAATCTCTGCCATGTAGTTGACTGCACTAGTGTTGCTTCATACACTCATGTTGAGCTCTTCAATTTCATCACCAGCTTCCAGCCTGCCCTCAAATTTACTTGGTCCATTTCTGACACATCTCTCCCTATTATTTTTCTGTCTCCATCTCTGGAGACAGACTATCTACTGATTTCTTTTATAAACTAGACCTCTTCCCACCCTATCACTTATGAAAATGCTATTCCCTTTTCTCAGTTCCTCCATGTCTGCCACATCTATTCTCAGAATGAAGCTTCCCTTTCCATGACATCAGAGCTGTCCTTCTTCAAAGAACAGGGTTTCCCTTCCTCTATCATTGATGCAGCCCTCACATGCCTCTCCTCCAATTCCTGAATATCAACCCTGAATATTAACACTATCCTCCCACAGCCATTACAGGGTTTCCTTGTCCTTGCCTACCACCCCACAAAACAACACATCCAGCATGTCATTCTCTGTAGCTTCTGGCATCTCCAACAGGATCTTACACCAAGCACATCTTCCCTCCTCCTTCTCTCTACTTTCTATAGGGATTGTTCTCTATATGATTCTATTGTCCACTTGTCCCTCCCCACTGATGTCCCTCCTGATGTTATCCCTTCAAGAAGGACAAGTGTTCCTCATCTCCTCTTTCACTGCCATTCAGGACCACAAACAATCCTTGCAGGTGAGGTGATACTTGATCTGTCAGGGTTGGCTACTGTATCTGGTGCTCCAGGTGCAGCCTCCTCTACATTAGTAAGAACTGACATAGACTGGGGAACTGCTTCTTCAAGCAGTTTTGCTCTGTCTTCCACAAACAGAATTTTCCTGGTGGCCGCCCATTCCCATTCAGACGTGTCTGCCCGTGGTCTCCTCTACTGCCTTGATGAGGCTAAACTCAGGTTGGAGGAGCAAAGCTCATATTCCATCTGGGTAAATTCCAACCTCATAGCATTAACATTGATTTTTCTCATTTCCAGACATTTCTCCTCTTTCCCCCATCTCTCTTTTTCTATTTCCCATTCTGGTTCCCCTTTTTTCTCTTCTCTTCTTCTTACCAGCCCATCACCTCCCTTTGATTTCCCTCCTATTTCCCTTTTACCCCAGGTTAACTGTGCTCTCCTTTTAGATTCCTTCTTCTTCAGCCCTTTACCTTTTTCACCTGTCACCTCCCAGCTTACTTCAAATCCCTCCCCAAAACTCCTTTCCCCTCACCTTGCCTTATCTATCACCTGATAGCTTGTGTTTTTCTCCCTCTCTCTATCTTCTTATTCTGACTTCTATTCCCTTCATTTACAGTCCTGATGAAGGGTCTCCACCCAAAATGTCGACGGTTTATTCCACTCTATAGATGCAGCCTGGCCTGCTGAGTTCCTTTAGCATTTTGTGTGCATTGCTCTAGATACCCAGCCTCTGCAGGATCCCTTGTAATTAAAATTTGGCAGGGTCTTTGGTTATATATTGTCCTCTTTAATGACAGGCCTAAATCAGACTTGCAGAGTAAATATGCATTGGAATTATGCCCATTTGATCCATCAAAGACTGCATGCAAAATCATTGCAGATCACTCATTATCATCAGTCTGGTGACCAGGCACCACTTTACCATTGTGATGTATCACCTTGGCATCCAATTACATGAGTTGCTAATGCACGTTCTTGCTAGCTAGTGGTAGTTGGTGGTGGTCACTGTACTGACCTTAACAGCTTACAGAAACAGACAAAGCACAAGAGGTCTGGTAGACCAGCTCGAGACAGAATGGAAGGAAGAGCAGAGAGATAAGATTAGCTTTATTTGCCATGTGTGCATTAACACATACAGTGAACTTGGTCACTTGTGTCAAATCAAATCAGCATGGGTTGTGCTGGGCAGCATGCAAAAGTACCTTCACACTTCCGGTGGTAACAACATACCCACAACTCAATAACCCTAACCCATTTACCTATCGAATGTGTGACAAAACCAAAGTGCCCAGAGGAAACCCTGACAGTCAGAGGGAGACTGAATAAACTCTTTAAAGACATTGGTGGGAATTGAACCCCGATCTTAGAGCTGGCCGCTATTTGCTACACTGCTATGTTGTTCCAGTATGAAGGTATGGAAGCCCACCAGGTACATGCCATAAACTCAATGCAAGGATACATCAATACATAGATTAATAGCAATTACAAAATGGAATGAAGACCATTCTTCTCATCACAGTCAAACCGAACCTCAAAAAAGAAGAGTTATTTAGGTTAATATTACTTCCCAGCCCTTAAAACAGCAAACATATAGGTAGTGCCTCTTTAAGTACTTATTGTGTACTTTGTAAATACTATGTACTGTGTACTTATTGTATATATCTGGCCTGTCGAATGTGTTCCAGCATTCAATAAGATTTTAGCTGATCTGTCCATGAACTCAACTCCACTGACCAATGTCACAAAAACACAAAGGAGCTGGTTGTGGTCTACAGGAGGTATGGAGACAGGCTAACCCCTATAGACATTAACAGATCTGGGATTGAGAGGGTGAGCAGCTTTAAGTTCCTTAGCATACATTTCACTGAGAGTCTCACGGGGTCTGTACATACCAGCCTTTTGTGGTGAAAAAAGCACAATAGCATCTCTTTCACCTCAGACGGTTGAAGAAGTTTAATATAGGCTACCAGATCCTAAGAACTTTCTACAGGGGCACAACTGAGAGCATCCTGACTGGCTTCATCACTGCCTGTTATGGGAACTGTACTTCCCTCAATCGCAGGACTTTGCAGAGAGAGGTGCAGACAGCCCAGCGCATTTGTAGATGTGAACTTTCCACTATTCAGGACACTTACGAAGACAGGTGTGTAAAAAGGGCCGAAACCACAACGACAAACTGTTCCAGCTGCTGCCATCTGGGAAACAGTACCACAGCATTAAAGCCAGAACCAACAGGCTCCAGAACAATTTCTTCCACCAGGCCATTAGACTGCTTAACTCATGCTAACTCAACTGTATTTCTATGTTATATTGACTACCCTGTTGTACATAGCATTTATTATAAATTACCATAAATTACACGTTGCACATTTAGATGGAGATGTAATGTAAACATTTTTACCCCTCATGTATATGAAGGATGTAAGTAATAAAGTCAATTCAATTTTCCCTATAACTCTTAATTCCCCTACTATGCACAAATCTATCCAACCTTATCTTAAGTATATTTACTGAGGTAGCCTCCACTGCTTCATTGGGCAAAGAATTCCACAGATTCACCAGTCTCAGGGAAAAGCAGTCCCTTCTCATCTCCATCCTAAATCTACTGCCCCGAATCTCGAGGCTATTTCTCTTGGCTCTAGTCTCACCTACCTGTGGAAACAACTTTTCTGCCTCTATCTTATCTATCCCTTTCATAATTTTGTATGTTCCTATAAGATCATATAACCATATAACAATTACAGCACAGAAACAGGCCATCTCAGCCCTTCTAGTACATGCCGAACACTTACTCTCACCTAGTCCCACTGACCCGCACTCAGCCCATAACCCTCCATTCCTTTCCTGTCCATATACCTACCCAATTTTACTTTAAATGACAAATCCGAACCTGCCTCTACCACTTCTACTGGAAGCACATTCCACACAGCTGCCACTCTCTGAGTAAAGAAATTCCCCCTCGTGTTACCCTTAAACTTTTGTCCCTTAACTCTCAACACTTGCCCTTTTGTTTGAATCTCCCCTACTCTCAATGGAAAAAGTCTATCCACGTCAACTCTATCTATCCCCCTCATAATTTTAAATACCTCTATCATCCCCCCTCAACCTTCTACACTCCAAAGAATAAAGACCTAACTTATTCAATCTTTCCCTGTAACTTAGGTGCTGAAACCCAGGTAACATTCTATTACATTTCTCTGTACTCTCTCTATTTTGTTGACATCTTTCCTATAATTCGGTGACCAGAACAGTACACAATACTCCAAATTCGGCCTTCTGCCTTGTACAATTTTAACATTACATCCCAACTCCTATACTCAATGCTCTGATTTACAAAGGCTAATATACCAAAAGCTTTCTTCACCACCCTATCCACATGAGTTTCCTCTCATTCTTCTGAATTCCAGGGAGTACAATCCCAGGTAACTCAATCTCTCCTCATAGTCTAACCCTCTCACCTCTGGAAGCAATCTAGTGAACCTCCTCTGCACCACCTCCAAAACCAGTATATCCTTCCTCAAGAAAGGAGACCAGAACTGTACGTAGTACTTTTTTATTTCTTTAGCTCTCCCCACCCTTACCACCTTTGCTTTTAACTTGAATATACTTTTGTTGTACACCATGAAAAATCTCTTTGAAAGTCTTCCACTGTTCCTCAACCATCTCACCATACAGCCTGTTTTCCCAGTCTACACTAGCCAAATCCTCCCTCATCCCATTGCTGTCTGCATTGTTTAGGTATAATACACTGGTTTTAGATTGAACTATTGCATCCTTATGAGAAACTCAATCATACTGTGATCACTCTTTCCAAGAGGATCCCTAACTACAAGATCACTAATTTTACCTGTCTCATTGCTCAGGATCATATCTAAGATAACATGTTCCCTTGTAGGTTCAGTAACATGCTGCTCAAGAAAGCCATCATGGATGCATTCTATGAAGTCCTCCTCGAGACTGCCTCGACCAACCTGATTCACCCAATCTATGTGCAAATTAAAGTCCCCCATGACAATGAATTTTAAGAGACATTTGGATAGGCATATGAATATGAGGGAAATTGACATTGTGTAGGCAGAAGAGATAATTTCAGTTGCCTATTTGGTTATTAATTTAATTTGTTCAGAACTACATTATGGGTTGTAGTGTTCTACATTTTATGTCTTCATATCTCAATTCCACCAGTCCGCTCAGACATTGCTCCTAACATCGATCACCTAACCATAACTTCTGTCAACGGGAACCAGGATTTAACACCAAAATCCCGCCCTTTTTTAAAAGAAGGCTCTAAAAGTAATCTGGGAAATTATAGGCCTGTAAGTTTGACGTCAGTAGTAGTATGTAAATTATTGGAAGGAGTACTAAGAGATAGGATCTACAAGTATTTGGATAGACAGGGACTTATTAGAATAGTCAACATGACTTTCTGTATGGTAGGTCCTGTTTAACCAATCTATTAGAGTTTTTCCAGGAGGTTACCAGGAAAGTGGATGAAGGGAAGGCAGTGGACGTTGTCTACATGGACTTCAGTAAGCCTTTGACAAGGTCCCGCGTGGGAGGTTAGTTGGGAAGATTCAGTCGCTGGGTATATATGGAGAAGTATTGAATTGGATTAGACATTGGCTCAATGGGAGAAGCCAGAGATTGCTTCTCTGAGTGATGTGCCACAGGGATCAGTGCTGGGTCCATTCTTATTTGTCATCTATATCAATTATTTGGATGATAATGTGGTAAATTGGGTCAGCAAATGTGCTGATGATACAAAGATTGGAGGTGTAGCGGACAGTGAGGAAGATTTTCAAAGCTTGCAAAAGGATTTGGATCAGCTGGAAAAATGGGCTGACAAATGGCAGATGGAGTTTAATGCAGACAAGTGTGAGGTATTGCACTTTGGAAGGAAAAACCAAGGTAGAATATATAAGGTAAATGGTAGGACACTGAGGAGTGCAGTAGAACAGAGGGATCTGGGAGTACAGATACAAAATTCCCTAAAAGTGGTGTCACAGGTAGATAGAGTCGTAAAGAGAGCTTTTGGTACATTGGCCCTTATGAATCAAAGTACTGAGTTGGAATGTTATGGTGAAATTGTGTAAGACATTGGTGAGGCCGAATCTGGAGTATTGTGAGCAGTTTTGGTCACCTAATTACAGGAAGGATATTAATAAGGTTGAAAGAGTGCAGAGATTTACAAGGATGTTACCAGGACTTGAGAAACTGAGTTACAGAGAAAGGTTGAATAGGTTAGGACTTTATTCCCTGGAGCATAGAAGAATGAGGGGAGATTTGAAAGAGGTATATAAAATTATGATGGGTATAGATAGAGTGAATGCAAGCAGGCTTTTTCCACTGATGTTAGGGGAGAAAAAAACCAGAGGACATGGGTTAATGGTGAAGGGGGAAAAGTTTAAAGTGAACATTAGCTGGGGGCTTCTTCCCACATAGAGTGGTGGGAGTGTGGAATGAGCTGCCAGATGAAGTGGTAAATGCTGGCTCACCTTTAACATTTAAGAAAAACTTGGACAGGTACATGGATGAGAGATGTATGGAGGGATATGGGCCAGGTGCAGGTCAGTGGGACTAGGCAGAAAAATGGTTCGGCACAGCCAAGAAGGGCCGAAAGGCCTGTTTCTGTGCTGTAATGTTTTATGGTTTTATGGTCCACAAATTCATACAACCCCTCAAAGTACTGAACTCACACCTCGTTACTTCCACATATTCACAACTATTAAACCTCCTCAGGCAAGTCACCCAAACACATTGCACAATATTCACAATCACATTTATTGTTGCACAAAAATACAACTGCAGATGCTGTGGATCAAAGAATATGAACACAACACTGGAAGAACTCAGCAGGTCAGGCAGCATCCGTGAGAAAAGAGTAGCCAATGTTTCAGGCTGAGACCCTTCATCAGGAATGGGGGAAAGGAGGGCCAAAGCCCAGTAAAAGAGATAGAGGAGGGGGTAGGGCCTAGAGGCGACAGGTGGAAAACCAATCAGCGGAAAGATAAAGGGGGGAGAGGGAGGGGATAAGCATGAAATAACTGTAGACGTAAAGAAGCAGAAAGTTGAAAGGGGAGAGAGGCAGAGAGGGACCTGGGATAGGGGAAGGGGAGAGGGGGGAGGGAATTACTGGAAATTGGAGAATTCAATGTTCATACCATCAGGCTGGAGGCTACCCAGACGGTAGATGAGGTGTTGCTCCTCCAACCTGAGTTTGGCCTCATCATGGCAGTAGAGGAGGTCATGTATGGACATATCTAGATGGGAATGAGAGGCAGAGTTGAGGTGGGTGGCAACTGGGAGGTCCTGTTTATTGTGACGGACAAAGAGTAGGTGCTCAACGAAGCGGTCCCTCAATCTGTGTCGGGTCTTGCCGATGTAGAGGAGGCTGCACCGGGAGCACCAGATGCAATAGGTGACTCCAGCAGACTCGCAGGTGATGTGTTGCCTCACCTGGAAGGACTGTCTGGGGCCTGGAATGGTAGTTAGGGAGGAGGTGTGGGGAATGGTATAGCATTTGCACTTGCAGGGATAAGTGCCAGGTGGGAGTTCTGTGGGGAGGGACGTGAGGACCAGGTAGTCGCGGAGGGAACAATCCCTGCGAAAAGCTGAGAAGGGCAGGGAGGGAAAGATGTGCTTAGTGGTGGGGTCCTGTTGAAGGTGGCGGAAGTTGCGGAGGATAATATGTTGGATCCGGAGGCTGGGGGGTGGTAGGTGAGGACAAGGGGAACCCTGTCCCTGTTGTGGTGATGGGAGGATGGGTTGAGGGCTGAAGTGCGGGAAGTGGAGGAGATGCTGGTGAGGGCATCTTTGATGATGCCAGAAGGGAAACCACGATCCTGAAAGAAAGAGGACATTGGAGATGTCCTGGAATGGAAAGCCTCATCCTGGGAGCAGATGTGGCTGAGACGGAGGAACTGGGAATAGGGAATGGCATTTTTGCATTGGGCAGGGTGGGAAGAGGTATAGTCAAGATAGTTATGGGAGTCAGTGGGTTTGTAGAAGATGTCAGTGGATAGTCTGTCTCCAGAGATGGAGACCGAGAGATCGAGAAAAGGGAGAGAAGTGTCCAAGATGGACAAAGTGAATTCAAGGGCTGGGTGAAAGTTAGAGGCAAAGTTGATGAAATTGATGAGCTCAGCATGGGTACAGGAAGCAGCACCAACGTAGTTGTCAACGTAGTGGAGGAGAAGTTGGGGAGTGGTGCCAGTATAGATTTGGAGCATAGACTGTTCCACATAACCCACAGAGAGGCAGGCATAGCTGGGGCCCATGCGAGTGCCCATGACTACACCCTTGATCTGGAGAAAGTGGGAAGAACCAAATGAGAAGTTATTGAGAGTTAGAACAAGCTCCATCAACCGGAGGAGTGTGGTGGTGCTGGGGAACTGGTGGGGTCTGATATCCAAAAAGGAGCGGAGGGCTTTGACGCCTTCTTGATGGGGGATGGAGGTGTATAAGGACTGAACATCCATGGTAAAAATGAAGTGGTGGGGGCCAGGGAATTGGAAGTTATTGAAGAGGTGAAGGGCATGGGATGTATCCTGGATGTAGGTGGGGAGAGACTGAACTATGGGGGATAAAATGGAGTCCAGGTAGGCAGACACAGGCTTGGTGGGGCAGGAGCAGGCTGAAACTATGGGTCTGCCGTGACAGTCAGGCTTGTGGATCTTGGGGAGGAGGTAAAACCAAGCTGTGGGGGGTGTGGGAATTATGAGTATTTTGGCTGAGGGAGGAAGGTGTCCGGAATTGATGAGGGTGGAGATAGTGCAGGAGACAGTGGATTGATGTTTTTTGGTGGGGACCTGTCGCAGGGGTAAGTACGAGGAGGTGTCGGAGAGCTGCCGTTCGGCCTCAGTGAGGTAGAGGTCCGTCCGTCAGACTACTACGGCACCACCTTTATCTGCAGGTTTGACGGTGAGGTTGGGGTTAGTGCGGAGAGAGTTTATTGTTATATGTCAGGACAAAGTAGATGGAACCACTCTTCTTTCATTATGTTATTGGCTTTACTGAGGACATGACTGGCTTCAAAATTTCTCTGTTCGTGGAGGCCAAGATCCTACTTGCCATTGAAAACATCTGGGCAACCGCTACACTCCGTGTACACTCAGCCAAACATTAGCTCAGAAATCACAGCTGAGACTCGATAGCACATTCTAGACTTCATGGTTGTATGTGTGCACCGAGTTGCTTGAAGATTACAGCAATCAGTTTGAGGGAGAGGTTGGGGTGGTAGAGGATGGTAAATACCAACTAATCAACAGAGAACTATCTACGTTTCTCAGCATCATAAACTGAGAAGAATCTCTAAATCCTGCTTCTTAGACAGGCCTTGTCTCAACAGTGAGCAGCTGAAATCTCTTACAATCTTCCACATATTAACCAAGGCATCTTGTTTCATATTAGAGGTAACAATCTCAGAGTTTTTGATTCCTGGATTTTGCTGCATGTACTGAGGTATGGGAGGTGTGAAGTTTTGTTTGCATGCACGACACTTCACAACAGAAGTATATGGAGATGGTACAAGGGAAAAGCAGTAACAGAGTACAAAATAGTATTGTTACAGTTTCAGAGAAAGTGCAGGGTCAGTCTTATCAGACAAAAGGTCGGTTCAATCAAAGTCAAAGTAAATTTATTATCAAAGTATCTTTATGTCACCATATACTACCCTGAGTTGTGTTTCCTTGCCAGCATTCACATTAGAACAAAGAGATGCGTAGTCAATGAAAAGATACACTTTGTGAAGGCTTTGTGAAGGGAAGATCGTGCCTCACGAGCCTAATTAAGTTTTTTGAAGTGGTAACAAAAGAAATTGATGAGGGCAGGGCAGTGGATGTGGTCTACATGGACTTTAGCAAAGCACTTGACAAGGGCCCTCATGAGAAACTCATCCAGAAAGTCATGAGGCATGGGATAAGTGGAACCTTGGCTGTTTGGATAAAAAAAAATTGGCAAAAAGGAAGAAAGCAGAGGGTAGTTGTGGAAGGAAAGTATTCTGCCTGGAGGTCGGCGACTAGTGGAGTGCCGCAGGGATCTGTCCTGGGACCCCTGCTATTTGTGATTTTTATAAATGACCTAGGATGGGTGAGTAAGTTTGCGGATGACACGAAGATTGGAGGAGTTGTAGATGGAGCTGTAGGTTGTTGAAGGTTACAAGAGGATATAGACAGGCTGTAGAGTTGGGCAGAAAAATGATAGATGGAGTTCGATCCGGACAAGTGTGAGGTGATGCATTTTGGAAGGTCAAACCAGAAGACTGAGTACAGGATTAATGGTCAGTTACTTAAGAGTGTGGGTGAACAAAGAGACAAGGGACATCGGGGTTCAAATCCATACATCCATCAAGGTCACTGCACGGGTTGATAGGGTAGTTAAGAAGGCCTATTGGATGCTAGGCTTCATTAACAGGGGGATTGAGTTCATGAGTAGAGAGGTCATGTTGCAACCCTACAAATCTCTGATGAGACTGTACTTAGAGTATCGTGTTCAATTCTGGTCACCTCATTATAGGAAGGATGTGGAAGCTATGGAGAGGGTGCAGAGGAGATTTACTAGGATGTTGCCTGGATTGGAGAACAAGTCATATGAAGCAAGGTTAGCAGAGCTGGGACTTTTCTCTTTGGAGCATAGAAGAATGAGAGGAGACTTGATAGAGGTCTACAAGATTATGAGAGGCATAGATAGGGTGGATAATCAGTACCTGTTTCCCAGGGCACCAATAGCAAACACCAGAGGGCATATGTACAAAATTAAGGGAGGGAAGTTTAGGGGAGACATCAAGGGTAAGTTTTTCACACAGAGGGTTGTGAGTGCCTGGAATGACTTGCCAGGGATGGTGGTGGAGGCTGAAACATTAGGGGTATTTAAGAGCCTCTTGGACAGGCACATGGATGAAAGAAAAATGGAGGATTATGGGGTAGTGTGGGTTTAGTACCTTTTTTAAGGATTATATGGGACAGCACAACATAGAGGGCTGAAGGGTCTGTACTGTGTTGTAGTGTTCTATGATTCTATGGTACACACAAAGACAAACGACCAATGTGTAAAGGAAGACAAACTGTGCAAATAAAGCATGCAGTATAATAGACAGATGATGAGATAAATTAAGTACAGGAGTTGGGTTGTTATGTTGAAGCTGTATAAGACAGTGAAACCTAATTTGGAGTATTATGTGCAGTGCTGGTCTCCTACCTACAGGAAAGGTGCCAATAAGATGGTGGGTGTAGGTTCAATTTCACCATTAAAGATGGATATATTGATGGGAGGGGTATGCAGAGCTATGGTCCAGGTACAGGTTGTTAATAGTTCGGCATGGACTAGATGGGCCAAAGTGACCGTTCCTGTGCTGTAGTGTTCTATGATTCTAGATAGATAGATAATACTGAAGTTAGTGCAAAGGTTGTAGAATTAATTCAAGGTTGAGCTGAGTGAAGTTACCTACTCTGTTACAGGAGGCTGATATTTGTAAGGTAATAACTGTTCCTGAAGCTAAATATGTGAGAGCTCTGCCGCATTGAAGTAGCAAGATGACAGCATGGCCTGGATGGTGGAAGTCCTTGATGATGGATGCCACCTTCTTGTGACAGTATTCTTTGTAAATGTCCTCAATAGTGGGGAAGCTTTTGCCTGTGATTGTCTTATATCAGCAGGCTAGAAGTTGTTCTTTAGCCTAGTGGTGTGTAATTTCAGGCTTTTGTATCTTCTGTCTTCTAACAGGGAGAAGAAGGGAAATTTCCAGGTGTGTATGATTACAATGCAATGTGAGCACCTGATTTTATGAATGAGCGATTAGAACTATAGGTCATGGGTTAAGGATGAAAGGTGACATGTTTAAGGGGAACTTCATAGCCTAGTGGTTAGCACCACACTGTTTTTGCTGGTGGTATTCCGACACTGACTGTAAGGAGTCTACCTGTGACCATGTGGGTTTTCTCTGAGTGCTTTGGTTTCCTCCCACAGATCAAGGAAGTACCAGTTAGTAGGCTAATTGGTCATTATAAATTATTCAGTGATTAGGCTAGGGTTAAATAGATGGGTCGCTGGGTAGCATCTGGCACTGTATGACTAAATAAATAAATAAACATGGGGGAGACCTTCACTCAGAGGGGACTTTGAAAGAAAATCATGCAAACTTTTGCTTCAATCCTATTTTGTTGTGTAATTAGACATATTTGCATTTAGAGTGACTCATTTTAATTTGTCCAGAACAAGACCTAAAGATGAAAAATGCCAATTCATCAACAAGTTTCTACTGCTACCAGGCTTTACACCATTAGTTAGAATCATAATTAGCTCATTTTAATAATCATTTGCACCAATTAAATTAAACAGGTTCAAATTGATGATGCATTTTTATCCATGTTTACACTGCAAATTGACAAGAATTTGAAGGCAGATATTCACCTCAATTACTTTCACAATTAACTTTGACCTTGCTATTGCTTTTCTGTGTTATTCCACCTGCTTGTGGTGGTTAATTAATAAGACTGTTTAAGAAAGTATACATTATTGACAATTAATTGGCAAGGATATCTCAATAACAAAAGAGCAGAAAACAAAATTCTTATCAGCAAATAAGAATTAACTCTTGTCAGAAAAGAATATGCTCTCCATGGGGGTGATATAGTTATCTAACCATGGTTAGAGACAGAATTAGGAGAATGTCTAAGGGATGGCTTTTTAGAACAGCTTGTTGTTGAACCCATTAGGTGATCAGCTTTGCTGGATTGAGCATTGTGCAATGATCCGGCGGTGATAGGAAAGGTTAAGGTTAAGGAACCCTTAGGGAACAGTGATCACAATATGATTGAGTTCACTTTGAAATCTGAGAAGAAGTAATTAAATTCCAGTATGTCGGTATTTCAGTGGAATGAAGGAAATTATAATGGCATGAGAGGGGAACTGACCAAGGTTGACTGGAAAGGAACACTAGCAGCAGAGTTTCTGGAGTTTCTACAAAAAATGAGGGAACTGCAAGACAGATACATTCCAAATATGAAGAAATTTTTGAATGGAAGAAGGACACTGCCGTGGCTGACAAGTGAAATCAGAGTCAAAGTAAAAGCAAAAGAGAGGGCATACAAGGAAGCCAGAGCTAATGGGAAGTCAGAGGATTGAGAAGCTTTTAAAAATCTTGCAGAAGGAAACTAAAAAGGTCATTAGGAAGGAAAAGATGAATTATGAAAGGAAGCTGGTGACTAATATCAAAGAAGATACTAAAAGTTTTTTTAAGTATATAAAGGGTAAAAGAGAGTTGAGGGTAAATATCGGACCAATAGAAAATGATGCTGGATATATTGTAATGAGAGATGCAGAGATGGCAGAGGAACTGAATGCATATTTTGCATCAGTCTTCACAGTGGAAGACAACTGCAGTACACTGGACATTCAAAAGTGTGAGGGAAGTGAAAATTACCACTGAGAAGGTGCTCAAGAATTCGAATTTCATATCGTGGAAGATTTTAGTCCTGAAGTTTTGAGGGATAGAATGGCCTTTAAACTAGTGATGCCAGAATTCTATCGGAAAGGCTTCAAACAAGTGCTGCTATTCCCAGTGAATCTGAGAGTCATTCTTCCCAATAATTCTCCCCGGCTGTTTAAATCTCCAGCTGACACCCAAAGATTTCTCGAGAAGCATCATCTTTCTGCTACGAGCTGATTAACATATTGCATTTTTATTATCTATCATTAATGGTGTTTTATAGTCTTTGCTCTTTTTTTAAGCTAACAATTAGCTTACAGATTCGGACCTTTCATAATATGAAGATCCGTATGTGCTGACTGATAGTGCAACTACTTTTTACATGTTCAAGTAAAAGTTTGTTTTTGGTCTGTTTCGAAGCTCTTTTTTTTACCATTATTCTTTTGGTTTTGAAAGCTACTAATTAAATGTTTTTAAGTTTGAACATATTTTTGTTTTATATTTTTGTGCTGGAGCATTTAGTCTTTTTTCAATTTCTTTTTTAAGATGACATTTCTTCTTCCCATAAAACCTTAATTTCTTGGACACGTCACACCCGTTTGGGTTTGTCTGAACAAGAGTGCTCGTGTCTTATCGAAATATTAGTATAATGCAACCCTGTTTTAGGCTCTAACGGTTTTGGTTTTTTTCTCTTAATCTTGTCTTTTTTTAATATTAATTTTACAGTTTTTTTCCTGTTATACTAACCCTTTGTTTTTTGTTTAATATGGGTGGTTTGTGTCTTTTTTTCCTTTTTTTGAGCTGCCATCTTGAGAGATGCAGGTAAAATTAGTGTTAGTCTGCTTGCTGGCCCTTCTCTGGCTTCTTCTTGGGTTTTCGCGGGTGGGGAGGGGGGTTTCTCTTTTGCTTTTCACTTAGTTTTTCCTTCATGGGCTGACTTGAAACTACCAAAATGTCTGATGTGTCGTAACTTCTGGTTCCGCTTTGAACCTGCTCTCCTCTTCCGGATTCATGAGTTTACTTTCTGTTTAACCTTGTACATTTACTATGATAAATATTAGCAATATGGATAAGACTATTAACTTTTTTTCTTGGAATACAAATGATCCAAACCATCTGATTAAATAGAAAAAAAATATTTAAACTATTCCATAAAATGAATGCTAATATTATTTTTGCACAAGAGACTCATGTAAGGAAAGAGGATAGTCAACATTTTATTAGATTTTGGAAAGACTAAAAGTACCTTTCGAATTCTCAAGCTAAAGTGAGAGGTGTTTCTATTTTTATAGACTCTTCAACCTCTTTCATTCATTATGAAACAATTTCAGACCCACAAGGTAGATTTTTGCTCCTCACTGGTTTACTTTTTAACCAAAAATTTGTTTTAGTTAATGTCTATGCCCCAAATATTAACTGTTCCGAATTTTTTAAGTGTTTATGCACATCCCTTCCTAATTTAAATGAGTATATGCTGATAATGGGTGGGGATTTTGATTGTTGTCTAAATCCCTCGATGGATAGTTCTAAGTCTATCCAGGTTCTTCCAAATAAATCGGCCTCTCATTAACTCCTTTATGGTTGATTCTGGAAGTTCTGAAATTTAACGATTTCTACATCCTAAGGATAAAGAATTTTCATATTTCTCTCATGTTTATCAATAATTACTCAAGAATTGACTATTTCTTTATTGATCATTGTTTACTTACAGACGTTATTGACTGTAACTATGACTCTATTACTATCTCTGACCATGCACCTTTGAAACTATCTATTAAGACAATGGATTCATCCTCAAGTGTTAAACCATGGTGATTCAACTCTACTCTACTTCAGGATTCAGACTTTCTCAACTTTATTAAACAACAAATTGATTTGTTCTTTTCAACAAACATTACAGAAGAGATTTCTAGTAGAATATTATGGGACACTTTTAAAGCATTTATCAGTGGACAAATTATTTCATACTCTGCTGGAGTCAGAAAACGAATTAACACTTATGTTGGTTGGTATGATAAAAGAAATTGATAAGACATACTCTGTGACTCCTAGTAAGGAGCTTTATAAAAGGAGAGTTGAACTTCAAATGGAGCACAGTTTGCTATTATCCTCTTTGATTAAAAATCAATTAATTAAATCTAGGACCCAGTTTTATATACATGTGGATAAATCTGGTAAATTATTGCCTAATCAATTGAAAACTGCTTTACTTAAATGTAAGATCCATAAACAAAATGGTACTCTGACGGTTGATCATGAAGAGATAAATAAAGTCTTTCAAGAACTTTATAACTCTTTATATCAATCAGAATTTTCTGACGATTCTTCCCTAGAGAATGAATTTTTAAGGAAACTGAACATCCCGAAATTAACAGCCAAGGATTGTGTATCATTAGATGCACCCATTATGGAAGACAAAATAAAAGAGGCTATTTTTTCAATGAATTCTGGTAAAGCCCCTGGTCCGGATGGTTACACTGCAGAATTT
Source organism: Hypanus sabinus (assembly GCF_030144855.1). NCBI lineage: Eukaryota > Metazoa > Chordata > Chondrichthyes > Myliobatiformes > Dasyatidae > Hypanus > Hypanus sabinus. Next base: position 70,212,912 of record NC_082706.1, read on the forward strand.
TTAAAATCTTTTTCTTCTATACTTTCTCCTTGGTTATGTAAAAATTTTAAGGACGCATTAACTGTAGGTAAATTACCACAATCTTTTTACAAAGCTTCCATTTCTCTAATTCTTAAAAAAGACAAAGACCCTATTGAATGTGCATCATATAACCATATAACCATATAACAATTACAGCACAGAAACAGGCCACCTCAGCCCTTCTAGTCCATGCCGACGTTTATACTCACCTAGTCCCTGTGGCCCGCACTCAGCCCATAACCCTCCATTCCTTTCTTGTCTATATACCTATCACATACATATCAGCTTGTATCTTTTCTGAATGTGGATTCCAAGATTTTTACCAAAATTTTGGCCACCAGATTGGAAAATCTACCACCTCAAATCATTTCTGAGGACCAGACTGGATTTATTAAAATCGTTATTCGTCATTTAACATTAGAAAATTAATTGAAATAGCTTCTACTCCTTCATCTAGAATCCCAGAATGTGTCATTTCCTTGGACTCTGAGAAAGAGTTTGACAGAGTTAAATGGCCATATTTATTTAATATGCTTCAGAATTTTAACTTTAGCCCGACATTTATATCATGGATTAAATTAATATATTATAAGCCTTTGGCTTCGATTCTTACCAATAATCAAAGATCTCCCTTTTTTCAGTTGTTTCGTGGCATGAGGCAAGGCTATCCTTTAAGTCCTCTACTATTTGACATTGCTTTGGAACCCTCAGCCATTGTTATTCGTGATTCACCTAACATTTTTGGTATTACCTGTGAGGAAGGGACATAAAAGCTATCATTATATGCTGATGATTTGTTACAATATATCTCTGATCCCGAGAGATGTTTTATCTTTGTTGTTTTATCTTTGCTTGCTCAGTTTAGTAGCTTTTCTGGCTATAAACTGAATCTTAACAAGAGTGAATTATTTCCATTAAATAAACAAGTTTCCATTTATAAACATCTACCATTTAAAGTAGTTACAGATAACTTTACCTATTTGGGTATTAAAATTACCAAGAAACATAAGGATTTATTTAAAGTTAATTTTTTACCTTTAATTGACCAGATGAAGTGACTCATTACTAGATGGTCCCCATTGTCTTTGTCATTGGTTGGTCGGATCAATGCTATTAAGATGATAGTTTTACCTAATTTTTTATACTTATTTCAAGCATTACCAATTTTTATTCCTAAATCTTTCTTTGATATTATTGACTCTAAAATATCTTTGTATGTATTGCAGAATAAAAATCCTAGATTAAGTAAAAAATATTTACAGAAGTAAAAGAAGGAAGGTAGTTTTGCCTTGCCAAACCTAAGACTTTATTATTGGGCAGTTAATATCCGATATTTAATATTTTGGACACAGGACTCGGTGACAATACAAAGCCCACAATGGGTAAATCTGGAGTGTAAATCTGTATAAGGTTTTTCATCGGTCTCTATCTTAGGATCTTCACTTTCCTTTGTCCTCTCTAAACTGAATAAACAAATGAACAATAAACAAATAAACAACCCTATAGGGTTAGCCCTATAGTTAAACATATATTACAAATATGGTTTCAGTTCTGTAAATTTTTTGGTTTGAATAAGTTCATCTTATCAAGCCCTTTTATATCTAACTTTCCTTTTCAGCCCTTTGTTATGGACCAAGCCTTTGTGTTATGGAAAACGGGGGATATAACATGTTTTCGTGACTTATTTTTAGAGAATTGTTTCATGTCCTTTGAACAGTTGTCTAATAAATGTAATTTGCCTAGAGCCCATTTTTTTTTATATTTACACATCAGAAATTTTTTGAATAATATGTTACAGTCCTTTCCGAATTCATGCCCAATTGACATTACAGAAAAATTCTAGGTTTAAATCCCTATCAAAAGGGTTTAATAGCCGTTATTAATAATATGATCATGAAAATACAGCCAGGGATGTCAGATAAAATTAAGAATTAATGTAAAAAAGAACTTCAATGTCCCTTACCTACAGAGCAGTGGGAGAAAATTTTACAGTTAGTTAACTCCTCTTCTATTTGTGCCAAATATGCCCTAATACAATTCAAGGTGGTTCATTGGGCCATTTGTCTAAGGACAAACTTGCTCGATTTTATTCTCACATTAATCCAATCTATGATAGATGCCATTCTGAAGTAGCCTCTTTGACCCATCTGTTTTGGTCTTGCCCTTGCTTGCAAAAATACTGGAAAGATATTTTTGGTATCATTTCAACAGTTTTGAGTATTAATTTGCAACCTCATCCTATTACTGCAATTTTTGGTGGATAACAGATATTTATCCCTCTCAGCTCGGCAGATGATCACATTTGTCACACTAATGGCTAGAAGATCCATTCTACTGAACTGGAAAGTAATTAATCCCTCATCTACTTTTCAATGGTCTTCCCGAACTATATCTTGTTTGAGTTTAGAAAAAATCAGAAGTATTATTTTTGACCCTTCGGTCAAGTTTGAAGAAACCTGGAGACCATTTATCAACATTTTCATATAAGTTAAACTGACCTTCCCCGAACCTTTTTTTTTAATCACCTTTAGTTATTTGGATAGAAGTGTGGAGTTATTGACACTACTGTGTATACCTGATATGATACAATATCCCATGTTGGTTGGGTTAGTTGTTGTTTTTTTTGGGAGGGGGTTTCTACTTTTGTAATACAGTATGAATTTGGGAGGTTATTATACCTGTGTTATTAACTGTTTGTATTTGCATTCCAGCCTTATTAATTATGTACTCTCAAGCTCTCTGTATTTGCTGTTTTTCTTCTTATCTTTTGTTTGAAAATTAATAAAAAGATTTAAAAGAGAAGGTGCTCAGGAAGCCTAATGGTCTGAAGGTGGATAAATGTCCTGGACCTGATGGGATACACCCTCAGGTTCTGAAGGAAGTAACTGGAGAGATTGCAGAGATCTTTCAAGAATCTGGCATTGTACTGAATGACTGAAAATTTTCAAATGTTACTCCGTTATTTAAGAATGGGAGGCAGCAGAAATGAATCTATAGACCTGTTAGTCTGACATCAGTGGTTGGGAAGTTGTTGGCATTGATTGTTAGGGATGAGATTATGGAATACCTGGAGGCACATGACAAGATAGAGCAAAGCTAGCATTGTTTCCTGAAAGGAAAATCCTGCCTGACTAACCTACCTCCAGTTTTTGAGGAAGTTACAAGCAGTGTAGACAAAGGAGATGCAGTAGATGTGGTTTACTTGGACTTTTAGAAGGCCTTTGACAAAGTGCCACACATGAGGCTGCTTAGCAAGATAAGAGCCCATGCAATTACAGGGGAGTTACTAGTATAGATGGAGCATTGGCAGATCAGCAGAAAACAGAGTGGGAATAAATGGATCCTATTCTAGCTGCCTGCCAGTTACCAGTGGAGTTCCACAGGGGTTGGTGTTGGAATAGCTGCTTTTTACAAAGTATGTCAATGATTAACTATGGGATTAATGGATTTGTGGCTAAATTTGCCAATGATACAAAGATGGGTGGAGGAACGGGTAGTTTTAAGGAAACAGAGAACCTGCAGAGAGACTTAGATAGTTTAGGGGAATGGGCAAAGAAGTGACAAATGAAATACAATGTTGGAAAGTGTATGGTCATGCACTTTGGTGGAAGAAATAAAAGAGCAGACTGTTATATAGATAGCCCCGCTTGGTGGTGCAATAATATCAGCACTGGACTCCAGAGCGCAGGTTCCCAAGTTCAAATCCAAGTTGGGTTGAGCGCCGAGCTAGCAACTCGTAAAAACAAGAATAGCTTGCTACAGAAACAGCATCATGGCAATAACTCCACTGTCGAGTTAAGGGCTATTTTTCTTCTTCTTCTTCTTCTCCTTCTTCTTCTTCTTCTTCTTCTTCTTCTTCTTCTTCTTCTTCTTCTTCGAGAGAGAGAGAGAGAGAGAGAGAGAGAGAGAGAGAGAGAGAGGATTCAAAATGCAGAGATGCAAAGGGACTTGGCAGTCCTTGTGCAGGATACCGTAAAGGTTAACATTCAGGTTGAGTCCGTGGTGAAGAAGGCGACTGCCATTTTGACATTCATTTCTAGAGGTACAGAATATAAGAGCAGGGATGTGATGTTGAGGCTCTATAAGTCACTCACAAGACCACACAATGAGTATTGTGTGCAGTTTTGGGCTCCTTATTTTAGAAAGGATAAACTGACATTGGAAAGAGTTCAGAGAAGATTCATGAGAATGTTTCCAGGAATGAAGGGGTTACCATATGAGGTAAGTCTGGCAGCTCTTGGGCTGTATTCCCTGGAATTCATGAGAATGAGGGGGGATCTCATATAAACATTCCTAATGTTACAAAGCCTGTACAGATTAGACATGGCAGTTATTTCCCACGGTAGGGGAGTCTAGAACAAGAAAGTATGACTTCAGGATTGAAGAACGTCCAACTAAGCAGAAATTACTTTAGTCAGAGGGTGGTAAATCTGTGGGATTTGTTGCCATGAGCAGCTGTGGAGGCCAAGTCATAGGGTGTATTTAAGGCAGAGATAGATAGGTTCTTGATTAACCAGGGCATCAATGGGTATGGGGAGAAGGCAGGGGAGTAGGGATGACTGAAAGAATTGGATCAGCCCATGACTGATTGGCAGAGCAGAAATGATGGACCAAATAGCCTACTTCTGCTCCTGTACCTTCTGTGTCTTCTGGTTAGCACATGCAATAACTATCTATTTGGATCATTACTTACATTGTATAAATTCCTATTTTGTTACAGACATTGGAGAGCTTGGCTAAGGCAGCAAACAGAAAGGGAGAAACTAAATGGGTGGCATAGCAGTGTCGCAGTTAGCATAACACCATTACAGCATCAGTTGGGGCTCAATTCTCACCACTGTCTGTCAAATTCTGTAAGGAAGTTGAACATTCTCTCTGAGACCACATTTATTTCCTCTGGGTGCTCCGGCTTCCTCACACATTAGGACCAATAATTTCCAGGACAGCTTCTTCCACCAGGCCATCAGACTGATGAACTCCTACTGATTTAAGAGTACTCTATGTTTTATTTACTGTTCTATTTATTATAAATTATTATGATTGCTCGTGGCACATTTAAATGGAGATGTAAAGATTTTTACTTGTCATGTATGTGAAGGATGTAAGAAATAAAGTCAATTCAATTCAAAAATTCCAAAGACATGCTGGTTAGTAGGTCAATTGGTCACATGGGTATAATTGGGCAGTACGGGTCACATAGTTTAATTAGTCATATGCTGCAATGGGAGGCATGGGTCACATGGGTTAATTGGTCACACGGTGTAACTCAGCGTTGTTGTAAGTGAGGAAGCAGATTCGGTAGGTCTCAAGTGTAAGTCCTCTGGCCACATAGTCCTTGTAAAGAATTTTATTTACAGAAGGCAAATGTGGGAAAGTGGCAATGGAAGCAACATGCATACGTGCACAATTTACAGCAGTCGGGGAAAAGTCGGATCGGCAATAGAACACATACGGACAATCAATAACGAATGTGGGAAAATCGCGTGGATGTCATGCTGGAGGAGCTGGTCCCTCGATTTTTCAATCTTAGCCACCGAGTCCCAAATGTGAGCAGCCAAGTGGGTGATGTTACTTGACAGGTCAGGGGTAAATGTGCAGCACCCCTTACCAATCACAGCACAGGTACCACCATCAGCCGTGAGTAGGTTCTCCAGGGCCAGTCAATTCTGCGGCTGCCAGATCTGCCACTCTTCGGATGAGGGCGTCTTCAGTGGATCGCAGGGCCACCGCCGTCTCGAGCATTTCACAGGACAATCGGGCCATGCCATATCTGGGAAAGGCTATCATCCAGAACCTTTCCGCCTCCGTAATGGCCCTCTTGTCCTGGTGGCCGCTGTGTGCCAGATGATCCCCCAGATCATTCAGAGGGTGGATGAAGAGCACCACATATGCTGGAAGGCAACAACCGTACCAGCTCGCAGGGAGCCACGGGTAGGCGCGGTGGCCGCAAATCCAGTGGGTCCCAGCTTAGTGGCACCACCGGCAGTGGTCACTGGAGCACCCGGATACCAGTCTTGCTCACAGTCGCTGTGGAAAGGTTGGAACTGTGCTCATTTCAGAGCCTGCACCAACATTCCCTGAGTCTGCTCACTGGCTGAGGGTGAGAGTCCCTGAGCGTCAGGACTCGGGTGGAGGTCAAATTGTAGGGAGGGAAATACCAGTTCCTCAAGCACCAACCCTATCGGGGGTCGCTGGAAGAGATGTTATGTAGTGATGAGGGGAGAGGTGGGGGACTGCCATTAAGGAACCCCCCCCCCCCCACAACAGATATGTATACCAAAACCCATAGGAGCAAAAGTCAACACGAGGAAATCTGCAGATGCTGGAAATTCAAGCAACACACACAAAATGCTGGTGGAACGCAGCAGGCCAGGCAGCATTTATAGGAAACACAAAAACACTGCAGATGCTGTGGTCAAATCAACACGAACAAACAAGCTGGATGAACTCAGCAGGTCGGGCAGCATCCGTTGAAACGAGCAGTCAACCCTTCATCAGGACTGAAGACGAGGGGGCACCATGATCCTTTCCCTTCTCCAGCTCTGTAACCCTTTTGCCAATCACCTTTCCGGCTCTCAGCTCCACCCCACCTCCTCCAGTCTTCTCCTATCATTTCGCATTTTCCCCTCCCCCTCCTACTTTCAAATCTCTTACTACCTTTCTTTTCAGTTAGTCCTGATGAAGGGTCTCGGCCTGAAATGTCGACAGTGCTTCTCCCTATAGATGCTGCCTGGCCTGCTGTGTTCCACCAGCATTTTGTGTGTGTTGCAGGAGCAAAGAGTCTGTGTAAACAGTTCATTTCAGAGTCATCCAGCGGGATCGGCGTGAGTGGCAGGGCATCATCAGCCATGTGCTGGGGTTCGCAAATCAAATCCAGCAGTCCGATCTGTTGGTGCTGCTGGCGAACTCGTAAGCGACCCTGAGGAAGGTGTTTGCAGGGGTCCTGAAGCCGATCACCGTGGTGACCAGGAGGGATGACTGGAGTAACGCCATTGTCCTGTAGGGGGTGGGGGTTGGGTGAGGAACAGACTCATTCTCGTCGAGTTAGGTGTCGGGTATGTAGACAGGACAATTCAGTTTTACCCAGAATCGCAACCCAACAGGTGTCACCTGGACCACACGCAACAACATCTCCCTTCTGTGGGGGGGGGGGGGGGAGGAACTTGTGGCTGTTGTATCCACTCTCTACCCGAGTTTTTGGTCTCAGGGGGTTCAGTGTTTTCTAAGTCGGGGGATGGGGAGTGTGCCAGATGGCGGGAGAGTGGGGACTCCCCCCCCCACGGTGGGCCGTGTATTTAACTGGTCAACGGCCTGCTGCAGCATGCTCAACCACCCCTGCAGTGTGCAAGACAGGGTTAGCGTGCTTATTTTTTCTTTAAGAAGGCTGTTCATCCTCTCAATTAATCCTGATGCCTGTGGGTGGTGGGGTATATGGAACAGCACCAGAGTACGTGTCCAGCATCGTCAGGGCGTACTGCTTTTTACTTTGGCGTGGGAGCATATCAATGTAGTCAATCTGCCATACCGGATGTGACCTGGCGGCCCTGTTGGCAGCCCCATGGTTACACCTGTTGGCAGATGGGGCAGTTGGCAACAGAGGTCTTACATTGATCTAGCATGAGGGTGACCCCAAATTGCTCTGCCCAATGCCGTGTACTGTCGGCCCCTAGATGGCCACCTTTGCAGTGCGCCCACGCAGTTTGCGCACTGAGGTCGGGTTCTGGTAGTGAAGTGGTGGCGCGATGTAGTTGGGCAGCCTGGTCCACAGCGGTGTTATGTATTGCTTTGTCAGTGTTTCTCTGGGTATGGACTGCAACTTTTCTGTGGGCAGCCTGGTCCCAAATGAACCGCCAGTGCTGCTGTCCCCAGAGGGGGCATCCATGACTTTCCCACTCTATCTCATGCTACAGGGCCATCCGTACAGCCATACCATTAGCCATTGCCCAAGAGTCAGTATAAATGTGGACCGGGCCGCTGGTATCCCGCAGGGTAAGGGTCACTGCAGCCAGCTCAGCAAATTGTCTGGACTCACCAGCTCCCTCTGTGTTTAAAATATTGCCTGTGACAGGGTGAAGTGCCTTCCAATACTGCTTTATCCCTTTCTAGCAGCTGGATCTGTCTGTGAACCAAGCATGCAATTTGTGATCAGGGTCGAGGCATTTGAAAGGTTGGCCCCAGGACACAGGTGAGGGCTGGATTTCGGGTATGTCTGGGGCTGGGTCCTGGGACTGAAGGTGACTGACCCCTTCTGGACCGGGTTCGGCCCAGTCCACGATATACCACTTCCACTTTACTACGGAGGACCTCTGGGCATGACTCTCTTTGTGGGTATGACCCACCGCATGATGGGGGCAGGTAGGGGTGAAGGACGACAGGGTCGGTGCCTGTTTGGTGTTCGGTAGTGAGGAGCACCAAGTAACAGGCCAGCAGCTGGCGCTCGAAAGGGCTGTAGCGCGTGGCAGCTTCAGGTGCAGACTTGGTCTAGAAACCGAGCGTGACTCTGCACCCTTAGGTCTTCTGCCAGAGGCTCCATTCGGTGACCATCTCACTGGCCAAAGCCTGCAATTCAAAAAGGGAAACCTGCCTGGCGGGGAGCAAGTGGCAGAGCTTGTTCCACAGCGTGCTCAGCTGTATTGAAAGCAGCTTGTTGCTCGGGTCCCCATAGGAATGTGGCTTTAGAACATAGAACACAGAATAGTACAGCACATTACAGGCCCTTCAGCCCACAATGTTGTGCTGACCCTCAAACCCTGCCTCCCATATAACCCCCCCACCTTAAATTACTCCATTTACTTGTCTAGTAGTCTCTTAAACTTCACTGATGTATCTGTCTCCACCACTGACTCAGGCAGTGCATTCCACGCACCAACCACTCTCTGAGTGAAAAACCTTCCTCTAATATCCCCCTTGAACTTCCCTCTCCTTACCATGTCCTCTTGTACTGAGCAGTGGTACCCTGGGGAAGAGGCGCTGGCTGTCCACTCTGTCTATTCCTCTTAATATCTTGTACACCTCTATCATGTCTCCTCTCATCCTCCTTCTCTCCAAAGAGTAAAGCCCTAGCTCCCTTAATCTCTGATCATAATCCATACTCTCTAAACCAGGCAGCATCCTGGTAAATCTCCTCTGTACCCTTTCCAATGCTTCCACATCCTTCCTATACTGAGGTGACCAGAACTGGACACAATACTCCAAGTGTGGCCTAATTAGAGTTTTATAGAGCTGCATCATTACATTGTGTCTCTTAAACTCTATCCCTTGACTTATTATGAAGGCTAACACCCCATAAGCTTTCTTAACTACCCTATCTACCTATGAGGTAACTTTCAGGGATCTGTGGACATATACCCCCAGATCTCTCTGCTCCTCCACACTACCAAGTATCCTGCCATTTACTCTGCCTTGGAGTTTGTCCTTCCAAAATGAACCACCTCACACTTCTCCAGATTGAACTCCATCTGCCACTTCTCAGCCCACTTCTGCATCCTATCAATGTCTCTCTGTAATCTTCGACAATCCTCTACACTATCTACAACACCACTATCCTTTGTGTCGTCTGCAAACTTGACAACCCACCCTTCTACCCCCAACATCCAGGTCGTTAATAAAAATCACAAAAAGTAGAGGTCCCAGAACTGATCCTTGTGGGACGCCACTAGTCACAACCCTCCAATCTGAATGTACTCCCTCCACCACGACCCTCTGCTTTCTGCAGGCAAGCCAATTCTGAATCCACCTGGACAAACTTCCCTGGATCCCATGCTTCTGACTTTCTGAATAAGCCTACCTTGTGGAATCCTGTCAAATGCCTTACTAAAATCCATGAGGATCACATCCACTGCACTACCCTCATCTATATGCCTGGTCACCTCCTCAAAGAACTCTATCACTGTGCAGGTGATGCCTCCCTCCCAAATGCGCTGAATAACTTCTACGCCTGGTTTGAGGCAGAAAATGAAGTGGCAGCGAGAAAGTCCACACCTCCTGCGAATGACCAGGTGCTGTGTCTCACCGTGGCCGATGTGAGAAGAACCCTGTGCAGGCACCCCACAGAAGGCTGCTGAACCAGACAATGTTCCTGGCACAGTGCTCAGAGGATGTGCAGACCAGCTAGCAGATGTTCTCACTGACATCTTCAACATCTCCCTGAGCAGCGTCACCGTTCCAACGTGCTTCAAGGCTGCCACCATCATCCCTGTGCTGAAGAAGTCTTCAGTGTCCTGCCTCAATGACTACCGTTCAGTTGCACTTACATCCATCATCATGAAGTGTTTCAAGAGGCTCGTCATGAGGCATATCAAGACACTGCTGCCCCCCTCACTGGACCCCCTGCAGTTTGCGTACCGTCCCAACCGCTCAACAGATGACGCCATTGCCACCACCCTCCACCTGGCCCTAACCCACCTGGACAAAAAAGACACATACATTCGGATGCTGTTCATAGTTTAGCATTCAACACAATCATCCCTCAGAAACTGATTGGAAAGCTGAGCCTATTGGACCTGAACACCTCGCTCTGCAACTGGATACTAGACTTCCTGACTGGGAGATCTCAGTCATTCCGGATCGGGAGCAGCATCTCCAACACCATCACACTGAGCATGAGGACTCCCTAGGGCTGTGTGCTCAGTCCACTGCTGTTCACTCTGCTGACCCACGACTGTGCTGCAACACACAGCTCGAATCATATCATCAAGTTCGCCGATTACATGACCGTGGTGGGTCTCATCAGCAAGAACAACAAGTCAGCTTACAGAGAGGAGGTGCAGTGGCTAACGGACTGGTGCAGAGTCAACAACCTGTCTCTGAATGTGAACAAAACAGAAGAGATGGTTGTTGACTTCAGGAGGGCACAAAGCGACCACTCCCCGCTGAACATCGACAGCTCTTCAGTAGAGATTGCAAAGAGCACCAAATTTCTTGGTGTTCACCTGACGGAGAATCTCACCTGGTCCCTCAACACCAGCTCCATAGCAAAGAAAGCCCAGCAGTGTCTCTACTTTTTGCGAAGGCTGAGGAAAGTCCATCTCCCACCCCCCCCACCCCCATCCTCATCACATTCTACAGGGGTTGTATTGAGAACATCCTGAACAGCTGCATCACTGCCTGGTTCAGAAATTGTACCATCTTGGATCACAGGACCCTGCAGCGGATAGTGAGGTCATCTGACCCATTGCAGTTACATGGGACAGGAGACAATACACTTTCTGTGGCTTACCCCAGGGCTCCCAACAATTTGCTAGGGCCTAATCTCCCGTGATTTACTTCAAATTCAACTTCCCCCAGAGGTGTCAATTGACCATTATATAGATTGTATCCTCCTGCAAGGTCCATCTGAGACTGTTATCTGGAAGGCACTTGATACGGTAATCTCCCCACCATCACGGACATTTACACATTTACACGCTGCATCCGCAAAGCAAACAGCATTATGAAGGACCCCACGCACCCATCATTCAATCTCTTCTGCCATCTGGGAAAAGGCTCTGAAGCATTCGGGCTCTTACAACCAGACTATATAACAGTTTCTTCCCCCAAGCTATCAGACTCCTTAAAACCTGAAGCCTGGACTGACACCTTACCCTACTGTCCTGTTTATTATTTATTGTAATACCGGTACTGTTTTTGTGCACTTTATGCAGCCCAGTGTAGGTCTGTAGTCTAGTGTAGCTTTCTCTCTGTTTTTTTTTATTACGTAGTTCAGTCTAGTTTTTGTACTGCGTCATGTAAACCATGGTCCTGAAAAACATTGTCTCGTTTTTACTATGCATTGTACCAGCAGTTATGGTCGAAATGACAATAAAAGTTGACTTGACTTGATCAGGCTTGTTAGGCATGATCTGTCCTTCACAAAGCCACACTGACTGTCCCTGATCAGACCATGATTCTCTAAATGCCTATAGATCCTATCTCTAAGAATCTTTTCCAACTTGTTGCAGGAATCTTTCTTGCGGGAGATCCTGTAGAGTGTCTGAGAAGCATGGTAAGGTAAGATGTATGCTGCCGCCAGTAGCCTAGGAGGCACACAACTTTCTGGGTGTCCATTTTATTTGAGGGGACAGCAAAGTTTAAAATTTTGTTTTTGGCAGTCTCGGGAATGTGTCTTTGGCCGGAGTCCCTTCGAATCTCAAGGAACAGGACATTCCAGCTGGGGTCTTGCACCTTCTCAATGTTGATTGGCCAGCCACATCCCTTGAGGGAGGAGATTACCGTATCAAGTGCCTCCCAGATAACAGTCTCAGATTTACCTTGCAGGAGGATACAATCTATATAATGGTCAATTGACACCTCTGGGGGAAGTTGAATTTGAAGTAAATCACGGGAGATTAGGCCCTGGCAAATTGTTGGGAGCCCTGGGGTAAGCCACAGAAAGTGTATTGTCTCCTGTCCCATGTAACTGCAAATTGCTCCTGGCAATCTTGATGGAGGGGGACGGAGAAAAATGCATTGGCCAAGTCCACTACTGCATACCAGGGTTTATCTGGGCATCCCCCAATGTCTTCTGCAAGGGTGACTATGTCGGGTCTGCGGTAGCCAGGTGGGGGGCTGCCTTGTTTAAGTGTCGGTGGTCCATCGTCATCCTTTTTGCGGACGGGCCAGATGAGACTGTTGAAGGGGGAGGCTGTCGGTCTAATGACACCCTCCCGTAATAGGCCTCAGTAATGTCCTGCAGTCCCCCTGGCACTCTGTACTGACTGTCACAGATGATCTTGGGGGAGGTGGACAATGATAGGTTCCCACATGGCCGCTCCAACTATAATAGTGGCCTGTACGACCCCAAAGGTAAATCTGCCTCTGTTAGCGTCGAGGGACTGTCCCTTTAAGACATTAATGCCAAGGATGCACTCAGGCGCAGTGGCTATAAGGACTTTACAGGTCATGGAGGTTGGTTCACAATGACTAGGCAGAGCGTGACCTCCTTCGTGGGTAAAAGGGAACCCCTAAGTCCTCTACCTGCATCTCGGGATTGCCTGGGATGATGGTGTGTTGGGCACATGTGTTGACGAGCGCCATCCACCTCTGTGTGTTTCCCTTTCCCCAAAATACAGCAACGGGTATATGTGGCCTCAGGTCCCCGGGTGGGAGAGGGCAATGGAGTAAGTGCGCCGGGGCAGGGGGTGGAGGTTTGCCTTCCCGTGGGTGAATTGCCCTGCTGGTGAAGATGGGACATGCCCTGTTTCAGCAGCTCTCTGAGCTCTGCCTTGAGGGTGGGAGAGACAGTGTCAGGTGGGGGAGGGGAAGAGGCCGATTCAGTGTCGGCGTGAGCTGGCCACATAGTCTGGAGGTTGGGCTTGATTCCAGGGTGGCTGTTGGTTTTTCCCAGGCCTGTTTCCCCCCCACAAAGCTCCTTCCACAGGGCATAGAGGTCAAGGTTAGGGATCCCATCTATGCTGTTGCAGTTCACCCCTACACGCACCAGGTCCACGTACAGCTGCCTGCGTGTAAAGCGGGAGGGGTTGTGTTTCCAACCCTTGCCTCTGCCCTATGGTCCTGGGTGAGTGCCCCCCGCTGCACATATTCAAACCCTTCCAGGAGGGTGATGGCCTCCCACACGGTCCTCCTGTTAGCTTGTGCCTTGAGGGGCAGGATCAATGACTTTGTCGGGTCACATGGTGGTGACCAGATATCCTGTTAGGGCACCAGTCACCTGGATATTTCCTAAAAAATTACAGTTGCAGGCTCCCTGGTAGATAACGTTGACCAGCACCCACTCTCTAACAACCCAGGTGCCCTCACTGACCGTACCCCATTGCGGACACCTGTGTGGCTCTCACTCCAGGAGGGTGGGGTATTGGAGCCTCACAGCGGTCACCACCTGATCCCACAGGGTAATGTCTCCCCGGATCTCTGGCGGTGGCACCCATAGGGCATTGATGATGCTTTGTTGGTCAGGGCACCTGCCTCTTGATGAGAGAGGCTCAAGCTGGGGGCCCCCTCACCCCAGTCAGAGCAGCCACACGGCCAGGTGCTCGCCTGGCCGTTGGCGGTACCGATTTGCCAGCTGCGGTCAGCTCCTTTGGGGAGAAATCCCAGGTCTCAGAGGGACCACAGGCATGCCTCCCTGCGGCTTGGTTATCCTCATTCCCCCCGACCCCCGCGGCGGACCTGGGACCGCGTGGTAACGGGTCGGGCATGCAGGGGTTCAGGCGTATAGGGGGATGGCTAGTTGTGGGACCTAGGCTTCTCGGGCACCCCCTCCTCGTTACTGTTTAGCCATATATCCCCGTCCCCCAGCCATGCATCCAGCTTGACACAGCGCTGGAACAAGGCTCGAATATTTTGCGGGTCCGGCTGCCAGCCAGACCGCTGGACTGCCCACAACTGCTGCAGCTGTATTAGCCTGCAAGCAACTTCAGTCCCCCGACCTCGAGATGGTTGGCTCGAGTCTGGGCAGAGCTCTTCTCCCTGACTTTCTGGCTGCATAGCTGCTGGATCTGGCCAGAAACCCTAACCTGGTATCTCAGAAGGGATGCGAACAGCCAAAAGGCACCCTTTTGACTCCCTTTGGTTTTGGGGAACACCGACTTCTTAAGTGGGGAGACCATGTGGTGCCCCAGTTTCTCGCCACGTGGGTCCAACTGCTCGGAGCAGTCCACTGGTTTGCCATGGTCCGCCAGCAGGTTGGCCAAGCGCTTAAATCCCTCTCTCTCGTTGATCTACCCGGGAATCCTATCCTCAGTGCCTGCACTAGCTTTTTTGCCCCGTTCCAGAACATTTTCCTACGCCTGTATCCAGCCAAGAACCCTGAGACCCTGCTTCGGTAGGTCTCAAAGGCAAGGACTCTGGACACACAGTCTTAGTAGTAAAGGACTTTACTTAAAGAAGGCTAATGTGGGAAAATGGCAACAGAAGCAACAGACGCACAATTTATAGCAGTCATGGGAAAAGTCAGATCGGCAATAAAACACACGCGGACCATTAATAACGAACATGGAATAATCACGTGTGAACAAAGCACACACACCCACACACACATACAACCAAGGGAAAAGTCAATACGATACCTGACACCCCTTATTTGACACTGCGCAGGCACGACTCAAAGCTATTAGGAACAATATTCAACACTCCCAAACCTACTCAATGCACAGCTCAGCAAGAGTTTCTCCAGCACTGTTCCGCGGTTCACAGCCTGGAGGTAAGCAGGGTGGTCCCTTGGAGATGGAAAAGAGAGACAGCCTAGCACACGTGGCACCCTTTTGTGCAGGAGGGCTGGAGTGTCCAGCCCAGGGAATTCACAGGGTGGCCATTGGTTTGGTGCCATCAGAGTTAAGCTGATTACAAAGGCCAATTGCCCGAGGCCAGGTACAAGGCTAATTAAAGGGGCCAATGGTTAGATGTGCATTGATGGACGAGGAGGAGTCAAACCTTAATTGGCAGGTGGCATGCCGTTTGCCCAGGTAGTGGCTGTCACATGGCAGTCACGACCCCTCTAATACAGGTGTCATGGGTCACATGGGTGTAGTTGGGCAGCATGGGTGTAATTGGGCAACACAGGCTTGTTAAGCCAGAATGGCCTGTACCATGCTGAATCTCTAAATAAATTTAGTCTCCAGAGATAGTGACAAAGAGATTGAGAAAGGGACAAACCTTCATCCAGTATTTGCCTCCATTTGTCAGTGTATCGGAGAGTCTGAGATATGAATGGCTTTTACCTTCCTTCCACCCACATTTCAAGGGGAAGTTCAGAGTTTATTCTATCACTTATTTAATTGGAGCATGCGAGACTGAAGGATGATCTTATAGATTGTGAAGGGTGTGAATAGGGAAATTGCAGTCTTTTCTCCAGGGCTGGGGAATCAAGAACTAGAGGACACAGGTTTAAGATTAAAAGGGAAACATTTAACAGGAACTGAGGGGGCATTTTCTCAGCATGGTCAGTATATGAACAAACTGCCAGAGGAAGCAGTTGAGACAGGTGCACTAACAACATTTAAACAACACTTGGACAGGTGCATGGATAGGAAATGTTTAGAGGAATATGGGACAAATACAGGCAAATTGGACTACCTTGGACAGAAATCTTGATCAGCATTGACCAAAGAGCTTGTTTCCCACCTATATTGCTCTGACTCAGTGATGAGTGGCATGGTAACGTGGCAATTAGCGCAACGTTTTCCAGAACCAGCTATAACATCAGGGCTCAATTGCTGTTTCTGCCATCTGTAAGGAGATTGGACTTTCTTCCTGTGAATGTGTGGGTTTCCTTCAGGTACTCCATGTCCCTCCTACTGTCCAAATACATGCAATGATGGTTAGTGAGTTGTGGGCACACTTTGTTGACACTGGAAGCTTGGGGACACTTGTGAGCATCCTCATTGACGTGATTCGACATACAACGTGTTTCACTGTGTGTTTCAATGTATACATGACAAATAAAGCTAATCTTAAATCTGAAGTAGAAGCTGACACAGGCCACTGTTTCAACATTACCTTTCTCAGTGGGAGATGAGAGTGGTTGGGGAATGGAAGCTGCCTTATTGCTACAGCCTAGACCAGAAAATCATAAGACCCAGGAGCGGAATTAGACCATTCAGAACGTCGAGTCTGCTCTACCATTATATCATGACTGATTTATTATCCCTTCTACCCCATTCTCCTGCCTTCTCCCCATAAACCATGATGCCAGGAATAATCAACAACCTAATCAACCTTCACTTTAAATAGACAGACAGACATACTTTATTGATCCCGAGGGAAATTGGGATATACCCAATGACTTGGCCTCCACAGCCATCTGTGGTAAACAGGATATTTGTCCCCCTTGGCTTCAGGTCATAACTTCCTCAAAGGGATACCAAAGGTATAGACATCTGAAACTTTGCCCCTGCACAAATTCTTCATCTGCCAAATCATCTTATTCTTATCCTCACTGGCACGTGGTACAGGTGGAATCCAGAGGTCACAAGTCTGGCACTCCTCCTTTTTAGCTTTCCACCTAACTCCCTAAATTCTCTGTTCAAGATCTCCTTCTTTTTCCTGCCTATGCTGTTGGTGCCAGTATGTGCCACAACTTCGGGTTGCTCACCCTTCAACGTTTCGAATGCTGTGGACCTGATCTGAGACATCGCTGACCATGGCACCTGGGAGGCAAATTACCATCTGGGTGTCTCTTTCGCATCCACAGAATGTGACTTCTATATTGAGGGGAACAGCCACAAAGGTACTCTGCACTGGTCACTTATTCCCTGTTCTTCTCCTGATAATATCCCAGGGATCTGTGTCCAGCATTACACAAATTTCAATGATTATAAAATTATGAGAAGCATAAATACGGTTGAGAAAATCTTTTTCCCAGCATAGAAAAGTCAAACACTAGAAGACTCATAATCTGAGTGACCGAATGAAACGTTTGAAGAAGATGTTTTCAACACAGAGAGCATGTTGGCTAGCTGGTAGTCTGCCAGATGTAGTGCTGGAAACAGATATGATAAATGTTTAAGAGAATATTGGAGAGATTCATCAATATTCAACAAATTATAAGCCAGGAATGTTAAATTCAACAATCTGTTCAATGTAGACATATTGGCTGAGAAGGTCCGCTTCAATTCTGTTCCACAATAGTTTGATATTCAATTAACAAAGGAAATAGCTAGATAACAGAACAAAGGATTCTGCAGATGCTGGAAACACAGAGTAAGAAACACAAAATGCTGGAGGAACTCAGCAGTTCAGACACTGCAGCATCGCACTACACGACATCGGAAACATCCTCCTACACGACTACAGAATCTGAAACAAACCATGATGCTACCACAGAATCTGAAACATCCCACTACACTACCACAGAATCTGTAACATCCCACTACACTACCACGGAATCTGAAACATCCCACTACACTACCACAGAATCTGTAACATCCCACTACACTACCTCGGAATCTGAAACATCCCACTACACTACCAGGGAATCTGTAACATCCCAGTACACTACCTCGGAATCTGAAACATCCCACTACACTACCACGGAATCTATAACATCCCACTACACTACCACAGAATCTGAAATATCCCACTACACTCCCACAGAATCTGAAACATCCCAGTACACTAACATGGAATCTGAAACATCCCACTACACTACCACAGAATCTGTAACATCCCACTACACTACCACAGAATCTGAAACATCCCACTACACTAACATGGAATCTGAAACATCCCACTACAATACCACAGAATCTGTAACATCCCACTACACTACCACAGAATCTGAAACCTCCCACTACATTACCACCGAATCTACAACATCCTACTACACTACTACGGAATCTGTAACATCCCAGTACATTACCACCGAATCGGTAACATCCCACTACACCACCACGAAATCTGTAACATCCCACTACACTACCACAGAATCTACAACATCCTACTACACTACCACGGAATCTGTAACATCCCAGTACATTACCACCGAATCTGTAACATCCCACTACACCACCACGAAATCTGTAACTTCCCAGTACACTACCAACAAATCTGTAACATCCCAGTACACTTCCACAGCATCTGAAACATCCCATTAGACTACTACAGGAATCTCTAACATCCCACCACACTACCACGGAATCTGTAACATCCCACTACACTACCACGGAATCTGTAACATCCCACTACACTACCACGGAATCTGAAACATCCCACTACACTACCACAGAATCTGGAACATCCCAGTACACTACCACGGAATCTGAAACATCCCTGTACACTACCTCGGAATCTGAAACATCCCACTACACTAGCACGGAATCTATATCATCCCACTACACTACCACAGAATATGAAACTTCCCACTACACTACCAAGGAATCTGAAATATCCCACTACACTCCCACAGAATCTGAAACATCCCAGTACACTAACATGGAATCTGAAACATCCCACTACACTACCACAGAATCTGTAACATCCCACTACACTACCACAGAATCTGAAACATCCCACTACACTAACATGGAATCTGAAACATCCCACTACAATACCACAGAATCTGTAACATCCCACTACACTACCATGAAATCTGTAACTTCCCAGTACACTACCAACAAATCTGTAACATCCCAGTACACTTCCACAGCATCTGAAACATCCCATTACACTACTACAGGAATCTCTAACATCCCACCACACGACCACGGAATCTGTAACATCCCACTACACTACCACGGAATCTGAAACATCCCACTACACTACCACAGAATCTGGAACATCCCAGTACAGTACCACAGAATCTGTAACATCCCAGTACACTACCAGGGAATCTGAAACATCCCTGTACACTACCTCGGAATCTGTAAAATCACATTACACTACCACGGAATCTATATCATCCCACTACACTACCACAGAATATGAAACTTCCCACTACACTCCCACAGAATCTGTAACATCCCTGTACAGTAACACAGAATCTGTAACATCCCACTACACTACCACAGAATCTGTAACATCCCACTACACTACCACGGAATCTGAAACATCCCACTACAGTACCACGGAATCTGTAACATCCCACTACACTACCACGTATTCTGACACATCCCAATACTCTACCACGGAATCTGAAACATCCCACTACACTACCACGGAATCTGTAACATCCCACTACACTACCACGTATTCTGACACATCCCATTACACTACCACGGAATCTATATCATCCCACTACACTACCACAGAATATGAAACTTCCCACTACACTACCACAGAATCTGAAATATCCGACTACACTCCCACAGAATCTGAAACATCCCTGTACAGTAACACAGAATCTGTAACATCCTACTACTCTACAACAGAATCTGAAACATCCCACTACACTACCACGGAATCTGAAACATCCCACTACACTACCACAGAATCTGAAACATCCCACTACACTACCACAGAATCTGAAACATCCCACTACACTACCACCGAACCTGCAACATCCTACTACACTACTACGGAATCTGTAACATCCCACTACACCACCACAAAATCTGTAACTTCCCAGTACACCCACCAAATCTGTAACATCCCACTACACTACCACAGAATCTGAAACATCCCAGTACACTACCATGGAATCTGAAACATCCCTGTACCCTACCACAGAATCTGAAACATCCCACTACACTACCACAGAATCTGAAACATCCCACTACACTACCACAGAATCTGTAACATCCCACAATACTACCACCGAATCTGAAACATCCCACTACAATACCACAGAATCTGAAAAATCCCACTACACTACCACAGAATCTGAAACATCCCACTACACTACCACAGAATCTGAAACATCCCACTACACTACCACAGAATCTGAAACATCCCACTACATTACCACCGAACCTGCAACATCCTACTACACTACTACGGAATCTGTAACATCCCACTACACCACCACAAAATCTGTAACTTCCCAGTACACCCACCAAATCTGTAACATCCCACTACACTACCACAGAATCTGAAACATCCCAGTACACTACCATGGAATCTGAAACATCCCTGTAAACTACCACTGAATCTGAAACATCCCACGACACTACCACAGAATCTGTAACATCCCACTACACTACCACGGAATCTGTAACATCCCACTACACTACCACGGAATCTGTAACATCACAGTGCACTACCGCGTATTCTGACACATCCCAATACTCTACCACGGAATCTGTAACATCCCACTACAGTACCAGAGAATCTGTAACATACCACTACACTACCACGGTATCTGTAACATCCCAGTACACTACCACGGAATATGAACCATCCCACTACACTACCACGGAATCTGAAAATTCCCAGTACACTATCACAGAATCTGAAACATCCCACTGCACTACCACGGAATATTTAACATCCCAGTACACTACCACAGAATCTGTAACATCCCTGTACAGTACCACAGAATCTGAAACATCCCACTATACTACCACAGAATCTGTAACATCCCACAACACTACCACAGAATCTGAAACATCCCACTACACTACCACAGAATCTGAAACATCCCACTACACTACCACGGAATCTGAAACATCCCACTACACTACCACGGAATCTGAAACATCCCACTACACTACCACAGGATCTGTAACATCCCACTACACTACCACAGGATCTGTAACATCGCACTACACTCCCACAGAATCTGAAAAATCCCACTACACTACCACGGAATCTGAAACATCCCACTACACTACCACGGAATCTGAAACATCCCACTACACTACCACAGGATCTGTAACATCCCACTACACTACCACGGAATCTGTAACATCGCACTACACTCCCACAGAATCTGAAAAATCCCACTACACTCCCACAGAATCTGAAAAATCCCACAACACTACCACAGAATCTGAAACATCCCACTACACTACCACAGAATCTGAAACATCCCACTACACTACCACAGAATAAGAAACATCCCACTACACTACCACAGAATCTGAAACATCCCACTACACTACCACAGAATCTGAAATATCCCAGTACACTACCACAGAATCTGTAACATCCCACTACACTACCACAGAATCTGTAACATCCCACTACACTACCACAGAATCTGAAACATCCCACTACACTACCATGGAATCTGAAACATCCCTGTACACTAGCACTGAATCTGAAACATCCCACTACACTACCACGGAATCTATAACATCCCACTACACTACCACGGAATCTGTAACATCACAGTACACTACCGCGTATTCTGACACATCCCAATACTCTACCACGGAATCTGAAACATCCCACTACACTACCAGAGAATCTGTAACATACCACTACACTAACATGGAATCTGAAACATCCCACTACACTACCACGGAATATTTAACATCCCAGTACACTACCACAGAATCTGAAACATCCCACTACACTACCACGGAATCTGAAACATCCCACTACACTACAACGGAATCTGTAACATCCCACTACACTACCACGGAATCTGAAACATCCCACTACACTACCACGGTATCTGTAACATCCCAGTACACTACCACGGAATATGAACCATCCCACTGCACTACCACGTAATATTTAACATCCCAGTACACTACCACAGAATCTGTAACATCCCACTACACAACCATGGAATATTTAACATCCCACAACACTACCACAGAATCTGAAACATCCCAGTACACTACTATGGAATCTGAATCATCCCACTACACTACAACGGAATCTGTAACATCCCACTACACTACCACGGTATCTGTAACATCCCAGTACACTACCACGGAATATGAACCATCCCACTACACTACCACGGAATCTGAAAATTCCCAGTACACTATCACAGAATCTGAAACATCCCACTACACTAACACGGAAACTGAAATATCCCACTACACTCCCACAGAATCTGTAACATCCCTGTACAGTACCACAGAATCTGAAACATCCCACTATACTACCACAGAATCTGTAACATCCCACAAGACTACCACAGAATCTGAAACATCCCACTACACTACCACAGAATCTGAAACATCCCACTATACTACCACAGAATCTGTAACATCGCACTACACTCCCACAGAATCTGAAACATCCCACTACACTACCACGGAATCTGAAACATCCCACTACACTACCACTGAATCTGAAACATCCCACTACACTACCACGGAATCTGAAACATCCCACTACACTACCACGGAATCTGAAACATCCCACTACACTACCACAGAATCTGAAACATCCCACTACACTACCACAGAATCTGAAATATCCCAGTACACTACCACAGAATCAGTAACATCCCACTACACTACCACAGAATTTGAAACATACCAGTACACTACCACAGAATCTGAAACATCCCACTACACTAGCATGGAATCTGAAACATCCCTGTACACTACCACTGAATCTGAAACATCCCACTACACTACCACGGAATCTATAACATCCCACTACACTACCACGGAATCTGTAACATCACAGTACACTACCGCGTATTCTGACACATCCCAATACTCTACCACGGAATCTGAAACATCCCACTACACTACCAGAGAATCTGTAACATACCACTACACTAACATGGAATCTCAAACATCCCACTACACTACCACGGAATATTTAACATCCCAGTACACTACCACAGAATCTGAAACATCCCACTACACTACCACGGAATCTGAAACATCCCACTACACTACAACGGAATCTGTAACATCCCACTACACTACCACGGAATCTGAAACATCCCACTACACTACCACGGTATCTGTAACATCCCAGTACACTACCACGTAATATGAACCATCCCACTGCACTACCACGTAATATTTAACATCCCAGTACACTACCACAGAATCTGTAACATCCCACTACACAACCAAGGAATATTTAACATCCCACTACACTAGCACGGAATCTGTAACATCCCACTACACTACCACGGAATCTGTAACATCCCACTACACAACCATGGAATATTTAACATCCCACTACACTAGCACGGAATCTGTAACATCCCACTACACTACCACGGAATCTGAAACATCCCACTACACTACCACGGAATCTGAAACATCCCACTACACTACCACAGAATCGGAAACATCCCACTACACTACCACGGAATCTGAAACATCCCACTACAATACCACAGAATCTGAAACATCGCAGTACAATACCACGGAATCTGAAACATCCCACTACACTACCACTGAATCTGAAACATCCCACTACACTACCACAGAATCTGTAACATCCCACTACACTACCACAGAATCTGTAACATCCCACTACACTACCACTGAATCTGAAACATCCCACTACACTACCACAGAATCTGTAACATCCCACTACACTACCACTGAATCTGAAACATCCCACTACACTACCACAGAATCTGAAACATCCCACTACACTACCACTGAATCTGAAACATCCCACTACACTACCACTGAATCTGAAACATCCCACTACACTACCACAGAATCTGTAACATCCCACAAGACTACCACGGAACCTGTAACATCCCACTACACTACCACAGAATCTGTAACATCCCACAACACTACAACAGAATCTGTAACATCCCACTAGACTACCACAGAATCTGAAACATCGCAGTACTCTACCACGGAATCTGTAACATCCCACTACACTACCACGGAATGTGAAACATCCCACTACACTACCACAGAATCTGAAACATCCCAGTATAGTACCAGAGAATCTGTAACATCCCACTACACTACCACGGAATCTGAAACATCCCATTACACTACCACGGAATCTATAACATCCCACTACACTACCAGAGAATCTGAAACGTCCCACTACACTACCATGCAATCTCAAATATCCCACCACACTACCACAGAATCTGGAACATCCCAGTATAGTACCAGAGAATCTGTAACATCCCACTACACTACCACGGAATCTGAAACATCCCACTATACTACCTAGGAATCTGTAACATCTCATTACACTACCACGGAATCTATAACATCCCACTACACTACCAGAGAATCTGAAACGTCCCACTACACTACCACGCAATCTCAAATATCCCACTACACTCCCACAGAATCTGTAACATCCCTGTACAGTACCACAGAATCTGAAACATCCCACTATACTACCACAGAATCTGTAACATCGCACTACACTCCCACAGAATCTGAAACATCCCACTACACTACCACGGAATCTGAAACATCCCACTACACTACCACGGAATCTGAAACATCCCACTACACTACCACAGAATCTGCAACATCCTACTACACTACTACGGAATCTGTAACTTCCCAGTACACTACCACCAAATCTGTAACATCCCAGTACACTTCCACAGCATCTGAAACATCACACTACACTACCACAGGAATCTGTAACATCCCACTACACTACCACAGGAATCCGTAACATCCCACTACACCACCAGGGAATCTGTAACATCCCACGGCACTACCACAGAATCTGAAACATCCCAGTACACTACCATGGAATCTGAATCATCCCTGTACACTACCACTGAATCTAAAACATCCCACTACACTACAACGGAGTCTGTAACATCCCACTACACTACCACAGAATCTGTAACATCCCACTACACTACCATGGAAAATTTAACATCCCACTACACTACCACGGAATCTGTAACATCCCAGTACACTACCACAGAATCTGTAACATCCCACTACACTACCATGGAAAATTTAACATCCCACTACACTACCACGGAATCTGTAACATCCCACTACACTACCACGGAATCTGTAACATCCCACTACACTACCACGGAATCTGTAACATCCCACTACAGTACCACGGAATCTGTAACATCCCACTACACTACCATGGAAAATTTAACATCCCACTACACTACCACGGAATCTGTAACATCCCACTTCACTGCCATGGAAAATTTAACATCCCACTACACTACCACGGAATCTGTAACATCCCACTACACTACCACAGAATCTGTAACATCCCACTACACTACCATGGAAAATTTAACATCCCACTACACTACCACGGAATCTGTAACATCCCAGTACACTACCACAGAATCTGTAACATCCCACTACACTACCATGGAAAATTTAACATCCCACTACACTACCACGGAATCTGTAACATCCCACTACAGTACCACGGAATCTGTAACATCCCACTACACTACCACGGAATCTGTAACATCCCACTACAGTACCACGGAATCTGTAACATGCCACTACACTACCACGGAATCTGTAACATCCCACTACACTACCACGGAATCTGTAACATCCCAGTACACTACCACAGAATCTGTAACATCCCACTACACTACCATGGAAAATTTAACATCCCACTACACTACCACGGAATCTGTAACATCCCACTACAGTACCACGGAATCTGTAACATCCCACTACAGTACCACGGAATCTGTAACATCCCACTACACTACCACAGAATCTGAAACATCCCACTACACTATCACGGAATCTGTAACATCCGTGTACACTACCACAGAATCTGAAACATCGCAGTACAATACCACGGAATCTGAAACATCCCACCACACTACCACAGAATCTGAAACATCCCACTACACGACCACAGAATCTGTAACATCCCACAAGACTACCACGGAACCTGTAACATTCCACTACACTACCACAGAATCTGTAACATCCCACAACACTACCACAGAATCTGAAACAACACACTACACTACAACGGAATCTGAAACATCCCACTACTCTACCATAGAATCTGTAACATTCCACTGCACTGCCACTGAATCTGATACATCCCACTACTCTAACACAGAATCTGAAACATCCCAGTACAGTACTACTGAATCTAAAACATCCCACTACACTACCACGGAATCTGTAACATCCCACTACACTACCACAGGAATCTGTAACATCCCAGTACACTACCACGGAATCCGTAACATCCCACTACACCACCAGGGAATCTGTAACATCCCACAGCACTACCACAGAATCTGAAACATCCCAGTACACTACCATGGAATCTGAATCATCCCTGTACACTACCACTGAATCTAAAACATCCCACTACACTACCACGGAATCTGTAACATCCCACAACACTACCACGGAATCTGAAACATCCCACTACACAACAACGGAGTCTGTAACATCCCACTACACTACCACGGAATCTTAAACATCCCACTACACTACCACGGAATCTGTAACATCCCAGTACACTACCACGGAATATGAACCATCCCACTACACTACCACGGAATCTGAAAATTCCCAGTACACTATCACAGAATCTGAAACATCCCACTACACTAACACGGAAACTGAAACATCCCACTTCACTACCATGTAATATTTAACATCCCAGTACATTACCACAGAATCTGTAACATCCCACTACACTACCATGGAAAATTTAACATCCCACTACACTACCACGGAATCTGTAACATCCCACTACACTACCATGGAATCTGTAACATCCCACTACACTACCACGGAATCTGTAACATCCCAGTACACTACCACAGAATCTGTAACATCCCACTACACTACCATGGAAAATTTAACATCCCACTACACTACCACGGAATCTGTAACATCCCACTACAATACCACGGAATCTGTAACATCCCACTACACTACCACGGAATCTGTAACATCCCACTACAGTACCACGGAATCTGTAACATCCCACTACACTACCATGGAAAATTTAACATCCCACTACACTACCACGGAATCTGTAACATCCCAGTACACTACCACAGAATCTGTAACATCCCACTACACTACCATGGAAAATTTAACATCCCACTACACTACCACGGAATCTGTAACATCCCACTACAGTACCACGGAATCTGTAACATCCCACTACACTACCACGGAATCTGTAACATCCCA
Source organism: Hypanus sabinus (assembly GCF_030144855.1). NCBI lineage: Eukaryota > Metazoa > Chordata > Chondrichthyes > Myliobatiformes > Dasyatidae > Hypanus > Hypanus sabinus. The sequence continues at coordinate 70,240,340 of NC_082706.1, forward strand.
CTACAGTACCACGGAATCTGTAACATGCCACTACACTACCACGGAATCTGTAACATCCCACTACACTACCACGGAATCTGTAACATCCCAGTACACTACCACAGAATCTGTAACATCCCACTACACTACCATGGAAAATTTAAAATCCCACTACACTACCACGGAATCTGTAACATCCCACTACAGTACCACGGAATCTGTAACATCCCACTACAGTACCACGGAATCTGTAACATCCCACTACACTACCACAGAATCTGAAACATCCCACTACACTATCACGGAATCTGTAACATCCGTGTACACTACCACAGAATCTGAAACATCGCAGTACAATACCACGGAATCTGAAACATCCCACCACACTACCACAGAATCTGAAACATCCCACTACACGACCACAGAATCTGTAACATCCCACAAGACTACCACGGAACCTGTAACATTCCACTACACTACCACAGAATCTGTAACATCCCACAACACTACCACAGAATCTGAAACAACACACTACACTACAACGGAATCTGAAACATCCCACTACTCTACCATAGAATCTGTAACATTCCACTGCACTGCCACTGAATCTGATACATCCCACTACTCTAACACAGAATCTGAAACATCCCAGTACAGTACTACTGAATCTAAAACATCCCACTACACTACCACGGAATCTGTAACATCCCACTACACTACCACAGGAATCTGTAACATCCCAGTACACTACCACGGAATCCGTAACATCCCACTACACCACCAGGGAATCTGTAACATCCCACAGCACTACCACAGAATCTGAAACATCCCAGTACACTACCATGGAATCTGAATCATCCCTGTACACTACCACTGAATCTAAAACATCCCACTACACTACCACGGAATCTGTAACATCCCACAACACTACCACGGAATCTGAAACATCCCACTACACTACAACGGAGTCTGTAACATCCCACTACACTACCACGGAATCTTAAACATCCCACTACACTACCACGGTATCTGTAACATCCCAGTACACTACCACGGAATATGAACCATCCCACTACACTACCACGGAATCTGAAAATTCCCAGTACACTATCACAGAATCTGAAACATCCCACTACACTAACACGGAAACTGAAACATCCCACTGCACTACCATGTAATATTTAACATCCCAGTACATTACCACAGAATCTGTAACATCCCACTACACTACCATAGAAAATTTAACATCCCACTACACTACCACGGAATCTGTAACATCCCACTACACTACCATGGAATCTGTAACATCCCACTACACTACCACGGAATCTGTAACATCCCAGTACACTACCACAGAATCTGTAACATCCCACTACACTACCATGGAAAATTTAACATCCCACTACACTACCACGGAATCTGTAACATCCCACTACAGTACCACGGAATCTGTAACATCCCACTACACTACCACGGAATCTGTAACATCCCACTACAGTACCACGGAATCTGTAACATGCCACTACACTACCACGGAATCTGTAACATCCCACTACACTACCACGGAATCTGTAACATCCCAGTACACTACCACAGAATCTGTAACATCCCACTACACTACCATGGAAAATTTAACATCCCACTACACTACCACGGAATCTGTAACATCCCACTACAGTACCACGGAATCTGTAACATCCCACTACAGTACCACGGAATCTGTAACATCCCACTACACTACCACAGAATCTGAAACATCCCACTACACTATCACGGAATCAGTAACATCCGTGTACACTACCACAGAATCTGAAACATCGCAGTACAATACCACGGAATCTGAAACATCCCACCACACTACCACAGAATCTGAAACATCCCACTACACGACCACAGAATCTGTAACATCCCACAAGACTACCACGGAACCTGTAACATTCCACTACACTACCACAGAATCTGTAACATCCCACAACACTACCACAGAATCTGAAACAACACACTACACTACAACGGAATCTGAAACATCCCACTACTCTACCATAGAATCTGTAACATTCCACTGCACTGCCACTGAATCTGATACATCCCACTACTCTAACACAGAATCTGAAACATCCCAGTACAGTACCACTGAATCTGAAACATCCCACTACACTACCACGGAATCTGTAACATCCCACGACACTACCACGGTATCTGTAACATCCCAGTACACTACCACGGAATATGAACCATCCCACTACACTACCACGGAATCTGAAAATTCCCAGTACACTATCACAGAATCTGAAACATCCCACTGCACTAACACGGAAACTGAAACATCCCACTACACTAACACGGAAACTGAAACATCCCACTACACTACCACGGAATCTGAAACATCCCACTACACTACCACGGAATCTGAAAATTCCCAGTACACTATCACAGAATCTGTAACATCCCACTACACTACCACAGAATCTGTAACATCCCACTACACAACCATGGAATATTTAACATCCCACTACACTACCACGGAATCTGTAACATCCCACTACACTACCACGGAATCTGTAACATCCCACTACACTACCACAGAATCTGAAACATCCCACTACACTACCACAGAATCTGAAACATCCCACTACACTATCACGGAATCTGTAACATCCGTGTACACTACCACAGAATCTGTAACATCCCACAAGACTACCACGGAACCTGTAACATCCCACTACACTACCACAGAATCTGTAACATCCCACTACACTACAACAGAATGTGTAACATCCCACTAGACTACCACAGAATCTGAAACATCGCAGTACACTACCACAGAATCTGAAACATCCCACTATACTACCACAGAATCTGTAACATCGCACTACACTCCCACAGAATCTGCAACATCCCACTACACTACCACGGAATCTGAAACATCCCACTACACTACCACTGAATCTGAAACATCCCACTACACTACCACGGAATCTGAAACATCCCACTACACTACCACGGAATCTGAAACATCCCACTACACTACCACAGAATCTGAAACATCCCACTACACTACCACAGAATCTGAAATATCCCAGTACACTACCACAGAATCTGTAACATCCCACTACACTACCACAGAATTTGAAACATACCAGTACACTACCACAGAATCTGAAACATCCCACTACACTACCATGGAATCTGAAACATCCCTGTACACTACCACTGAATCTGAAACATCCCACTACACTACCACGGAATCTATAACATCCCACTACACTACCACGGAATCTGTAACATCACAGTACACTAGCGCGTATTCTGACACATCCCAATACTCTACCACGGAATCTGAAACATCCCACTACACTACCAGAGAATCTGTAACATACCACTACACTAACATGGAATCTCAAACATCCCACTACACTACCACGGAATATTTAACATCCCAGTACACTACCACAGAATCTGAAACATCCCACTACACTACCACGGAATCTGAAACATCCCACTACACTACAACGGAATCTGTAACATCCCACTACACTACCACGGAATCTGAAACATCCCACTACACTACCACGGTATCTGTAACATCCCAGTACACTACCACGTAATATGAACCATCCCACTGCACTACCACGTAATATTTAACATCCCAGTACACTACCACAGAATCTGTAACATCCCACTACACAACCAAGGAATATTTAACATCCCACTACACTAGCACGGAATCTGTAACATCCCACTACACTACCACGGAATCTGTAACATCCCACTACACAACCATGGAATATTTAACATCCCACTACACTAGCACGGAATCTGTAACATCCCACTACACTACCACGGAATCTGAAACATCCCACTACACTACCACGGAATCTGAAACATCCCACTACACTACAACAGAATCTGTAACATCCCACTACACTACCACTGAATCTGAAACATCCCACTACACTACCACAGAATCTGAAACATCCCACTACACTACCACTGAATCTGAAACATCCCACTACACTACCACGGAATCTGAAACATCCCACTACAATACCACAGAATCTGAAACATCGCAGTACAATACCACGGAATCTGAAACATCCCACCACACTACCACAGAATCTGAAACATCCCACTACACTACCACAGAATCTGTAACATCCCACTACACTACCACTGAATCTGAAACATCCCACTACACTACCACAGAATCTGAAACATCCCACTACACTACCACTGAATCTGAAACATCCCACTACACTACCACTGAATCTGAAACATCCCACTACACTACCACAGAATCTGTAACATCCCACAAGACTACCACGGAACCTGTAACATCCCACTACACTACCACAGAATCTGTAACATCCCACAACACTACAACAGAATCTGTAACATCCCACTAGACTACCACGGAATCTGTAACATCCCACTACACTACCACGGAATGTGAAACATCCCACTACACTACCACAGAATCTGAAACATCCCAGTATAGTACCAGAGAATCTGTAACATCCCACTACACTACCACGGAATCTGAAACATCCCATTACACTACCACGGAATCTATAACATCCCACTACACTACCAGAGAATCTGAAACGTCCCACTACACTACCACGCAATCTCAAATATCCCACCACACTACCACAGAATCTGGAACATCCCAGTATAGTACCAGAGAATCTGTAACATCCCACTACACTACCACGGAATCTGAAACATCCCACTATACTACCTAGGAATCTGTAACATCTCATTACACTACCACGGAATCTATAACATCCCACTACACTACCAGAGAATCTGAAACGTCCCACTACACTACCACGCAATCTCAAATATCCCACTACACTCCCACAGAATCTGTAACATCCCTGTACAGTACCACAGAATCTGAAACATCCCACTATACTACCACAGAATCTGTAACATCGCACTACACTCCCACAGAATCTGAAACATCCCACTACACTACCACGGAATCTGAAACATCCCACTACACTACCACGGAATCTGAAACATCCCACTACACTACCACAGAATCTGCAACATCCTACTACACTACTACGGAATCTGTAACTTCCCAGTACACTACCACCAAATCTGTAACATCCCACTACACTACCACAGGAATCTGTAACATCCCAGTACACTACCACGGAATCTGTAACATCCCAGTACACTACCACGGAATCTGTAACATCCCACTACACTACCACAGGAATCTGTAACATCCCAGTACACTACCACGGAATCCGTAACATCCCACTACACCACCAGGGAATCTGTAACATCCCACAGCACTACCACAGAATCTGAAACATCCCAGTACACTACCATGGAATCTGAATCATCCCTGTACACTACCACTGAATCTAAAACATCCCACTACACTACCACGGAATCTGTAACATCCCACAACACTACCACGGAATCTGAAACATCCCACTACACTACAACGGAGTCTGTAACATCCCACTACACTACCACGGAATCTTAAACATCCCACTACACTACCACGGTATCTGTAACATCCCAGTACACTACCACGGAATATGAACCATCCCACTACACTACCACGGAATCTGAAAATTCCCAGTACACTATCACAGAATCTGAAACATCCCACTACACTACCATGGAATATTTAACATCCCAGTACATTACCACAGAATCTGTAACATCCCACTACACTACCACGGAATCTGTAACATCCCACTACACTACCACGGAATCTGTAACATCCCACTACATTACCACAGAATCTGAAACATCCCACTACACTACCACGGAATCTGTAACATCCCAGTACACTACCACAGAATCTGTAACATCCCACTACACTACCATGGAAAATTTAACATCCCACTACACTACCACGGAATCTGTAACATCCCACTACAGTACCACGGAATCTGTAACATCCCACTACACTACCACGGAATCTGTAACATCCCACTACAGTACCACGGAATCTGTAACATGCCACTACACTACCACGGAATCTGTAACATCCCACTACACTACCACAGAATCTGTAACATCCCACTACACTACCATGGAAAATTTAACATCCCACTACACTACCACGGAATCTGTAACATCCCACTACAGTACCACGGAATCTGTAACATCCCACTACAGTACCACGGAATCTGTAACATCCCACTACACTACCACAGAATCTGAAACATCCCACTACACTATCACGGAATCTGTAACATCCGTGTACACTACCACAGAATCTGAAACATCGCAGTACAATACCACGTAATCTGAAACATCCCACCACACTACCACAGAATCTGAAACATCCCACTACACGACCACAGAATCTGTAACATCCCACAAGACTACCACGGAACCTGTAACATTCCACTACACTACCACAGAATCTGTAACATCCCACAACACTACCACAGAATCTGAAACAACACACTACACTACAACGGAATCTGAAACATCCCACTACTCTACCATAGAATCTGTAACATTCCACTGCACTGCCACTGAATCTGATACATCCCACTACTCTAACACAGAATCTGAAACATCCCAGTACAGTACCACTGAATCTGAAACATCCCACTACACTACCACGGAATCTGTAACATCCCACTACACTACCACGGTATCTGTAACATCCCAGTACACTACCACGGAATATGAACCATCCCACTACACTACCACGGAATCTGAAAATTCCCAGTACACTATCACAGAATCTGAAACATCCCACTGCACTAACACGGAAACTGAAACATCCCACTACACTAACACGGAAACTGAAACATCCCAGTACAGTACCACAGAATCGGTAACATCCCACTAGACTACCACAGAATCTGAAACAACACACTACACTACAACGGAATCTGAAACATCCGACTACACTACCACAGAATCTGGAAAATCCCAATTCCATACCACGGAATCTGAAACATCCCACTACACTACCACATAATCTGGAACATCCCAGTACAGTACCACAGAATCTGTAACATCCCACTACACTACCACAGAATCTGAAACATCCCACTACACTACCACGGAATCTGAAACATCCCACTACACTACCACGGAATCTGTAACATCCCACTACACTACCACGGAATCTATAACATCCCACTACACTACCAGAGAATCTGAAACGTCCCACTACACTACCACGCAATCTCAAATATCCCACTACACTCCCACAGAATCTGTAACATCCCTGTACAGTACCACAGAATCTGAAACATCCCACTATACTACCACAGAATCTGTAACATCGCACTACATTCCCACAGAATCTGAAACATCCCACTACACTACCACGGAATCTGAAACATCCCAGTACACTACCACGGAATCTGAAACATCCCACTACACTACCACAGAATCTGCAACATCCCACTACACTACCACGGAATCTGTAACTTCCCAGTACACTACCACCAAATCTGTAACATCCCAGTACACTTCCACAGCATCTGAAACATCCCACTACACTACCACAGGTATCTGTAACATCCCACTACACTACCACGGAATCTGTAACATCCCACTACACTACCACAGGAATCTGTAACATCCCAGTACACTACCACGGAATCTGTAACATCCCACTACACCACCAGGGAATCTGTAACATCCCACAGCACTACCACAGAATCTGAAACATCCCAGTACACTACCATGGAATCTGAATCATCACTGTACACTACCACTGAATCTGAAACATCCCACCACACTACCACAGAATCTGTAACATCCCACAAGACTACCACGGAACCTGTAACATTCCACTACACTACCACAGAATCTGTAACATCCCACTACACTACCACAGAATCTGAAACATCCCACTACACTATCACGGAATCTGTAACATCCGTGTACACTACCACAGAATCTGAAACATCGCAGTACAATACCACGGAATCTGAAACATCCCACCACACTACCACAGAATCTGTAACATCCCACTACACTACCACAGAATCTGTAACATCCCACTACACTACAACAGAATCTGTAACATCCCACTACACTATCACAGAATCTGAAACATCCCACTACACTAACATGGAAACTGAAACATCCCACTACACTATCACGGAATCTGTAACATCCCACTACACTACCATGGAAAATTTAACATCCCACTACACTACCACGGAATCTGTAAAATCCCACTACACTACCACGGAATCTGTAACATCCCAGTACACTACCACAGAATCTGTAACATCCCACTACACTACCATGGAAAATTTAACATCCCACTACACTACCACGGAATCTGTAAAATCCCACTACACTACCACGGAATCTGTAACATCCCAGTACACTACCACAGAATCTGTAACATCCCACTACACTACCATGGAAAATTTAACATCCCACTACACTACCACGGAATCTGTAACATCCCACTACAGTACCACGGAATCTGTAACATCCCACTACACTACCACAGAATCTGAAACATCCCACTACACTATCACGGAATCTGTAACATCCGTGTACACTACCACAGAATCTGAAACATCGCAGTACAATACCACGGAATCTGAAACATCCCACCACACTACCACAGAATCTGTAACATCCCACAAGACTACCACGGAACCTGTAACATTCCACTACACTACCACAGAATCTGTAACATCCCACTACACTACAACAGAATCTGTAACATCCCACCACACTACCACAGAATCTGAAACATCCCACCACACTACCACAGAATCTGAAACATCCCACTACACTACCACAGAATCTGAAACATCCCACTACACTACCACAGAATCTGTAACATCCCAATACACTACAACAGAATCTGTAACATCCCACCACACTACCACGGAATCGGTAACATCCCACTACACTACCACGGAATGTGAAACATCCCACTACACTACCACTGAATCTGATACATCCCACTACTCTAACACAGAATCTGAAACATCCCAGTACAGTACCACAGAATCTGTAACATCCCACTACACTACCACGGAGTCTGTAACATTCCACTACACTACCACGGAATCTGAAACATCCCACTACACAACCACGGAATCAGTAACATCCCATTACACTACCACGGAATCTATAACATCCCACTACACTACCAGAGAATCTGAAACGTCCCACTACACTACCACGCAATCTCAAATATCCCACTACACTCCCACAGAATCTGTAACATCCCTGTACAGTACCACAGAATCTGAAACATCCTACTATACTACCAAAGAATCTGTAACATCGCACTACACTCCCACAGAATCTGAAACATTCCACTACACTACCACGGAATCTGAAACATCCCACTACACTACCACGGAATCTGAAACATCCCACTACACTACCACAGAATCTGAAACATCCCACTACACTACCACAGAATCTGAAACATCCCACTACACTACCACAGAATCTGAAACATCCCACTACACTATCACAGAATCTGAAATATCCCAGTACACTACCACAGAATCTGTAACATCCCACTACACTACGACGGAATCTGAAACATACCACTACACTACCACAGAATCTGTAACATCCCACTACACTACCACAGAATCTGAAACATACCAGTACACTACCACAGAATCTGAAACATCCCACTACACTACCATGGAATCTGAAACATCCCTGTACACTACTACTGAATCTGAAACATCCCACTACACTACCACGGAATCTATAACATCCCACTACACTACCACAGAATCTGTAACATCGCACTACACTCCCACAGAATCTGAAACATCCCACTACACTACCACAGAATCTGTAACATCGCACTACACTCCCACAGAATCTGAAACATCCCACTACACTTCCAGAGAATCTGTAACATACCACTACACTACCACGGAATCTGTAACATCCCAGTACACTACCATGGAATCTGTAACATACCAATACAGGAACACGGAATCTGAAACATCCCACTACATTACCACGGAATATTTAACATCCCAGTACACTACCACAGAATCTGAAACATCCCACTACACTACCACGGAATCTGTAACATCCCAGTAGACTACCATGGAATCTGTAACATACCAATACAGGAACACGGAATCTGAAACATCCCACTACAGTACCACGGAATATTTAACATCCCAGTACACTACCACAGAATCTGAAACATCCCACTACACTACCACGGAATCTGTAACATCCCAGTACACGACCATGGAATCTGTAACATCCAACTACTCTACCATAGAATCTGAAACATCCCACTACACTACCACGGAATCTGAAACATCCCACTACACTACCACCGAATCTGCAACATCCTACTACACTACTACGGAATCTGTAACTTCCCAGTACACTACCACCAAATCTGTAACCTCCCAGTACACTTCCACAGCATCTGAAACATCCCACTACACTACCACGGAATCTGTAACATCCCACTACACTTCCACAGCATCTGAAACATCCCACTACACTACCACAGAATCTGAAACATCCCACTACACTACCACAGAATCTGAAACATCCCACTACACTACCACAGAATCTGAAACATCCCACTACACTACCACAGAATCTGAAACATCCCACTACACTATCACAGAATCTGAAATATCCCAGTACACTACCACAGAATCTGTAACATCCCACTACACTACCACGGAATCTGAAACATACCACTACACTACCACGGAATGTGTAACATCCCACAACACTACCACAGAATCTGAAACATACCAGTACACTACCACTGAATCTGAAACATCCCACTACACTACCACGGAATCTATAACATCCCACTACACTACCACAGAATCTGTAACATCGCACTACACTACCACAGAATCTGAAACATCCCACTACACTACCACAGAATCTGTAACATCGCACTACACTCCCACAGAATCTGAAACATCCCACTACACTACCACAGAATCTGAAACATACCAGTACACTACCACAGAATCTGAAACATCCCACTACACTACCATGGAATCTGAAACATCCCTGTACACTACCACTTAATCTGAAACATCCCAGTACACTCCCACAGAATCTGAAACATCCCACTACACTACCACAGAATCTGTAACATCGCACTACACTCCCACAGAATCTGAAACATCCCACTACACTACCACGGAATATTTAACATCCCACAACACTACCACGGAATCTGAAACATCCCACTACACTACCACAGAATCTGGAACATCCCACTAGACAACCACAGAATCTGAAACATCGCAGTACTCTACCACGGAATCTGTAACATCCCACTACACTACCACAGAATCTGGAACATCCCAGTACAGTACCACAGAATCTGTAACATCCCACTACACTACCAGAGAATCTGTAACATCCCACTACACTACCACCGAATCTGCAACATCCTACTACACTACTACGGAATCTGTAACTTCCCAGTACACTACCACCAAATCTGTAACCTCCCAGTACACTTCCACAGCATCTGAAACATCCCACTACACTACCACGGAATCTGTAACATCCCACTACACTTCCACAGCATCTGAAACATCCCACTACACTACCACAGAATCTGAAACATCCCACTACACTACCACAGAATCTGAAACATCCCACTACACTACCACAGAATCTGAAACATCCCACTACACTACCACAGAATCTGAAACATCCCACTACACTATCACAGAATCTGAAATATCCCAGTACACTACCACAGAATCTGTAACATCCCACTACACTACCACGGAATCTGAAACATACCACTACACTACCACGGAATGTGTAACATCCCACTACACTAACACAGAATCTGAAACATACAAGTACACTACCACTGAATCTGAAACATCCCACTACACTACCACGGAATCTATAACATCCCACTACACTACCACAGAATCTGTAACATCGCACTACACTACCACAGAATCTGAAACATCCCACTACACTACCACAGAATCTGTAACATCGCACTACACTCCCACAGAATCTGAAACATCCCACTACACTACCACGGAATATTTAACATCCCACTACACTATCACGGAATCTGAAACATCCCACTACACTACCACAGAATCTGGAACATCCCACTAGACAACCACAGAATCTGAAACATCGCAGTACTCTACCACGGAATCTGTAACATCCCACTACACTACCACAGAATCTGAAACATCGCAGTACTCTACCACGGAATCTATAACATCCCATTACATTACCACAGAATCTGAAACAACCCACTACACTACCACGGAATCTGTAACATCCCACTACACTACCACGGAATGTGTAACATCCCACTACACTACCACAGAATCTGAAACATACCAGTACACTACCACAGAATCTGAAACATCCCACTACACTACCATGGAATCTGAAACATCCCTGTACACTACCACTTAATCTGAAACATCCCAGTACACTCCCACAGAATCTGAAACATCCCACTACACTACCACAGAATCTGTAACATCGCACTACACTCCCACAGAATCTGAAACATCCCACTACACTACCACGGAATATTTAACATCCCACAACACTACCACGGAATCTGAAACATCCCACTACACTACCACAGAATCTGAAACATCGCAGTACTCTACCACGGAATCTGTAACATCCCACTACATAACCACGGAATCTGAAACAACACACTACACTACCACAGAATCTGGAACATCCCAGTACAGTACCACAGAATCTGTAACATCCCACTACACTACCAGAGAATCTGTAACATCCCACTACACTACCACGGAATCCGAAACAGCCCACTATACTACCACGGAATCCGAAACAGCCCACTATACTACCTAGGATTCTGTAACATCCCATTACACTACCACGGAATCTGAAACATCCCACTACACTACCACAGAATCTGTAACATCGCACTACCCTCCCACAGAATCTGAAACATCCCACTACACTACCACAGAATCTGTAACATCCCACTACACTACCACAGAATCTGTAACATCGCACTACACTCCCACAGAATCTGAAACATCCCACTACACTACCACGGAATATTTAACATCCCACTACACTACCACGGAATCTGAAACATCCCACTATACTACCTAGGAATCTGTAACATCCCATTACACTACCACGGAATCTATAACATCCCACTACACTACCAGAGAATCTGAAACGTCCCACTACACTACCACGCAATCTCAAATATCCCACTACACTCCCACAGAATCTGTAACATCCCTGTACAGTACCACAGAATCTGAAACATCCCACTATACTACCACAGAATCTGTAACATCGCACTACACTCCCACAGAATCTGAAACATCCCACTACACTACCACGGAATCTGTAACATCCCACTACACTACCAGAGAATCTGTAACATACCATTACAGGAACACGGAATCTGAAACATCCCACTACACTACCACGGATTCTGTAACATCCCAGTACTCTACCACGGAATCTGTAACATCCCACTACTCTACCACAGAATCTGAAACATCCCAGTACACTACCACGGAATCTGAAACATCCCACTACACTACCACCGAATCTGCAACATCCTACTACTCTACTACGGAATCTGTAACTTCCCAGTACACTACCACCAAATCTGTAACATCCCAGTACACTTCCACAGCATCTGAAACATCCCACTACACTACCACAGGAATCTGTAACATCCCACTACACTACCACGGAATCTGTAACATCCCACTACACTACCACAGGAATCTGTAACATCCCAGTACACTACCACGGAATCTGTAACATCCCACTACACCACCAGGGAATCTGTAACATCCCACAACACTACCACAGAATCTGAAACATCCCAGTACACTGCCATGGAATCTGATTCATCCCTGTACACTACCACTGAATCTAAAACATCCCACTACACTACCATGGAATCTGTAACATCCCACAACACTACCACGGAATCTGAAACATCCCACTACACTACAACAGAATCTGTAACATCCCACTACACTACCACGGAATCTGAAACATCCCACTACACTACCAGAGAATCTGTAACATACCACTACAGGAACACGGAATCTGAAACATCCCACTACAGTACCACGTATTCTGACACATCCCAATACTCTACCACGGAATCTGAAACATCCCACTACACTACCAGAGAATCTGTAACATACCACTACAGGAACACGGAATCTGAAACATCCCACTACAGTACCACGGAATATTTAACATCCCAGTACCCTACCACAGAATCTGAAACATCCCACTACACTACCACGGAATCTGTAACATCCCAGTACACTACCTTGGAATCTGTAACATACCAATACAGGAACACGGAATCTGAAACATCCCACTACAGTACCACGGAATATTTAACATCCCAGTACACTACCACAGAATCTGAAACATCCCACTACTCTACCACAGAATCCGAAACATCCCACTACACTACCACGGAATCTGAAACATCCCACTACACTACCACCGAATCTGCAACATCCTACTAAACTACTACGGAATCTGTAACTTCCCAGTACACTACCACCAAATCTGTAACATCCCAGTACACTTCCACAGCATCTGAAACATCCCACTACACTACCACAGAATCTGTAACATCCCACTACACTACCACGGAATCTGTAACATCCCACTACACTACCACCGAATCTGAAACATCCCACTACACTACCACAGAATCTGTAACATCCCACTACACTACCACAGTATCTGAAACATCCCACTGCACTACCACGGAATATTTAACATCCCAGTACACTACCACGGAATCTGTAACATCCCACTACACTACCACGGAATCTGTAACATCCCACTACACTAACACAGAATCTGAAACATCCCACAACACTACCACGGAATCTGAAACATCCCACTACACTACAACGGAATCTGTACCATCCCACTACACTACCACGGAATCTGAAACATCCCACTACACTACCACGGTATCTGTAACATCCCAGTACACTACCACGGAATATGAACCATCCCACTGCACTACCACGGAATCTGAAAATTCCCAGTACACTATCACAGAATCTGAAACATGCCACTACACTAACACGGAAACTGAAACATCCCACTGCACTACCACAGAATATTTAACATCCCAGTACACTACCACAGAATCTGTAACATCCCACTACACTACCACAGAATCTGAAACATCCCACTACACAACCATGGAATATTTAACATCCCACTACACTACCACGGAATCTGTAACATCCCACTACACTACCACGGAATCTGTAACATCCCACTACACTACCACTGAATCTGAAACATCCCACTACACTATCACGGAATCTGTAACATCCGTGTACACTACCACAGAATCTGGAACATCGCAGTACAATACCACAGAATCTGAAACATCCCACTACACTACCACAGAATCTGTAACATCCCACAAGACGACCACGGAACCTGTAACATCCCACTACACTACCACAGAATCTGTAACATCCCACTAGACTACCACAGAATCTGAAACATCCCACTACACTACCACAGAATCTGTAACATCCCACAAAACTACCACGGAACCTGTAACATCCCACTACACTACCACGGAATCTGTAACATCCCACAACACTACAACAGAATCTGTAACATCCCACTAGACTACCACAGAATCTGAAACATCGCAGTACTCTACCACGGAATCTGTAACATCCCACTACACTACCATGGAATCTGTAACATACCACTACAGGAACACGGAATCTGAAACATCCCACTACAGTACCACGGAATCTGTAACATCCCACTACACTACCACAGAATCTGAAACATCCCACTACACTATCACGGAATCTGTAACATCCGTGTACAATACCACGGAATCTGAAACATCCCACCACAGTACCACAGAATCTGAAACATCCCACTACAGTACCACAGAATCTATAACATCCCACTACACTACCACGGAATCTGAAACATCCCACTACACTACCGCAGAATCTGTAACATCCCACTACACTACAACGGAATCTGAAACATCCCACTACACTTCAACGGAATCTGAAACATCCCACTACACTACAACGGAATCTGAAACATCCCACTACACTACAACGGAATCTGAAACATCCCACTACTCTACCATAGAATCTGTAACATTCCACTACACTGCCACTGAATCTGATACATCCCAGTACACTACCACGGAATCTGAAACATCCCACTACACAACCACGGAATCAGTAACATCCCACTATACTACCTCGGAATCTGTAACATCCCATTACACTACCACGGAATCTATAACATCCCACTACACTGCCAGAGAATCTGAAACGTCCCACTACACTACCACGCAATCTCAAATATCCCAGTACACTACCACGGAATCTGAAACATCCCAGTACACTACCACAGAATCGGAAACATCCCACTACACTACCACGGAATCTATAACATCCCACTTCACTACCACGGAATCTGTAACATCACATTACACTACCGCGTATTCTGACACATCCCAATACTCTACCACGGAATCTGAAACATCCCACTACACTACCACGTATTCTGACACATCCCAATACTCTACCACGGAATCTGAAACATCCCAGTACACTACCAGAGAATCTGTAACATACCACTACAGGAACACGGAATCTGAAACATCCCACTACAGTACCACGGAATATTTAACATCCCAGTACACTACCACAGAATCATAAACATCCCACTACACTACCACGGAATCTGTAACATCCCAGTACACTACCATGGAATCTGTAACATACCAATACAGGAACACGGAATCTGAAAAATCCCAGTACACTACCAGAGAATCTGTAACATACCACTACAGGAACACGGAATCTGAAACATCCCACTACAGTACCACGGAATATTTAACATCCCAGTACACTACCACAGAATCTGTAACATCCAACTACTCTACCACAGAATCTGAAACATCCCACTACACTACCACGGAATCTGAAACATCCCACTACACTACAACCGAATCTGCAACATCCTACTACACTACTACGGAATCTGTAACTTCCCAGTACACTACCTCCAAATCTGTAACATCCCAGTACACTTCCACAGCATCTGAAACATCCCACTACACTACCACGGAATCTGAAACATCCCACTACACTACCACCGATTCTGAAACATCCCAGTACACTACCACGGAATCTGAAACAACCCACTACACTACCACAGAATCTGAAACATCCCACTACACTACCACGGAATCTGAAACATCCCACTACACTACCACGGAATCTGAAACATCCCACTACACTACCACAGAATCTGTAACATCCCACTACACTACCGCAGAATCTGAAACATCCCACTACACTACCACGGAATCTGAAACATCCCACTACACTACCGCAGAATCTGAAACATCCCACTACACTACCACGGAATCTGAAACATCCCACTACACTACCACAGAATCTGTAACATCCCACTACACTACCACAGAATCTGAAACATCCCACTACACTACCACAGAATCTGTAACATCCCACAAGACGACCACGGAACCTGTAACATCCCACTACACTACCACAGAATCTGTAACATCCCACTAGACTACCACGGAATCTGAAACATCCCACTACACTACCACAGAATCTGTAACATCCCACAAGACTACCACGGAACCTGTAACATCCCACTACACTACCACGGAATCTGTAACATCCCACAACACTACAACAGAATCTGTAACATCCCACTAGACTACCACAGATTCTGAAACATCGCAGTACTCTACCACGGAATCTGTAACATCCCACTACACTACCATGGAATCTGTAACATACCACTACAGGAACACGGAATCTGAAACATCCCACTACAGTACCACGGAATCTGTAACATCCCACTACACTACCACAGAATCTGAAACATCCCACTACACTATCACGGAATCTGTAACATCCGTGTACAATACCACGGAATCTGAAACATCCCACCACAGTACCACAGAATCTGAAACATCCCACTACAGTACCACAGAATCTATAACATCCCACTACACTACCACGGAATCTGAAACATCCCACTACACTACCGCAGAATCTGTAACATCCCACTACACTACAACGGAATCTGAAACATCCCACTACACTTCAACGGAATCTGAAACATCCCACTACACTACAACGGAATCTGAAACATCCCACTACACTACAACGGAATCTGAAACATCCCACTACACTACCATAGAATCTGTAACATTCCACTACACTGCCACTGAATCTGATACATCCCAGTACACTACCACGGAATCTGAAACATCCCACTACACAACCACGGAATCAGTAACATCCCACTATACTATCTCGGAATCTGTAACATCCCATTACACTACCACGGAATCTATAACATCCCACTACACTGCCAGAGAATCTGAAACGTCCCACTACACTACCACGCAATCTCAAATATCCCACTACACTACCACGGAATCTGAAACATCCCAGTACACTACCACAGAATCTGAAACATCCCACTACACTACCACGGAATCTATAACATCCCACTTCACTACCACGGAATCTGTAACATCACATTACACTACCGCGTATTCTGACACATCCCAATACTCTACCACGGAATCTGAAACATCCCACTACACTACCACGTATTCTGACACATCCCAATACTCTACCACGGAATCTGAAACATCCCAGTACACTACCAGAGAATCTGTAACATACCACTACAGGAACACGGAATCTGAAACATCCCACTACAGTACCACGGAATATTTAACATCCCAGTACACTACCACAGAATCATAAACATCCCACTACACTACCACGGAATCTGTAACATCCCAGTACACTACCATGGAATCTGTAACATACCAATACAGGAACACGGAATCTGAAACATCCCAGTACACTACCAGAGAATCTGTAACATACCACTACAGGAACACGGAATCTGAAACATCCCACTACAGTACCACGGAATATTTAACATCCCAGTACACTACCACAGAATCTGTAACATCCAACTACTCTACCACAGAATCTGAAACATCCCACTACACTACCACGGAATCTGAAACATCCCACTACACTACAACCGAATCTGCAACATCCTACTACACTACTACGGAATCTGTAACTTCCCAGTACACTACCACCAAATCTGTTACATCCCAGTACACTTCCACAGCATCTGAAACATCCCACTACACTACCACGGAATCTGAAACATCCCACTACACTACCACCGATTCTGAAACATCCCAGTACACTACCACGGAATCTGAAACAACCCACTACACTACCACAGAATCTGAAACATCCCACTACACTACCACGGAATCTGAAACATCCCACTACACTACCACGGAATCTGAAACATCCCACTACACTACCACAGAATCTGTAACATCCCACTACACTACCGCAGAATCTGAAACATCCCACTACACTACCACGGAATCTGAAACATCCCACTACACTACCGCAGAATCTGAAACATCCCACTACACTACCACGGAATCTGAAACATCCCACTACACTACCACAGAATCTGTAACTTCCCACTACACTACCACGGAATATGAACCATCCCACTACACTACCACGGAATCTGAAAATTCCCAGTACACTATCACAGAATCTGAAACATCCCACTACACTAACACGGAAACTGAAACATCCCACTGCACTACCACGGAATCTGTAACATCCCACTACACTACCACTGAATCTGAAACATCCCACTACACAACCATGGAATATTTAACATCCCACTACACTACCACGGAATCTGTAACATCCCACTACACTACCACGGAATCTGTAACATCCCACTACACTACCACTGAATCTGAAACATCCCACTACACTATCACGGAATCTGTAACATCCGTGTACACTACCACAGAATCTGGAACATCGCAGTACAATACCACAGAATCTGAAACATCCCACTACACTACCACAGAATCTGTAACATCCCAGAAGACGACCACGGAAACTGTTACATCCCACTACACTACCACAGAATCTGTAACATCCCACTAGACTACCACAGAATCTGAAACATCCCACTACACTACCACAGAATCTGTAACATCCCACTACACTACCACCGAATCTGCAACATCCCACAAGACTACCACGGAACCTGTAACATCCCACTACACTACCACGGAATCTGAAACATCCCACTACACTACCACAGAATCTGTAACATCCCACTAGACTACCACAGAATCTGAAACATCCCACTACACTACCACAGAATCTGTAACATCCCACTACACTACCACCGAATCTGCAACATCCCACAAGACTACCACGGAACCTGTAACATCCCACTACTCTACCACGGAATCTGTAACATCCCACTACACTACCATGGAATCTGTAACATACCACTACAGGAACACGGAATCTGAAACATCCCACTACAGTTCCACGGAATCTGTAACATCCCACTACACTACCACAGAATCTGAAACATCCCACTACACTATCACGGAATCTGTAACATCCGTGTACAATACCACGGAATCTGAAACATCCCACCACAGTACCACAGAATCTGAAACATCCCACTACACTACCACAGAATCTATAACATCCCACTACACTACCACGGAATCTGAAACATCCCACTACACTACCACGGAATATTTAACATCCCAGTACACTACCACAGAATCTGAAACATCCCACTACACTACCATGGAATCTGAAACATCCCTGTACACTACCACTGAATCTGAAACATCCCACTACACTACCACGGAATCTATAACATCCCACTTCACTACCACGGAATCTGTAACATCACATTACACTACCGCGTATTCTGACACATCCCAATACTCTACCACGGAATCTGAAACATCCCACTACACTACCACGTATTCTGACACATCCCAAAACTCTACCACGGAATCTGAAACATCCCACTACACTACCAGAGAATCTGTAACATACCACTACAGGAACACGGAATCTGAAACATCCCACTACAGTACCACGGAATATATAAAATCCCAGTACACTACCACAGAATCTGAAACATCCCACTACACTACCACGGAATCTGTAACATCCCAGTACACTACCATGGAATCTGTAACATACCAATACAGGAACACGGAATCTGAAACATCCCACTACAGTACCACGTATTCTGACACATCCCAATACTCTACCACGGAATCTGAAACATCCCACTACACTACCAGAGAATCTGTAACATACCACTACAGGAACACGGAATCTGAAACATCCCACTACAGTACCACGGAATATTTAACATCCCAGTACACTACCACAGAATCTGAAACATCCCACTACACTACCACGGAATCTGTAACATCACATTACACTACCGCGTATTCTGACACATCCCAATACTCTACCACGGAATCTGAAACATCCCACTACACTACCACGTATTCTGACACATCCCAATACTCTACCACGGAATCTGAAACATCCCAGTACACTACCAGAGAATCTGTAACATACCACTACAGGAACACGGAATCTGAAACATCCCACTACAGTACCACGGAATATTTAACATCCCAGTACACTACCACAGAATCATAAACATCCCACTACACTACCACGGAATCTGTAACATCCCAGTACACTACCATGGAATCTGTAACATACCAATACAGGAACACGGAATCTGAAACATCCCAGTACACTACCAGAGAATCTGTAACATACCACTACAGGAACACGGAATCTGAAACATCCCACTACAGTACCACGGAATATTTAACATCCCAGTACACTACCACAGAATCTGTAACATCCAACTACTCTACCACAGAATCTGAAACATCCCACTACACTACCACGGAATCTGAAACATCCCACTACACTACAACCGAATCTGCAACATCCTACTACACTACTACGGAATCTGTAACTTCCCAGTACACTACCACCAAATCTGTAACATCCCAGTACACTTCCACAGCATCTGAAACATCCCACTACACTACCACGGAATCTGAAACATCCCACTACACTACCACCGATTCTGAAACATCCCAGTACACTACCACGGAATCTGAAACAACCCACTACACTACCACAGAATCTGAAACATCCCACTACACTACCACGGAATCTGAAACATCCCACTACACTACCACGGAATCTGAAACATCCCACTACACTACCACAGAATCTGTAACATCCCACTACACTACCGCAGAATCTGAAACATCCCACTACACTACCACGGAATCTGAAACATCCCACTACACTACCGCAGAATCTGAAACATCCCACTACACTACCACGGAATCTGAAACATCCCACTACACTACCACAGAATCTGTAACTTCCCACTACACTACCACGGAATATGAACCATCCCACTACACTACCACGGAATCTGAAAATTCCCAGTACACTATCACAGAATCTGAAACATCCCACTACACTAACACGGAAACTGAAACATCCCACTGCACTACCACGGAATCTGTAACATCCCACTACACTACCACTGAATCTGAAACATCCCACTACACAACCATGGAATATTTAACATCCCACTACACTACCACGGAATCTGTAACATCCCACTACACTACCACGGAATCTGTAACATCCCACTACACTACCACTGAATCTGAAACATCCCACTACACTATCACGGAATCTGTAACATCCGTGTACACTACCACAGAATCTGGAACATCGCAGTACAATACCACAGAATCTGAAACATCCCACTACACTACCACAGAATCTGTAACATCCCAGAAGACGACCACGGAAACTGTAACATCCCACTACACTACCACAGAATCTGTAACATCCCACTAGACTACCACAGAATCTGAAACATCCCACTACACTACCACAGAATCTGTAACATCCCACTACACTACCACCGAATCTGCAACATCCCACAAGACTACCACGGAACCTGTAACATCCCACTACACTACCACGGAATCTGAAACATCCCACTACACTACCACAGAATCTGTAACATCCCACTAGACTACCACAGAATCTGAAACATCCCACTACACTACCACAGAATCTGTAACATCCCACTACACTACCACCGAATCTGCAACATCCCACAAGACTACCACGGAACCTGTAACATCCCACTACTCTACCACGGAATCTGTAACATCCCACTACACTACCATGGAATCTGTAACATACCACTACAGGAACACGGAATCTGAAACATCCCACTACAGTTCCACGGAATCTGTAACATCCCACTACACTACCACAGAATCTGAAACATCCCACTACACTATCACGGAATCTGTAACATCCGTGTACAATACCACGGAATCTGAAACATCCCACCACAGTACCACAGAATCTGAAACATCCCACTACACTACCACAGAATCTATAACATCCCACTACACTACCACGGAATCTGAAACATCCCACTACACTACCACGGAATATTTAACATCCCAGTACACTACCACAGAATCTGAAACATCCCACTACACTACCATGGAATCTGAAACATCCCTGTACACTACCACTGAATCTGAAACATCCCACTACACTACCACGGAATCTATAACATCCCACTTCACTACCACGGAATCTGTAACATCACATTACACTACCGCGTATTCTGACACATCCCAATACTCTACCACGGAATCTGAAACATCCCACTACACTACCACGTATTCTGACACATCCCAAAACTCTACCACGGAATCTGAAACATCCCACTACACTACCAGAGAATCTGTAACATACCACTACAGGAACACGGAATCTGAAACATCCCACTACAGTACCACGGAATATATAAAATCCCAGTACACTACCACAGAATCTGAAACATCCCACTACACTACCACGGAATCTGTAACATCCCAGTACACTACCATGGAATCTGTAACATACCAATACAGGAACACGGAATCTGAAACATCCCACTACAGTACCACGGAATATTTAACATCCCAGTACACTACCACAGAATCTGAAACATCCCACTACACTACCACGGAATCTGAAACATCCCACTACACTACCACGGAATCTGAAACATCCCAGTACACTACCACAGAATCTGAAACATCCCACTACACTTCCACGGAATCTATAACATCCCACTTCACTACCACGGAATCTGTAACATCACATTACACTACCGCGTATTCTGACACATCCCAATACTCTACCACGGAATCTGAAACATCCCACTACACTACGACGTATTCTGACACATCCCAATACTCTACCACGGAATCTGAAACATCCCACTACACTACCAGAGAATCTGTAACATACCACTACAGGAACACGGAATCTGAAACATCCCACTACAGTACCACGGAATATTTAACATCCCAGTACACTACCACAGAATCTGAAACATCCCACTACACTACCACGGAATCTGTAACATCCCAGTACACTACCATGGAATCTGTAACATACCAATACAGGAACACGGAATCTGAAACATCCCACTACAGTACCACGGAATATTTAACATCCCAGTACACTACCACAGAATCTGTAACATCCCAGTACACTACCATGGAATCTGTAACATCCAACTACTCTACCACAGAATCTGAAACATCCCACTACACTACCACGGAATCTGAAACATCCCACTACACTACCACCGAATCTGCAACATCCTACTACACTACTACGGAATCTGTAACTTCCCAGTACACTACCACCAAATCTGTAACATCCCAGTACACTTCCACAGCATCTGAAACATCCCACTACACTACCACGGAATCTGTAACATCCCACTACACAACCACGGAATCCGTAACATCCCACTACACTACCACGGCATCTGAAACAACCCACTACACTGCCGCAGAATCTGAAACATCCCACTACACTATCACAGAATCTGTAACATCCCACTACACTACCACAGAATCTGAAACATCCCACTACACTACCACAGAATCTGTAACATCCCACTACACTACCACGGAATCTGAAACATCCCACTACACTACCACAGAATCTGTAACATCCCACTACACTACCACAGTATCTGAAACATCCCACTGCACTACCACGGAATATTTAACATCCCAGTACACTACCACGGAATCTGAAACATCCCACTACACTACCACGGTATCTGTAACATCCCAGTACACTACCACGGAATATGAACCATCCCACTACACTACCACGGAATCTGAAAATTCCCAGTACACTATCACAGAATCTGAAACATCCCACTACACTAACACGGAATCTGTAACATCCCACTACACAACCATGGAATATTTAACATCCCAGTACACTACCACGGAATCTGAAACATCCCACTACACTACCACGGTATCTGTAACATCCCACTACACTACCACTGAATCTGAAACATCCCAGTACACTACCACGGAATATTTAACATCCCACTACACTACCACGGAATCTGTAACATCCCACTACACTATCACGGAATCTGTAACATCCGTGTACACTACCACAGAATCTGGAACATCGCAGTACAATACCACAGAATCTGAAACATCCCACTACACTACCACAGAATCTGTAACATCCCACAAGACGACCACGGAAACTGTAACATCCCACTACACTACCACAGAATCTGTAACATCCCACTAGACTACCACAGAATCTGAAACATCCCACTACACTACCACAGAATCTGTAACATCCCACTACACTACCACCGAATCTGCAACATCCCACAAGACTACCACGGAACCTGTAACATCCCACTACACTACCACGGAATCTGAAACATCCCACTACACTACCACAGAATCTGTAACATCCCACTAGACTACCACAGAATCTGAAACATCCCACTACACTACCACAGAATCTGTAACATCCCACTACACTACCACCGAATCTGCAACATCCCACAAGTCTACCACGGAACCTGTAACATCCCACTACACTACCACGGAATCTGTAACATCCCACAACACTACAACAGAATCTGTAACATCCCACTAGACTACCACAGAATCTGAAACATCGCAGTACTCTACCACGGAATCTGTAACATCCCACTACACTACCATGGAATCTGTAACATACCACTACAGGAACACGGAATCTGAAACATCCCACCACAGTACCACAGAATCTGAAACATCCCACTACACTACCACAGAATCTATAACATCCCACTACACTACCACGGAATCTGAAACATCCCACTACACTACCACAGAATCTGTAACATCCCACAAGACTACCACGGAACCTGTAACATTCCACTACACTACCACAGAATCTGTAACATCCCACTACACTACCACAGAATCTGAAACATCGCAGTACACTACCACGGAATCTGTAACATCCCACTACACTACCACGGAATGTGAAACATCCCACTACACTACCACGGAATCTGAAACATCCCACTACACTACCACGGAATCTGAAACATCCCACTACTCTACCATAGAATCTGTAACATTCCACTACACTGCCACTGAATCTGAAACATCCCAGTACACTACCATGGAATCTAAAACATCCCACTACTCTAACACAGAATCTGAAACGTCCCACTACACTACCACGCAATCTCAAATATCCCACTACACTCCCACAGAATCTGTAACATCCCTGTACAGTACCACAGAATCTGTAACATCCCACTACACTACCACGGAATCTGAAACATCCCACTACACTACCACGGAATCTGAAACATCCCACTACACAACCACAGAATCTGAAACATCCCACTACACTATCACAGAATCTGAAATATCCCAGTACACTACCACAGAATCTGTAACATCCCACTACACTACCACGGAATCTGAAACATACCACTACACTACCACAGAATCTGTAACATCCCACTACACTACCACAGAATCTGAAACATACCAGTACACTACCACAGAATCTGAAACATCCCACTACACTACCATGGAATCTGAAACATCCCTGTACACTACCACTGAATCTGAAACATCCCACTACACTACCACGGAATCTATAACATCCCACTTCACTACCACGGAATCTGTAACATCACATTACACTACCGCGTATTCTGACACATCCCAATACTCTACCACGGAATCTGAAACATCCCACTACACTACCACGTATTCTGACACATCCCAATACTCTACCACGGAATCTGAAACATCCCACTACACTACCAGAGAATCTGTAACATACCACTACAGGAACACGGAATCTGAAACATCCCACTACAGTACCACGGAATATTTAACATCCCAGTACACTACCATGGAATCTGTAACATACCAATACAGGAACACGGAATCTGAAACATCCCACTACAGTACCAAGGAATATTTAACATCCCAGTACACTACCACAGAATCTGAAACATCCCACTACACTACCACGGAATCTGTAACATCCCAGTACACTACCATGGAATCTGTAACATCCAACTACTCTACCACAGAATCTGAAACATTCCACTACACTAACACGGAATCTGAAACATCCCACTACAGTACCACGGAATATTTAACATCCCAGTACACTACCACAGAATCTGAAACATCCCACTACACTACCATGGAATCTGTAACATACCAATACAGGAACACGGAATCTGAAACATCCCACTACAGTACCAAGGAATATTTAACATCCCAGTACACTACCACCGAATCTGCAACATCCTACTACACTACTACGGAATCTGTAACTTCCCAGTACACTACCACCAAATCTGTAACATCCCAGTACACTTCCACAGCATCTGAAACATCCCACTACACTACCACAGAATCTGTAACATCCCACTACACTACCACGGAATCTGTAACATCCCACTACACTACCACCGAATCTGAAACATCCCACTACACTACCACGGAATATTTAACATCCCAGTACACTACCACAAAATCTGAAACATCCCACTACACTACCACGGAATCTGTAACATCCCACTACACTACCACGGAATCTGTAACATCCCACTACACTACCACAGAATCTGAAACATCCCACAACACTACCACGGAATCTGAAACATCCCACTACACTACAACAGAATCTGTACCATCCCACTACACTACCACGGAATCTGAAACATCCCACTACACTACCACGGTATCTGTAACATCCCAGTACACTACCACGGAATATGAACCATCCCACTACACTACCACGGAATCTGAAAATTCCCAGTACACTATCACAGAATCTGAAACATCCCACTACACTACCACGGAAACTGAAACATCCCACTGCACTACCACAGAATCTGGAACATCCCAGTACAGTACCACAGAATCTGAAACATCCCACTACACTACCACAGAATCTGTAACATCCCACAAGACGACCACGGAACCTGTAACATCCCACTACACTACCACAGAATCTGTAACATCCCACTAGACTACCACAGAATCTGAAACATCCCACTACACTACCACAGAATCTGTAACATCCCACTACACTACCACAGAATCTGAAACATCCCAGTACACTACCACGGAATCTGTAACATCCCACAACACTACAACAGAATCTGTAACATCCCACTAGACTACCACAGAATCTGAAACATCGCAGTACTCTACCACGGAAACTGTAACATCCCACTACAGAAACACGGAATCTGAAACATCCCACTACACTACCACAGAATCTGTAACATCCCACTACACTACCACAGAATCTGAAACATCCCAGTACACTACCACAGAATCTGTAACATCCCACTACACTACCACCGAATCTGCAACATCCCACAAGACTACCACGGAACCTGTAACATCCCACTACACTACCACGGAATCTGAAACATCCCACTACACTACCACAGAATCTGTAACATCCCACTAGACTACCACAGAATCTGAAACATCCCACTACACTACCACAGAATCTGTAACATCCCACTACACTACCACCGAATCTGCAACATCCCACAAGACTACCACGGAACCTGTAACATCCCACTACTCTACCACGGAATCTGTAACATCCCACTACACTACCATGGAATCTGTAACATACCACTACAGGAACACGGAATCTGAAACATCCCACTACAGTTCCACGGAATCTGTAACATCCCACTACACTACCACAGAATCTGAAACATCCCACTACACTATCACGGAATCTGTAACATCCGTGTACAATACCACGGAATCTGAAACATCCCACCACAGTACCACAGAATCTGAAACATCCCACTACACTACCACAGAATCTATAACATCCCACTACACTACCACGGAATCTGAAACATCCCACTACACTACCACGGAATATTTAACATCCCAGTACACTACCACAGAATCTGAAACATCCCACTACACTACCATGGAATCTGAAACATCCCTGTACACTACCACTGAATCTGAAACATCCCACTACACTACCACGGAATCTATAACATCCCACTTCACTACCACGGAATCTGTAACATCACATTACACTACCGCGTATTCTGACACATCCCAATACTCTACCACGGAATCTGAAACATCCCACTACACTACCACGTATTCTGACACATCCCAAAACTCTACCACGGAATCTGAAACATCCCACTACACTACCAGAGAATCTGTAACATACCACTACAGGAACACGGAATCTGAAACATCCCACTACAGTACCACGGAATATATAAAATCCCAGTACACTACCACAGAATCTGAAACATCCCACTACACTACCACGGAATCTGTAACATCCCAGTACACTACCATGGAATCTGTAACATACCAATACAGGAACACGGAATCTGAAACATCCCACTACAGTACCACGGAATATTTAACATCCCAGTACACTACCACAGAATCTGAAACATCCCACTACACTACCACGGAATCTGAAACATCCCACTACACTACCACGGAATCTGAAACATCCCAGTACACTACCACAGAATCTGAAACATCCCACTACACTTCCACGGAATCTATAACATCCCACTTCACTACCACGGAATCTGTAACATCACATTACACTACCGCGTATTCTGACACATCCCAATACTCTACCACGGAATCTGAAACATCCCACTACACTACGACGTATTCTGACACATCCCAATACTCTACCACGGAATCTGAAACATCCCACTACACTACCAGAGAATCTGTAACATACCACTACAGGAACACGGAATCTGAAACATCCCACTACAGTACCACGGAATATTTAACATCCCAGTACACTACCACAGAATCTGAAACATCCCACTACACTACCACGGAATCTGTAACATCCCAGTACACTACCATGGAATCTGTAACATACCAATACAGGAACACGGAATCTGAAACATCCCACTACAGTACCACGGAATATTTAACATCCCAGTACACTACCACAGAATCTGTAACATCCCAGTACACTACCATGGAATCTGTAACATCCAACTACTCTACCACAGAATCTGAAACATCCCACTACACTACCACGGAATCTGAAACATCCCACTACACTACCACCGAATCTGCAACATCCTACTACACTACTACGGAATCTGTAACTTCCCAGTACACTACCACCAAATCTGTAACATCCCAGTACACTTCCACAGCATCTGAAACATCCCACTACACTACCACGGAATCTGTAACATCCCACTACACAACCACGGAATCCGTAACATCCCACTACACTACCACGGCATCTGAAACAACCCACTACACTGCCGCAGAATCTGAAACATCCCACTACACTATCACAGAATCTGTAACATCCCACTACACTACCACAGAATCTGAAACATCCCACTACACTACCACAGAATCTGTAACATCCCACTACACTACCACGGAATCTGAAACATCCCACTACACTACCACAGAATCTGTAACATCCCACTACACTACCACAGTATCTGAAACATCCCACTGCACTACCACGGAATATTTAACATCCCAGTACACTACCACGGAATCTGAAACATCCCACTACACTACCACGGTATCTGTAACATCCCAGTACACTACCACGGAATATGAACCATCCCACTACACTACCACGGAATCTGAAAATTCCCAGTACACTATCACAGAATCTGAAACATCCCACTACACTAACACGGAATCTGTAACATCCCACTACACAACCATGGAATATTTAACATCCCAGTACACTACCACGGAATCTGAAACATCCCACTACACTACCACGGTATCTGTAACATCCCACTACACTACCACTGAATCTGAAACATCCCAGTACACTACCACGGAATATTTAACATCCCACTACACTACCACGGAATCTGTAACATCCCACTACACTATCACGGAATCTGTAACATCCGTGTACACTACCACAGAATCTGGAACATCGCAGTACAATACCACAGAATCTGAAACATCCCACTACACTACCACAGAATCTGTAACATCCCACAAGACGACCACGGAAACTGTAACATCCCACTACACTACCACAGAATCTGTAACATCCCACTAGACTACCACAGAATCTGAAACATCCCACTACACTACCACAGAATCTGTAACATCCCACTACACTACCACCGAATCTGCAACATCCCACAAGACTACCACGGAACCTGTAACATCCCACTACACTACCACGGAATCTGAAACATCCCACTACACTACCACAGAATCTGTAACATCCCACTAGACTACCACAGAATCTGAAACATCCCACTACACTACCACAGAATCTGTAACATCCCACTACACTACCACCGAATCTGCAACATCCCACAAGTCTACCACGGAACCTGTAACATCCCACTACACTACCACGGAATCTGTAACATCCCACAACACTACAACAGAATCTGTAACATCCCACTAGACTACCACAGAATCTGAAACATCGCAGTACTCTACCACGGAATCTGTAACATCCCACTACACTACCATGGAATCTGTAACATACCACTACAGGAACACGGAATCTGAAACATCCCACCACAGTACCACAGAATCTGAAACATCCCACTACACTACCACAGAATCTATAACATCCCACTACACTACCACGGAATCTGAAACATCCCACTACACTACCACAGAATCTGTAACATCCCACAAGACTACCACGGAACCTGTAACATTCCACTACACTACCACAGAATCTGTAACATCCCACTACACTACCACAGAATCTGAAACATCGCAGTACACTACCACGGAATCTGTAACATCCCACTACACTACCACGGAATGTGAAACATCCCACTACACTACCACGGAATCTGAAACATCCCACTACACTACCACGGAATCTGAAACATCCCACTACTCTACCATAGAATCTGTAACATTCCACTACACTGCCACTGAATCTGAAACATCCCAGTACACTACCATGGAATCTAAAACATCCCACTACTCTAACACAGAATCTGAAACGTCCCACTACACTACCACGCAATCTCAAATATCCCACTACACTCCCACAGAATCTGTAACATCCCTGTACAGTACCACAGAATCTGTAACATCCCACTACACTACCACGGAATCTGAA
This sequence comes from Hypanus sabinus, assembly GCF_030144855.1. NCBI lineage: Eukaryota > Metazoa > Chordata > Chondrichthyes > Myliobatiformes > Dasyatidae > Hypanus > Hypanus sabinus. The sequence continues at coordinate 70,272,799 of NC_082706.1, forward strand.
ACATCCCACTACACTACCACGGAATCTGAAACATCCCACTACACAACCACAGAATCTGAAACATCCCACTACACTATCACAGAATCTGAAATATCCCAGTACACTACCACAGAATCTGTAACATCCCACTACACTACCACGGAATCTGAAACATACCACTACACTACCACAGAATCTGTAACATCCCACTACACTACCACAGAATCTGAAACATACCAGTACACTACCACAGAATCTGAAACATCCCACTACACTACCATGGAATCTGAAACATCCCTGTACACTACCACTGAATCTGAAACATCCCACTACACTACCACGGAATCTATAACATCCCACTTCACTACCACGGAATCTGTAACATCACATTACACTACCGCGTATTCTGACACATCCCAATACTCTACCACGGAATCTGAAACATCCCACTACACTACCACGTATTCTGACACATCCCAATACTCTACCACGGAATCTGAAACATCCCACTACACTACCAGAGAATCTGTAACATACCACTACAGGAACACGGAATCTGAAACATCCCACTACAGTACCACGGAATATTTAACATCCCAGTACACTACCATGGAATCTGTAACATACCAATACAGGAACACGGAATCTGAAACATCCCACTACAGTACCAAGGAATATTTAACATCCCAGTACACTACCACAGAATCTGAAACATCCCACTACACTACCACGGAATCTGTAACATCCCAGTACACTACCATGGAATCTGTAACATCCAACTACTCTACCACAGAATCTGAAACATTCCACTACACTAACACGGAATCTGAAACATCCCACTACAGTACCACGGAATATTTAACATCCCAGTACACTACCACAGAATCTGAAACATCCCACTACACTACCATGGAATCTGTAACATACCAATACAGGAACACGGAATCTGAAACATCCCACTACAGTACCAAGGAATATTTAACATCCCAGTACACTACCACCGAATCTGCAACATCCTACTACACTACTACGGAATCTGTAACTTCCCAGTACACTACCACCAAATCTGTAACATCCCAGTACACTTCCACAGCATCTGAAACATCCCACTACACTACCACAGAATCTGTAACATCCCACTACACTACCACGGAATCTGTAACATCCCACTACACTACCACCGAATCTGAAACATCCCACTACACTACCACGGAATATTTAACATCCCAGTACACTACCACAAAATCTGAAACATCCCACTACACTACCACGGAATCTGTAACATCCCACTACACTACCACGGAATCTGTAACATCCCACTACACTACCACAGAATCTGAAACATCCCACAACACTACCACGGAATCTGAAACATCCCACTACACTACAACAGAATCTGTACCATCCCACTACACTACCACGGAATCTGAAACATCCCACTACACTACCACGGTATCTGTAACATCCCAGTACACTACCACGGAATATGAACCATCCCACTACACTACCACGGAATCTGAAAATTCCCAGTACACTATCACAGAATCTGAAACATCCCACTACACTACCACGGAAACTGAAACATCCCACTGCACTACCACAGAATCTGGAACATCCCAGTACAGTACCACAGAATCTGAAACATCCCACTACACTACCACAGAATCTGTAACATCCCACAAGACGACCACGGAACCTGTAACATCCCACTACACTACCACAGAATCTGTAACATCCCACTAGACTACCACAGAATCTGAAACATCCCACTACACTACCACAGAATCTGTAACATCCCACTACACTACCACAGAATCTGAAACATCCCAGTACACTACCACGGAATCTGTAACATCCCACAACACTACAACAGAATCTGTAACATCCCACTAGACTACCACAGAATCTGAAACATCGCAGTACTCTACCACGGAAACTGTAACATCCCACTACAGAAACACGGAATCTGAAACATCCCACTACAGTACCACGGAATATTTAACATCCCAGTACACTACCACAGAATATGAAACATCCCACTACACTACCACGGAATCTGTAACATCCCAGTACACTACAATGGAATCTGTAACATCCCACTACTCTACCACAGAATCTGAAACATCCCACTACACTACCACGGAATCTGAAACATCCCACTACACTACCACCGAATCTGCAACATCCTACTACACTACTACGGAATCTGTAACTTCCCAGTACACTACCACCAAATCTGTAACATCCCAGTACACTACCACAGAATCTGTAACATCCCACTACACTACCACGGAATATTTAACATCCCAGTACACTACCACAGAATCTGAAACATCCCACTACACTACCACGGAATCTGTAACATCCCAGTACACTACCATGGAATCTGTAACATACCACTACAGGAACACGGAATCTGAAACATCCCACTACAGTACCACGGAATATTTAACATCCCAGTACACTACCACAGAATCTGAAACATCCCACTACACTACCACGGAATCTGTAACATCCCAGTACACTACCATGGAATCTGTAACATCCCACTACTCTACCACAGAATCTGAAACATCCCACTACACTACCACGGAATCTGAAACATCCCACTACACTACCACCGAATCTGCAACATCCTACTACACTACTACGGAATCTGTAACTTCCCAGTACACTACCACCAAATCTGTAACATCCCAGTACACTTCCACAGCATCTGAAACATCCCAGTACACAACCACAGAATCTGAAACAACCCATTACACTACCGCAGAATCTGAAACATCCCACTACACTACCATGGAATCTGAAACATCCCACTACACTCCCACAGAATCTGTAACATCCCACTACACTACCGCAGAATCTGAAACATCCCACTACACTACCACAGAATCTGTAACATCCCACTACAGTACCACGGAATCTGAAACATCCCACTATACTACCACAGAATCTGTAACATCCCACTACACTACCACAGTATCTGAAACATCCCACTGCACTACCACGGAATATTTAACATCCCAGTACACTACAACAGAATCTGAAACATCCCACTACACTACCACGGAATCTGAAACATCCCACTACAATACCAGAGAATCTGTAACATACCACTACAGGAACACGGAATCTGAAACATCCCACTACAAAACCACGGAATATTTAACATCCCAGTACACTACCACGGAATCTGTAACATCCCACTACACTACCACGGAATCTGTAACATCCCACTACACTACCACAGAATCTGAAACATCCCACTACACTACCACGGAATCTGTAACATCCCACTACACTACAACGGAATCTGAAACATCCCACTACTCTACCATAGAATCTGTAACATTCCACTACACTGCCACTGAATCTGATACATCCCACTACTCTAACACAGAATCTGAAACATCCCAGTACACTACCACGGAATCTGAAACATCCCACTACACAACCACGGAATCAGTAACATCCCACTATACTACATCGGAATCTGTAACATCCCATTACACTACCACGGAATCTATAACATCCCACTACACTGCCAGAGAATCTGAAACGTCCCACTACACTACCACGCAATCTCAAATAGCCCACTACGCTCCCACAGAATCTGTAACATCCCTGTACAGTACCACAGAATCTGAAACATCCCACTACACTACCACAGAATCTGTACCATCGCACTACACTCCCACAGAATCTGAAACATCCCACTACACTACCACAGAATCTGAAACATCCCACGATACTACCACAGAATCTGTAACATCCCACTACACTACCGCGGAATCTGAAACATCCCACTACACTACCACGGAATCTGAAACATCCCACTACACTACCACAGAATCTGAAACATCCCACTACACTACCACAGAATCTGAAACATCCCACTACACTATCACAGAATCTGAAATATCCCAGTACACTACCACAGAATCTGTAACATCCCACTACACTACCACGGAATCTGAAACATACCACTACACTACCACAGAATCTGTAACATCCCACTACACTACAACGGAATCTGAAACATACCACTACACTACCACAGAAACTGTAACATCCCACTACACTACCACAGAATCTGAAACATACCAGTACACTACCACAGAATCTGAAACATCCCACTACACTACCATGGAATCTGAAACATCCCTGTACACAACCACTGAATCTGAAACATCCCACTACACTACCACGGAATCTATAACATCCCACTTCACTACCACGGAATCTGTAACATCACATTACACTACCACGTATTCTGACACATCCCAATACTCTACCACGGAATCTGAAACATCCCACTACACTACCTCGTATTCTGACACATCCCAATACTCTACCACGGAATCTGAAACATCCCACTACACTACCAGAGAATCTGTAACATACCACTACAGGAACACGGAATCTGAAACATCCCACTACAGTACCACGGAATATTTAACATCCCAGTACACTACCACAGAAACGGAAACATCCCACTACACTACCACGGAATCTGTAACATCCCAGTACACTACCATGGAATCTGTAACATCCCACTACTCTACCACAGAATCTGAAACATCCCACTACACTACCACGGAATCTGAAACATCCCACTACACTACCACCGAATCTGCAACATCCTACTACACTACTACGGAATCTGTAACTTCCCAGTACACTACCACCAAATCTGTAACATCCCAGTACACTTCCACAGCATCTGAAACATCCCAGTACACAACCACAGAATCTGAAACAACCCACTACACTACCGCAGAATCTGAAACATCCCACTACACTACCATGGAATCTGAAACATCCCACTACACTCCCACAGAATCTGTAACATCCTACTACACTACCGCAGAATCTGAAACATCCCACTACACTACCACAGAATCTGTAACATCCCACTACACTACCACGGATTCTGAAACATCCCACTACACTACCACAGAATCTGTAACATCCCACTACACTACCACAGTATCTGAAACATCCCACTGCACTACCACGGAATATTTAACATCCCAGTACACTACCACAGAATCTGAAACATCCCACTACACTACCACGGAATCTGAAACATCCCACTACAATACCAGAGAATCTGTAACATACCACCTCAGGAACACGGAATCTGAAACATCCCACTACAAAACCACGGAATATTTAACATCCCAGTACACTACCACGGAATCTGTAACATCCCACTACACTACCACGGAATCTGTAACATCCCACTACACTACCACAGAATCTGAAACATCCCACTACGCTACCACGGAATCTGTAACATCCCACTACACTACAACGGAATCTGAAACATCCCACTACTCTACCATAGAATCTGTAACATTCCACTACACTGCCACTGAATCTGATACATCCCACTACTCTAACACAGAATCTGAAACATCCCAGTACACTATCACAGAATCTGAAACATCCCACTACACTAACACGGAAACTGAAACATCCCACTACACTACCACAGAATCTGGAACATCCCAGTACAGTACCACAGAATCTGTAACATCCCACTACACAACCACGGAATCAGTAACATCCCACTATACTACATCGGAATCTGTAACATCCCATTACACTACCACGGAATCTATAACATCCCACTACACTGCCAGAGAATCTGAAACGTCCCACTACACTACCACGCAATCTCAAATATCCCACTACGCTCCCACAGAATCTGTAACATCCCTGTACAGTACCACAGAATCTGAAACATTCCACTATACTACCACAGAATCTGTAACATCGCACTACACTCCCACAGAATCTGAAACATCCCACTACACTACCACAGAATCTGAAACATCCCACGATACTACCACAGAATCTGTAACATCCCACTACACTACCGCGGAATCTGAAACATCCCACTACACTACCACGGAATCTGAAACATCCCACTACTCTACCATAGAATCTGTAACATCCCACTACACTACCACAGAATCTGAAACATCCCACTACACTACCACAGAATCTGAAACATCCCACTACACTTCCACAGAATCTGAAACATCCCACTACACTATCACAGAATCTGAAATATCCCAGTACACTATCACAGAATCTGTAACATCCCACTACACTACCACGGAATCTGAAACATACCACTACACTACCACAGAATCTGTAACATCCCACTACACTACAACGGAATCTGAAACATACCACTACACTACCACAGAATCTGTAACATCCCACTACACTACCACAGAATCTGAAACATACCAGTACACTACCACAGAATCTGAAACATCCCACTACACTACCATGGAATCTGAAACATCCCTGTACACTACCACTGAATCTGAAACATCCCACTACACTACCACGGAATCTATAACATCCCACTTCACTACCACGGAATCTGTAACATCACATTACACTACCACGTATTCTGACACATCCCAATACTCTACCACGGAATCTGAAACATCCCACTACACTACCTCGTATTCTGACACATCCCAATACTCTACCACGGAATCTGAAACATCCCACTACACTACCAGAGAATCTGTAACATACCACTACAGGAACACGGAATCTGAAACATCCCACTACAGTACCACGGAATATTTAACATCCCAGTACACTACCACAGAAACGGAAACATCCCACTACACTACCACGGAATCTGTAACATCCCAGTACACTACCATGGAATCTGTAACATCCCACTACTCTACCACAGAATCTGAAACATCCCACTACACTACCACGGAATCTGAAACATCCCACTACAATACCAGAGAATCTGTAACATACCACTACAGGAACACGGAATCTGAAACATCCCACTACAAAACCACGGAATATTTAACATCCCAGTACACTACCACGGAATCTGTAACATCCCACTACACTACCACGGAATCTGTAACATCCCACTACACTACCACAGAATCTGAAACATCCCACTACACTACCACGGAATCTGTAACATCCCACTACACTACAACGGAATCTGAAACATCCCACTACTCTACCATAGAATCTGTAACATTCCACTACACTGCCACTGAATCTGATACATCCCACTACTCTAACACAGAATCTGAAACATCCCAGTACACTACCACGGAATCTGAAACATCCCACTACACAACCACGGAATCAGTAACATCCCACTATACTACATCGGAATCTGTAACATCCCATTACACTACCACGGAATCTATAACATCCCACTACACTGCCAGAGAATCTGAAACGTCCCACTACACTACCACGCAATCTCAAATATCCCACTACGCTCCCACAGAATCTGTAACATCCCTGTACAGTACCACAGAATCTGAAACATCCCACTACACTACCACAGAATCTGTACCATCGCACTACACTCCCACAGAATCTGAAACATCCCACTACACTACCACAGAATCTGAAACATCCCACGATACTACCACAGAATCTGTAACATCCCACTACACTACCGCGGAATCTGAAACATCCCACTACACTACCACGGAATCTGAAACATCCCACTACACTACCACAGAATCTGAAACATCCCACTACACTACCACAGAATCTGAAACATCCCACTACACTATCACAGAATCTGAAATATCCCAGTACACTACCACAGAATCTGTAACATCCCACTACACTACCACGGAATCTGAAACATACCACTACACTACCACAGAATCTGTAACATCCCACTACACTACAACGGAATCTGAAACATACCACTACACTACCACAGAAACTGTAACATCCCACTACACTACCACAGAATCTGAAACATACCAGTACACTACCACAGAATCTGAAACATCCCACTACACTACCATGGAATCTGAAACATCCCTGTACACTACCACTGAATCTGAAACATCCCACTACACTACCACGGAATCTATAACATCCCACTTCACTACCACGGAATCTGTAACATCACATTACACTACCACGTATTCTGACACATCCCAATACTCTACCACGGAATCTGAAACATCCCACTACACTACCTCGTATTCTGACACATCCCAATACTCTACCACGGAATCTGAAACATCCCACTACACTACCAGAGAATCTGTAACATACCACTACAGGAACACGGAATCTGAAACATCCCACTACAGTACCACGGAATATTTAACATCCCAGTACACTACCACAGAAACGGAAACATCCCACTACACTACCACGGAATCTGTAACATCCCAGTACACTACCATGGAATCTGTAACATCCCACTACTCTACCACAGAATCTGAAACATCCCACTACACTACCACGGAATCTGAAACATCCCACTACACTACCACCGAATCTGCAACATCCTACTACACTACTACGGAATCTGTAACTTCCCAGTACACTACCACCAAATCTGTAACATCCCAGTACACTTCCACAGCATCTGAAACATCCCAGTACACAACCACAGAATCTGAAACAACCCACTACACTACCGCAGAATCTGAAACATCCCACTACACTACCATGGAATCTGAAACATCCCACTACACTCCCACAGAATCTGTAACATCCTACTACACTACCGGAGAATCTGAAACATCCCACTACACTACCACAGAATCTGTAACATCCCACTACACTACCACGGATTCTGAAACATCCCACTACACTACCACAGAATCTGTAACATCCCACTACACTACCACAGTATCTGAAACATCCCACTGCACTACCACGGAATATTTAACATCCCAGTACACTACCACAGAATCTGAAACATCCCACTACACTACCACGGAATCTGAAACATCCCACTACAATACCAGAGAATCTGTAACATACCACTACAGGAACACGGAATCTGAAACATCCCACTACAAAACCACGGAATATTTAACATCCCAGTACACTACCACGGAATCTGTAACATCCCACTACACTACCACGGAATCTGTAACATCCCACTACACTACCACAGAATCTGAAACATCCCACTACGCTACCACGGAATCTGTAACATCCCACTACACTACAACGGAATCTGAAACATCCCACTACTCTACCATAGAATCTGTAACATTCCACTACACTGCCACTGAATCTGATACATCCCACTACTCTAACACAGAATCTGAAACATCCCAGTACACTACCACGGAATCTGAAACATCCCACTACACAACCACGGAATCAGTAACATCCCACTATACTACATCGGAATCTGTAACATCCCATTACACTACCACGGAATCTATAACATCCCACTACACTGCCAGAGAATCTGAAACGTCCCACTACACTACCACGCAATCTCAAATATCCCACTACGCTCCCACAGAATCTGTAACATCCCTGTACAGTACCACAGAATCTGAAACATTCCACTATACTACCACAGAATCTGTAACATCGCACTACACTCCCACAGAATCTGAAACATCCCACTACACTACCACAGAATCTGAAACATCCCACGATACTACCACAGAATCTGTAACATCCCACTACACTACCGCGGAATCTGAAACATCCCACTACACTACCACGGAATCTGAAACATCCCACTACTCTACCATAGAATCTGTAACATCCCACTACACTACCACAGAATCTGAAACATCCCACTACACTACCACAGAATCTGAAACATCCCACTACACTTCCACAGAATCTGAAACATCCCACTACACTACCACGGAATCTGAAACATCCCACTACACTACCACCGAATCTGCAACATCCTACTACACTACTACGGAATCTGTAACTTCCCAGTACACTACCACCGAATCTGCAACATCCTACTACACTACTACGGAATCTGTAACTTCCCAGTACACTACCACCAAATCTGTAACATCCCAGTACACTTCCACAGCATCTGAAACATCCCAGTACACTACCACAGAATCTGAAACATCCCACTACACTACCACGGAATCTGTAACATCCCACTACTCTACCACAGAATCTGAAACATCCCACTACACTACCACGGAATCTGAAACATCCCACTACACTACCACCGAATCTGCAACATCCTACTACACTACTACGGAATCTGTAACTTCCCAGTACACTACCACCAAATCTGTAACATCCCAGTACACTTCCACAGCATCTGAAACATCCCAGTACACAACCACAGAATCTGAAACAACCCACTACACTACCGCAGAATCTGAAACATCCCACTACACTACCACAGAATCTGAAACATCCCACGATACTACCACAGAATCTGTAACATCCCACTACACTACCGCGGAATCTGAAACATCCCACTACACTACCACGGAATCTGAAACATCCCACTACTCTACCATAGAATCTGTAACATCCCACTACACTACCACAGAATCTGAAACATCCCACTACACTACCACAGAATCTGAAACATCCCACTACACTTCCACAGAATCTGAAACATCCCACTACACTATCACAGAATCTGAAATATCCCAGTACACTATCACAGAATCTGTAACATCCCACTACACTACCACGGAATCTGAAACATACCACTACACTACCACAGAATCTGTAACATCCCACTACACTACAACGGAATCTGAAACATACCACTACACTACCACAGAATCTGTAACATCCCACTACACTACCACAGAATCTGAAACATACCAGTACACTACCACAGAATCTGAAACATCCCACTACACTACCATGGAATCTGAAACATCCCTGTACACTACCACTGAATCTGAAACATCCCACTACACTACCACGGAATCTATAACATCCCACTTCACTACCACGGAATCTGTAACATCACATTACACTACCACGTATTCTGACACATCCCAATTCTCTACCACGGAATCTGAAACATCCCACTACACTACCTCGTATTCTGACACATCCCAATACTCTACCACGGAATCTGAAACATCCCACTACACTACCAGAGAATCTGTAACATACCACTACAGGAACACGGAATCTGAAACATCCCACTACAGTACCACAGAATATTTAACATCCCAGTACACTACCACAGAAACGGAAACATCCCACTACACTACCACGGAATCTGTAACATCCCAGTACACTACCATGGAATCTGTAACATCCCACTACTCTACCACAGAATCTGAAACATCCCACTACACTACCACGGAATCTGAAACATCCCACTACAATACCAGAGAATCTGTAACATACCACTACAGGAACACGGAATCTGAAACATCCCACTACAAAACCACGGAATATTTAACATCCCAGTACACTACCACGGAATCTGTAACATCCCACTACACTACCACGGAATCTGTAACATCCCACTACACTACCACAGAATCTGAAACATCCCACTACACTACCACGGAATCTGTAACATCCCACTACACTACAACGGAATCTGAAACATCCCACTACTCTACCATAGAATCTGTAACATTCCACTACACTGCCACTGAATCTGATACATCCCACTACTCTAACACAGAATCTGAAACATCCCAGTACACTACCACGGAATCTGAAACATCCCACTACACAACCAAGGAATCAGTAACATCCCACTATACTACATCGGAATCTGTAACATCCCATTACACTACCACGGAATCTATAACATCCCACTACACTGCCAGAGAATCTGAAACGTCCCACTACACTACCACGCAATCTCAAATATCCCACTACGCTCCCACAGAATCTGTAACATCCCTGTACAGTACCACAGAATCTGAAACATCCCACTACACTACCACAGAATCTGTACCATCGCACTACACTCCCACAGAATCTGAAACATCCCACTACACTACCACAGAATCTGAAACATCCCACGATACTACCACAGAATCTGTAACATCCCACTACACTACCGCGGAATCTGAAACATCCCACTACACTACCACGGAATCTGAAACATCCCACTACACTACCACAGAATCTGAAACATCCCACTACACTACCACAGAATCTGAAACATCCCACTACACTATCACAGAATCTGAAATATCCCAGTACACTACCACAGAATCTGTAACATCCCACTACACTACCACGGAATCTGAAACATACCACTACACTACCACAGAATCTGTAACATCCCACTACACTACAACGGAATCTGAAACATACCACTACACTACCACAGAAACTGTAACATCCCACTACACTACCACAGAATCTGAAACATACCAGTACACTACCACAGAATCTGAAACATCCCACTACACTACCATGGAATCTGAAACATCCCTGTACACTACCACTGAATCTGAAACATCCCACTACACTACCACGGAATCTATAACATCCCACTTCACTACCACGGAATCTGTAACATCACATTACACTACCACGTATTCTGACACATCCCAATACTCTACCACGGAATCTGAAACATCCCACTACACTACCTCGTATTCTGACACATCCCAATACTCTACCACGGAATCTGAAACATCCCACTACACTACCAGAGAATCTGTAACATACCACTACAGGAACACGGAATCTGAAACATCCCACTACAGTACCACGGAATATTTAACATCCCAGTACACTACCACAGAAACGGAAACATCCCACTACACTACCACGGAATCTGTAACATCCCAGTACACTACCATGGAATCTGTAACATCCCACTACTCTACCACAGAATCTGAAACATCCCACTTCACTACCACGGAATCTGAAACATCCCACTACACTACCACCGAATCTGCAACATCCTACTACACTACTACGGAATCTGTAACTTCCCAGTACACTACCACCAAATCTGTAACATCCCAGTACACTTCCACAGCATCTGAAACATCCCAGTACACAACCACAGAATCTGAAACAACCCACTACACTACCGCAGAATCTGAAACATCCCACTACACTACCATGGAATCTGAAACATCCCACTACACTCCCACAGAATCTGTAACATCCTACTACACTACCGCAGAATCTGAAACATCCCACTACACTACCACAGAATCTGTAACATCCCACTACACTACCACGGATTCTGAAACATCCCACTACACTACCACAGAATCTGTAACATCCCACTACACTACCACAGTATCTGAAACATCCCACTGCACTACCACGGAATATTTAACATCCCAGTACACTACCACAGAATCTGAAACATCCCACTACACTACCACGGAATCTGAAACATCCCACTACAATACCAGAGAATCTGTAACATACCACTACAGGAACACGGAATCTGAAACATCCCACTACAAAACCACGGAATATTTAACATCCCAGTACACTACCACGGAATCTGTAACATCCCACTACACTACCACGGAATCTGTAACATCCCACTACACTACCACAGAATCTGAAACATCCCACTACGCTACCACGGAATCTGTAACATCCCACTACACTACAACGGAATCTGAAACATCCCACTACTCTACCATAGAATCTGTAACATTCCACTACACTGCCACTGAATCTGATACATCCCACTACTCTAACACAGAATCTGAAACATCCCAGTACACTACCACGGAATCTGAAACATCCCACTACACAACCACGGAATCAGTAACATCCCACTATACTACATCGGAATCTGTAACATCCCATTACACTACCACGGAATCTATAACATCCCACTACACTGCCAGAGAATCTGAAACGTCCCACTACACTACCACGCAATCTCAAATATCCCACTACGCTCCCACAGAATCTGTAACATCCCTGTACAGTACCACAGAATCTGAAACATTCCACTATACTACCACAGAATCTGTAACATCGCACTACACTCCCACAGAATCTGAAACATCCCACTACACTACCACAGAATCTGAAACATCCCACGATACTACCACAGAATCTGTAACATCCCACTACACTACCGCGGAATCTGAAACATCCCACTACACTACCACGGAATCTGAAACATCCCACTACTCTACCATAGAATCTGTAACATCCCACTACACTACCACAGAATCTGAAACATCCCACTACACTACCACAGAATCTGAAACATCCCACTACACTTCCACAGAATCTGAAACATCCCACTACACTATCACAGAATCTGAAATATCCCAGTACACTATCACAGAATCTGTAACATCCCACTACACTACCACGGAATCTGAAACATACCACTACACTACCACAGAATCTGTAACATCCCACTACACTACAACGGAATCTGAAACATACCACTACACTACCACAGAATCTGTAACATCCCACTACACTACCACAGAATCTGAAACATACCAGTACATTACCACAGAATCTGAAACATCCCACTACACTACCATGGAATCTGAAACATCCCTGTACACTACCACTGAATCTGAAACATCCCACTACACTACCACGGAATCTATAACATCCCACTTCACTACCACGGAATCTGTAACATCACATTACACTACCACGTATTCTGACACATCCCAATACTCTACCACGGAATCTGAAACATCCCACTACACTACCTCGTATTCTGACACATCCCAATACTCTACCACGGAATCTGAAACATCCCACTACACTACCAGAGAATCTGTAACATACCACTACAGGAACACGGAATCTGAAACATCCCACTACAGTACCACGGAATATTTAACATCCCAGTACACTACCACAGAAACGGAAACATCCCACTACACTACCACGGAATCTGTAACATCCCAGTACACTACCATGGAATCTGTAACATCCCACTACTCTACCACAGAATCTGAAACATCCCACTACACTACCACGGAATCTGAAACATCCCACTACACTACCACCGAATCTGCAACATCCTACTACACTACTACGGAATCTGTAACTTCCCAGTACACTACCACCAAATCTGTAACATCCCAGTACACTTCCACAGCATCTGAAACATCCCAGTACACAACCACAGAATCTGAAACAACCCACTACACTACCGCAGAATCTGAAACATCCCACTACACTACCATGGAATCTGAAACATCCCACTACACTCCCACAGAATCTGTAACATCCTACTACACTACCGCAGAATTGAAACATCCCACTACACTACCACAGAATCTGTAACATCCCACTACACTACCACGGATTCTGAAACATCCCACTACACGACCACAGAATCTGCAACATCCCACTACACTACCACAGTATCTGAAACATCCCACTGCACTACCACGGAATATTTAACATCCCAGTACACTACCACAGAATCTGAAACATCCCACTACACTACCACGGAATCTGAAACATCCCACTACAATACCAGAGAATCTGTAACATACAACTACAGGAACACGGAATCTGAAACATCCCACTACAAAACCACGGAATATTTAACATCCCAGTACACTACCACGGAATCTGTAACATCCCACTACACTACCACGGAATCTGTAACATCCCACTACACTACCAGAGAATCTGAAACATCCCACTACACTACCACGGAATCTGTAACATCCCACTACACTACAACGGAATCTGAAACATCCCACTACTCTACCATAGAATCTGTAACATTCCACGACACTGCCACTGAATCTGATACATCCCACTACACTACCACAGAATCTGAAACATCCCACTACACTATCACAGAATCTGAAATATCCCAGTACACTACCACAGAATCTGTAACATCCCACTACACTACCACGGAATCTGAAACATACCACTACACTACCACAGAATCTGTAACATCCCACTACACTACAACGGAATCTGGAACATACCACTACACTACCACAGAATCTGTAACATCCCACTACACTACCACAGAATCTGAAACATAGCAGTACACTACCACAGAATCTGAAACATCCCACTACACTACCATGGAATCTGAAACATCCCTGTACACTACCACTGAATCTGAAACATCCCACTACACTACCACAGAATCTATAACATCCAACTTCACTACCACGGAATCTGTAACATCACATTACACTACCGCGTATTCTGACACATCCTAATACTCTACCACGGAATCTGAAACATCCCAGTACACTACCACGTATTCTGACACATCCCAATACTCTACCACGGAATCTGAAACATCCCACTACACTACCAGAGAATCTGTAACATACCACTACAGGAACACGGAATCTGAAACATCCCACTACAGTACCACGGAATATTTAACATCCCAGTACACTACCACAGAATCTGAAACATCCCACTACACTACCACGGAATCTGTAACATCCCAGTACACTACCATGGAATCTGTAACATACCAATACAGGAACACGGAATCTGAAACATCCCACTACAGTACCACGGAATATTTAACATCCCAGTACACTACCACAGAATCTGAAACATCCCACTACACTACCACGGAATCTGTAACATCCCAGTACACTACCATGGAATCTGTAACATCCAACTACTCTACCACAGAATCTGAAACATCCCACTACACTACCACGGAATCTGAAACATCCCACTACACTACCACCGAATCTGCAACATCCTACTACACTACTACGGAATCTGTAACTTCCCAGTACACTACCACCAAATCTGTAACATCCCAGTACACTTCCACAGCATCTGAAACATCCCACTACACAACCACGGAATCTGTAACATCCCACTACACTACCACGGAATCTGAAACATCCCACTACACTACCACAGGAATCTGTAACATCCCAGTACACTACCACAGAATCTGTAACATCCCACTACACTACCACGGAATCTGAAACATCCCACTACACTACCACGGAATCTGTAACATCCCACTACACTACCACGGAATCTGAAACATCCCACTACACTACCACAGAATCTGTAACATCCCACTACACTACCACAGTATCTGAAACATCCCACTGCACTACCACGGAATATTTAACATCCCAGTACACTACCACAGAATCTGAAACATCCCACTACACTACCACGGAATCTGTAACATCCCACTACACTACCACGGAATCTGTAACATCCCACTACACTACCACAGAATCTGAAACATCCCACAACACTACCACGGAATCTGAAACATCCCACTACACTACAACGGAATCTGTACCATCCCACTACACTACCACGGAATCTGAAACATCCCACTACACTACCACGGTATCTGTAACATCCCAGTACACTACCACGGAATATGAACCATCCCACTACACTACCACGGAATCTGAAAATTCCCAGTACACTATCACAGAATCTGAAACATCCCACTACACTAACACGGAATCTGTAACATCCCACTACACTACCACGGAATCTGTAACATCCCACTACACTACCACAGAATCTGTAACATCCCACTACACAACCATGGAATATTTAACATCCCACTACACTACCACGGAATCTGTAACATCCCACTACACTACCACGGAATCTGTAACATCCCACTACACTACCACTGAATCTGAAACATCCCACTACACTATCACGGAATCTGTAACATCCGTGTACACTACCACAGAATCTGGAACATCGCAGTACAATACCACAGAATCTGAAACATCCCACTACACTACCACAGAATCTGTAACATCCCACAAGACGACCACGGAACCTGTAACATCCCACTACACTACCACAGAATCTGTAACATCCCACTAGACTACCACAGAATCTGAAACATCCCACTACACTACCACAGAATCTGTAACATCCCACAAGACTACCACGGAACCTGTAACATCCCACTACACTACCACGGAATCTGTAACATCCCACAACACTACAACAGAATCTGTAACATCCCACTAGACTACCACAGAATCTGAAACATCGCAGTACTCTACCACGGAATCTGTTACATCCCACTACACTACCATGGAATCTGTAACATACCACTACAGAAACACGGAATCTGAAACATCCCACTACAGTACCACGGAATATTGAACATCCCAGTACACTACCACAGAATCTGAAACATCCCACTACACTACCACGGAATCTGTAACATCCCAGTACACTACCATGGAATCTGTAACATCCCACTACTCTACCACAGAATCTGAAACATCCCACTACACTACCACGGAATCTGAAACATCCCACTACACTACCACCGAATCTGCAACATCCTACTACACTACTACGGAATCTGTAACTTCCCAGTACACTACCACCAAATCTGTAACATCCCAGTACACTACCACAGAATCTGTAACATCCCACTACACTACCACGGAATATTTAACATCCCAGTACACTACCACAGAATCTGAAACATCCCACTACACTACCACGGAATCTGTAACATCCCAGTACACTGCCATGGAATCTGTAACATACCACTACAGGAACACGGAATCTGAAACATCCCACTACAGTACCACGGAATATTTAACATCCCAGTACACTACCACAGAATCTGAAACATCCCACTACACTACCACGGAATCTGTAACATCCCAGTACACTACCATGGAATCTGTAACATCCCACTACTCTACCACAGAATCTGAAACATCCCACTACACTACCACGGAATCTGAAACTTCCCACTACACTACCACCGAATCTGCAACATCCTACTACACTACTACGGAATCTGTAACTTCCCAGTACACTACCACCAAATCTGTAACATCCCAGTACACTTCCACAGCATCTGAAACATCCCACTACACTACCACGGAATCTGTTACATCCCACTACACTACCACGGAATCTGTAACATCCCACTACACTACCACAGAATCTGTAACATCCCACTACACTACCACGGAATCTGAAACATCCCACTACACAACCACAGAATCTGTAACATCCCACTACACTTCCACAGCATCTGAAACATCCCACTACACTACCACGGAATCTGAAACATCCCACTACACTACCACAGAATCTGTAACATCCCACTACACTACCACAGTATCTGAAACATCCCACTGCACTACCACGGAATATTTAACATCCCAGTACACTACCACAGAATCTGAAACATCCCACTACACTACCACGGAATCTGAAACATCCCACTACAATACCAGAGAATCTGTAACATACCACTACAGGAACACGGAATCTGAAACATCCCACTACACAACCACGGAATATTTAACATCCCAGTACACTACCACGGAATCTGTAACATCCCACTACACTACCACGGAATCTGTAACATCCCAGTACACTACCACGGAATCTGTAACATCCCACTACACTACCACGGAATCTGAAACATCCCACTACACTACCACGGTATCTGTAACATCCCAGTACACTACCACGGAATATGAACCATCCCACTACACTACCACGGAATCTGAAAATTCCCAGTACACTATCACAGAATCTGAAACATCCCACTACACTAACACGGAAACTGAAACATCCCACTGCACTACCACAGAATATTTAACATCCCAGTACACTACCACAGAATCTGTAAAATCCCACTACACAACCATGGAATATTTAACATCCCACTACACTACCACAGAATCTGAAACATCGCAGTACACTACCACAGAATCTGTAACATCCCACTACACTACCACAGAATCTGAAACATCCCACTACACTACCACGGAATCGGTAACATCCCACAACACTACAACAGAATCTGTAACATCCCACTATACTACCACAGAATCTGTAACATCCCACAAGACTACCACGGAACCTGTAACATCCCACAAGACTACCACGGAACCTGTAACATCCCACAGCACTACAACAGAATCTGTAACATCCCACTAGACTACAACAGTATCTGAAACATCGCAGTACTCTACCACGGAATCTGTAACATCACACTACACTACCACAGAATCTGTAACATCCCACTACACTACCACGGAATCTGAAACATCCCACTATACTACCTAGGAATCTGTAACATCCCACTACACTACCACGCAATCTCAAATATCCCACTACACTCCCACAGAATCTGTAACATCCCTGTACAGTACCACAGAATCTGAAACATCCCACTATACTACCACAGAATCTGTAACATCGCACTACACTCCCACAGAATCTGAAACATCCCACTACACTACCACGGAATCTGAAACATCCCACTACACTACCACAGAATCTGAAACATCCCACTACACTACCACAGAATCTATAACATCCCACTACACTACCACGGAATCTGAAACATACCACTACACTACCACAGAATCTGTAACATCCCACTACACTACCACGGAATCTGTAACATCCCACTACACTACCACAGAATCTGAAACATCCCACTACACTACCACAGAATCTGAAACATCCCAGTACACTACCACGGAATCTGTAACATCCCACTACACTACCACAGAATCTGAAACATCCCACTACACTACCACAGAATCTGAAACATACCAGTACACTATCATGGAATCTGAAACATCCCACTACACTACCACGGAATCTGTAACATCCCACTACACTACCACGGAATCTGAAACATACCACTACACTACCACAGAATCTGTAACATCCCACTACACTACCACGGAATCTGTAACATCCCACTATACTACCACAGAATCTGAAACATCCCACTACACTACCACAGAATCTATAACATCCCACTACACTACCATGGAATCTGAAACATCCCACTACACTACCACTGAATCTGAAACATCCCACTACACTACCATGGAATCTGAAACATCCCACTACACTACCACAGAATCTGTAACATCCCACTACACAACCACGGAATGTGTAACATCCCACTACACTACCACGGAATCTGTAACATCCCAGTACACTACCACGGAATCTGTAACATCCGTGTACACTACCACGGAATCTATAACATCCCACTACACTACCACGGAATCTATAACATCCCACTACACTACCACGGAATCTGTAACATCACAGTACACTACCGCGTATTCTGACACATCCCAATACTCTACCACGGAATCTGAAACTTCCCACTACACTACCAGAGAATCTGTAACATACCACTACAGGAACACGGAATCTGAAACATCCCACTACAGTACCACGGAATATTTAACATCCCAGTACACTACCACAGAATCTGAAACATCCCACTACACTACCACGGAATCTGTAACATCCCAGTACACTACCATGGAATCTGTAACATCCCACTACTCTACCACAGAATCTGAAACATCCCACTACACTACCACGGAATCTGAAACATCCCAGTACAGTACCACAGAATCTGAAACATCCCACTATACTACCACCGAATCTGCAACAACCTACTACACTACTACGGAATCTGTAACTTCCCAGTACACTACCACCAAATCTGTAACATCCCAGTACACTTCCACAGCATCTGAAACATCCCACTACACTGCCACAGGAATCTGTAACATCCCACTACACTACCACGGAATATGTAACATCCCACTACACTACCACAGGAATCTGTAACGTCCCAGTGCAATACCACGGAATCTGTAACATCCTACTACACTACCACGGAATCTGTAACATCCCACTACACTACCACGGAATCTGTAACATCACAGTGCACTACCGCGTATTCTGACACATCACAATACTCTACCACGGAATCTGAAACATCCCACTACAGTACCAGATTATCTGTAACATACCACTACACTACCACAGAATCTGTAACATCCCACTACACTACCACGGAATCTGAAACATCCCACTACACTACCACTGAATCTGTAACATCCCACTACACTACCACAGAATCTGAAACATCCCACTACACTACCACAGAATCTGTAACATCCCACTGCACTACCACAGAATCTGTAACATCCCACTACACTACCACAGTATCTGAAACATCCCACTACACTACCACAGAATCTGTAACATCCCACTACACGACCAGAGTATCTGTAACATACCACTACAGGAACACGGAATCTGTAACATCCCAGTACACTACCACGGAATATTTAACATCCCAGAACACTACCACAGAATCTGAAACATCCCACTACACTACCACAGAATCTGTAACATCCCACTACACTACCAGAGAATCTGTAACATACCACTACAGGAACACGGAATCTGAAACATCCCACTACACTACCACGGAATATTTAACATTCCAGTACACTACCACCGAATCTGAAACATCCCACTACACTACCACGGAATCTGTAACATCCCACTACACTATCACGGAATCTGTAACATCCGTGTACACTACCTCAGAATCTGAAACATCCCACTACACTACCACGGAATCTGTAACATCCCACTACACTACCGCGGAATCTGTAACATCCCACTACACTAACACGGAATCTGAAACATCACACCACACTACCACAGAATATTTAACATCCCAGTACACTACCACAGAATCTGTAACATCACAGTACACTACCGCGTATTCTGACACATCCCAATAATCTACCACGGAATCTGAAACATCCCACTACACTACCAGAGAATCTGTAACATACCACTACAGGAACACGGAATCTGAAACATCCCACTACAGTACCACGGAATATTAAACATCCCAGTACACTACCACAGAATCTGAAACATCCCACTACACTACCACGGAATCTGTAACATCCCAGTACACTACCATGGAATCTGTAACATCCCACTACTCTACCACAGAATCTGAAACATCCCACTACACTACCACTGAATCTGTAACATCCCACTACACTACCACAGAATCTGAAACATCCCACTACACTACCACAGAATCTGTAACATCCCACTGCACTACCACAGAATCTGTAACATCCCACTACACTACCACAGTATCTGAAACATCCCACTACACTACCACAGAATCTGTAACATCCCACTACACGACCAGAGAATCTGTAACATACCACTACAGGAACACGGAATCTGTAACATCCCAGTACACTACCACGGAATATTTAACATCCCAGAACACTACCACAGAATCTGAAACATCCCACTACACTACCACAGAATCTGTAACATCCCACTACACTACCAGAGAATCTGTAACATACCACTACAGGAACACGGAATCTGAAACATCCCACTACACTACCACGGAATATTTAACATTCCAGTACACTACCACCGAATCTGAAACATCCCACTACACTACCACGGAATCTGTAACATCCCACTACACTATCACGGAATCTGTAACATCCGTGTACACTACCTCAGAATCTGAAACATCCCACTACACTACCACGGAATCTGTAACATCCCACTACACTACCGCGGAATCTGTAACATCCCACTACACTAACACGGAATCTGAAACATCACACCACACTACCACAGAATATTTAACATCCCAGTACACTACCACAGAATCTGTAACATCACAGTACACTACCGCGTATTCTGACACATCCCAATACTCTACCACGGAATCTGAAACATCCCACTACACTACCAGAGAATCTGTAACATACCACTACAGGAACACGGAATCTGAAACATCCCACTACAGTACCACGGAATATTAAACATCCCAGTACACTACCACAGAATCTGAAACATCCCACTACACTACCACGGAATCTGTAACATCCCAGTACACTACCATGGAATCTGTAACATCCCACTACTCTACCACAGAATCTGAAACATCCCACTACACTACCACGGAATCTGAAACATCCCAGTACAGTACCACAGAATCTGAAACATCCCACTATACTACCACCGAATCTGCAACAACCTACTACACTACTACGGAATCTGTAACTTCCCAGTACACTACCACCAAATCTGTAACATCCCAGTACACTTCCACAGCATCTGAAACATCCCACTACACTGCCACAGGAATCTGTAACATCCCACTACACTACCACGGAATCTGTAACATCCCACTACACTACCACAGGAATCTGTAACGTCCCAGTGCAATACCACGGAATCTGTAACATCCTACTACACTACCACGGAATCTGTAACATCCCACTACACTACCACGGAATCTGTAACATCACAGTGCACTACCGCGTATTCTTACACATCACAATACTCTACCACGGAATCTGAAACATCCCACTACAGTACCAGATTATCTGTAACATACCACTACACTACCACAGAATCTGTAACATCCCACTACACTACCACGGAATCTGAAACATCCCACTGCACTACCACAGAATCTGTAACATCCCACTACACTATCAGAGAATCTGTAACATCCCACTACACTACCACGGAATCTGAAACATCCCACTACACTACCACAGTATCTGAAACATCCCACTACACTACCACAGAATCTGTAACATCCCACTACACTACCAGAGAATCTGTAACATACCACTACAGGAACACGGAATCTGTAACATCCCAGTACACTACCACGGAATATTTAACATCCCAGAACACTACCACAGAATCTGAAACATCCCACTACACTACCACAGAATCTGTAACATCCCACTACACTACCAGAGAATCTGTAACATACCACTACAGGAACACGGAATCTGAAACATCCCACTACAGTACCACAGAATCTGTAACATCCCACTACACTACCACGGAATCTGTAACATCCCACTACACTACCACGGAATCTGTAACATCCCACTACACTATCACGGAATCTGTAACATCCGTGTACGCTACCTCAGAATCTGAAACATCCCACTACACTACCACGGAATCTGTAACATCCCACTACACTACCACGGAATCTGTAACATCCCACTACACTAACACGGAATCTGAAACATCCCACCACACTACCACAGAATATTTAACATCCCAGTACACTACCACAGAATATGTAACATCCCACTACACTACCACAGAATCTGTAACATCCCACTACACTACCACAGAATCTGAAACATAGCAGTACACTACCACAGAATCTGAAACATCCCACTACACTACCATGGAATCTGAAACATCCCTGTACACTACCACTGAATCTGAAACATCCCACTACACTACCACAGAATCTATAACATCCAACTTCACTACCACGGAATCTGTAACATCACATTACACTACCGCGTATTCTGACACATCCTAATACTCTACCACGGAATCTGAAACATCCCAGTACACTACCACGTATTCTGACACATCCCAATACTCTACCACGGAATCTGAAACATCCCACTACACTACCAGAGAATCTGTAACATACCACTACAGGAACACGGAATCTGAAACATCCCACTACAGTACCACGGAATATTTAACATCCCAGTACACTACCACAGAATCTGAAACATCCCACAACACTACCACGGAATCTGAAACATCCCACTACACTACAACGGAATCTGTACCATCCCACTACACTACCACGGAATCTGAAACATCCCACTACACTACCACGGTATCTGTAACATCCCAGTACACTACCACGGAATCTGAAACTTCCCACTACACTACCAGAGAATCTGTAACATACCACTACAGGAACACGGAATCTGAAACATCCCACTACAGTACCACGGAATATTTAACATCCCAGTACACTACCACAGAATCTGAAACATCCCACTACACTACCACGGAATCTGTAACATCCCAGTACACTACCATGGAATCTGTAACATCCCACTACTCTACCACAGAATCTGAAACATCCCACTACACTACCACGGAATCTGAAACATCCCAGTACAGTACCACAGAATCTGAAACATCCCACTATACTACCACCGAATCTGCAACAACCTACTACACTACTACGGAATCTGTAACTTCCCAGTACACTACCACCAAATCTGTAACATCCCAGTACACTTCCACAGCATCTGAAACATCCCACTACACTGCCACAGGAATCTGTAACATCCCATTACACTACCACGGAATATGTAACATCCCACTACACTACCACAGGAATCTGTCACGTCCCAGTGCAATACCACGGAATCTGTAACATCCTACTACACTACCACGGAATCTGTAACATCCCACTACACTACCACGGAATCTGTAACATCACAGTGCACTACCGCGTATTCTGACACATCACAATACTCTACCACGGAATCTGAAACATCCCACTACAGTACCAGATTATCTGTAACATACCACTACACTACCACAGAATCTGTAACATCCCACTACACTACCACGGAATCTGAAACATCCCACTACACTACCACTGAATCTGTAACATCCCACTACACTACCACAGAATCTGTAACATCCCACTACACTACCACAGAATCTGAAACATAGCAGTACACTACCACAGAATCTGAAACATCCCACTACACTACCATGGAATCTGAAACATCCCTGTACACTACCACTGAATCTGAAACATCCCACTACACTACCACAGAATCTATAACATCCAACTTCACTACCACGGAATCTGTAACATCACATTACACTACCGCGTATTCTGACACATCCTAATACTCTACCACGGAATCTGAAACATCCCAGTACACTACCACGTATTCTGACACATCCCAATACTCTACCACGGAATCTGAAACATCCCACTACACTACCAGAGAATCTGTAACATACCACTACAGGAACACGGAATCTGAAACATCCCACTACAGTACCACGGAATATTTAACATCCCAGTACACTACCACAGAATCTGAAACATCCCACTACACTACCACGGAATCTGTAACATCCCAGTACACTACCATGGAATCTGTAACATACCAATACAGGAACACGGAATCTGAAACATCCCACTACAGTACCACGGAATATTTAACATCCCAGTACACTACCACAGAATCTGAAACATCCCACTACACTACCACGGAATCTATAACATCCCAGTACACTACCATGGAATCTGTAACATCCAACTACTCTACCACAGAATCTGAAACATCCCACTACACTACCACGGAATCTGAAACATCCCACTGCACTACCACCGAATCTGCAACATCCTACTACACTACTACGGAATCTGTAACTTCCCAGTACACTACCACCAAATCTGTAACATCCCAGTACACTTCCACAGCATCTGAAACATCCCACTACACAACCACGGAATCTGTAACATCCCACTACACTACCACGGAATCTGAAACATCCCACTACACTACCACAGGAATCTGTAACATCCCAGTACACTACCACAGAATCTGTAACATCCCACTACACTACCACGGAATCTGAAACATCCCACTACACTACCACGGAATCTGTAACATCCCACTACACTACCACGGAATCTGAAACATCCCACTACACTACCACAGTATCTGAAACATCCCACTGCACTACCACGGAATATTTAACATCCCAGTACACTACCACAGAATCTGAAACATCCCACTACACTACCACGGAATCTGTAACATCCCACTACACTACCACGGAATCTGTAACATCCCACTACACTTCCACAGAATCTGAAACATCCCACAACACTACCACGGAATCTGAAACATCCCACTACACTACAACGGAATCTGTACCATCCCACTACACTACCACGGAATCTGAAACATCCCACTACACTACCACGGTATCTGTAACATCCCAGTACACTACCACGGAATCTGAAACTTACCACTACACTACCAGAGAATCTGTAACATACCACTACAGGAACACGGAATCTGAAACATCCCACTACAGTACCACGGAATATTTAACATCCCAGTACACTACCACAGAATCTGAAACATCCCACTACACTACCACGGAATCTGTAACATCCCAGTACACTACCATGGAATCTGTAACATCCCACTACTCTACCACAGAATCTGAAACATCCCACTACACTACCACGGAATCTGAAACATCCCAGTACAGTACCACAGAATCTGAAACATCCCACTATACTACCACCGAATCTGCAACAACCTACTACACTACTACGGAATCTGTAACTTCCCAGTACACTACCACCAAATCTGTAACATCCCAGTACACTTCCACAGCATCTGAAACATCCCACTACACTGCCACAGGAATCTGTAACATCCCACTACACTACCACGGAATATGTAACATCCCACTACACTACCACAGGAATCTGTAACGTCCCAGTGCAATACCACGGAATCTGTAACATCCTACTACACTACCACGGAATCTGTAACATCCCACTACACTACCACGGAATCTGTAACATCACAGTGCACTACCGCGTATTCTGACACATCACAATACTCTACCACGGAATCTGAAACATCCCACTACAGTACCAGATTATCTGTAACATACCAATACACTACCACAGAATCTGTAACATCCCACTACACTACCACGGAATCTGAAACATCCCACTACACTACCACTGAATCTGTAACATCCCACTACACTACCACAGAATCTGAAACATCCCACTACACTACCACAGAATCTGTAACATCCCACTGCACTACCACAGAATCTGTAACATCCCACTACACTACCACAGTATCTGAAACATCCCACTACACTACCACAGAATCTGTAACATCCCACTACACGACCAGAGAATCTGTAACATACCACTACAGGAACACGGAATCTGTAACATCCCAGTACACTACCACGGAATATTTAACATCCCAGAACACTACCACAGAATCTGAAACATCCCACTACACTACCACAGAATCTGTAACATCCCACTACACTACCAGAGAATCTGTAACATACCACTACAGGAACACGGAATCTGAAACATCCCACTACACTACCACGGAATATTTAACATTCCAGTACACTACCACCGAATCTGAAACATCCCACTACACTACCACGGAATCTGTAACATCCCACTACACTATCACGGAATCTGTAACATCCGTGTACACTACCTCAGAATCTGAAACATCCCACTACACTACCACGGAATCTGTAACATCCCACTACACTACCGCGGAATCTGTAACATCCCACTACACTAACACGGAATCTGAAACATCACACCACACTACCACAGAATATTTAACATCCCAGTACACTACCACAGAATCTGTAACATCACAGTACACTACCGCGTATTCTGACACATCCCAATACTCTACCACGGAATCTGAAACATCCCACTACACTACCAGAGAATCTGTAACATACCACTACAGGAACACGGAATCTGAAACATCCCACTACAGTACCACGGAATATTAAACATCCCAGTACACTACCACAGAATCTGAAACATCCCACTACACTACCACGGAATCTGTAACATCCCAGTACACTACCATGGAATCTGTAACATCCCACTACTCTACCACAGAATCTGAAACATCCCACTACACTACCACGGAATCTGAAACATCCCAGTACAGTACCACAGAATCTGAAACATCCCACTATACTACCACCGAATCTGCAACAACCTACTACACTACTACGGAATCTGTAACTTCCCAGTACACTACCACCAAATCTGTAACATCCCAGTACACTTCCACAGCATCTGAAACATCCCACTACACTGCCACAGGAATCTGTAACATCCCACTACACTACCACGGAATCTGTAACATCCCACTACACTACCACAGGAATCTGTAACGTCCCAGTGCAATACCACGGAATCTGTAACATCCTACTACACTACCACGGAATCTGTAACATCCCACTACACTACCACGGAATCTGTAACATCACAGTGCACTACCGCGTATTCTGACACATCACAATACTCTACCACGGAATCTGAAACATCCCACTACAGTACCAGATTATCTGTAACATACCACTACACTACCACAGAATCTGTAACATCCCACTACACTACCACGGAATCTGAAACATCCCACTACACTACCACAGAATCTGTAACATCCCACTACACTACCACGGAATCTGAAACTTCCCACTACACTACCACAGAATCTGTAACATCCCAGTACAGTACCACAGAATCTGTAACATCCCACTACACTACCACGGAATCTGAAACATCCCACTACACTACCACAGAATCTGTAACATCCCACTACACTATCAGAGAATCTGTAACATACCACTACAGGAACACGGAATTTGTAACATCCCAGTACACTACCACGGAATATTTAACATCCCAGAACACTACCACAGAATCTGAAACATCCCACTACACTACCACAGAATCTGTAACATCCCACTACACTACCAGAGAATCTGTAACATACCACTGCAGGAACACGGAATCTGAAACATCCCACTACACTACCACGGAATATTTAACATTCCAGTACACTACCAGAGAATCTGAAACATCCCACTACACTACCACGGAATCTGTAACATCCCACTACACTACCACGGAATCTGTAACATCCCACTACACTATCACGGAATCTGTAACATCCGTGTACGCTACCTCAGAATCTGAAACATCCCACTACACTACCACGGAATCTGTAACATCCCACTACACTACCACGAAATCTGTAACATCCCACTACACTAACACGGAATCTGAAACATCCCACCACACTACCACAGAATATTTAACATCCCAGTACACTACCACAGAATATGTAACATCCCACTACACTACCACAGAATCTGTAACATCCCACTACACTACCACAGAATCTGAAACATAGCAGTACACTACCACAGAATCTGAAACATCCCACTACACTACCATGGAATCTGAAACATCCCTGTACACTACCACTGAATCTGAAACATCCCACTACACTACCACAGAATCTATAACATCCAACTTCACTACCACGGAATCTGTAACATCACATTACACTACCGCGTATTCTGACACATCCTAATACTCTACCACGGAATCTGAAACATCCCAGTACACTACCACGTATTCTGACACATCCCAATACTCTACCACGGAATCTGAAACATCCCACTACACTACCAGAGAATCTGTAACATACCACTACAGGAACACGGAATCTGAAACATCCCACTACAGTACCACGGAATATTTAACATCCCAGTACACTACCACAGAATCTGAAACATCCCACTACACTACCACGGAATCTGTAACATCCCAGTACACTACCATGGAATCTGTAACATACCAATACAGGAACACGGAATCTGAAACATCCCACTACAGTACCACGGAATATTTAACATCCCAGTACACTACCACAGAATCTGAAACATCCCACTACACTACCACGGAATCTGTAACATCCCAGTACACTACCATGGAATCTGTAACATCCAACTACTCTACCACAGAATCTGAAACATCCCACTACACTACCACGGAATCTGAAACATCCCACTACACTACCACCGAATCTGCAACATCCTACTACACTACTACGGAATCTGTAACTTCCCAGTACACTACCACCAAATCTGTAACATCCCTGTACACTTCCACAGCATCTGAAACATCCCACTACACAACCACGGAATCTGTAACATCCCACTACACTACCACGGAATCTGAAACATCCCACTACACTACCACAGGAATCTGTAACATCCCAGTACACTACCACAGAATCTGTAACATCCCACTACACTACCACGGAATCTGAAACATCCCACTACACTACCACGGAATCTGTAACATCCCACTACACTACCACGGAATCTGAAACATCCCACTACACTACCACAGAATCTGTAACATCCCACTACACTACCACAGTATCTGAAACATCCCACTGCACTACCACGGAATATTTAACATCCCAGTACACTACCACAGAATCTGAAACATCCCACTACACTACCACGGAATCTGTAACATCCCACTACACTACCACGGAATCTGTAACATCCCACTACACTACCACAGAATCTGAAACATCCCACAACACTACCACGGAATCTGAAACATCCCACTACACTACAACGGAATCTGTACCATCCCACTACACTACCACGGAATCTGAAACATCCCACTACACTACCACGGTATCTGTAACATCCCAGTACACTACCACGGAATATGAACCATCCCACTACACTACCACGGAATCTGAAAATTCCCAGTACACTATCACAGAATCTGAAACATCCCACTACACTACCACAGAATCTGTAACATCCCACTACACTACCACTGAATCTGAAACATCCCACTACACTATCACGGAATCTGTAACATCCGTGTACACTACCACAGAATCTGGAACATCGCAGTACAATACCACAGAATCTGAAACATCCCACTACACTACCACAGAATCTGTAACATCCCACTACACTACCACAGAATCTGTAACATCCCACTACACTACCACGGAACCTGTAACATCCCACTACACTACCACAGAATCTGTAACATCCCACTACACTATCACGGAATCTGTAACATCCGTGTACGCTACCTCAGAATCTGAAACATCCCACTACACTACAACAGAATCTGTAACATCCCACTAGACTACCACAGAATCTGAAACATCGCAGTACTCTACCACGGAATCTGTTACATCCCACTACACTACCACGGAATCTGTAACATACCACTACAGAAACACGGAATCTGAAACATCCCACTACAGTACCACGGAATATTGAACATCCCAGTACACTACCACAGAATCTGAAACATCCCACTACACTACCACGGAATCTGTAACATCCCACTACTCTACCACAGAATCTGAAACATCCCACTACACTACCACGGAATCTGAAACATCCCACTACACTACCACCGAATCTGCAACATCCTACTACACTACTACGGAATCTGTAACTTCCCAGTACACTACCACCAAATCTGTAACATCCCAGTACACTACCACAGAATCTGTAACATCCCACTACACTACCACGGAATATTTAACATCCCAGTACACTACCACAGAATCTGAAACATCCCACTACACTACCACGGAATCTGTAACATCCCAGTACACTACCATGGAATCTGTAACATACCACTACAGGAACACGGAATCTGAAACATCCCACTACAGTACCACGGAATATTTAACATCCCAGTACACTACCACAGAATCTGAAACATCCCACTACACTACCACGGAATCTGTAACATCCCAGTACACTACCATGGAATCTGTAACATCCCACTACTCTACCACAGAATCTGAAACATCCCACTACACTACCACGGAATCTGAAACTTCCCACTACACTACCACCGAATCTGCAACATCCTACTACACTACTACGGAATCTGTAACTTCCCAGTACACTACCACCAAATCTGTAACATCCCAGTACACTTCCACAGCATCTGAAACATCCCACTACACTACCACGGAATCTGTTACATCCCACTACACTACCACGGAATCTGTAACATCCCACTACACTACCACAGAATCTGTAACATCCCACTACACTACCACGGAATCTGAAACATCCCACTACACAACCACAGAATCTGTAACATCCCACTACACTTCCACAGCATCTGAAACATCCCACTACACTACCACGGAATCTGTAACATCCCACTACACTACCACGGAATCTGTAACATCCCAGTACACTACCACAGAATCTGAAACAACCCACTACACTACCGCAGAATCTGAAACATCCCACTACACTACCACGGAATCTGAAACATCCCACTACACTACCACAGAATCTGTAACATCCCACTACACTACCACAGTATCTGAAACATCCCACTGCACTACCACGGAATATTTAACATCCCAGTACACTACCACAGAATCTGAAACATCCCACTACACTACCACGGAATCTGAAACATCCCACTACAATACCAGAGAATCTGTAACATACCACTACAGGAACACGGAATCTGAAACATCCCACTACACAACCACGGAATATTTAACATCCCAGTACACTACCACGGAATCTGTAACATCCCACTACACTACCACGGAATCTGTAACATCCCACTACACTACCACAGAATCTGAAACATCCCACTACACTACCACGGTATCTGTAACATCCCAGTACACTACCACGGAATATGAACCATCCCACTACACTACCACGGAATCTGAAAATTCCCAGTACACTATCACAGAATCTGAAACATCCCACTACACTAACACGGAAACTGAAACATCCCACTACACTACCACGTAATATTTAACGTCCCAGTACACTACCACAGAATCTGTAAAATCCCACTACACAACCATGGAATATTTAACATCCCACTACACTACCACAGAATCTGAAACATCGCAGTACACTACCACAGAATCTGTAACATCCCACTACACTACCACAGAATCTGAAACATCCCACTACACTACCACGGAATCGGTAACATCCCACAACACTACAACAGAAACTGTAACAACCCACTATACTACCACAGAATCTGTAACATCCCACAAGACTACCACGGAACCTGTAACATCCCACAAGACTACCACGGAACCTGTAACATCCCACAGCACTACAACAGAATCTGTAACATCCCACTAGACTACAACAGTATCTGAAACATCGCAGTACTCTACCACGGAATCTGTAACATCACACTACACTACTGCAGAATCTGAAACAACACACTACACTACCACAGAATCTGTAACATCCCACTACACTACCACAGAATCTGTAACATCCCACTACACTACCACGGAATCTGAAACATCCCACTATACTACCTAGGAATCTGTAACATCCCACTACACTACCACGCAATCTCAAATATCCCACTACACTCCCACAGAATCTGTAACATCCCTGTACAGTACCACAGAATCTGAAACATCCCACTATACTACCACAGAATCTGTAACATCGCACTACACTCCCACAGAATCTGAAACATCCCACTACACTACTACGGAATCTGAAACATCCCAGTACACTACCACGGAATCTGAAACATCCCACTACACTACCACAGAATCTGAAACATCCCACTACACTACCACAGAATCTATAACATCCCACTACACTACCACGGAATCTGAAACATACCACTACACTAACACAGAATCTGTAACATCCCACTACACTACCACGGAATCTGTAACATCCCACTACACTACCACAGAATCTGAAACATCCCACTACACTACCACAGAATCTGAAACATCCCAGTACACTACCACGGAATCTGTAACATCCCACTACACTACCACAGAATCTGAAACATCCCACTACACTACCACAGAATCTGAAACATACCAGTACACTATCATGGAATCTGAAACATCCCACTACACTACCACGGAATCTGTAACATCCCACTACACTACCACGGAATCTGAAACATACCACTACACTACCACAGAATCTGTAACATCCCACTACACTACCACGGAATCTGTAACATCCCACTACACTACCACAGAATCTGAAACATCCCACTACACTACCACAGAATCTATAACATCCCAGTACACTACCATGGAATCTGTAACATCCCACTACACTACCACGGAATCTGAAACATCCCACTACACTACCACCGAATCTGCAACAACCTACTACACTACTACGGAATCTGTAACTTCCCAGTACACTACCACCAAATCTGTAACATCCCAGTACACTTCCACAGCATCTGAAACATCCCACTACACTGCCACAGGAATCTGTAACATCCCACTACACTACCACGGAATATGTAACATCCCACTACACTACCACAGGAATCTGTAACGTCCCAGTGCAATACCACGGAATCTGTAACATCCTACTACACTACCACGGAATCTGTAACATCCCACTACACTACCACGGAATCTGTAACATCACAGTGCACTACCGCGTATTCTGACACATCACAATACTCTACCACGGAATCTGAAACATCCCACTACAGTACCAGATTATCTGTAACATACCACTACACTACCACAGAATCTGTAACATCCCACTACACTACCACGGAATCTGAAACATCCCACTACACTACCACTGAATCTGTAACATCCCACTACACTACCACAGAATCTGTAACATCCCACTGCACTACCACAGAATCTGTAACATCCCACTACACTACCACAGTATCTGAAACATCCCACTACACTACCACAGAATCTGTAACATCCCACTACACGAC
The DNA here is from genome assembly GCF_030144855.1 of Hypanus sabinus. NCBI lineage: Eukaryota > Metazoa > Chordata > Chondrichthyes > Myliobatiformes > Dasyatidae > Hypanus > Hypanus sabinus. Next base: position 70,308,530 of record NC_082706.1, read on the forward strand.
CAGAGAATCTGTAACATATCACTACAGGAACACGGAATCTGTAACATCCCAGTACACTACCACGGAATATTTAACATCCCAGAACACTACCACAGAATCTGAAACATCCCACTACACTACCACAGAATCTGTAACATCCCACTACACTACCAGACAATCTGTAACATACCACTACAGGAACACGGAATCTGAAACATCCCACTACACTACCACGGAATATTTAACATTCCAGTACACTACCACCGAATCTGAAACATCCCACTACACTACCACGGAATCTGTAACATCCCACTACACTATCACGGAATCTGTAACATCCGTGTACACTACCTCAGAATCTGAAACATCCCACTACACTACCACGGAATCTGTAACATCCCACTACACTACCGCGGAATCTGTAACATCCCACTACACTAACACGGAATCTGAAACATCACACCACACTACCACAGAATATTTAACATCCCAGTACACTACCACAGAATCTGTAACATCACAGTACACTACCGCGTATTCTGACACATCCCAATACTCTACCACGGAATCTGAAACATCCCACTACACTACCAGAGAATCTGTAACATACCACTACAGGAACACGGAATCTGAAACATCCCACTACAGTACCACGGAATATTAAACATCCCAGTACACTACCACAGAATCTGAAACATCCCACTACACTACCACGGAATCTGTAACATCCCAGTACACTACCATGGAATCTGTAACATCCCACTACTCTACCACAGAATCTGAAACATCCCACTACACTACCACGGAATCTGAAACATCCCAGTACAGTACCACAGAATCTGAAACATCCCACTATACTTCCACCGAATCTGCAACAACCTACTACACTACTACGGAATCTGTAACTTCCCAGTACACTACCACCAAATCTGTAACATCCCAGTACACTTCCACAGCATCTGAAACATCCCACTACACTGCCACAGGAATCTGTAACATCCCACTACACTACCATGGAATCTGTAACATCCCACTACACTACCACAGGAATCTGTAACGTCCCAGTGCAATACCACGGAATCTGTAACATCCTACTACACTACCACGGAATCTGTAACATCCCACTACACTACCACGGAATCTGTAACATCACAGTACACTACCGCGTATTCTGACACATCACAATACTCTACCACGGAATCTGAAACATCCCACTACACTACCAGATTATCTGTAACATACCACTACACTACCACAGAATCTGTAACATCCCACTACACTACCACGGAATCTGAAACATCCCACTACACTAACACTGAATCTGTAACATCCCACTACACTACCACGGAATCTGAAACATACCACTACAGGAACACGGAATCTGAAACATCCCACTACACTACCACGGAATATTTAACATTCCAGTACACTACCACAGAATCTGAAACATCCCACTACACTACCACAGAATCTGTAACATCCCACTACACTACCAGAGAATCTGTAACATACCACTACAGGAACACGGAATCTGAAACATCCCACTACACTACCACGGAATATTTAACATTCCAGTACACTACCACAGAATCTGAAACATCCCACTACACTACCACGGAATCTGTAACATCCCACTACACTACCACGGAATCTGTAACATCCCACTACACTATCACGGAATCTGTAACATCCGTGTACGCTACCTCAGAATCTGAAACATCCCACTACACTACCACGGAATCTGTAACATCCCACTACACTACCACGGAATCTGTAACATCCCACTACACTAACACGGAATCTGAAACATCCCACCACACTACCACAGAATATTTAACATCCCAGTACACTACCACAGAATCTGTAACATCCCACTACACTACCACAGAATCTGAAACATTCCAGTACACTACCATGGAATCTGAAACATCCCTGTGCACTACCACTGAATCTGTAACATCCCTCTACACTACCGCAGAATCTGAAATATCCCACTACACTACCACAGAATCTGTAACATCCCACTACACTACCACGGAATCTGAAACATCCCACTACACTACCACAGAATCTGAAACATCCCAGTACACTACCACGGAATCTGAAACATCCCACTACACTACCACGGAATCTGTAACATCCCACTACACTACCATGGAATCTGAAACATCCCTGTACACTACCACTGAATCTGAAACATCCCACTACACTACCACGGAATCTGTAACATCACAGTACACTACCGCGTATTCTGACACATCCCAATACTCTACCACGGAATCTGAAACATCCCAGTACACTACCACAGAATCAGTAACATCCCACTACACTACCACGGAATCTGTAACATCCCACTACACTACCACGGAATCTGAAACATCCCACTACACTACCACGGAATCTGTAACATCCCACTACACTACCACGGAATCTGGAACATCCCACTACTCTACCACAGAATCTGAAACATCCCACTACACTACCACAGAATCTGCAACATCCTACTACACTACCACCAAATCTGTAACATCCCACTACACTTCCACAGCATCTGAAACATCCCACTACACTACCACGGAATCTGAAACATCCCACTATACTACCTCGGAATCTGTAACATCCCACTACACTACCAGAGAATCTGAAACATCCCACTACACTACCACAGAATCTGAAACATACCAGTACACTACCATGGAATCTGAAACATCCCACTACACTACCACGGAATCTGTAACATCCCACTACACTACCATGGAATCTGAAACGTACCACTACACTACCACAGAATCTGTAACATCCCACTACACTACCACGGAATCTGTAACATCCCACTACACTACCACAGAATCTGAAACATCCCACTACACTACCACAGAATCTATAACATCCCACTACACTACCATGGAATCTGAAACATCCCACTACACTACCACAGAATCTGAAACATCCCACTACACTACCACGGAATCTGAAACATCCCACTACACTACCACTGAATCTGAAACATCCCACTACACTACCACAGAATCTGTAACATCCCACTACACAACCATGGAATCTGAAACATCCCACTACACTTCCACGGAATGTGTAACATCCCACTACACTACCACGGAATCTGTAACATCCCAGTACACTACCACGGAATCTGTAACATCCGTGTACACTACCACGGAATCTGTAACATCCCACTACACTACCACGGAATCTATAACATCCCACTACACTACCACGGAATCTGTAACATCACAGTACACTACCGCGTATTCTGACACATCCCAATACTCTACCACGGAATCTGAAACTTCCCACTACACTACCAGAGAATCTGTAACATACCACTACAGGAACACGGAATCTGAAACATCCCACTACAGTACCACGGAATATTTAACATCCCAGTACACTACCACAGAATCTGAAACATCCCACTACACTACCACGGAATCTGTAACATCCCAGTACACTACCATGGAATCTGTAACATCCCACTACTCTACCACAGAATCTGAAACATCCCACTACACTACCACGGAATCTGAAACATCCCAGTACAGTACCACAGAATCTGAAACATCCCACTATACTACCACCGAATCTGCAACAACCTACTACACTACTACGGAATCTGTAACTTCCAAGTACACTACCACCAAATCTGTAACATCCCAGTACACTTCCACAGCATCTGAAACATCCCACTACACTGCCACAGGAATCTGTAACATCCCACTACACTACCACGGAATATGTAACATCCCACTACACTACCACAGGAATCTGTAACGTCCCAGTGCAATACCACGGAATCTGTAAAATCCTACTACACTACCACGGAATCTGTAACATCCCACTACACTACCACGGAATCTGTAACATCACAGTGCACTACCGCGTATTCTGACACATCACAATACTCTACCACGGAATCTGAAACATCCCACTACAGTACCAGATTATCTGTAACATACCACTACACTACCACAGAATCTGTAACATCCCACTACACTACCACTGAATCTGTAACATCCCACTACACTACCACAGAATCTGAAACATCCCACTACACTACCACAGAATCTGTAACATCCCACTGCACTACCACAGAATCTGTAACATCCCACTACACTACCAGAGAATCTGTAACATACCACTACACTAACATGGAATCTGAAACATCCCACTACACTACCACAGAATGTGAAACATCCCACTACACTACCACAGAATCTGAAACATCGCAGTACACTACCACAGAATCTGAAACATCCCACTACACTACCACGGAATCGGTAACATCCCACAACACTACAACAGAATCTGTAACATCCCACTATACTACCACAGAATCTGTAACATCCCACAAGACTACCACGGAACCTGTAACATCCCACTACACTAACAAAGAATCTGTAACATCCCACAACACTACAACAGAATCTGTAACATCCCAATAGACTACAACAGAATCTGAAACATCGCAGTACACTACCACGGAATCTGTAACATCCCAGTACACTACCATGGAATCTGGAACATCCCACTACTCTACCACGGAATCTGTAACATCCCACTACACTACCACGGAATGTGAAACATCCCACTACACTACCACAGAATCTGAAACAACACACTACACTACAACGGAATCTGAAACATCCCACTACACTAACACGGAATCTGAAACATCCCACTATACTACCTAGGAATCTGTAACATCCCATTACACTACCACGGAATCTATAACATCCCACTATACTACCAGAGAATCTGAAACGTCCCACTACACTACCACGCAATCTCAAATATCCCACTACACTCCCACACAATCTGTAACATCCCTGTACAGTACCACAGAATCTGAAACATCCCACTATACTACCACAGAATCTGTAACATCGCACTACACTCCCACAGAATCTGAAACATCCCACGACACTACCACGGAATCAGAAACATCCAACTACACTACCACAGAATCTGAAACATCCCACTACACTACCACAGAATCTATAACGTCCCACTACACTACCACGGAATCTGAAACGTACCACTACACTACCACAGAATCTGTAACATCCCACTACACTACCACGGAATCTGTAACATCCCACTACACTACCACGGAATCTGAAACATCCCACTACACTACCACTGAATCTGAAACATCCCACTACACTACCACGGAATCTGAAACATCCCACTACACTACCAAGGAATCTAAAACATCCCACTACACTACCACAGAATCTGAAACATCCCAGTACACTACCACAGAATCTGAAACATCCCACTACACTACCACAGAATCTGAAACATCCCAGTACACTACCACGGAATCTGAAACATCCCACTACACTACCACAGAATCTGAAACATCCCACTACACTACCATGGAATCTGTAACATCACATTACACTACCGCGTATTCTGACACATCCCAATACTCTACCACGGAATCTGAAACATCCCACTACACTACCAGAGAATCTGTAACATACCACTACAGGAACACGGAATCTGAAACATCCCACTACAGTACCACGGAATCTGTAACATCCCAGTACACTACCATGGAATCTGTAACATCCAACTACTCTACCACAGAATCTGAAACATCCCACTACACTACTACAGAATCTGAAACATCCCACTACACTACCACAGAATGTGAAACATCCCACTACACTACCAGAGAATCTGTAACATACCAGTACACTACCACGGAATCTGAAACATCCCACTATACTACCTAGGAATCTGTAACATCCCACTACACTACCACGCAATCTCAAATATCCCACTACACTCCCACAGAATCTGTAACATCCCTGTACAGTACCACAGAATCTGAAACATCCCACTATACTACCACAGAATCTGTAACATCGCACTACACTCCCACAGAATCTGAAACATCCCACTACACTACTACGGAATCTGAAACATCCCAGTACACTACCACGGAATCTGAAACATCCCACTACACTACCACAGAATCTGAAACATCCCACTACACTACCACAGAATCTATAACATCCCACTACACTACCACGGAATCTGAAACATACCACTACACTACCACAGAATCAGAAACATCCCACTACACTACCACAGAATCTGAAACATACCAGTACACTACCATGGAATCTGAAACATCCCACTACACTACCACGGAATCTGTAACATCCCACTACATTACCACGGAATCTGAAACATACCACTACACTACCACAGAATCTGTAACATCCCACTACACTACCACGGAATCTGTAACATCCCACTACACTACCACAGAATCTGAAACATCCCACTACACTACCACAGAATCTATAACATCCCACTACACTACCATGGAATCTGAAACATCCCACTACACTACCACAGAATCTGAAAAATCCCACTACACTACCACGGAATCTGTAACATCCCACTACACTACCACGGAATCTGTAACATCCCACTACACTACCACGGAATCTGTAACATCCGTGTACACTACCACGGAATCTATAACATCCCACTACACTACCACGGAATCTATAACATCCCACTACACTACCACGGAATCTGTAACATCACAGTACACTACCGCGTATTCTGACACATCCCAATACTCTACCACGGAATCTGAAACTTCCCACTACACTACCGGAGAATCTGTAACATACCACTACAGGAACACGGAATCTGAAACATCCCACTACAGTACCACGGAATATGTAACATCCCAGTAAACTACCACAGAATCTGAAACATCCCACTACACTACCACGGAATCTGTAACATCCCAGTACACTACCATGGAATCTGTAACATCCCACTACTCTACCACAGAATCTGAAACATCCCACTACACTACCACGGAATCTGAAACATCCCAGTACAGTACCACAGAATCTGAAACATCCCACTATACTACCACCGAATCTGCAACAACCTACTACACTACTACGGAATCTGTAACTTCCCAGTACACTACCACCAAATCTGTAACATCCCAGTACACTTCCACAGCATCTGAAACATCCCACTACACTGCCACAGGAATCTGTAACATCCCACTACACTACCACGGAATATGTAACATCCCACTACACTACCACAGGAATCTGTAACGTCCCAGTGCAATACCACGGAATCTGTAACATCCTACTACACTACCACGGAATCTGTAACATCCCACTACACTACCACGGAATCTGTAACATCACAGTGCACTACCGCGTATTCTGACACATCACAATACTCTACCACGGAATCTGAAACATCCCACTACAGTACCAGATTATCTGTAACATACCACTACACTACCACAGAATCTGTAACATCCCACTACACTACCACGGAATCTGAAACATCCCACTACACTACCACTGAATCTGTAACATCCCACTACACTACCACAGAATCTGTAACATCCCACTACACTACCACGGAATCTGAAACATCCCACTGCACTCCCACAGAATCTGTAACATCCCACTACACTACCACAGTATCTGAAACATCCCACTACACTACCACAGAATCTGTAACATCCCACTACACTACCAGAGAATCTGTAACATACCACTACAGGAACACGGAATCTGTAACATCCCAGTACACTACCACGGAATATTTAACATCCCAGAACACTACCACAGAATCTGAAACATCCACTACACTACCACAGAATCTGTAACATCCCACTACACTACCAGAGAATCTGTAACATACCACTACAGGAACACGGAATCTGAAACATCCCACTACACTACCACGGAATATTTAACATTCCAGTACACTACCACAGAATCTGAAACATCCCACTACACTACCACGGAATCTGTAACATCCCACTACACTATCACGGAATCTGTAAAATCCGTGTACACTACCTCAGAATCTGAAACATCCCACTACACTACCACGGAATCTGTAACATCCCACTACACTACCGCGGAATCTGTAACATCCCACTACACTAACACGGAATCTGAAACATCCCACCACACTACCACAGAATATTTAACATCCCAGTACACTACCACAGAATCTGTAACATCACAGTACACTACCGCGTATTCTGACACATCCCAATACTCTACCACGGAATCTGAAACATCCCACTACACTACCAGAGAATCTGTAACATACCACTACAGGAACACGGAATCTGAAACATCCCACAACAGTACCACGGAATATTTAACATCCCAGTACACTACCACAGAATCTGAAACATCCCACTACACTACCACGGAATCTGAAACATCCCAGTACACTACCATGGAATCTGTAACATCCCACTACTCTACCACAGAATCTGAAACATCCCAGTACAGTACCACAGAATCTGAAACATCCCACTATACTACCACCGAATCTGCAACAACCTACTACACTACTACGGAATCTGTAACTTCCCAGTACACTACCACCAAATCTGTAACATCCCAGTACACTTCCACAGAATCTGAAACATCCCACTACACTACCACAGAATCTATAACATCCCACTACACTACCACGGAATCTCTAACATCCCACTACACTACCACTGAATCTGAAACATCCCACTACACTACCACAGAATCTGTAACATCCCACTACACAACCATGGAATCTGAAACATCCCACTACACTACCACGGAATCTGTAACATCCCACTACACTACCACGGAATCTGTAACATCCCAGTACACTACCACGGAATCTGTAACATCCGTGTACACTACCACGGAATCTATAACATCCCACTACACTACCACGGAATCTATAACATCCCACTACACTACCACGGAATCTGTAACATCACAGTACACTACCGCGTATTCTGACACATCCCAATACTCTACCACGGAATCTGAAACTTCCCACTACACTACCAGAGAATCTGTAACATACCACTACAGGAACACGGAATCTGAAACATCCCACTACAGTACCACGGAATATTTAACATCCCAGTACACTACCACAGAATCTGAAACATCCCACTACACTACCACGGAATCTGTAACATCCCAGTACACTACCATGGAATCTGTAACATCCCACTACTCTACCACAGAATCTGAAACATCCCACTACACTACCACGGAATCTGAAACATCCCAGTACAGTACCACAGAATCTGAAACATCCCACTATACTACCACCGAATCTGCAACAACCTACTACACTACTACGGAATCTGTAACTTCCCAGTACACTACCACCAAATCTGTAACATCCCAGTACACTTCCACAGCATCTGAAACATCCCACTACACTGCCACAAGAATCTGTAACATCCCACTACACTACCACGGAATCTGAAACATCCCACTACACTACCACGGAATCTGTAACATCCCACTACACTACCACGGAATATGTAACATCCCACTACACTACCACAGGAATCTGTAACGTCCCAGTGCAATACCACGGAATCTGTAACATCCTACTACACTACCACGGAATCTGTAACATCCCACTACACTACCACGGACTCTGTAACATCACAGTGCACTACCGCGTATTCTGACACATCACAATACTCTACCACGGAATCTGAAACATCCCACTACAGTACCAGATTATCTGTAACATACCACTACACTACCACAGAATCTGTAACATCCCACTACACTACCACGGAATCTGAAACATCCCACTACACTACCACGGAATCTGAAACATCCCACTATACTACCACAGAATCTGAAACATTCCACTACACTACCACAGAATCTGTAACATCCCAGTACACTACCACGGAATCTGTAACATCCCACTACACTACCACAGAATCTGAAACATCCCACTACACTACCACAGAATCTGTAACATCCCACTACACTACCACAAAATCTGAAACATCCCAGTACACTACCACAGAATCTGTAACATCCCACTACACTACCAGAGAATCTGTAACATACCACTACAGGAACACGGAATCTGTAACATCCCAGTACACTACCACGGAATATTTAACATCCCAGAACACTACCACAGAATCTGAAACATCCCACTACACTACCACAGAATCTGTAACATCCCACTACACTACCAGAGAATCTGTAACATACCACTACAGGAACACGGAATCTGAAACATCCCACTACACTACCACGGAATATTTAACATTCCAGTACACTACCACAGAATCTGAAACATCCCACTACACTACCACGGAATCTGTAACATCCCACTACACTATCACGGAATCTGTAACATCCGTGTACACTACCTCAGAATCTGAAACATCCCACTACACTACCACGGAATCTGTAACATCCCACTACACTACCGCGGAATCTGTAACATCCCACTACACTAACACGGAATCTGAAACATCCCACCACACTACCACAGAATATTTAACATCCCAGTACACTACCACAGAATCTGTAACATCACAGTACACTACCGCGTATTCTGACACATCCCAATACTCTACCACGGAATCTGAAACATCCCACTACACTACCAGAGAATCTGTAACATACCACTACAGGAACACGGAATCTGAAACATCCCACTACAGTACCACGGAATATCTAACATCCCAGTACACTACCACAGAATCTGAAACATCCCACTACACTACCACGGAATCTGTAACATCCCAGTACACTACCATGGAATCTGTAACATCCCACTACTCTACCACAGAATCTGAAACATCCCACTACACTACCACGGAATCTGAAACATCCCAGTACAGTACCACAGAATCTGAAACATCCCACTATACTACCACCGAATCTGCAACAACCTACTACACTACTACGGAATCTGTAACTTCCCAGTACACTACCACCAAATCTGTAACATCCCAGTACACTTCCACAGCATCTGAAACATCCCACTACACTGCCACAGGAATCTGTAACGTCCCACTACACTACCACGGAATATGTAACATCCCACTACACTACCACAGGAATCTGTAACGTCCCAGTGCAATACCACGGAATCTGTAACATCCTACTACACTACCACGGAATCTGTAACATCCCACTACACTACCACGGAATCTGTAACATCCCACTACACTACCACTGAATCTGTAACATCCCACTACACTACCACGGAATCTGAAACATCCCACTACACTACCACTGAATCTGTAACATCCCACTACACTACCACAGAATCTGAAACATCCCACTACACTACCACAGAATCTGTAACATCCCACTACACTACCACGGAATCTGAAACATCCCACTACACTACCACGGAATCTGTAACATCCCACTACACTACCACAGAATCTGAAACATCCCACTACACTACCGCAGAATCTGAAACATCCCACTACACTACCACAGAATCTGAAACATCCCACTACACTACCACGGAATCTGTAACATACCACTACACTACCACAGAATCTGTAACATCCCACTACACTACCACAGAATCTGTAACATCCCACTACACTACCAGAGAATCTGTAACATACCACTACAGGAACACGGAATCTGTAACATCCCAGTACACTACCACGGAATATTTAACATCCCAGAACACTACCACAGAATCTGAAACATCCCACTACACTACCAGAGAATCTGTAACATACCACTACAGGAGCACGGAATCTGAAACATCCCACTACACTACCACTGAATCTGTAACATCCCACTACACTACCATGGAATCTGAAACATCCCACTACACTATCACGGAATCTGTAACATCCGTGTACACTACCTCAGAATCTGAAACATCCCACTACACTACCACGGAATATTTAACATTCCAGTACACTACCACAGAATCTGAAACATCCCACTACACTACCACGGAATCTGTAACATCCCACTACACTATCACGGAATCTGTAACATCCGTGTACACTACCTCAGAATCTGAAACATCCCACTACACTACCACGGAATCTGTAACATCCCACTACACTACCGCGGAATCTGTAACATCCCACTACACTAACACGGAATCTGAAACATCCCACAACACTACCACAGAATATTTAACATCCCAGTACACTACCACAGAATCTGTAACATCACAGTACACTACCGCGTATTCTGACACATCCCAATACTCTACCACGGAATCTGAAACATCCCACTACACTACCAGAGAATCTGTAACATACCACTACAGGAACACGGAATCTGAAACATCCCACTACAGTACCACGGAATATTAAACATCCCAGTACACTACCACAGAATCTGAAACATCCCACTACACTACCACGGAATCTGTAACATCCCAGTACACTACCATGGAATCTGTAACATCCCACTACTCTACCACAGAATCTGAAACATCCCACTACACTACCACGGAATCTGAAACATCCCAGTACAGTACCACAGAATCTGAAACATCCCACTATACTACCACCGAATCTGCAACAACCTACTACACTACTACGGAATCTGTAACTTCCCAGTACACTACCACCAAATCTGTAACATCCCAGTACACTTCCACAGCATCTGAAACATCCCACTACACTGCCACAGGAATCTGTAACATCCCACTACACTACCACGGAATCTGTAACATCCCACTACACTACCACAGGAATCTGTAACGTCCCAGTGCAATACCACGGAATCTGTAACATCCTACTACACTACCACGGAATCTGTAACATCCCACTACACTACCACGGAATCTGTAACATCACAGTGCACTACCGCGTATTCTGACACATCACAATACTCTACCACGGAATCTGAAACATCCCACTACAGTACCAGATTATCTGTAACATACCACTACACTACCACAGAATCTGTAACATCCCACTACACTACCACGGAATCTGAAACATCCCACTACACTACCACTGAATCTGTAAATCCCACTACACTACCACAGAATCTGAAACATCCCACTACACTACCACAGAATCTGTAACATCCCACTACACTACCACGGAATCTGAAACATCCCACTACACTACCACAGAATCTGTAACATCCCACTACACTACCACAGTATCTGAAACATCCCACTACACTACCACAGAATCTGTAACATCCCACTACACTACCAGAGAATCTGTAACATACCACTACAGGAACACGGAATCTGTAACATCCCAGTACACTACCACGGAATATTTAACATCCCAGAACACTACCACAGAATCTGAAACATCCCACTACACTACCACAGAATCTGTAACATCCCACTACACTACCAGAGAATCTGTAACATACCACTACAGGAACACGGAATCTGAAACATCCCACTACACTACCACGGAATATTTAACATTCCAGTACACTACCACAGAATCTGAAACATCCCACTACACTACCACGGAATCTGTAACATCCCACTACACTACCACGGAATCTGTAACATCCCACTACACTATCACGGAATCTGTAACATCCGTGTACACTACCTCAGAATCTGAAACATCCCACTACACTACCACGGAATCTGTAACATCCCACTACACTACCACGGAATCTGTAACATCCCACTACACTAACACGGAATCTGAAACATCCCACCACACTACCACAGAATATTTAACATCCCAGTACACTACCACAGAATCTGTAACATCCCACTACACTACCACAGAATCTGAAACATCCCAGTACACTACCATGGAATCTGAAACATCCCTGTGCACTACCACTGAATCTGTAACATCCCACTACACTACCGCAGAATCTGAAACATCCCACTACACTACCACAGAATCTGTAACATCCCACTACACTACCACGGAATCTGAAACATCCCACTACACTACCACAGAATCTGAAACATCCCAGTACACTACCACGGAATCTGAAACATCCCACTACACTACCACGGAATCTGTAACATCCCACTACACTACCATGGAATCTGAAACATCCCTGTACACTACCACTGAATCTGAAACATCCCACTACACTACCACGGAATCTGTAACATCACAGTACACTACCGCGTATTCTGACACATCCCAATACTCTACCACGGAATCTGAAACTTCCCACTACACGACCAGAGAATCTGTAACATACCACTACAGGATCACGGAATCTGAAACATCCCACTACACTACCACGGAATCTGTAACATCCCAGTACTCTACCACAGAATCTGAAACATCCCACTACACTACCACAGAATCAGTAACATCCCACTACACTACCACGGAATCTGTAACATCCCACTACACTACCACGGAATCTGAAACATCCCAGTACACTACCACAGAATCAGTAACATCCCACTACACTACCACGGAATCTGTAACATCCCACTACACTACCACGGAATCTAAAACATCCCACTATACTACCACGGAATCTGTAACATCCCACTACACTACCATGGAATCTGGAACATCCCACTACTCTACCACAGAATCTGAAACATCCCACTACACTACCACAGAATCTGCAACATCCTACTACACTACCACCAAATCTGTAACATCCCACTACACTTCCACAGCATCTGAAACATCCCACTACACTACCACGGAATCTGAAACATCCCACTATACTACCTCGGAATCTGTAACATCCCACTACACTACCAGAGAATCTGAAACGTCCCACTACACTACCACGCAATCTCAAATATCCCACTACACTCCCACAGAATCTGTAACATCCCTGTACAGTACCACAGAATCTGAAACATCCCACTATACTACCACAGAATCTGTAACATCGCACTACACTCCCACAGAATCTGAAACATCCCACTACAGTACCACAGAATCTGAAACATCCCACTACACTACCACATAATCTGTAACATCCCACTACACTACCACAAAATCTGAAACATCCCAGTACACTACCACGGAATCTGAAACATCCCACTACACTACCACAGAATCTGAAACATCCCACTACACTACCATGGAATCTGAAACATCCCTGTACACTACCACAGAATCTGTAACATCCCACTACACAACCACGGAATCTGAAACATCCCACTACACTACCACGGAATCTGAAACATCCCACTACACTACCACAGAATCTGTAACATCCCACTACACTACCACAAAATCTGAAACATCCCAGTACACTACCACGGAATCTGAAACATCCCACTACACTACCACAGAATCTGAAACATCCCACTATACTACCACAGAATCTGAAACATCGCAGTACACTACCACAGAATCTGAAACATCCCACTACACTACCGCAGAATCTGAAACATCACACTACACTACAACGGAATCTGAAAATTCCCAGTACACTATCACAGAATCTGAAACATCCCACTACACTAACACGGAAACTGAAACATCCCACTACACTACCACAGAATCTGGAACATCCCAGTACAGTACCACAGAATCTGTAACATCCCACTACACTACCACGGAATCTGAAACATCCCACTATACTAACTAGGAATTTGTAACATCCCACTACACTACCAGAGAATCTGAAACGTCCCACTACACTACCACGCAATCTCAAATATCCCACTACACTCCCACAGAATCTGTAACATCCCTCTACACTACCATGGAATCTGAAACATCCCACTATACTACCACAGAATCTGTAACATCGCACTACACTCCCAAAGAATCTGAAACATCCCACTACACTACCACGGAATCTGAAACATCCCACTACACTAACACGGAAACTGAAACATCCCACTACACTACCACAGAATCTGGAACATCCCAGTACAGTACCACAGAATCTGTAACATCCCACTACACTACCACGGAATCTGAAACATCCCACTATACTAACTAGGAATCTGTAACATCCCATTACACTACCACGGAATCTATAACATCCCACTACACTACCAGAGAATCTGAAACGTCCCACTACACTACCACGCAATCTCAAATATCCCACTACACTCCCACAGAATCTGTAACATCCCTGTACACTACCATGGAATCTGAAACATCCCACTATACTACCACAGAATCTGTAACATCGCACTACACTACCATGGAATCTGAAACATCCCACTACACTACCACAGAATCTGCAACATCCTACTACACTACCACCAAATCTGTAACATCCCACTACACTTCCACAGCATCTGAAACATCCCACTACACTACCACGGAATCTGAAACATCCCACTATACTACCTCGGAATCTGTAACATCCCACTACACTACCAGAGAATCTGAAACGTCCCACTACACTACCACGCAATCTCAAATATCCCACTACACTCCCACAGAATCTGTAACATCCCTGTACAGTACCACAGAATCTGAAACATCCCACTATACTACCACAGAATCTGTAACATCGCACTACACTCCCACAGAATCTGAAACATCCCACTACAGTACCACAGAATCTGAAACATCCCACTACACTACCACAGAATCTGTAACATCCCACTACACTACCACAAAATCTGAAACATCCCAGTACACTACCACGGAATCTGAAACATCCCACTACACTACCACAGAATCTGAAACATCCCACTACACTACCATGGAATCTGAAACATCCCTGTACACTACCACAGAATCTGTAACATCCCACTACACAACCACGGAATCTGAAACATCCCACTACACTACCACGGAATCTGAAACATCCCACTACACTACCACAGAATCTGTAACATCCCACAATACTACCTCGGAATCTGTAACATCCCACTACACTACCAGAGAATCTGAAACGTCCCACTACACTACCACGCAATCTCAAATATCCCACTACACTCCCACAGAATCTGTAACATCCCTGTACAGTACCACAGAATCTGAAACATCCCACTATACTACCACAGAATCTGTAACATCGCACTACACTCCCACAGAATCTGAAACATCCCACTACAATACCACAGAATCTGAAACATCCCACTACACTACCACAGAATCTGTAACATCCCACTACACTACCACAAAATCTGAAACATCCCAGTACACTACCACGGAATCTGAAACATCCCACTACACTACCACAGAATCTGAAACATCCCACTACACTACCATGGAATCTGAAACATCCCTGTACACTACCACAGAATCTGTAACATCCCACTACACAACCACGGAATCTGAAACATCCCACTACACTACCACGGAATCTGAAACATCCCACTACACTACCACAGAATCTGTAACATCCCACTACACTACCACAAAATCTGAAACATCCCAGTACACTACCACGGAATCTGAAACATCCCACTACACTACCACAGAATCTGAAACATCCCACTATACTACCACAGAATCTGAAACATCGCAGTACACTACCACAGAATCTGAAATATCCCACTACACTACCGCAGAATCTGAAACATCACACTACACTACAACGGAATCTGAAAATTCCCAGTACACTATCACAGAATCTGAAACATCCCACTACACTAACACGGAAACTGAAACATCCCACTACACTACCACAGAATCTGGAACATCCCAGTACAGTACCACAGAATCTGTAACATCCCACTACACTACCACGGAATCTGAAACATCCCACTATACTAACTAGGAATCTGTAACATCCCACTACACTACCACAAAATCTGAAACATCCCAGTACACTACCACGGAATCTGAAACATCCCACTACACTACCACAGAATCTGAAACATCCCACTACACTACCATGGAATCTGAAACATCCCTGTACACTACCACAGAATCTGTAACATCCCACTACACAACCACGGAATCTGAAACATCCCACTACACTACCACGGAATCTGAAACATCCCACTACACTACCACAGAATCTGTAACATCCCACAATACTACCTCGGAATCTGTAACATCCCACTACACTACCAGAGAATCTGAAACGTCCCACTACACTACCACGCAATCTCAAATATCCCACTACACTCCCACAGAATCTGTAACATCCCTGTACAGTACCACAGAATCTGAAACATCCCACTATACTACCACAGAATCTGTAACATCGCACTACACTCCCACAGAATCTGAAACATCCCACTACACTACCACAGAATCTGTAACATCCCACTACACTACCACAAAATCTGAAACATCCCAGTACACTACCACGGAATCTGAAACATCCCACTACACTACCACAGAATCTGAAACATCCCACTACACTACCATGGAATCTGAAACATCCCTGTACACTACCACAGAATCTGTAACATCCCACTACACAACCACGGAATCTGAAACATCCCACTACACTACCACGGAATCTGAAGCATCCCACTACACTACCACAGAATCTGTAACATCCCACTACACTACCACAAAATCTGAAACATCCCAGTACACTACCACGGAATCTGAAACATCCCACTACACTACCACAGAATCTGAAACATCCCACTATACTACCACAGAATCTGAAACATCGCAGTACACTACCACAGAATCTGAAACATCCCACTACACTACCGCAGAATCTGAAACATCACACTACACTACAACGGAATCTGAAAATTCCCAGTACACTATCACAGAATCTGAAACATCCCACTACACTAACACGGAAACTGAAACATCCCACTACACTACCACAGAATCTGGAACATCCCAGTACAGTACCACAGAATCTGTAACATCCCACTACACTACCACGGAATCTGAAACATCCCACTATACTAACTAGGAATCTGTAACATCCCACTACACTACCAGAGAATCTGAAACGTCCCACTACACTACCATGCAATCTCAAATATCCCACTACACTCCCACAGAATCTGTAACATCCCTCTACACTACCATGGAATCTGAAACATCCCACTATACTACCACAGAATCTGTAACATCGCACTACACTCCCAAAGAATCTGAAACATCCCACTACACTACCACGGAATCTGAAACATCCCACTACACTAACACGGAAACTGAAACATCCCACTACACTACCACAGAATCTGGAACATCCCAGTACAGTACCACAGAATCTGTAACATCCCACTACACTACCACGGAATCTGAAACATCCCACTATACTAACTAGGAATCTGTAACATCCCATTACACTACCACGGAATCTATAACATCCCACTACACTACCAGAGAATCTGAAACGTCCCACTACACTACCACGCAATCTCAAATATCCCACTACACTCCCACAGAATCTGTAACATCCCTGTACACTACCATGGAATCTGAAACATCCCACTATACTACCACAGAATCTGTAACATCGCACTACACTCCCACAGAATCTGAAACATCCCACTACACTACCACGGAATCTGAAACATCCCACTACACTACCACGGAATCTGAAACATCCCACTACACCACCACAGAATCTGCAACATCCCACTACACTACCACAGAATCTGTAACATCGCACTACACTCCCACAGAATCTGAAACATCCCACTACACTACCACAGAATCTGCAACATCCTACTACACTACTACGGAATCTGTAACTTCCCAGTACACTACCACCAAATCTGTAACATCCCAGTACACTTCCACAGCATCTGAAACATCCCACTACACTACCACAGGAATCTGTAACATCCCACTACACTACCGCGGAATCTGAAACATCCCACTACACTACCACAGAATCTGTAACATCCCACTACACTACCACAGGAATCTGTAACATCCCAGTACACTACCACGGAATCTGTAACATCCCACTACACCACCAGGGAATCTGTAACATCCCACAGCACTACCACAGAATCTGAAACATCCCAGTACACTACCATGGAATCTGAATCATCCCTGTACACTACCACTAAATCTAAAGCATCCCACTACACTACCACGGAATCTGTAACATCCCACAACACTACCACGGAATCTGAAACATCCCACTACACTACAACGGAATCTGTAACATCCCACTACACTACCACGGAATCTGAAACATCCCACTACACTACCACGGAATCTGAAAATTCCCAGTACACTGTCACAGAATCTGAAACATCCCACTACACTAACACGGAAACTGAAACATCCCACTACACTACCACGTAATATTTAACATCCCAGTACACTACCACAGAATCTGTAACATCCCACTACACTACCATGGAAAATTTAACATCCCACTACACTACCACGGAATCT
Organism: Hypanus sabinus; assembly: GCF_030144855.1. Taxonomy (NCBI): domain Eukaryota; kingdom Metazoa; phylum Chordata; class Chondrichthyes; order Myliobatiformes; family Dasyatidae; genus Hypanus; species Hypanus sabinus. The sequence goes on from NC_082706.1 coordinate 70,328,532, forward strand.
GTAACATCCCACTACACTACCACGGAATCTGTAACATCCCACTACACTACCACGTAATCTGTAACATCCCAGTACACTACCACAGAATCTGTAACATCCCACTACACTACCATGGAAAATTTAACATCCCACTACACTACCACGGAATCTGTAACATCCCACTACAGTACCACGGAATCTGTAACATCCCACTACACTACCACAGAATCTGAAACATCCCACTACACTATCACGGAATCTGTAACATCCGTGTACACTACCACAGAATCTGAAACATCGCAGTACAATACCACGGAATCTGAAACATCCCACCACACTACCACAGAATCTGAAACATCCCACTACACTACCACGGAATCTGTAACATGCCACAACACTACCACGGAATCTGAAACATCCCACTACACTACAACGGAATCTGTAACATCCCACTACACTACCACGGAATCTGAAACATCCCACTACACTACCACGGTATCTGTAACATCCCAGTACACTACCACGGAATCTGAAACATCCCACTACACTACCAGAGAATCTAAAACATCCCACTACTCTACCACAGAATCTGTAACATCCCAGTACACTACCACAGAATCTGAAACATCCCACTACACTACCACGGAATCTGTAACATCCCACTACACTACCACGGAATCTGGAACATCCCACTACTCTACCACAGAATCTGAAACATCCCACTACACTACCACAGAATCTGCAACATCCTACTACACTACCACCAAATCTGTAACATCCCACTACACTTCCACAGCATCTGAAACATCCCACTACACTACCACGGAATCTGAAACATCCCACTATACTACCTCGGAATCTGTAACATCCCACTACACTACCAGAGAATCTGAAACGTCCCACTACACTACCACGCAATCTCAAATATCCCACTACACTCCCACAGAATCTGTAACATCCCTGTACAGTACCACAGAATCTGAAACATCGCACTACACTCCCACAGAATCTGAAACATCCCACTACAGTACCACAGAATCTGAAACATCCCACTACACTACCACAGAATCTGTAACATCCCACTACACTACCACAAAATCTGAAACATCCCAGTACACTACCACGGAATCTGAAACATCCCACTACACTACCACAGAATCTGAAACATCCCACTACACTACCATGGAATCAGAAACATCCCTGTACACTACCACAGAATCTGTAACATCCCACTACACAACCACGGAATCTGAAACATCCCACTACACTACCACGGAATCTGAAACATCCCACTACACTACCACAGAATCTGTAACATCCCACTACACTACCACAAAATCTGAAACATCCCAGTACACTACCACGGAATCTGAAACATCCCACTACACTACCACAGAATCTGAAACATCCCACTATACTACCACAGAATCTGAAACATCGCAGTACACTACCACAGAATCTGAAACATCCCACTACACTACCGCAGAATCTGAAACATCACACTACACTACAACGGAATCTGAAAATTCCCAGTACACTATCACAGAATCTGAAACATCCCACTACACTAACACGGAAACTGAAACATCCCACTACACTACCACAGAATCTGGAACATCCCAGTACAGTACCACAGAATCTGTAACATCCCACTACACTACCACGGAATCTGAAACATCCCACTATACTAACTAGGAATCTGTAACATCCCACTACACTACCAGAGAATCTGAAACGTCCCACTACACTACCACGCAATCTCAAATATCCCACTACACTCCCACAGAATCTGTAACATCCCTCTACACTACCATGGAATCTGAAACATCCCACTATACTACCACAGAATCTGTAACATCGCACTACACTCCCAAAGAATCTGAAACATCCCACTACACTACCACGGAATCTGAAACATCCCACTACACTAACACGGAAACTGAAACATCCCACTACACTACCACAGAATCTGGAACATCCCAGTACAGTACCACAGAATCTGTAACATCCCACTACACTACCACGGAATCTGAAACATCCCACTATACTAACTAGGAATCTGTAACATCCCATTACACTACCACGGAATCTATAACATCCCACTACACTACCAGAGAATCTGAAACGTCCCACTACACTACCACGCAATCTCAAATATCCCACTACACTCCCACAGAATCTGTAACATCCCTGTACACTACCATGGAATCTGAAACATCCCACTATACTACCACAGAATCTGTAACATCGCACTACACTCCCACAGAATCTGAAACATCCCACTACACTACCACGGAATCTGAAACATCCCACTACACTACCACGGAATCTGAAACATCCCACTACACCACCACAGAATCTGCAACATCCCACTACACTACCACAGAATCTGTAACATCGCACTACACTCCCACAGAATCTGAAACATCCCACTACACTACCACAGAATCTGCAACATCCTACTACACTACTACGGAATCTGTAACTTCCCAGTACACTACCACCAAATCTGTAACATCCCAGTACACTTCCACAGCATCTGAAACATCCCACTACACTACCACAGGAATCTGTAACATCCCACTACACTACCACGGAATCTGTAACATCCCACTACACTACCACAGGAATCTGTAACATCCCAGTACACTACCACGGAATCTGTAACATCCCACTACACCACCAGGGAATCTGTAACATCCCACAGCACTACCACAGAATCTGAAACATCCCAGTACACTACCATGGAATCTGAATCATCCCTGTACACTACCACTGAATCTAAAGCATCCCACTACACTACCACGGAATCTGTAACATCCCACAACACTACCACGGAATCTGAAACATCCCACTACACTACAACGGAATCTGTAACATCCCACTACACTACCACGGAATCTGAAACATCCCACTACACTACCACGGTATCTGTAACATCCCAGTACACTACCACGGAATATGAACCATCCCACTACACTGTCACAGAATCTGAAACATCCCACTACACTACCACGGAATCTGAAACATCCCACTACACTACCACGGAATCTGTAACATCCCACTAGACTACCACGTAATCTGTAACATCCCAGTACACTACCACAGAATCTGTAACATCCCACTACACTACCATGGAAAATTTAACATCCCACTACACTACCACGGAATCTGTAACATCCCACTACACTACCACGGAATCTGTAACATCCCACTAGACTACCACGTAATCTGTAACATCCCAGTACACTACCACAGAATCTGTAACATCCCACTACACTACCATGGAAAATTTAACATCCCACTACACTACCACGGAATCTGTAACATCCCACTACAGTACCACGGAATCTGTAACATCCCACTACACTACCACAGAATCTGAAACATCCCACTACACTATCACGGAATCTGTAACATCCGTGTACACTACCACAGAATCTGAAACATCGCAGTACAATACCACGGAATCTGAAACATCCCACCACACTACCACAGAATCTGAAACATCCCACTACACTACCACAGAATCTGCAACATCCTACTACACTACTACGGAATCTGTAACTTCCCAGTACACTACCACCAAATCTGTAACATCCCAGTACACTTCCACAGCATCTGAAACATCCCACTACACTACCACAGGAATCTGTAACATCCCACTACACTACCACGGAATCTGTAACATCCCACTACACTACCACAGGAATCTGTAACATCCCAGTACACTACCACGGAATCTGTAACATCCCACTACACCACCAGGGAATCTGTAACATCCCACAGCACTACCACAGAATCTGAAACATCCCAGTACACTACCATGGAATCTGAATCATCCCTGTACACTACCACTGAATCTAAAGCATCCCACTACACTACCACGGAATCTGTAACATCCCACAACACTACCACGGAATCTGAAACATCCCACTACACTACCACGGTATCTGTAACATCCCAGTACACTACCACGGAATATGAACCATCCCACTACACTACCACGGAATCTGAAAATTCCCAGTACACTGTCACAGAATCTGAAACATCCCACTACACTACCACAGAATCTGTAACATCCCACTACACTACCACGGAATCTGTAACATCCCACTAGACTACCACGTAATCTGTAACATCCCAGTACACTACCACAGAATCTGTAACATCCCACTACACTACCATGGAAAATTTAACATCCCACTACACTACCACGGAATCTGTAACATCCCACTACACTACCACGGAATCTGTAACATCCCACTAGACAACCACGTAATCTGTAACATCCCAGTACACTACCACAGAATCTGTAACATCCCACTACATTACCATGGAAAATTTAACATCCCACTACACTACCACGGAATCTGTAACATCCCACAACAGTACCACGGAATCTGTAACATCCCACTACACTACCACAGAATCTGAAACATCCCACTACACTATCACGGAATCTGTAACATCCGTGTACACTACCACAGAATCTGAAACATCGCAGTACAATACCACGGAATCTGAAACATCCCACCACACTACCACAGAATCTGAAACATCCCACTACACTACCACGGAATCTGTAACATCCCACAACACTACCACGGAATCTGAAACATCCCACTACACTACAACGGAATCTGTAACATCCCACTACACTACCACGGAATCTGAAACATCCCACTACACTACCACGGTATCTGTAACATCCCAGTACACTACCACGGAATCTGAAACATCCCACTACACTACCAGAGAATCTAAAACATCCCACTACTCTACCACAGAATCTGTAACATCCCAGTACACTACCACAGAATCTGAAACATCCCACTACACTACCACGGAATCTGTAACATCCCACTACACTACCACGGAATCTGGAACATCCCACTACTCTACCACAGAATCTGAAACATCCCACTACACTACCACAGAATCTGCAACATCCTACTACACTACCACCAAATCTGTAACATCCCACTACACTTCCACAGCATCTGAAACATCCCACTACACTACCACGGAATCTCAAATATCCCACTACACTCCCACAGAATCTGTAACATCCCTGTACAGTACCACAGAATCTGAAACATTCCACTATACTACCACAGAATCTGTAACATCGCACTACACTACCACGGAATCTGTAACATCCCACAACACTACCACGGAATCTGAAACATCCCACTACACTACAACGGAATCTGTAACATCCCACTACACTACCACGGAATCTGAAACATCCCACTACACTACCACGGTATCTGTAACATCCCAGTACACTACCACGGAATCTGAAACATCCCACTACACTACCAGAGAATCTAAAACATCCCACTACTCTACCACAGAATCTGTAACATCCCAGTACACTACCACAGAATCTGAAACATCCCACTACACTACCACGGAATCTGTAACATCCCACTACACTACCACGGAATCTGGAACATCCCACTACTCTACCACAGAATCTGAAACATCCCACTACACTACCACAGAATCTGCAACATCCTACTACACTACCACCAAATCTGTAACATCCCACTACACTTCCACAGCATCTGAAACATCCCACTACACTACCACGGAATCTGAAACATCCCACTATACTACCTCGGAATCTGTAACATCCCACTACACTACCAGAGAATCTGAAACGTCCCACTACACTACCACGCAATCTCAAATATCCCACTACACTCCCACAGAATCTGTAACATCCCTGTACAGTACCACAGAATCTGAAACATCGCACTACACTCCCACAGAATCTGAAACATCCCACTACAGTACCACAGAATCTGAAACATCCCACTACACTACCACAGAATCTGTAACATCCCACTACACTACCACAAAATCTGAAACATCCCAGTACACTACCACGGAATCTGAAACATCCCACTACACTACCACAGAATCTGAAACATCCCACTACACTACCATGGAATCAGAAACATCCCTGTACACTACCACAGAATCTGTAACATCCCACTACACAACCACGGAATCTGAAACATCCCACTACACTACCACGGAATCTGAAACATCCCACTACACTACCACAGAATCTGTAACATCCCACGACACTACCACAAAATCTGAAACATCCCAGTACACTACCACGGAATCTGAAACATCCCACTACACTACCACAGAATCTGAAACATCCCACTATACTACCACAGAATCTGAAACATCGCAGTACACTACCACAGAATCTGAAACATCCCACTACACTACCGCAGAATCTGAAACATCACACTACACTACAACGGAATCTGAAAATTCCCAGTACACTATCACAGAATCTGAAACATCCCACTACACTAACACGGAAACTGAAACATCCCACTACACTACCACAGAATCTGGAACATCCCAGTACAGTACCACAGAATCTGTAACATCCCACTACACTACCACGGAATCTGAAACATCCCACTATACTAACTAGGAATCTGTAACATCCCACTACACTACCAGAGAATCTGAAACGTCCCACTACACTACCACGCAATCTCAAATATCCAACTACACTCCCACAGAATCTGTAACATCCCTCTACACTACCATGGAATCTGAAACATCCCACTATACTACCACAGAATCTGTAACATCGCACTACACTCCCAAAGAATCTGAAACATCCCACTACACTACCACGGAATCTGAAACATCCCACTACACTAACACGGAAACTGAAACATCCCACTACACTACCACAGAATCTGGAACATCCCAGTACAGTACCACAGAATCTGTAACATCCCACTACACTACCACGGAATCTGAAACATCCCACTATACTAACTAGGAATCTGTAACATCCCATTACACTACCACGGAATCTATAACATCCCACTACACTACCAGAGAATCTGAAACGTCCCACTACACTACCACGCAATCTCAAATATCCCACTACACTCCCACAGAATCTGTAACATCCCTGTACACTACCATGGAATCTGAAACATCCCACTATACTACCACAGAATCTGTAACATCGCACTACACTCCCACAGAATCTGAAACATCCCACTACACTACCACGGAATCTGAAACATCCCACTACACTACCACGGAATCTGAAACATCCCACTACACCACCACAGAATCTGCAACATCCCACTACACTACCACAGAATCTGTAACATCGCACTACACTCCCACAGAATCTGAAACATCCCACTACACTACCACAGAATCTGCAACATCCTACTACACTACTACGGAATCTGTAACTTCCCAGTACACTACCACCAAATCTGTAACATCCCAGTACACTTCCACAGCATCTGAAACATCCCACTACACTACCACAGGAATCTGTAACATCCCACTACACTACCACGGAATCTGTAACATCCCACTACACTACCACAGGAATCTGTAACATCCCAGTACACTACCACGGAATCTGTAACATCCCACTACACCACCAGGGAATCTGTAACATCCCACAGCACTACCACAGAATCTGAAACATCCCAGTACACTACCATGGAATCTGAATCATCCCTGTACACTACCACTGAATCTAAAGCATCCCACTACACTACCACGGAATCTGTAACATCCCACAACACTACCACGGAATCTGAAACATCCCACTACACTACAACGGAATCTGTAACATCCCACTACACTACCACGGAATCTGAAACATCCCACTACACTACCACGGTATCTGTAACATCCCAGTACACTACCACGGAATATGAACCATCCCACTACACTGTCACAGAATCTGAAACATCCCACTACACTACCACGGAATCTGAAACATCCCACTACACTACCACGGAATCTGTAACATCCCACTAGACTACCACGTAATCTGTAACATCCCAGTACACTACCACAGAATCTGTAACATCCCACTACACTACCATGGAAAATTTAACATCCCACTACACTACCACGGAATCTGTAACATCCCACTACACTACCACGGAATCTGTAACATCCCACTAGACTACCACGTAATCTGTAACATCCCAGTACACTACCACAGAATCTGTAACATCCCACTACACTACCATGGAAAATTTAACATCCCACTACACTACCACGGAATCTGTAACATCCCACTACAGTACCACGGAATCTGTAACATCCCACTACACTACCACAGAATCTGAAACATCCCACTACACTATCACGGAATCTGTAACATCCGTGTACACTACCACAGAATCTGAAACATCGCAGTACAATACCACGGAATCTGAAACATCCCACCACACTACCACAGAATCTGAAACATCCCACTACACTACCACAGAATCTGCAACATCCTACTACACTACTACGGAATCTGTAACTTCCCAGTACACTACCACCAAATCTGTAACATCCCAGTACACTTCCACAGCATCTGAAACATCCCACTACACTACCACAGGAATCTGTAACATCCCACTACACTACCACGGAATCTGTAACATCCCACTACACTACCACAGGAATCTGTAACATCCCAGTACACTACCACGGAATCTGTAACATCCCACTACACCACCAGGGAATCTGTAACATCCCACAGCACTACCACAGAATCTGAAACATCCCAGTACACTACCATGGAATCTGAATCATCCCTGTACACTACCACTGAATCTAAAGCATCCCACTACACTACCACGGAATATGTAACATCCCACAACACTACCACAGCATCTGAAACATCCCACTACACTACCACGGAATCTGAAACATCCCACTATACTACCTCGGAATCTGTAACATCCCACTACACTACCAGAGAATCTGAAACGTCCCACTACACTACCACGCAATCTCAAATATCCCACTACACTCCCACAGAATCTGTAACATCCCTGTACAGTACCACAGAATCTGAAACATCGCACTACACTCCCACAGAATCTGAAACATCCCACTACAGTACCACAGAATCTGAAACATCCCACTACACTACCACAGAATCTGTAACATCCCACTACACTACCACAAAATCTGAAACATCCCAGTACACTACCACGGAATCTGAAACATCCCACTACACTACCACAGAATCTGAAACATCCCACTACACTACCATGGAATCAGAAACATCCCTGTACACTACCACAGAATCTGTAACATCCCACTACACAACCACGGAATCTGAAACATCCCACTACACTACCACGGAATCTGAAACATCCCACTACACTACCACAGAATCTGTAACATCCCACTACACTACCACAAAATCTGAAACATCCCAGTACACTACCACGGAATCTGAAACATCCCACTACACTACCACAGAATCTGAAACATCCCACTATACTACCACAGAATCTGAAACATCGCAGTACACTACCACAGAATCTGAAACATCCCACTACACTACCGCAGAATCTGAAACATCACACTACACTACAACGGAATCTGAAAATTCCCAGTACACTATCACAGAATCTGAAACATCCCACTACACTAACACGGAAACTGAAACATCCCACTACACTACCACAGAATCTGGAACATCCCAGTACAGTACCACAGAATCTGTAACATCCCACTACACTACCACGGAATCTGAAACATCCCACTATACTAACTAGGAATCTGTAACATCCCACTACACTACCAGAGAATCTGAAACGTCCCACTACACTACCACGCAATCTCAAATATCCCACTACACTCCCACAGAATCTGTAACATCCCTCTACACTACCATGGAATCTGAAACATCCCACTATACTACCACAGAATCTGTAACATCGCACTACACTCCCAAAGAATCTGAAACATCCCACTACACTACCACGGAATCTGAAACATCCCACTACACTAACACGGAAACTGAAACATCCCACTACACTACCACAGAATCTGGAACATCCCAGTACAGTACCACAGAATCTGTAACATCCCACTACACTACCACGGAATCTGAAACATCCCACTATACTAACTAGGAATCTGTAACATCCCATTACACTACCACGGAATCTATAACATCCCACTACACTACCAGAGAATCTGAAACGTCCCACTACACTACCACGCAATCTCAAATATCCCACTACACTCCCACAGAATCTGTAACATCCCTGTACACTACCATGGAATCTGAAACATCCCACTATACTACCACAGAATCTGTAACATCGCACTACACTCCCACAGAATCTGAAACATCCCACTACACTACCACGGAATCTGAAACATCCCACTACACTACCACGGAATCTGAAACATCCCACTACACCACCACAGAATCTGCAACATCCCACTACACTACCACAGAATCTGTAACATCGCACTACACTCCCACAGAATCTGAAACATCCCACTACACTACCACAGAATCTGCAACATCCTACTACACTACTACGGAATCTGTAACTTCCCAGTACACTACCACCAAATCTGTAACATCCCAGTACACTTCCACAGCATCTGAAACATCCCACTACACTACCACAGGAATCTGTAACATCCCACTACACTACCACGGAATCTGTAACATCCCACTACACTACCACAGGAATCTGTAACATCCCAGTACACTACCACGGAATCTGTAACATCCCACTACACCACCAGGGAATCTGTAACATCCCACAGCACTACCACAGAATCTGAAACATCCCAGTACACTACCATGGAATCTGAATCATCCCTGTACACTACCACTGAATCTAAAGCATCCCACTACACTACCACGGAATCTGTAACATCCCACAACACTACCACGGAATCTGAAACATCCCACTACACTACAACGGAATCTGTAACATCCCACTACACTACCACGGAATCTGAAACATCCCACTACACTACCACGGTATCTGTAACATCCCAGTACACTACCACGGAATATGAACCATCCCACTACACTGTCACAGAATCTGAAACATCCCACTACACTACCACGGAATCTGAAACATCCCACTACACTACCACGGAATCTGTAACATCCCACTAGACTACCACGTAATCTGTAACATCCCAGTACACTACCACAGAATCTGTAACATCCCACTACACTACCATGGAAAATTTAACATCCCACTACACTACCACGGAATCTGTAACATCCCACTACACTACCACGGAATCTGTAACATCCCACTAGACTACCACGTAATCTGTAACATCCCAGTACACTACCACAGAATCTGTAACATCCCACTACACTACCATGGAAAATTTAACATCCCACTACACTACCACGGAATCTGTAACATCCCACTACAGTACCACGGAATCTGTAACATCCCACTACACTACCACAGAATCTGAAACATCCCACTACACTATCACGGAATCTGTAACATCCGTGTACACTACCACAGAATCTGAAACATCGCAGTACAATACCACGGAATCTGAAACATCCCACCACACTACCACAGAATCTGAAACATCCCACTACACTACCACAGAATCTGCAACATCCTACTACACTACTACGGAATCTGTAACTTCCCAGTACACTACCACCAAATCTGTAACATCCCAGTACACTTCCACAGCATCTGAAACATCCCACTACACTACCACAGGAATCTGTAACATCCCACTACACTACCACGGAATCTGTAACATCCCACTACACTACCACAGGAATCTGTAACATCCCAGTACACTACCACGGAATCTGTAACATCCCACTACACCACCAGGGAATCTGTAACATCCCACAGCACTACCACAGAATCTGAAACATCCCAGTACACTACCATGGAATCTGAATCATCCCTGTACACTACCACTGAATCTAAAGCATCCCACTACACTACCACGGAATCTGTAACATCCCACAACACTACCACGGAATCTGAAACATCCCACTACACTACCACGGTATCTGTAACATCCCAGTACACTACCACGGAATATGAACCATCCCACTACACTACCACGGAATCTGAAAATTCCCAGTACACTGTCACAGAATCTGAAACATCCCACTACACTACCACAGAATCTGTAACATCCCACTACACTACCACGGAATCTGTAACATCCCACTAGACTACCACGTAATCTGTAACATCCCAGTACACTACCACAGAATCTGTAACATCCCACTACACTACCATGGAAAATTTAACATCCCACTACACTACCACGGAATCTGTAACATCCCACTACACTACCACGGAATCTGTAACATCCCACTAGACAACCACGTAATCTGTAACATCCCAGTACACTACCACAGAATCTGTAACATCCCACTACATTACCATGGAAAATTTAACATCCCACTACACTACCACGGAATCTGTAACATCCCACTACAGTACCACGGAATCTGTAACATCCCACTACACTACCACAGAATCTGAAACATCCCACTACACTATCACGGAATCTGTAACATCCGTGTACACTACCACAGAATCTGAAACATCGCAGTACAATACCACGGAATCTGAAACATCCCACCACACTACCACAGAATCTGAAACATCCCACTACACTACCACGGAATCTGTAACATCCCACAACACTACCACGGAATCTGAAACATCCCACTACACTACAACGGAATCTGTAACATCCCACTACACTACCACGGAATCTGAAACATCCCACTACACTACCACGGTATCTGTAACATCCCAGTACACTACCACGGAATCTGAAACATCCCACTACACTACCAGAGAATCTAAAACATCCCACTACTCTACCACAGAATCTGTAACATCCCAGTACACTACCACAGAATCTGAAACATCCCACTACACTACCACGGAATCTGTAACATCCCACTACACTACCACGGAATCTGGAACATCCCACTACTCTACCACAGAATCTGAAACATCCCACTACACTACCACAGAATCTGCAACATCCTACTACACTACCACCAAATCTGTAACATCCCACTACACTTCCACAGCATCTGAAACATCCCACTACACTACCACGGAATCTCAAATATCCCACTACACTCCCACAGAATCTGTAACATCCCTGTACAGTACCACAGAATCTGAAACATTCCACTATACTACCACAGAATTTGTAACATCGCACTACACTACCACGGAATCTGGAACATCCCACTACTCTACCACAGAATCTGAAACATCCCACTACACTACCACAGAATCTGCAACATCCCACTATACTACCTCGGAATCTGTAACATCCCACTACACTACCAGAGAATCTGAAACGTCCCACTACACTACCACGCAATCTCAAATATCCCACTACACTCCCACAGAATCTGTAACATCCCTGTACAGTACCACAGAATCTGAAACATTCCACTATACTACCACAGAATCTGTAACATCGCACTACACTCCCACAGAATCTGAAACATCCCACTACAGTACCACAGAATCTGAAACATCCCACTACACTACCACAGAATCTGTAACATCCCACTACACTACCACAAAATCTGAAACATCCCAGTACACTACCACGGAATCTGAAACATCCCACTACACTACCACAGAATCTGAAACATCCCACTACACTACCACAGAATCTGAAACATCCCACTACACTACCACAGAATCTGTAACATCCCACTACACTACCACAAAATCTGAAACATCCCAGTACACTACCACGGAATCTGAAACATCCCACTACACTACCACAGAATCTGAAACATCCCACTACACTACCACAGAATCTGAAACATCGCAGTACACTACCACAGAATCTGAAACATCCCACTACACTACCGCAGAATCTGAAACATCACACTACACTACAACGGAATCTGAAAATTCCCAGTACACTATCACAGAATCTGAAACATCCCACTACACTAACACGGAAACTGAAACATCCCACTACACTACCACAGAATCTGGAACATCCCAGTACAGTACCACAGAATCTGTAACATCCCACTACACTACCACGGAATCTGAAACATCCCACTATTCTAACTAGGAATCTGTAACATCCCACTACACTACCAGAGAATCTGAAACGTCCCACTACACTACCACGCAATCTCAAATATCCCACTACACTCCCACAGAATCTGTAACATCCCTCTACACTACCATGGAAACTGAAATATCCCACTATACTACCACAGAATCTGTAACATCGCACTACACTCCCAAAGAATCTGAAACATCCCACTACACTACCACGGAATCTGAAACATCCCACTACACTAACACGGAAACTGAAACATCCCACTACACTACCACAGAATCTGGAACATCCCAGTACAGTACCACAGAATCTGTAACATCCCACTACACTACCACGGAATCTGAAACATCCCACTATACTAACTAGGAATCTGTAACATCCCATTACACTACCACGGAATCTATAACATCCCACTACACTACCAGAGAATCTGAAACTTCCCACTACACTACCACGCAATCTCAAATATCGCACTACACTCCCACAGAATCTGAAACATCCCACTACACTACCACGGAATCTGAAACATCCCACTACACCACCACAGAATCTGCAACATCCCACTACACTACCACAGAATCTGTAACATCGCACTACACTCCCACAGAATCTGAAACATCCCACTACACTACCACAGGAATCTGTAACATCCCACTACACTACCACGGAATCTGTAACATCCCACTACACTACCACAGGAATCTGTAACATCCCAGTACACTACCACGGAATCTGTAACATCCCACTACACCACCAGGGAATCTGTAACATCCCACAGCACTACCACAGAATCTGAAACATCCCAGTACACTACCATGGAATCTGAATCATCCCTGTACACTACCACGGAATCTGAAACATCCCACTACACTACCACGGTATCTGTAACATCCCAGTACACTACCACGGAATATGAACCATCCCACTACACTAACACGGAATCTGAAAATTCCCAGTACACTGTCACAGAATCTGAAACATCCCACTGCACTACCACAGAATCTGTAACATCCCACTACACTACCAGAGAATCTGTAACATACCACGACAGGAACACGGAATCTGAAACATCCCACTACAGTACCACGTAATATTTAACATCCCAGTACACTAACACAGAATCTGTAACATCCCAGTACACTACCACAGAATCTGTAACATCCCACTACACTACCACGGAATCTGTAACATCCCACTAGACTACCACGTAATCTGTAACATCCCAGTACACTACCACAGAATCTGTAACATCCCACTACACTACCATGGAAAATTTAACATCCCACTACACTACCACGGAATCTGTAACATCCCACTACACTACCACGGAATCTGTAACATCCCACTAGACTACCACGTAATCTGTAACATCCCACTACACTACCACAGAATCTGTAACATCCCACTACACTACCACGGAATCTGTAACATCCCACTACACTACCACGGAATCTGTAACATCCCACTACACTACCACAGAATCTGTAACATCCCACTACACTACCAAGGAATCTGTAACATCCCACTACACTACCACGGAATCTGTAACATCCCACTACACTACCACGGAATCTGTAACATCCCACTACACTACCACGGAATCTGTAACATCCCACTACACTACCACGGAATCTGTAACATCCCACTAGACTACCACGTAATCTGTAACATCCCAGTACACTACCACAGAATCTGTAACATCCCACTACACTACCATGGAAAATTTAACATCCCACTACACTACCACGGAATCTGTAACATCCCACTACAGTACCACGGAATCTGTAACATCCCACTACACTACCACAGAATCTGAAACATCCCACTACACTATCACGGAATCTGTAACATCCGTGTACACTACCACAGAATCTGAAACATCGCAGTACAATACCACGGAATCTGAAACATCCCACCACACTACCACAGAATCTGAAACATCCCACTACACTACCACGGAATCTGTAACATCCCACAACACTACCACGGAATCTGTAACATCCCACTACACTACCACGGAATCTGTAACATCCCACTACACTACCACGGAATCTGTAACATCCCACTAGACTACCACGTAATCTGTAACATCCCAGTACACTACCACAGAATCTGTAACATCCCACTACACTACCATGGAAAATTTAACATCCCACTACACTACCACGGAATCTGTAACATCCCACTACAGTACCACGGAATCTGTAACATCCCACTACACTACCACAGAATCTGAAACATCCCACTACACTATCACGGAATCTGTAACATCCGTGTACACTACCACAGAATCTGAAACATCGCAGTACAATACCACGGAATCTGAAACATCCCACCACACTACCACAGAATCTGAAACATCCCACTACACTACCACGGAATCTGTAACATCCCACAACACTACCACGGAATCTGAAACATCCCACTACACTACCACGGAATCTGAAACATCCCACTATTCTAACTAGGAATCTGTAACATCCCACTACACTACCAGAGAATCTGAAACGTCCCACTACACTACCACGCAATCTCAAATATCCCACTACACTCCCACAGAATCTGTAACATCCCTCTACACTACCATGGAAACTGAAATATCCCACTATACTACCACAGAATCTGTAACATCGCACTACACTCCCAAAGAATCTGAAACATCCCACTACACTACCACGGAATCTGAAACATCCCACTACACTAACACGGAAACTGAAACATCCCACTACACTACCACAGAATCTGGAACATCCCAGTACAGTACCACAGAATCTGTAACATCCCACTACACTACCACGGAATCTGAAACATCCCACTATACTAACTAGGAATCTGTAACATCCCATTACACTACCACGGAATCTATAACATCCCACTACACTACCAGAGAATCTGAAACGTCCCACTACACTACCACGCAATCTCAAATATCGCACTACACTCCCACAGAATCTGAAACATCCCACTACACTACCACGGAATCTGAAACATCCCACTACACCACCACAGAATCTGCAACATCCCACTACACTACCACAGAATCTGTAACATCGCACTACACTCCCACAGAATCTGAAACATCCCACTACACTACCACAGAATCTGCAACATCCTACTACACTACTACGGAATCTGTAACTTCCCAGTACACTACCACCAAATCTGTAACATCCCAGTACACTTCCACAGCATCTGAAACATCCCACTACACTACCACAGGAATCTGTAACATCCCACTACACTACCACGGAATCTGTAACATCCCACTACACTACCACAGGAATCTGTAACATCCCAGTACACTACCACGGAATCTGTAACATCCCACTACACCACCAGGGAATCTGTAACATCCCACAGCACTACCACAGAATCTGAAACATCCCAGTACACTACCATGGAATCTGAATCATCCCTGTACACTACCACTGAATCTAAAGCATCCCACTACACTACCACGGAATCTGTAACATCCCACTACACTACCACGGAATCTGAAACATCCCACTACACTACCACGGTATCTGTAACATCCCAGTACACTACCACGGAATATGAACCATCCCACTACACTACCACGGAATCTGAAAATTCCCAGTACACTGTCACAGAATCTGAAACATCCCACTACACTACCAGAGAATCTGTAACATACCACGACAGGAACACGGAATCTGAAACATCCCACTACAGTACCACGTAATATTTAACATCCCAGTACACTACCACAGAATCTGTAACATCCCAGTACACTACCATGGAATCTGAATCATCCCTGTACACTACCACTGAATCTAAAGCATCCCACTACACTACCACGGAATCTGTAACATCCCACTACACTACCACGGAATCTGAAACATCCCACTACACTACCACGGTATCTGTAACATCCCAGTACACTACCACGGAATATGAACCATCCCACTACACTACCACGGAATCTGAAAATTCCCAGTACACTGTCACAGAATCTGAAACATCCCACTACACTACCAGAGAATCTGTAACATACCACGACAGGAACACGGAATCTGAAACATCCCACTACAGTACCACGTAATATTTAACATCCCAGTACACTACCACAGAATCTGTAACATCCCAGTACACTACCACAGAATCTGTAACATCCCACTACACTACCACGGAATCTGTAACATCCCACTAGACTACCACGTAATCTGTAACATCCCAGTACACTACCACAGAATCTGTAACATCCCACTACACTACCATGGAAAATTTAACATCCCACTACACTACCACGGAATCTGTAACATCCCACTACACTACCACGGAATCTGTAACATCCCACTAGACTACCACGTAATCTGTAACATCCCACTACACTACCACAGAATCTGTAACATCCCACTACACTACCACGGAATCTGTAACATCCCACTACACTACCACGGAATCTGTAACATCCCACTACACTACCACAGAATCTGTAACATCCCACTACACTACCACGGAATCTGTAACATCCCACTACACTACCACGGAATCTGTAACATCCCACTACACTACCACGGAATCTGTAACATCCCACTACACTACCACGGAATCTGTAACATCCCACTACACTACCACGGAATCTGTAACATCCCACTAGACTACCACGTAATCTGTAACATCCCAGTACACTACCACAGAATCTGTAACATCCCACTACACTACCATGGAAAATTTAACATCCCACTACACTACCACGGAATCTGTAACATCCCACTACAGTACCACGGAATCTGTAACATCCCACTACACTACCACAGAATCTGAAACATCCCACTACACTATCACGGAATCTGTAACATCCGTGTACACTACCACAGAATCTGAAACATCGCAGTACAATACCACGGAATCTGAAACATCCCACCACACTACCACAGAATCTGAAACATCCCACTACACTACCACGGAATCTGTAACATCCCACAACACTACCACGGAATCTGAAACATCCCACTACACTACAACGGAATCTGTAACATCCCACTACACTACCACGGAATCTGAAACATCCCACTACACTACCACGGTATCTGTAACATCCCAGTACACTACCACGGAATCTGAAACATCCCACTACACTACCAGAGAATCTAAAACATCCCACTACTCTACCACAGAATCTGTAACATCCCAGTACACTACCACAGAATCTGAAACATCCCACTACACTACCACGGAATCTGTAACATCCCACTACACTACCACGGAATCTGGAACATCCCACTACTCTACCACAGAATCTGAAACATCCCACTACACTACCACAGAATCTGCAACATCCTACTACACTACCACCAAATCTGTAACATCCCACTACACTTCCACAGCATCTGAAACATCCCACTACACTACCACGGAATCTCAAATATCCCACTACACTCCCACAGAATCTGTAACATCCCTGTACAGTACCACAGAATCTGAAACATTCCACTATACTACCACAGAATCTGTAACATCGCACTACACTACCACGGAATCTGGAACATCCCACTACTCTACCACAGAATCTGAAACATCCCACGACACTACCACAGAATCTGCAACATCCCACTACACTACCAGAGAATCTGAAACGTCCCACTACACTACCACGCAATCTCAAATATCCCACTACACTCCCACAGAATCTGTAACATCCCTGTACAGTACCACAGAATCTGAAACATTCCACTATACTACCACAGAATCTGTAACATCGCACTACACTCCCACAGAATCTGAAACATCCCACTACAGTACCACAGAATCTGAAACATCCCACTACACTACCACAGAATCTGTAACATCCCACTACACTACCACAAAATCTGAAACATCCCAGTACACTACCACGGAATCTGAAACATCCCACTACACTACCACAGAATCTGAAACATCCCACTACACTACCATGGAATCTGAAACATCCCTGTACACTACCACAGAATCTGTAACATCCCACTACACAACCACGGAATCTGAAACATCCCACTACACTACCACAGAATCTGAAACATCCCACTACACTACCACAGAATCTGTAACATCCCACTACACTACCACAAAATCTGAAACATCCCAGTACACTACCACGGAATCTGAAACATCCCACTACACTACCACAGAATCTGAAACATCCCACTACACTACCACAGAAACTGAAACATCGCAGTACACTACCACAGAATCTGAAACATCCCACTACACTACCGCAGAATCTGAAACATCACTCTACACTACAACGGAATCTGAAAATTCCCAGTACACTATCACAGAATCTGAAACATCCCACTACACTAACACGGAAACTGAAACATCCCACTACACTACCACAGAATCTGGAACATCCCAGTACAGTACCACAGAATCTGTAACATCCCACTACACTACCACGGAATCTGAAACATCCCACTATTCTAACTAGGAATCTGTAACATCCCACTACACTACCAGAGAATCTGAAACGTCCCACTACACTACCACGCAATCTCAAATATCCCACTACACTCCCACAGAATCTGTAACATCCCTCTACACTACCATGGAAACTGAAACATCCCACTATACTACCACAGAATCTGTAACATCGCACTACACTCCCAAAGAATCTGAAACATCCCACTACACTACCACGGAATCTGAAACATCCCACTACACTAACACGGAAACTGAAACATCCCACTACACTACCACAGAATCTGGAACATCCCACTATACTAACTAGGAATCTGTAACATCCCATTACACTACCACGGAATCTATAACATCCCACTACACTACCAGAGAATCTGAAACGTCCCACTACACTACCACGCAATCTCAAATATCCCACTACACTCCCACAGAATCTGTAACATCCCTGTACACTACCATGGAATCTGAAACATCCCACTATACTACCACAGAATCTGTAACATCGCACTACACTCCCACAGAATCTGAAACATCCCACTACACTACCACGGAATCTGAAACATCCCACTACACCACCACAGAATCTGCAACATCCCACTACACTACCACAGAATCTGTAACATCGCACTACACTCCCACAGAATCTGAAACATCCCACTACACTACCACAGAATCTGCAACATCCTACTACACTACTACGGAATCTGTAACTTCCCAGTACACTACCACCAAATCTGTAACATCCCAGTACACTTCCACAGCATCTGAAACATCCCACTACACTACCACAGGAATCTGTAACATCCCACTACACTACCACGGAATCTGTAACATCCCACTACACTACCACAGGAATCTGTAACATCCCAGAACACTACCACGGAATCTGTAACATCCCACTACACCACCAGGGAATCTGTAACATCCCACAGCACTACCACAGAATCTGAAACATCCCAGTACACTACCATGGAATCTGAATCATCCCAGTACACTACCACAGAATCTGTAACATCCCACTACACTACCATGGAAAATTTAACATCCCACTACACTACCACGGAATCTGTAACATCCCACTACAGTACCACGGAATCTGTAACATCCCACTACACTACCACAGAATCTGAAACATCCCACTACACTATCACGGAATCTGTAACATCCGTGTACACTACCACAGAATCTGAAACATCGCAGTACAATACCACGGAATCTGAAACATCCCACCACACTACCACAGAATCTGAAACATCCCACTACACTACCACGGAATCTGTAACATCCCACAACACTACCACGGAATCTGAAACATCCCACTACACTACAACGGAATCTGTAACATCCCACTACACTACCACGGAATCTGAAACATCCCACTACACTACCACGGTATCTGTAACATCCCAGTACACTACCACGGAATCTGAAACATCCCACTACACTACCAGAGAATCTAACACATCCCACTACTCTACCACAGAATCTGTAACATCCCAGTACACTACCACAGAATCTGAAACATCCCACTACACTACCACGGAATCTGTAACATCCCACTACACTACCACGGAATCTGGAACATCCCACTACTCTACCACAGAATCTGAAACATCCCACTACACTACCACAGAATCTGCAACATCCTACTACACTACCACCAAATCTGTAACATCCCACTACACTTCCACAGCATCTGAAACATCCCACTACACTACCACGGAATCTGAAACATCCCACTATACTACCTCGGAATCTGAAACATCCCACTACACTACCAGAGAATCTGAAACGTCCCACTACACTACCACGCAATCTCAAATATCCCACTACACTCCCACAGAATCTGTAACATCCCTGTACAGTACCACAGAATCTGAAACATTCCACTATACTACCACAGAATCTGTAACATCGCACTACACTCCCACAGAATCTGAAACATCCCACTACAGTACCACAGAATCTGAAACATCCCACTACACTACCACAGAATCTGTAACATCCCACTACACTACCACAAAATCTGAAACATCCCAGTACACTACCACGGAATCTGAAACATCCCACTACACTACCACAGAATCTGAAACATCCCACTACACTACCATGGAATCTGAAACATCCCTGTACACTACCACAGAATCTGTAACATCCCACTACACAACCACGGAATCTGAAACATCCCACTACACTACCACAGAATCTGAAACATCCCACTACACTACCACAGAATCTGTAACATCCCACTACACTACCACAAAATCTGAAACATCCCAGTACACTACCACGGAATCTGAAACATCCCACTACACTACCACAGAATCTGAAACATCCCACTACACTACCACAGAATCTGAAACATCGCAGTACACTACCACAGAATCTGAAACATCCCACTACACTACCGCAGAATCTGAAACATCACACTACACTACAACGGAATCTGAAAATTCCCAGTACACTATCACAGAATCTGAAACATCCCACTACACTAACACGGAAACTGAAACATCCCACTACACTACCACAGAATCTGGAACATCCCAGTACAGTACCACAGAATCTGTAACATCCCACTACACTACCACGGAATCTGAAACATCCCACTATTCTAACTAGGAATCTGTAACATCCCACTACACTACCAGAGAATCTGAAACGTCCCACTACACTACCACGCAATCTCAAATATCCCACTACACTACCACGGAATCTGAAACATCCCACTACACCACCACAGAATCTGCAACATCCCACTACACTACCACAGAATCTGTAACATCGCACTACACTCCCACAGAATCTGAAACATCCCACTACACTACCACAGAATCTGCAACATCCTACTACACTACTACGGAATCTGTAACTTCCCAGTACACTACCACGGAATCTGAAACATCCCACTACACTACCACAGAATCTGCAACATCCCACTACACTACCACAGAATCTGTAACATCCCACTACACTACCACGGAATCTGAAACATCCCACTACACTAACACGGAAACTGAAACATCCCACTACACTACCACAGAATCTGGAACATCCCAGTACAGTACCACAGAATCTGTAACATCCCACTACACTACCACGGAATCTGTAACATCCCACTACACTACCACAGGAATCTGTAACATCCCAGTACACTACCACGGAATCTGTAACATCCCACTACACCACCAGGGAATCTGTAACATCCCACAGCACTACCACAGAATCTGAAACATCCCAGTACACTACCATGGAATCTGAATCATCCCTGTACACTACCACTGAATCTAAAGCATCCCACTACACTACCACGGAATCTGTAACATCCCACTACACTACCACGGAATCTGAAACATCCCACTACACTACCACGGTATCTGTAACATCCCAGTACACTACCACGGAATATGAACCATCCCACTACACTACCACCGAATCTGAAAATTCCCAGTACACTGTCACAGAATCTGAAACATCCCACTACACTACCAGAGAATCTGTAACATACCACGACAGGAACACGGAATCTGAAACATCCCACTACAGTACCACGTAATATTTAACATCCCAGTACACTACCACAGAATCTGTAACATCCCAGTACACTACCACAGAATCTGTAACATCCCACTACACTACCACGGAATCTGTAACATCCCACTAGACTACCACGTAATCTGTAACATCCCAGTACACTACCACAGAATCTGTAACATCCCACTACACTACCATGGAAAATTTAACATCCCACTACACTACCACGGAATCTGTAACATCCCACTACACTACCACGGAATCTGTAACATCCCACTAGACTACCACGTAATCTGTAACATCCCACTACACTACCACAGAATCTGTAACATCCCACTACACTACCACGGAATCTGTAACATCCCACTACACTACCACGGAATCTGTAACATCCCACTACACTACCACAGAATCTGTAACATCCCACTACACTACCACGGAATCTGTAACATCCCACTACACTACCACGGAATCTGTAACATCCCACTACACTACCACGGAATCTGTAACATCCCACTACACTACCACGGAATCTGTAACATCCCACTACACTACCACGGAATCTGTAACATCCCACTAGACTACCACGTAATCTGTAACATCCCAGTACACTACCACAGAATCTGTAACATCCCACTACACTACCATGGAAAATTTAACATCCCACTACACTACCACGGAATCTGTAACATCCCACTACAGTACCACGGAATCTGTAACATCCCACTACACTACCACAGAATCTGAAACATCCCACTACACTATCACGGAATCTGTAACATCCGTGTACACTACCACAGAATCTGAAACATCGCAGTACAATACCACGGAATCTGAAACATCCCACCACACTACCACAGAATCTGAAACATCCCACTACACTACCACGGAATCTGTAACATCCCACAACACTACCACGGAATCTGAAACATCCCACTACACTACAACGGAATCTGTAACATCCCACTACACTACCACGGAATCTGAAACATCCCACTACACTACCACGGTATCTGTAACATCCCAGTACACTACCACGGAATCTGAAACATCCCACTACACTACCAGAGAATCTAAAACATCCCACTACTCTACCACAGAATCTGTAACATCCCAGTACACTACCACAGAATCTGAAACATCCCACTACACTACCACGGAATCTGTAACATCCCACTACACTACCACGGAATCTGGAACATCCCACTACTCTACCACAGAATCTGAAACATCCCACTACACTACCACAGAATCTGCAACATCCTACTACACTACCACCAAATCTGTAACATCCCACTACACTTCCACAGCATCTGAAACATCCCACTACACTACCACGGAATCTCAAATATCCCACTACACTCCCACAGAATCTGTAACATCCCTGTACAGTACCACAGAATCTGAAACATTCCACTATACTACCACAGAATCTGTAACATCGCACTACACTACCACGGAATCTGGAACATCCCACTACTCTACCACAGAATCTGAAACATCCCACTACACTACCACAGAATCTGCAACATCCCACTATACTACCTCGGAATCTGTAACATCCCACTACACTACCAGAGAATCTGAAACGTCCCACTACACTACCACGCAATCTCAAATATCCCACTACACTCCCACAGAATCTGTAACATCCCTCTACACTACCATGGAAACTGAAACATCCCACTATACTACCACAGAATCTGTAACATCGCACTACACTCCCAAAGAATCTGAAACATCCCACTACACTACCACGGAATCTGAAACATCCCACTACACTAACACGGAAACTGAAACATCCCACTACACTACCACAGAATCTGGAACATCCCACTATACTAACTAGGAATCTGTAACATCCCATTACACTACCACGGAATCTATAACATCCCACTACACTACCAGAGAATCTGAAACGTCCCACTACACTACCACGCAATCTCAAATATCCCACTACACTCCCACAGAATCTGTAACATCCCTGTACACTACCATGGAATCTGAAACATCCCACTATACTACCACAGAATCTGTAACATCGCACTACACTCCCACAGAATCTGAAACATCCCACTACACTACCACGGAATCTGAAACATCCCACTACACCACCACAGAATCTGCAACATCCCACTACACTACCACAGAATCTGTAACATCGCACTACACTCCCACAGAATCTGAAACATCCCACTACACTACCACAGAATCTGCAACATCCTACTACACTACTACGGAATCTGTAACTTCCCAGTACACTACCACCAAATCTGTAACATCCCAGTACACTTCCACAGCATCTGAAACATCCCACTACACTACCACAGGAATCTGTAACATCCCACTACACTACCACGGAATCTGTAACATCCCACTACACTACCACAGGAATCTGTAACATCCCAGAACACTACCACGGAATCTGTAACATCCCACTACACCACCAGGGAATCTGTAACATCCCACAGCACTACCACAGAATCTGAAACATCCCAGTACACTACCATGGAATCTGAATCATCCCAGTACACTACCACAGAATCTGTAACATCCCACTACACTACCATGGAAAATTTAACATCCCACTACACTACCACGGAATCTGTAACATCCCACTACAGTACCACGGAATCTGTAACATCCCACTACACTACCACAGAATCTGAAACATCCCACTACACTATCACGGAATCTGTAACATCCGTGTACACTACCACAGAATCTGAAACATCGCAGTACAATACCACGGAATCTGAAACATCCCACCACACTACCACAGAATCTGAAACATCCCACTACACTACCACGGAATCTGTAACATCCCACAACACTACCACGGAATCTGAAACATCCCACTACACTACAACGGAATCTGTAACATCCCACTACACTACCACGGAATCTGAAACATCCCACTACACTACCACGGTATCTGTAACATCCCAGTACACTACCACGGAATCTGAAACATCCCACTACACTACCAGAGAATCTAAAACATCCCACTACACTCCCACAGAATCTGTAACATCCCTGTACAGTACCACAGAATCTGAAACATTCCACTATACTACCACAGAATCTGTAACATCGCACTACACTACCACGGAATCTGGAACATCCCACTACTCTACCACAGAATCTGAAACATCCCACTACACTACCACAGAATCTGCAACATCCCACTATACTACCTCGGAATCTGTAACATCCCACTACACTACCAGAGAATCTGAAACGTCCCACTACACTACCACGCAATCTCAAATATCCCACTACACTCCCACAGAATCTGTAACATCCCTCTACACTACCATGGAAACTGAAACATCCCACTATACTACCACAGAATCTGTAACATCGCACTACACTCCCAAAGAATCTGAAACATCCCACTACACTACCACGGAATCTGAAACATCCCACTACACTAACACGGAAACTGAAACATCCCACTACACTACCACAGAATCTGGAACATCCCACTATACTAACTAGGAATCTGTAACATCCCATTACACTACCACGGAATCTATAACATCCCACTACACTACCAGAGAATCTGAAACGTCCCACTACACTACCACGCAATCTCAAATATCCCACTACACTCCCACAGAATCTGTAACATCCCTGTACACTACCATGGAATCTGAAACATCCCACTATACTACCACAGAATCTGTAACATCGCACTACACTCCCACAGAATCTGAAACATCCCACTACACTACCACGGAATCTGAAACATCCCACTACACCACCACAGAATCTGCAACATCCCACTACACTACCACAGAATCTGTTACATCGCACTACACTCCCACAGAATCTGAAACATCCCACTACACTACCACAGAATCTGCAACATCCTACTACACTACTACGGAATCTGTAACTTCCCAGTACACTACCACCAAATCTGTAACATCCCAGTACACTTCCACAGCATCTGAAACATCCCACTACACTACCACAGGAATCTGTAACATCCCACTACACTACCACGGAATCTGTAACATCCCACTTCACTACCACAGGAATCTGTAACATCCCAGAACACTACCACGGAATCTGTAACATCCCACTACACCACCAGGGAATCTGTAACATCCCACAGCACTACCACAGAATCTGAAACATCCCAGTACACTACCATGGAATCTGAATCATCCCAGTACACTACCACAGAATCTGTAACATCCCACTACACTACCATGGAAAATTTAACATCCCACTACACTACCACGGAATCTGTAACATCCCACTACAGTACCACGGAATCTGTAACATCCCACTACACTACCACAGAATCTGAAACATCCCACTACACTATCACGGAATCTGTAACATCCGTGTACACTACCACAGAATCTGAAACATCGCAGTACAATACCACGGAATCTGAAACATCCCACCACACTACCACAGAATCTGAAACATCCCACTACACTACCACGGAATCTGTAACATCCCACAACACTACCACGGAATCTGAAACATCCCACTACACTACAACGGAATCTGTAACATCCCACTACACTACCACGGAATCTGAAACATCCCACTACACTACCACGGTATCTGTAACATCCCAGTACACTACCACGGAATCTGAAACATCCCACTACACTACCAGAGAATCTAAAACATCCCACTACTCTACCACAGAATCTGTAACATCCCAGTACACTACCACAGAATCTGAAACATCCCACTACACTACCACGGAATCTGTAACATCCCACTACACTACCACGGAATCTGGAACATCCCACTACTCTACCACAGAATCTGAAACATCCCACTACACTACCACAGAATCTGCAACATCCTACTACACTACCACCAAATCTGTAACATCCCACTACACTTCCACAGCATCTGAAACATCCCACTACACTACCACGGAATCTGAAACATCCCACTATACTACCTCGGAATCTGTAACATCCCACTACACTACCAGAGAATCTGAAACGTCCCACTACACTACCACGCAATCTCAAATATCCCACTACACTCCCACAGAATCTGTAACATCCCTGTACAGTACCACAGAATCTGAAACATTCCACTATACTACCACAGAATCTGTAACATCGCACTACACTCCCACAGAATCTGAAACATCCCACTACAGTACCACAGAATCTGAAACATCCCACTACACTACCACAGAATCTGTAACATCCCACTACACTACCACAAAATCTGAAACATCCCAGTACACTACCACGGAATCTGAAACATCCCACTACACTACCACAGAATCTGAAACATCCCACTACACTACCATGGAATCTGAAACATCCCTGTACACTACCACAGAATCTGTAACATCCCACTACACAACCACGGAATCTGAAACATCCCACTACACTACCACAGAATCTGAAACATCCCACTACACTACCACAGAATCTGTAACATCCCACTACACTACCACAAAATCTGAAACATCCCAGTACACTACCACGGAATCTGAAACATCCCACTACACTACCACAGAATCTGAAACATCCCACTACACTACCACAGAATCTGAAACATCGCAGAACACTACCACAGAATCTGAAACATCCCACTACACTACCGCAGAATCTGAAACATCACACTACACTACAACGGAATCTGAAAATTCCCAGTACACTATCACAGAATCTGAAACATCCCACTACACTAACACGGAAACTGAAACATCCCACTACACTACCACAGAATCTGGAACATCCCAGTACAGTACCACAGAATCTGTAACATCCCACTACACTACCACGGAATCTGAAACATCCCACTATTCTAACTAGGAATCTGTAACATCCCACTACACTACCAGAGAATCTGAAACGTCCCACTACACTACCACGCAATCTCAAATATCCCACTACACTACCACGGAATCTGAAACATCCCACTACACCACCACAGAATCTGCAACATCCCACTACACTACCACAGAATCTGTAACATCGCACTACACTCCCACAGAATCTGAAACATCCCACTACACTACCACAGAATCTGCAACATCCTACTACACTACTACGGAATCTGTAACTTCCCAGTACACTACCACGGAATCTGAAACATCCCACTACACTACCACAGAATCTGCAACATCCCACTACACTACCACAGAATCTGTAACATCCCACTACACTACCACGGAATCTGAAACATCCCACTACACTAACACGGAAACTGAAACATCCCACTACACTACCACAGAATCTGGAACATCCCAGTACAGTACCACAGAATCTGTAACATCCCACTACACTACCACGGAATCTGAAACATCCCACTATACTAACTAGGAATCTGTAACATCCCATTACACTACCACGGAATCTATAACATCCCACTACACTACCAGAGAATCTGAAACGTCCCACTACACTACCACGCAATCTCAAATATCCCACTACACTCCCACAGAATCTGTAACATCCCTGTACACTACCATGGAATCTGAAACATCCCACTATACTACCACAGAATCTGAAACATCGCACTACACTCCCACAGAATCTGAAACATCCCACTACACTACCACGGAATCTGAAACATCCCACTACACCACCACAGAATCTGCAACATCCCACTACACTACCACAGAATCTGTAACATCGCACTACACTCCCACAGAATCTGAAACATCCCACTACACTACCACAGAATCTGCAACATCCTACTACACTACTACGGAATCTGTAACTTCCCAGTACACTACCACCAAATCTGTAACATCCCAGTACACTTCCACAGCATCTGAAACATCCCACTACACTACCACAGGAATCTGTAACTTCCCACTACACTACCACGGAATCTGTAACATCCCACTACACTACCACAGGAATCTGTAACATCCCAGTACACTACCACGGAATCTGTAACATCCCACTACACCACCAGGGAATCTGTAACATCCCACAGCACTACCACAGAATCTGAAACATCCCAGTACACTACCATGGAATCTGAATCATCCCTGTACACTACCACTGAATCTAAAACATCCCACTACACTACCACGGAATCTGTAACATCCCACAACACTACCACGGAATCTGAAACATCCCACTACACTACAACGGAATCTGTAACATCCCACTACACTACCACGGAATCTGAAACATCCCACTACACTACCACGGTATCTGTAACATCCCAGTACACTACCACGGAATATGAACCATCCCACTACACTACCACGGAATCTGAAAATTCCCAGTACACTATCACAGAATCTGAAACATCCCACTACACTAACATGGAATCTGTAACATCCCACTACACTACCACGTAATATTTAACATCCCAGTACACTACCACAGAATCTGTAACATCCCACTACACTACCATGGAAAATTTAACATCCCACTACACTACCACGGAATCTGTAACATCCCACTACACTACCACGGAATCTGTAAAATCCCACTACACTACCACGTAATCTGTAACATCCCAGTTCACTACCACAGAATCTGTAACATCCCACTACACTACCATGGAAAATTTAACATCCCACTACACTACCACGGAATCTGTAACATCCCACTACAGTACCACGGAATCTGTAACATCCCACTACACTACCACAGAATCTGAAACATCCCACTACACTATCACGGAATCTGTAACATCCGTGTACACTACCACAGAATCTGAAACATCGCAGTACACTACCACAGAATCTGTAACATCCCACAAGAATACCACGGAACCTGTAACATTCCACTACACTACCACAGAACCTGTAACATCCCACTACACTACAACAGAATCTGTAACATCCCACCACACTACCACAGAATCTGTAACATCCGTGTACACTACCACAGAATCTGTAACATCCCACTACACTACCACAGAATCTGGAACATCCCAATTCCATACCACAGAATCTGTAACGTCCCACTACACAACCACGGAATCTGAAACAACCCACTATACTACCTAGGAATCTGTAACATCCCATTACACTACCACGGAATCTATAACATCCCACTACACTACCAGAGAATCTGAAACGTCCCACTACACTACCACGCAATCTCAAATATCCCACTACACTCCCACAGAATCTGTAACATCCCTGTACAGTACCACAGAATCTGAAACATCCCACTACACTCCCACAGAATCTGAAACATCCCACTACACTACCACAGAATCTGTAACATCCCACTACACTACCACGGAATCTGAAACATACCACTACACTACCACAGAATCGGTAACATCCCACTACACTACCACAGTATCTGAAACATCCCACTACACTACCACAGTATCTGAAACATCCCACTACACTACCACAGAATCTTTAACATCACAGTACACTACCACAGAATCTGAAACATCCCAGTACACTACCACAGAATCTGAAACATCCCACTACACTACCACGGAATCTGAAACATCCCACTACACTACCACGGAATCTATAACATCCCACTACACTACCAGAGAATCTGAAACGTCCCACTACACTACCACGCAATCTCAAATATCCCACTACACTCCCACAGAATCTGTAACATCCCTGTACACTACCATGGAATCTGAAACATCCCACTATACTACCACAGAATCTGTAACATCGCACTACACTCCCACAGAATCTGAAACATCCCACTACACTACCACGGAATCTGAAACATCCCACTACACCACCACAGAATCTGCAACATCCCACTACACTACCACAGAATCTGTAACATCGCACTACACTCCCACAGAATCTGAAACATCCCACTACACTACCACAGAATCTGCAACATCCTACTACACTACTACGGAATCTGTAACTTCCCAGTACACTACCACCAAATCTGTAACATCCCAGTACACTTCCACAGCATCTGAAACATCCCACTACACTACCACAGGAATCTGTAACATCCCACTACACTACCACGGAATCTGTAACATCCCACTACACTACCACAGGAATCTGTAACATCCCAGAACACTACCACGGAATCTGTAACATCCCACTACACCACCAGGGAATCTGTAACATCCCACAGCACTACCACAGAATCTGAAACATCCCAGTACACTACCATGGAATCTGAATCATCCCAGTACACTACCACAGAATCTGTAACATCCCACTACACTACCATGGAAAATTTAACATCCCACTACACTACCACGGAATCTGTAACATCCCACTACAGTACCACGGAATCTGTAACATCCCACTACACTACCACAGAATCTGAAACATCCCACTACACTATCACGGAATCTGTAACATCCGTGTACACTACCACAGAATCTGAAACATCGCAGTACAATACCACGGAATCTGAAACATCCCACCACACTACCACAGAATCTGAAACATCCCACTACACTACCACGGAATCTGTAACATCCCACAACACTACCACGGAATCTGAAACATCCCACTACACTACAACGGAATCTGTAACATCCCACTACACTACCACGGAATCTGAAACATCCCACTACACTACCACGGTATCTGTAACATCCCAGTACACTACCACGGAATCTGAAACATCCCACTACACTACCAGAGAATCTAAAACATCCCACTACTCTACCACAGAATCTGTAACATCCCAGTACACTACCACAGAATCTGAAACATCCCACTACACTACCACGGAATCTGTAACATCCCACTACACTACCACGGAATCTGGAACATCCCACTACTCTACCACAGAATCTGAAACATCCCACTACACTACCACAGAATCTGCAACATCCTACTACACTACCACCAAATCTGTAACATCCCACTACACTTCCACAGCATCTGAAACATCCCACTACACTACCACGGAATCTGAAACATCCCACTATACTACCTCGGAATCTGTAACATCCCACTACACTACCAGAGAATCTGAAACGTCCCACTACACTACCACGCAATCTCAAATATCCCACTACACTCCCACAGAATCTGTAACATCCCTGTACAGTACCACAGAATCTGAAACATTCCACTATACTACCACAGAATCTGTAACATCGCACTACACTCCCACAGAATCTGAAACATCCCACTACAGTACCACAGAATCTGAAACATCCCACTACACTACCACAGAATCTGTAACATCCCACTACACTACCACAAAATCTGAAACATCCCAGTACACTACCACGGAATCTGAAACATCCCACTACACTACCACAGAATCTGAAACATCCCACTACACTACCATGGAATCTGAAACATCCCTGTACACTACCACAGAATCTGTAACATCCCACTACACAACCACGGAATCTGAAACATCCCACTACACTACCACAGAATCTGAAACATCCCACTACACTACCACAGAATCTGTAACATCCCACTACACTACCACAAAATCTGAAACATCCCAGTACACTACCACGGAATCTGAAACATCCCACTACACTACCACAGAATCTGAAACATCCCACTACACTACCACAGAATCTGAAACATCGCAGTACACTACCACAGAATCTGAAACATCCCACTACACTACCGCAGAATCTGAAACATCACACTACACTACAACGGAATCTGAAAATTCCCAGTACACTATCACAGAATCTGAAACATCCCACTACACTAACACGGAAACTGAAACATCCCACTACACTACCACAGAATCTGGAACATCCCAGTACAGTACCACAGAATCTGTAACATCCCACTACACTACCACGGAATCTGAAACATCCCACTATTCTAACTAGGAATCTGTAACATCCCACTACACTACCAGAGAATCTGAAACGTCCCACTACACTACCACGCAATCTCAAATATCCCACTACACTACCACGGAATCTGAAACATCCCACTACACCACCACAGAATCTGCAACATCCCACTACACTACCACAGAATCTGTAACATCGCACTACACTCCCACAGAATCTGAAACATCCCACTACACTACCACAGAATCTGCAACATCCTACTACACTACTACGGAATCTGTAACTTCCCAGTACACTACCACGGAATCTGAAACATCCCACTACACTACCACAGAATCTTCAACATCCCACTACACTACCACAGAATCTGTAACATCCCACTACACTACCACGGAATCTGAAACATCCCACTACACTAACACGGAAACTGAAACATCCCACTACACTACCACAGAATCTGGAACATCCCAGTACAGTACCACAGAATCTGTAACATCCCACTACACTACCACGGAATCTGAAACATCCCACTATACTAACTAGGAATCTGTAACATCCCATTACACTACCACGGAATCTATAACATCCCACTACACTACCAGAGAATCTGAAACGTCCCACTACACTACCACGCAATCTCAAATATCCCACTACACTCCCACAGAATCTGTAACATCCCTGTACACTACCATGGAATCTGAAACATCCCACTATACTACCACAGAATCTGAAACATCGCACTACACTCCCACAGAATCTGAAACATCCCACTACACTACCACGGAATCTGAAACATCCCACTACACCACCACAGAATCTGCAACATCCCACTACACTACCACAGAATCTGTAACATCGCACTACACTCCCACAGAATCTGAAACATCCCACTACACTACCACAGAATCTGCAACATCCTACTACACTACTACGGAATCTGTAACTTCCCAGTACACTACCACCAAATCTGTAACATCCCAGTACACTTCCACAGCATCTGAAACATCCCACTACACTACCACAGGAATCTGTAACTTCCCACTACACTACCACGGAATCTGTAACATCCCACTACACTACCACAGGAATCTGTAACATCCCAGTACACTACCACGGAATCTGTAACATCCCACTACACCACCAGGGAATCTGTAACATCCCACAGCACTACCACAGAATCTGAAACATCCCAGTACACTACCATGGAATCTGAATCATCCCTGTACACTACCACTGAATCTAAAACATCCCACTACACTACCACGGAATCTGTAACATCCCACAACACTACCACGGAATCTGAAACATCCCACTACACTACAACGGAATCTGTAACATCCCACTACACTACCACGGAATCTGAAACATCCCACTACACTACCACGGTATCTGTAACATCCCAGTACACTACCACGGAATATGAACCATCCCACTACACTACCACGGAATCTGAAAATTCCCAGTACACTATCACAGAATCTGAAACATCCCACTACACTAACATGGAATCTGTAACATCCCACTACACTACCACGTAATATTTAACATCCCAGTACACTACCACAGAATCTGTAACATCCCACTACACTACCATGGAAAATTTAACATCCCACTACACTACCACGGAATCTGTAACATCCCACTACACTACCACGGAATCTGTAAAATCCCACTACACTACCACGTAATCTGTAACATCCCAGTACACTACCACAGAATCTGTAACATCCCACTACACTACCATGGAAAATTTAACATCCCACTACACTACCACGGAATCTGTAACATCCCACTACAGTACCACGGAATCTGTAACATCCCACTACACTACCACAGAATCTGAAACATCCCACTACACTATCACGGAATCTGTAACATCCGTGTACACTACCACAGAATCTGAAACATCGCAGTACACTACCACAGAATCTGTAACATCCCACAAGAATACCACGGAACCTGTAACATTCCACTACACTACCACAGAACCTGTAACATCCCACTACACTACAACAGAATCTGTAACATCCCACCACACTACCACAGAATCTGTAACATCCGTGTACACTACCACAGAATCTGTAACATCCCACTACACTACCACAGAATCTGGAACATCCCAATTCCATACCACAGAATCTGTAACGTCCCACTACACTACCACGGAATCTATAACATCCCACTACACTACCAGAGAATCTGAAACGTCCCACTACACTACCACGCAATCTCAAATATCCCACTACACTCCCACAGAATCTGTAACATCCCTGTACAGTACCACAGAATCTGAAACATCCCACTACACTCCCACAGAATCTGAAACATCCCACTACACTACCACAGAATCTGTAACATCCCACTACACTACCACGGAATCTGAAACATACCACTACACTACCACAGAATCGGTAACATCCCACTACACTACCACAGTATCTGAAACATCCCACTACACTACCACAGTATCTGAAACATCCCACTACACTACCACAGAATCTTTAAC
This sequence comes from Hypanus sabinus, assembly GCF_030144855.1. NCBI lineage: Eukaryota > Metazoa > Chordata > Chondrichthyes > Myliobatiformes > Dasyatidae > Hypanus > Hypanus sabinus. Next base: position 70,365,586 of record NC_082706.1, read on the forward strand.
ATCACAGTACACTACCACAGAATCTGAAACATCCCAGTACACTACCACAGAATCTGAAACATCCCACTACACTACCACGGAATCTGAAACATCCCACTACACTACCACGGAATCTATATAATCACACTACACTACCACAGAATATGAAACTTCCCAGTACAGTACCACGGAATCTGAAATACCCCACTACACTCCCACAGAATCTGTAACATCCCACTACACTACCACAGAATCTGAAACATCCCACTACACTACCACAAAATCTGTAACATACCACTACACTACCACAGTATCTGAAACATCCCACTACACTACCACGGAATCTGTAACATCCCACTACACTACCACGGAATCTGTAACATCCCACTACACTACCACAGAATCTGAAACATCCCACTACACTACCACGGAATCTGTAACATCCCACTACACTACCACAGAATCTGTAACATCCCACTACACTACCACGGAATCTGTAACATCCCACTACACTACCACAGAATCTGAAACATCCCACTACACTACCACGGAATCTGTAACATTCAACTACGCTACCACGGAATCTGTAACATCCCACTACACTACCACCGAATCTGAAACATCCCACTACACTACCACGGAATCTGTAACTTCCCAGTACACTACCACCAAATCTGTAACATTCCAGTACACTTCCACAGCATCTGAAACATCGCACTACACTACCACGGAATCTGTAACATCCCACTACACTACCACGGAATCTGTAACATCCCACTACACTACCACCGAATCTGAAACATCCCACTACACTACCGCAGAATCTGAAACATCCCACTACACTACCACAGAATCTGAAACATCCCACTACACTACCGCAGAATCTGAAACAACCCACTACACTACCGCAGAATCTGAAACATCCCACTACACTGCCACGGAATCTGTAACATCCCATTACACTATCACGGAATCTGTAACATCCCACTACACTTCCACGGAATCTGTAACATCCCACTACACTACCACAGAATCTGAAACATCCCACTACACTACAACGGAATCTGTAACATCCCACTACACTACCACGGAATCTGTAACATCCCACAACACTACCACGGAATCTGAAACATCCCACTACACTACAACGGAATCTGTAACATCCCACTACACTACCACGGAATCTGAAACATCCCACTACACTACCACGCAATCTCAAATATCCCACTACACTACCACGGAATCTGAAACATCCCACTACACCACCACAGAATCTGCAACATCCCACTACACTACCACGGAATCTGTAACTTCCCAGTACACTACCACCAAATCTGTAACATTCCAGTACACTTCCACAGCATCTGAAACATCGCACTACACTACCACGGAATCTGTAACATCCCACTACACTACCACGGAATCTGTAACATCCCACTACACTACCACCGAATCTGAAACATCCCACTACACTACCGCAGAATCTGAAACATCCCACTACACTACCACAGAATCTGAAACATCCCACTACACTACCGCAGAATCTGAAACAACCCACTACACTACCGCAGAATCTGAAACATCCCACTACACTGCCACGGAATCTGTAACATCCCATTACACTATCACGGAATCTGTAACATCCCACTACACTTCCACGGAATCTGTAACATCCCACTACACTACCACAGAATCTGAAACATCCCACTACACTACAACGGAATCTGTAACATCCCACTACACTACCACGGAATCTGTAACATCCCACAACACTACCACGGAATCTGAAACATCCCACTACACTACAACGGAATCTGTAACATCCCACTACACTACCACGGAATCTGAAACATCCCACTACACTACCACGCAATCTCAAATATCCCACTACACTACCACGGAATCTGAAACATCCCACTACACCACCACAGAATCTGCAACATCCCACTACACTACCACAGAATCTGTAACATCGCACTACACTCCCACAGAATCTGAAACATCCCACTACACTACCACAGAATCTGCAACATCCTACTACACTACTACGGAATCTGTAACTTCCCAGTACACTACCACGGAATCTGAAACATCCCACTACACTACCACAGAATCTGCAACATCCCACTACACTACCACAGAATCTGTAACATCCCACTACACTACCACGGAATCTGAAACATCCCACTACACTAACACGGAAACTGAAACATCCCACTACACTACCACAGAATCTGGAACATCCCAGTACAGTACCACAGAATCTGTAACATCCCACTACACTACCACAGAATCTGAAACATCCCACTATACTAACTAGGAATCTGTAACATCCCATTACACTACCACGGAATCTATAACATCCCACTACACTACCAGAGAATCTGAAACGTCCCACTACACTACCACGCAATCTCAAATATCCCACTACACTCCCACAGAATCTGTAACATCCCTGTACACTACCATGGAATCTGAAACATCCCACTATACTACCACAGAATCTGAAACATCGCACTACACTCCCACAGAATCTGAAACATCCCACTACACTACCACGGAATCTGAAACATCCCACTACACCACCACAGAATCTGCAACATCCCACTACACTACCACAGAATCTGTAACATCGCACTACACTCCCACAGAATCTGAAACATCCCACTACACTACCACAGAATCTGCAACATCCTACTACACTACTACGGAATCTGTAACTTCCCAGTACACTACCACCAAATCTGTAACATCCCAGTACACTTCCACAGCATCTGAAACATCCCACTACACTACCACAGGAATCTGTAACTTCCCACTACACTACCACGGAATCTGTAACATCCCACTACACTACCACAGGAATCTGTAACATCCCAGTACACTACCACGGAATCTGTAACATCCCACTACACCACCAGGGAATCTGTAACATCCCACAGCACTACCACAGAATCTGAAACATCCCAGTACACTACCATGGAATCTGAATCATCCCTGTACACTACCACTGAATCTAAAACATCCCACTACACTACCACGGAATCTGTAACATCCCACAACACTACCACGGAATCTGAAACATCCCACTACACTACAACGGAATCTGTAACATCCCACTACACTACCACGGAATCTGAAACATCCCACTACACTACCACGGTATCTGTAACATCCCAGTACACTACCACGGAATATGAACCATCCCACTACACTACCACGGAATCTGAAAATTCCCAGTACACTATCACAGAATCTGAAACATCCCACTACACTAACATGGAATCTGTAACATCCCACTACACTACCACGTAATATTTAACATCCCAGTACACTACCACAGAATCTGTAACATCCCACTACACTACCATGGAAAATTTAACATCCCACTACACTACCACGGAATCTGTAACATCCCACTACACTACCACGGAATCTGTAAAATCCCACTACACTACCACGTAATCTGTAACATCCCAGTACACTACCACAGAATCTGTAACATCCCACTACACTACCATGGAAAATTTAACATCCCACTACACTACCACGGAATCTGTAACATCCCACTACAGTACCACGGAATCTGTAACATCCCACTACACTACCACAGAATCTGAAACATCCCACTACACTATCACGGAATCTGTAACATCCGTGTACACTACCACAGAATCTGAAACATCGCAGTACACTACCACAGAATCTGTAACATCCCACAAGAATACCACGGAACCTGTAACATTCCACTACACTACCACAGAACCTGTAACATCCCACTACACTACAACAGAATCTGTAACATCCCACCACACTACCACAGAATCTGTAACATCCGTGTACACTACCACAGAATCTGGAACATCCCAATTCCATACCACAGAATCTGTAACGTCCCACTACACAACCACGGAATCTGAAACAACCCACTATACTACCTAGGAATCTGTAACATCCCATTACACTACCACGGAATCTATAACATCCCACTACACTACCAGAGAATCTGAAACGTCCCACTACACTACCACGCAATCTCAAATATCCCACTACACTCCCACAGAATCTGTAACATCCCTGTACAGTACCACAGAATCTGAAACATCCCACTACACTCCCACAGAATCTGAAACATCCCACTACACTACCACAGAATCTGTAACATCCCACTACACTACCACGGAATCTGAAACATACCACTACACTACCACAGAATCGGTAACATCCCACTACACTACCACAGTATCTGAAACATCCCACTACACTACCACAGTATCTGAAACATCCCACTACACTACCACAGAATCTTTAACATCACAGTACACTACCACAGAATCTGAAACATCCCAGTACACTACCACAGAATCTGAAACATCCCACTACACTACCACGGAATCTGAAACATCCCACTACACTACCACGGAATCTATATAATCACACTACACTACCACAGAATATGAAACTTCCCAGTACAGTACCACGGAATCTGAAATACCCCACTACACTCCCACAGAATCTGTAACATCCCACTACACTACCACAGAATCTGAAACATCCCACTACACTACCACAAAATCTGTAACATACCACTACACTACCACAGTATCTGAAACATCCCACTACACTACCACGGAATCTGTAACATCCCACTACACTACCACGGAATCTGTAACATCCCACTACACTACCACAGAATCTGAAACATCCCACTACACTACCACGGAATCTGTAACATCCCACTACACTACCACAGAATCTGTAACATCCCACTACACTACCACGGAATCTGTAACATCCCACTACACTACCACAGAATCTGAAACATCCCACTACACTACCACGGAATCTGTAACATTCAACTACGCTACCACGGAATCTGTAACATCCCACTACACTACCACCGAATCTGAAACATCCCACTACACTACCACGGAATCTGTAACTTCCCAGTACACTACCACCAAATCTGTAACATTCCAGTACACTTCCACAGCATCTGAAACATCGCACTACACTACCACGGAATCTGTAACATCCCACTACACTACCACGGAATCTGTAACATCCCACTACACTACCACCGAATCTGAAACATCCCACTACACTACCGCAGAATCTGAAACATCCCACTACACTACCACAGAATCTGAAACATCCCACTACACTACCGCAGAATCTGAAACAACCCACTACACTACCGCAGAATCTGAAACATCCCACTACACTGCCACGGAATCTGTAACATCCCATTACACTATCATGGAATCTGTAACATCCCACTACACTTCCACGGAATCTGTAACATCCCACTACACTACCACAGAATCTGAAACATCCCACTACACTACAACGGAATCTGTAACATCCCACTACACTACCACGGAATCTGTAACATCCCACAACACTACCACGGAATCTGAAACATCCCACTACACTACAACGGAATCTGTAACATCCCACTACACTACCACGGAATCTGAAACATCCCACTACACTACCACGGTATCTGTAACATCCCAGTACACTACCACGGAATATGAACCATCCCACTACACTACCACCGAATCTGAAAATTCCCAGTACACTATCACAGAATCTGAAACATCCCACTACACTAACACGGAAACTGAAACATCCCACTGCACTACCACGGAATCTGAAACATCCCACTACACTACCATGGAAAATTTAACATCCCACTACACTACCACGGAATCTGTAACATCCCACTACACTACCACGGAATCTGTAAAATCCCACTACACTACCACGTAATCTGTAACATCCCAGTACACTACCACAGAATCTGTAACATCCCACTACACTACCATGGAAAATTTAACATCCCACTACACTACCACGGAATCTGTAACATCCCACTACACTACCACAGAATCTGAAACATCCCACTACACTACCACAGAATCTGGAACATCCCACTACACTACCACAGAATCTGAAACATCCCACTACACTATCACGGAATCTGTAACATCCGTGTACACTACCACAGAATCTGAAACATCGCAGTACAATACCACGGAATCTGAAACATCCCACCACACTACCACAGAATCTGAAACATCCCACTACACTACCACAGAATCTGTAACATCCCACTACACTACCACAGAATCTGTAACATCCCACTACACTACCGCAGAATCTGGAACATCCCAATTCCATACCACAGAATCTGTAACATCCCACTACACAACCACGGAATCTGAAACAACCCACTATACTACCTAGGAATCTGTAACATCCCACTACACTACCACAGAATCTATAACATCCCACTACACTACCAGAGAATCTGAAACGTCCCACTACACTACCACGCAATCTCAAATATCCCACTACACTCCCACAGAATCTGTAACATCCCTCTACAGTACCACAGAATCTGAAACATCCCACTACACTCCCACAGAATCTGAAACATCCCACTACACTACCACGGAATCTATAACATCCCACTACACTACCAGAGAATCTGAAACGTCCCACTACACTACCACGCAATCTCAAATATCCCACTACACTCCCACAGAATCTGTAACATCCCTGTACAGTACCACAGAATCTGTAACATCCGTGTACACTACCACAGAATCTGTAACATCCCACTACACTACCACAGAATCTGGAACATCCCAATTCCATACCACAGAATCTGTAACGTCCCACTACACAACCACGGAATCTGAAACAACCCACTATACTACCTAGGAATCTGTAACATCCCATTACACTACCACGGAATCTATAACATCCCACTACACTACCAGAGAATCTGAAACGTCCCACTACACTACCACGCAATCTCAAATATCCCACTACACTCCCACAGAATCTGTAACATCCCTGTACAGTACCACAGAATCTGAAACATCCCACTACACTCCCACAGAATCTGAAACATCCCACTACACTACCACAGAATCTGTAACATCCCACTACACTACCACGGAATCTGAAACATACCACTACACTACCACAGAATCGGTAACATCCCACTACACTACCACAGTATCTGAAACATCCCACTACACTACCACAGTATCTGAAACATCCCACTACACTACCACAGAATCTTTAACATCACAGTACACTACCACAGAATCTGAAACATCCCAGTACACTACCACAGAATCTGAAACATCCCACTACACTACCACGGAATCTGAAACATCCCACTACACTACCACGGAATCTATATAATCACACTACACTACCACAGAATATGAAACTTCCCAGTACAGTACCACGGAATCTGAAATACCCCACTACACTCCCACAGAATCTGTAACATCCCACTACACTACCACAGAATCTGAAACATCCCACTACACTACCACAAAATCTGTAACATACCACTACACTACCACAGTATCTGAAACATCCCACTACACTACCACGGAATCTGTAACATCCCACTACACTACCACGGAATCTGTAACATCCCACTACACTACCACAGAATCTGAAACATCCCACTACACTACCACGGAATCTGTAACATCCCACTACACTACCACAGAATCTGTAACATCCCACTACACTACCACGGAATCTGTAACATCCCACTACACTACCACAGAATCTGAAACATCCCACTACACTACCACGGAATCTGTAACATTCAACTACGCTACCACGGAATCTGTAACATCCCACTACACTACCACCGAATCTGAAACATCCCACTACACTACCACGGAATCTGTAACTTCCCAGTACACTACCACCAAATCTGTAACATTCCAGTACACTTCCACAGCATCTGAAACATCGCACTACACTACCACGGAATCTGTAACATCCCACTACACTACCACGGAATCTGTAACATCCCACTACACTACCACCGAATCTGAAACATCCCACTACACTACCGCAGAATCTGAAACATCCCACTACACTACCACAGAATCTGAAACATCCCACTACACTACCGCAGAATCTGAAACAACCCACTACACTACCGCAGAATCTGAAACATCCCACTACACTGCCACGGAATCTGTAACATCCCATTACACTATCACGGAATCTGTAACATCCCACTACACTTCCACGGAATCTGTAACATCCCACTACACTACCACAGAATCTGAAACATCCCACTACACTACAACGGAATCTGTAACATCCCACTACACTACCACGGAATCTGTAACATCCCACAACACTACCACGGAATCTGAAACATCCCACTACACTACAACGGAATCTGTAACATCCCACTACACTACCACGGTATCTGAAACATCCCACTACACTACCACGGTATCTGTAACATCCCAGTACACTACCACGGAATATGAACCATCCCACTACACTACCACGGAATCTGAAAATTCCCAGTACACTATCACAGAATCTGAAACATCCCACTACACTAACACGGAAACTGAAACATCCCACTGCACTACCACGGAATCTGAAACATCCCACTACACTACCATGGAAAATTTAACATCCCACTACACTACCACGGAATCTGTAACATCCCACTACACTACCACGGAATCTGTAAAATCCCACTACACTACCACGTAATCTGTAACATCCCAGTACACTACCACAGAATCTGTAACATCCCACTACACTACCATGGAAAATTTAACATCCCACTACACTACCACGGAATCTGTAACATCCCACTACACTACCACAGAATCTGAAACATCCCACTACACTACCACAGAATCTGGAACATCCCACTACACTACCACAGAATCTGAAACATCCCACTACACTATCACGGAATCTGTAACATCCGTGTACACTACCACAGAATCTGAAACATCGCAGTACAATACCACGGAATCTGAAACATCCCACCACACTACCACAGAATCTGAAACATCCCACTACACTACCACAGAATCTGTAACATCCCACTACACTACCACAGAATCTGTAACATCCCACTACACTACCGCAGAATCTGGAACATCCCAATTCCATACCACAGAATCTGTAACATCCCACTACACAACCACGGAATCTGAAACAACCCACTATACTACCTAGGAATCTGTAACATCCCACTACACTACCACAGAATCTATAACATCCCACTACACTACCAGAGAATCTGAAACGTCCCACTACACTACCACGCAATCTCAAATATCCCACTACACTCCCACAGAATCTGTAACATCCCTCTACAGTACCACAGAATCTGAAACATCCCACTACACTCCCACAGAATCTGAAACATCCCACTACACTACCACGGAATCTATAACATCCCACTACACTACCAGAGAATCTGAAACGTCCCACTACACTACCACGCAATCTCAAATATCCCACTACACTCCCACAGAATCTGTAACATCCCTGTACAGTACCACAGAATCTGAAACATCCCACTACACTCCCACAGAATCTGAAACATCCCACTACACTACCACAGAATCTGTAACATCCCACTACACTACCACGGAATCTGAAACATACCACTACACTACCACAGAATCGGTAACATCCCACTACACTACCACAGTATCTGAAACATCCCACTACACTACCACAGTATCTGAAACATCCCACTACACTACCACGGAATCTTTAACATCACAGTACACTACCACTGAATCTGAAACATCCCAGTACACTACCACAGAATCTGAAACATCCCACTACACTACCACGGAATCTGAAACATCCCACTACACTACCACGGAATCTATATAATCACACTACACTACCACAGAATATGAAACTTCCCAGTACAGTACCACGGAATCTGAAATACCCCACTACACTCCCACAGAATCTGTAACATCCCACTACACTACCACAGAATCTGAAACATCCCACTACACTACCACAGAATCTGTAACATACCACTACACTACCACAGTATCTGAAACATCCCACTACACTACCACGGAATCTGTAACATCCCACTACACTACCACGGAATCTGTAACATCCCACTACACTACCACAGAATCTGAAACATCCCACTACACTACCACGGAATCTGTAACATCCCACTACACTACCACAGAATCTGTAACATCCCACTACACTACCACGGAATCTGTAACATCCCACTACACTACCACAGAATCTGAAACATCCCACTACACTACCACGGAATCTGTAACATCCCACTACGCTACCACGGAATCTGTAACATCCCACTACACAACCACAGAATCTGAAACATCCCACTACACTACCGCAGAATCTGAAACAACCCACTACACTACCGCAGAATCTGAAACATCCCACTACACTGCCACAGAATCTGAAACATCCCACTACACTACAACGGAATCTGAAACATCCCACTACACTACCACAGAATCTGTAACATCCCAGTACACTACCACGGAATCTATAACATCCCACTACACTACCACGGAATATTTAACATCCCACTACAGTACCACGGAATATTTAACATCCCAGTACACTACCATGGAATCTGTAACATCCCACTACACAACCATGGAATGTTTAACATCCCACTACAGTACCACAGAATCTGTAACATCCCACTACACTACCACGGAATCTGAAACATCCCACTACCCTACCACAGAATCTGTAACATCCCACTACACTACCACAGAATCTGAAACATCCCTGTACACTACCACTGAATCTGAAACATCCCACTACACTACCACGGAATCTGAAACATCCCACTACACTACCACGGAATCTGTAACTTCCCACTACACTACCACGGTATCTGAAACATCCCAGTACACTACCACGGAATCCGAAACATCCCACTACACTACCACAGAATCTGGAACATCCCAGTACAGTACCACAGAATCTGTAACATCCCACTACCCTGCCACGGAATCTGAAATATCCCACTACAATCCCACAGAATCTGTAACATCCCACTACACTACCACAGAATCTGAAACATCCCACTACACTACTACAGAATCTGTAACATCCCACTACACTACCACGGAATCTGTAACATCCCACTGCACTACCACAGAATGTGAATCATCCCACTACACTACCAGAGAATCTGTAACATACCACTACACTAACATGGAATCTGAAACATCCCACTACACAACCATGGAATATTTAACATCCCAATACACTACCAGAGAATCTGTAACATACCACTA